>NC_048598.1:46324757-46924757 GCF_003668045.3 Cricetulus griseus
AGCTGACACCTACATTCAGAGGGCTTGGTTTGGTCCAATGCTGGTTCCCCAGCTTTACAACTAGGGTCCCCATGCTCTCACTAGGTCAAGTCAACTGTTTCTGTAGATTTGCAGAGCTGATTTTTATAGCTTCTTGTGGAATGGGAGGACAATGGGAAGAAATCAACAAATATAATAGAGCATAATATATATTTATCAGAATTATAGATCCTCCCTATACTATGTCTGTTTATCAACTAGCAGTGCATATTTAGGCAACCAGGAGAGTTCAGAGAACTTTTTCCAGACATTGTGATCTATAAGCCAAGTCTCAGGTCAAGGTATAAAGCACAACACAGGAAATAAACTATGTAAATGAATGACACACCACATAACCACAGAGAGTGTTTAGAGAAGTGTGTCTGAACATGGCAGCTCAGGCATTACATTTAGGAGTGGATACAGATGGGTATAAGGGTAGAGTCTCTGCTCAGTGATCCTGGCAAGTACAGACAAAAGCTATGGCCTTGTTCATTTGAACTATGGGAAGGTGTTGGTAGGGTATAGTATGCCCAGACCTTTTTTTTTTTTGTTTTGTTTTCGCTTTTGTTTTTGTTTTTGTTTTTCGAGACACGGTTTCTCTGTATTGCTTTGGAACCTGTCCTGGATCTCGCTCTGTAGACCTCACAGAGATCTGCCTGCCTCTGCCTCCCAAGTGCTTAAAGACGTGTACCACCAACACCCAGCATGACCAGACTTTTTAAAGCACTGTTTCCTCTAATGAAATTCCTAATATGAAGGTTTCTCATATACGATGGTTACAAATGTACCTCAAAATAATGTGCAAATAACAGAAAATAACTCAACAGTATAACAGTGCCATTAACACATAAAGAGAATAGAAAAGTCAGGAAAACTCTAACTACAAAACACAAATTTTAACAAAACAGAAGAATTATTATAAGTGCATATAGAACTTCTAGTAGAATTATAAACTTGTATGGTCCCAGTGGTGCAGAATGAAAGTACATGAGTTCAAAATTAGTTCACACATATTTCAATATGTACTAATGGCCACAGGTCACCTGCAAGATTTAATGAATGGTTAAGACTTGCCTTGTGCAGGAAGCATGATCTGGGAAAGATAGGGCACTATTCTGACTCAGTTAAAAGATCCCCCCATGTTCCTTCCTCATCAAGATAACTGTGACATGTCACTTTGTGTGTCAGAGACATACTCATCTTACTGACTACTTTTTAAAAAGCAATACAGAGATTATGAATGCTACCACTCACATTTTGAAAACACATTCACAACATATGGCACAAACTGATTTTCTCATCCTCTCAAATGAGCATTCCAGGTCTTTATCTTTCATTCTCTAAGCAGCATCGAGCCTTTTGAGCATTATTTAAAACTTCAAAATGGGCTACTTGGGGCTCCACCACCTAATTTAGGAAAACATTTCACCTTGTACTTCACTTGTGGTATGATTCGATACAACTATAAACTCAGCAGTTCAATTTTGTATTTAACATCTACTAAGATTCTAGAAATGTTTTCACACAGATATTCTTCTGTCAGCTTGCTTAAGAAGATAGTATTCTCAGACAAAAAAAAAACTTACCTGGTGTACACAAATATCTGTGAAATTAACCAATTGTGTAAGCCTAGTCATTCTGCAAACAAGAGTCATGTCTGAAATATTACACAGGTTCCAGTAGTCTGGGTCAGCTTTTGCAAAATTATGATGCAATAATAAGTACCATAAAATTCCTAGTTGACTATAATAAAGAAGGCTCTCTTCTCATTCATGATATATGACAACTGAGGTCAGTTTCAACTCTGTTCCATGTCGTAGTTCTGGCATTAGGCTAAAAGAGCAGATTTCTTCTAGATTTATTCCCCTTGTGACAAGGGAAGAAAAGAGCCACATGAGGGCAAGAGCTTTCAGCTTCCACCTTAGAACTCACTTTTGCATGACTCTCACTGAGCAGCACAAATCCAATGGCCAGTGCGAGGTTAGTGGGACGCAGAAATGTGAACCTCTTAGAGGACCAGGAAATAACTGAGAATAACAGTAGGTACTACTGCAGCAAATACCCACACTCAGTATGTGCCAACCATCACATATAGAATACCATAATTTAGGAAATGGCTGCATTAGGAGTTGTGAAACCATTATTCCAGCTAAAGAAAAAAAAGGATATTTATTCATCTCTTACATGGGGAAGCTAGGGAAGGCAGGAGTAGGTAGAGGTGGGTTCTGAAGTAAGAATTATATGGCAAATACAAATTCAGATATAATATACAAACTAATAATGGTTTCCAGACTGTATTCCTACCCCATCTCACCCACCCATCTACCTAACCATCCAACTGGCCAGGGATCATCTCACTAAGTGACCTGTGGACTTCCGGGGTCTCTATTTTCTGATTTCTACCTTATTTCACCATTCGGAAGTCCTTGGTTTCTATTCCTAAGTCTTCAGGCAAAATTCCTCCAAATATCAATTTATATTGATACAAATTTCTTCATTTTTAAAAGATTTATTTACTAATTATGTATACAGTATTCTGCATGCCTGAAGTCCAGAAGAGAGTGCCAGATTTCATTACAGATGGTTCATGAGCCACCATGTGGTTGCTGGGAATTGAACTCAGGACCTCTGGAAGAGCAGTCAGTGTTCTTAACCTCTGAGCCATCTCTCCAGCCCTTTAAATTCCTTCATTTTTAATAAGACTTTATTTCAGTGCATACTAGAAATTTGGGGCTTTCAATTTGTCTTGTTAGAGCAGTAATGGCTTTTTGTTTTGTTTTTAACTTTGTCCACAGCTATTTCTATTTGGCTATTTCTCTAGCAGGAGAGCTAATAACAATAACTGTTCTCTGCTCCCAATTTTCAGTGCTTATAGCAAGGCAAGGGCCATCCCAAAGTCATGTCAGCCGGAAAACAAACATTTTTTTTCAACTTTTTTTTATTTGAATTAGAAACAGGATTGTTTTACATGACAATCCCAGTTCCCTACTCCCACCCGTCCTCCCCTACCGCCCCCCCAACTAAAAACCTATCTATCACATATCCTTTCTGCTACCCCTGGATGGTGAGGCCTTCCATAGGGTGTCATCAGTGTCTATTGTATAATTTGGGATAGGGCCTAGGCCCACCCCCGTGTGTCTTGGCTCAGGGAGTATTCCTCTATATGGAATGGGATCCCAAAGTCCATACCTATGCTAGGGATAAGTATTGAACTTCTACAGGAGATCCCATAGATTTCTGAGGTTTCCTCACAGAAACCCATGTTCCTGGGGTCTGAATCAGTCCCATGCTAGTATTCCAGCTATCAGTCTGGGGAGCAAGAGTTCCCAGATGTTCAGGTCAGCTGTTTCTGTGGGTTTCATCAGCCTGGTCTGGACACCTGTGCTCTTCACTCATCCTTCTCTGCATCTGGGATCCAGTTGTGGGTGTCTGCTTCTACTTCCACCAGCTGCTGGATGAGGGCTATAGGATGGCATATAAGTCAGTCATCAGTCTCATAATCAGGGGAGGGCATTTAAGGTAACCTCTCCTCGGTTGCTTAGATTGTTAGCTGGTGTCATCTTTGTAGATCTCCAGACATTTCCCTAGTGCCTGATTTCTCTGTAAACCAAAAATGTCTCCCTCTATTATGATATCTCCATTCTTGTTATCATCTGTTCTTCCCCTGACTCATATTTTGTACTGGATAGTAATATGTAACCAATGTCACTCCGTAGGCTAAAATCTGTATGTGCTGTGCCCTCATCTGATGTGTACTCTCAGCCAAGGGGAAGTTTCTTTCAAACCTCTCCCATCCACTGTACTGCAGGCTGCATCTGCCCATGTCACAGTGAACTACGCTCTAGGTCTGGGCAACCCCTGGATGCCATATTTCTTGCAATCTTCCCCAACCCTGATGTTTTTATAAGTGGTATTTAGTTCTGTCTGTGTAAGTTTTCTTGAATATAGAATGTTGTCTTTCTCCCTATATCACTGCTAATATAATGTGGAAATCAAGGGAGCATGTAGCCTGACTTTCTAGTGCTAGGAAATTGATCCAATACTGTCTCCTGGGAAGATGCAGGAAAATAGGACTTTACTCGCCGCTTCAATTCCATTCAGTTATCACTATTTAATGATACCAAACAAAATTTTTGTTATCTAAATCCTATACTTTAGGAGTTAATGGGCACCAGTGGCACAACTTGAGGGAACAGTTTCATGAACAGGTACTGACCTTAAAACTCATCAACTTGCAAACATTAAATAATGCACTGGGTGTTTGTAAAAGAAAAAATTCACACTGGCTGTCTGTCAGTGGTCTTGTATTCAGTCTGACTAAATACATTTCTACTAACATCAATGTAAAGTTACTTCGTCATTTTATCATTTAGCAATTGAATTTCTCAGATATGACAAAGAACTTCACAGTCACCAAAAGTTTAGTGGCAATCTCAAAGTATTGGTCTCAAACCTTGAGACCACTTGACACTCCCAGGGATGATGAGTTACAAGTTAAATATGTGGGATCATATCTAATCTGTGAGCACAAGCTCCTGAGCCTGAATAAAAGTCCTTCCACTCTGCTCATCTATGCACTCCAGAAGCTATTCAAGACCAGAGCTGAAGATAACCATCTCAGCATCAAGTGTCACCTGATGGTTACATTTGGCACATGTTGCCCTGTGTTAGGTTCTGAGATGTCCAACATCCCTCTGGATTCCATTCCTTACTTGGTCCTTATTTCTGGTTTGAACCATAAACCATGACTATGATGTTCGATTCTTCATCTTCCTGTTCTCCTGCTGATTGGACACTGAGAAACACTCCCGCCAACTCTGTCTCATCAAAGTATCACTCATACATAGCTTGGATAGTTTCCTCCCATGCCTGACTTGCCAGATTCTTAACCTAGTTCTTACCTATCAGTTTGTTGTGAGGTCTTAAATATATTATATAACTTTATGGGGAGAGTTCTGCCTGCCAGTGTAGTTTAAGCCGTTTGTGTGGGTTCCTATGACATTTCCTGGCCTTTCTGTCATAGGCACATCTAGACTGACAAACGTTTTCCACTGAGTGACTCAGAACAAAGGGATAACTTCACCAACTAGTGGCATCACTAAAAATGCTTCAGATGAGAAGAGACCTGAATGTGTAGCTTGTAAAATCTTACTTTTCTGATCTTTGAAGCTCTTCTTCAGGTTTCTGTATTAAACTGTTTGAATTGTTGCTTAAATGTTTGATAACTGTTAACCTATGAAACTGATCACATTTCTCTGCTTTTAGATGGTCCAATTGTGTACACAGCATATTTAAAATTGGAGCACAGTGATGAGAACATTAAATTCTGGATGGCATGTGAAACCTACAAGAAAATTGCTTCAAGGAGGGGCAGAATTTCTAGGGCAAAGAAGCTTTACAGTATCTACATTGAGCCACAGTCCCCTAGAGAGGTAACATTGATGTGACATGGCGTTGGGATAGCCCTTAGAAGACACTAATAACTCAAGCATCATTACATACCAGATATAGTCAATCCCAATATCTCCTAAAAAAATGTGTAAACTAAGAATTACTAATCTGTCGGGAGGTAATGGTGCATGCCTTTAATCCCAGAACTCAGGAAGCAGAGGAAGCAGAGGATTTCTGTAAGTTCAAAACCAGCCTAATCTACAGAGTGAGTTCCCACATAGCCAGGGCTACACAGAGAAACCCTGTCTTGGGGGAAAAAAGAATAACTAATCTTATTTTTCTGTCACAAAACCTAAGAGTTAGATAACTTAATGAACTTCGTGAATTCCCCGTGTGGAACTGTCATTAGGATTTAAAGGTGAGCTATTTAATCCAAAATCAAGAACCCATTGGTTTATATTCATTCCCAGAAAAGTTAAAAACAACCAAGGGGTCATTGGAAAAATTCTCTGGCAGCATAAACTTGAAATGCCATGAATGGGCATGAGCACTCCCCAGTGGTGTGGGCCCTGTGTGCCACAGCACTTCAGCGTAAACCAACAAACTCAGATAACGTCCATGTTGCTGTTGCCGCTGTCACTTAGGCTGCCTACCGCTGTGACTCCTGACAAAGAGACAACCAAAACTTACAATTCTTATTAAATGCAAGGGTGGAGGAAAACATATGAGATTCCTGCCATTCAGCACATCCCTCTATTATTTAATTATTCCCACAAACCCTCCTGGAAATTTTGAGTCTTCTGAGATAACCACTTCCCCCCTCTGTTTCTTCACTTCTCCTCACTTGCTTCCCATTTCAGGGCTTGTTTGGCTAACACAGCATTTGTGACTACTAAGAAAGGTAAAGTTGAAAGCAGCCACCGACTTCCTTTTCTCTTTAAAAAGAGCCCTCCAGTTCATAAAGTCCACGTTTGCAGACTACCACTAAAAAACCACAAGCATTCCCGAGATAAGCAGTGGTTTGTAGAGTTCCCGGCTGTGGACTTCATGCTTTCTTTATTGCTCTGGGATGCTAAAGGCAGATTTTTACTTCTAAAAAGAGCAAAGACTTCATTTCCTAAAAAGTCCTTTTAGATACCTAAGAAAACTGCACCCAAAACTATACTGTTACACTGAAAGGGAGGGTAGTAAGCAAAAGCATTCTATAGCAGCTATCCACAATCGATTGTGCTTACCCTATAATTTCATTTTTCAGATTAACATCGACAGTGCAACAAGAGACGCTATCATCAAAAGCATCCGAGAACCCACTCAAACATGCTTTGAAGAGGCTCAAAAGATTGTGTATATGCACATGGAAATGGATTCTTATCCCAGATTTTTAAAGTCTGAAATGTACCAAAAACTTCTAAAAACTGTTCAGTCCAAAAGCTCCTGATTGCTACCCAAAAGTTTAAACTGAAGAGGGCATGTTGCAAGTGTCATCTTAAATTTAGACAACTATACAAAGTGAGAATGAAAGTAGAAATGAAACAGAAACCAAGCCATAAGTTGATTTCTAGTTCCCAAAGGAAATGCATTCCAAACAGAATGAGCTCGCAAATACTGTAAACACAATTTATAGCATATTTACAGAAAGGAATTAACAGAGAAGGGAAAGAAGCTAACTTTCAGCATATAAACACTATAACATTTTTACTATACTGGAAACTAATGATCTTTTAGAAATTTGGCAGTCATAGCACAGATAATTTGTTATATTTTAGCACAAGAAGTATGGAAAATATGTTCTTAAGAAACAAGTTAACTATAAAACTTTTCTAATAGGCTTCCATAATTGACCTCCTATAGCACACAGACCTCATACATGTAAAATCTTTCTGATGAGTTGTAAGCTCTTAATATGTGTGAATAAATTTTCATTTATACTTCAAATTTACTTTACTGTTGGGATATAAAATTTTGTCTTTTATTTGGGGAATAATTTCTTCACAATATAAACTCATCATAGTGTTGGAAGTCAAATCAAAACTAAAAGGTTATGTGCATATTTTTTGAAGATGCCTTATTGTACCTTACAATACAAACTTCAGATGGCCTAAAGTTTGCAGAGTAAGCAAATAAAATAAAGGGAAGTTTAACTTGTTTGTTGTCACCTTATTGTTATTTTAAAATGTTAGAATGGAGACTCAGCTTTCAGATTTGGAGTTCTGGGGGTTCAACAAAACATACACAGATACAAAATTTGAATCTACCATAAGATCCAGCAATTCCACTCTTAGGCATATACCCAAAAGATGTACATTCATACAAAAAGGACTTCTGTTCAACCATGTTCATAGAAGCACTATTTGTAATAGCCAAAAACTGGAAGCAACCTAGATGCCTCTCAACTGAAGAATGGATGGAGAAAATGTGGTACATTTACACAATGAAGTACTGTTCATCAGGGGAAAAAAAAACAATGAAATCTTGAAATTCGCAGGCAAATGGATGGAACTAGAAGAAACCATCCAGAGTGAGGTAACCCAGTCACAAAAAGACAAACATGGTATGTACTCACTCATATATGGATTTTAGATCTAGAGCAAAGAAGTAGCAGCCTACAATCCACACTGCTAGGGAAGCTAGGAAACAAGGAGGACCCTAAGAGAGACATACATGGTCCCCTGGAGAAGGGGAAAAGGACAAGATCTACTAAGATAATGGGGAGCCTGGGGGAGGGGAGAGGGAGTTAGATGAACTGTTACCTTTTATACTTAAAAAAAAGTCAAGTTTTGTGTCGCTGATAGACAGGAAACATTGACACTGACTCTCATCTTATCCCAGAATCACTTTTCAATACTCAAATTTTGTTTGACAGAGCATCTTAAAATAGATTTTACCCCTCTGAAGAAACCAAGCTTCCTGTCTTCCCAGTGACTTCCTCATTCTCCTACTACCATGGTCCTTACGCCCTGGGCTAGCGTATTTTATTGTACGAAAAATGTTTGTCAGCCTCCATGGTTCACAAGGTCCCAAGCATTTTAACTACTGCTCTCCATGTTTAAAGGGGCAGCATGAGTAACTATGCAGCCAACCTTAGTATACTGAGGTGTGGAAAAATGCTAAGTCACTAAACCACCTGCCTCCAGCTCCAGAGAAACCAAACAAGTGACTAAGTGGAGAGCCAGTGCAATAGAGTGGGGAAATGGCTACTTCAACTCCACATAAAGCCATGGAAAGAGTACTAAATTCATTATTAGAAATGCAAATTTCACTTTGGATTCCTAAAACTGACTATTATATGAATTTATTTGGATCTAGGTACACTATAGAAAGATAGAGAAAAAAATCACAATCTCTCTGCTTTTCAGTTTCCTTATCTTTTTATTTATTTCACATTTTATTTACTTCGAGAAGGGGCACATATATGCAACAATGCATTGCAGAGGCCAGAGGACAACTTGTAGGAGTCATTTCTCTGTTTCTACTTTGTGGGTCTCAGGAATCCATATCAGGTCATCGGGCTTAATGGCATGCACCTTTCTTCATTAAGTCATCTCATAGGACCAAGTTTCACTTTCTATGTCATCTCTGTACTTTCTGAGTCTTCCTAAGTCAACCACCAGGGCCTTCAACTCACTCTGTAACCAAGGCAAACCTTAAACTTGTAGTCTTCCTGCCTCAGTCTTCAAATTAATTTAGACTATAAGCCTATACCACCAAGACCAGTACTTCAGTACTTGCAAATTAATATTTTTCTCCATTTAGGATGATGGTGGCCATAGGCTTATTACATATAGCCTTTTTGTGTTTAAGTACATTCCCTCCCAATGCTGTTTTCTCTAAAGCTTCATTGTGAAGGCATGTTGGATTTACTTGCTCAGCCATGTTTATTTGTGCTCTGTTCACAATCTAAATGCCCTTCAACAGATAGATGGGTAATGAAGATATGGTGCATGACCACAATGGCGTTCTATCCAGCTGTAACAAAATAAAATTGTGAAATTCGTAGGTACATGGGTGAAATTAGAAAATATTACACTGAGTGAAGTAACTCACGCCCAGAAAGACAAATGTTTCATATTTGTGAATGCTAGCTCTGAATCTTTAGATGTGAGTGTCTAACCTGGAGGGACCACAGAAACGAGGAAAATAAAAAGGGAGCATCGATGCAGGGCTGAGAAGGAGCTCTAGAGAGGTCAAGAAAGAGAGTATAATAGGACATAAGTACTGTACAGGAGGATGAGAAAAATGGGAGGCAGAAGGAAAGGCACTACTGAGGAGGGGGAGGGAGGAGAGATGATAAAGAATACTAAGAGTGGTTGAAAATGTTTACTTAAGTATGCATATATAATAATATATGTGTGCATGTATATATATACATAATTTTCTTCCATTCATTTATTTAGTTCATAAATAAAGTCATGCACAATTATGATACAGAATACCGTATGTTCACAATGGCATGGCTAAATTAAACCAATTAACATGTTATATCACACATATTCATCATTTTTGTTTTGAGAACACTTAAAGTATACTATCTCACAACTTTTAAAATATAGCATATTGTTATCAGCCATATTTATCATGCTCTCAGTAGACCGCAAGACTTCAGAGAGTCCATGCCTCTTGTCCAACTGCAGTTTTATATCCAATTGTTTCCCCATTGTTAAAAGTCCCACATTGAAGCCTAACAGCCACAATTCTGCTCTCTGTTCCCATAAGTTCATCATTTCTAATTTACACCTAAAATTGAAATTGTGTGACATTTGTCTTCCAGTGTGTCACTTATTTTTTTTTGGCAAGCATATAACTTTACTACTTACTAAAGATGAAATCAAATTTGCATGCACAGGTGAGCACTCACTGAAACACCTTGGATTCATCACATATTTGAGTTTCAATTAGCATATATATATATATATATATATATATATATAGAGAGAGAGAGAGAGAGAGAGAGAGCAATAATGGCAATATGTTATGCATCAATAGCAGCAACAGCTTTTCCAGGTTCCGCAGTCCTTTGAACAAAATTGTAGAGACATCCAGTACACTCCATTTTAAAAAAACAAAAAACAAACAAAAACAAAAAACAAACAACAACAACAACAAAGTAAAAAACAGAATCCCAGAAAACAGCACAGTTCTGTTACTCTTGTGATACTTGGCACCATTATTTTTTTAAATTAGTTTCTCAGTCATCATCTGGGAGGAAACCATTCTGAGCAACATCATTAAAAACAGCTCTGATAAAGCATGGTCACTACTATGTATCATAAAGCAGGTCTACATATGAGTGAGTACATATCATGTTTGTCTTTTTGTGATTGGGTTACCTCACTCAGAATGGTTTCTTCAAGTTCCATCCATTTTCCTGCAAATTTCAAGATTCCATTGTTTTTTTCTGCTGAGTAGTACTCCATTGTGTAAATGTACCACAATTTCTCTATCCATTCTTCAGTTGAAGGGCATCTAGGCTGCTTCCAGTTTCTGGCTATTACAAATAATGCTGCTATGAACATGGTTGAACATATGTCCTTGTTATATGAATGTGCTTCTTTTATATACATTTATTTGAATTTAAATGAATTTGAATTTAAATGAAGTTATGTCACTTATAGTGAGATTGTTCTCCCCAGAACTATGAACAATCTAACAAAAACCCCAGTGCCAGGCATGGCAAATCTTCCTTTGAGTGGTAAGGCCTGAGCGTCCAAGAGACTCCCAAAACAATAGGGACTATTTCCATTGCCCTTGGCTGCCTTCCAGTTCTTGGAGGTAAGACCTTATTCCTAAAGATGTCAAATGCTCAGACACAAAACCTGGAAGAATCTAGCTGGAATTGACCTGTAAGTTTCCCCCTGAGGAGTAGCTCTCATAGCATCTTAAGGTGCTATACAAACTTTCAAGAGACAAAAGAAATCAGCAATCCTACAAAGCACAGTGGTGACCAGCATGTAAGATATACTCAAGAGTACAATAACGGCACTTAACAGCTTGGTAATAACCAACAGTCACCGAATTATAAGGGCCTACTCAATAGGAAGAAATTCATGCCTGGTACTTTAAACCTAGCCAAGTATCTATGGCTGGTGAGTTCACAGACCCTAGAGTTTACTACTGCTACTTCCCTAAACTGTATAATTGCCAACTGCACTCTAAATACCTATTATCATATCTACATATCAAAGTGTGGTGTGGTGATACATTGTTTATGATCTAATAAAGCTTGCTTAGAGATCAGAATGCAAAGCTAGCCACAGCCATAGAGGCCAGGCAATGGTGTGTACAACTTTAGTCACAGCACTGAGGAGATATATAAGACAGGAGCAGGGTCTCAGAGTGGGCATTCAGTCTTGGGAATTAGACTCCAGCCACATTTAGGACAGGATTTCCCCAGCCTTGGTAGAGGTAAGAGCTCTCTGGTGGCTTAGCTGTTTTGCTTTTCTGATCTTCAGCTTGAACCCCAAATCTGTCTCTGGGTTTTTATTAATCGTACTACACTATAGTTCTCATTCCTCATCAAAGAGGCTTCTTTTTGAAGCAGATAGACACCATCACAGAAATTCACAACTGGTCAAAATACACAGAAGGGCTTGGGTTGTCCCTCCCCAAGTGATTAATCTACAATACAATCCCCACTCCTTAGGCCCAGAGAACACTGCAAAAGAGGGAGCAGAAAGATGTAAGAACCAGGAGACCAGGACATTTGCTACAAGATAGTGCATTCCATATAGGACATGAAATCTTCACAGCATGGTCACCTCAATGAGGCCTACACAATGACAACACCAGCTGATATTCCAACGTTTGTGGGAAAGATTTCACCATGCCCCATCTAACTACAGGCAGTTAAAAGCTGTGAAGAGATGGAGAATCAGTCCTCTCGTCACTAGAAGTCCAATGAACTATCCATTGAGCCACAGAGCCACATTAGAATCAGTCCTCTCAAATCACTAGTTTCTTGATAGGTTATCCAACCCCAAACTGTCAGCCTGAAACATATATACAGCTGAAGAACACTAAATGAACACAGCTGGTTGTATTCACACATATGTTAGTGTGTATGAATACATGTATGTGATAATACTTATTTAAATGAAGGTATGAAACAACTGAATCAGTGTCTATTCATTAACCTGATGTCCTTTAACCTTTAGTTGCAGTATATTTCAATGTTCTCATCTACAAAGTAAAATGATAATAATCTCATGATTAAATAAACCAAATGATATGTGTGTTTTATTGCACCCCATTACAAATCTGCTCACCATTTTCTTCTGTATTACTATCTTGAACTAATTTTAAGGAGTAATGTATTCAATACTGAAATTCCCAAGAAGAAGTAGATAACTATTTACTTTGCACTTAACAAAGATTCATAGAAACCTTTTGAAAAACATAGCTTTAAAAACTATAAACTTGAATTCTACCTCCACTTTTTCATAAGAGCTATCTTTCTAATAATTCTTTATAGAAGTATGTGTTTCACTTTAACCATAATTAAAATAGTTTAGATCACTTTAACATTAATATTTCACAAGCAATTATTTTGCTAGAAATCTATTAGAAAAAAATATTTTTGTTTTGTTAAATATAATTCAAAACTTGTTATTTGTAAAATGGCTACATAGACTTGCTAGTATTAATGCATTGTACATGCCATTTGCTTTATCCTTAGTGCTTGGAGACTTATCTACTTAAAAATTAAACTCTGATATCAGAGTCTGAATATATTTATTATTTTTCATTTTTGTATATATTTTTCAAACATTAATAATGTGTACAATAAGATGTGTTATCTCTGGGAATTGGAAATGGCTCAGTTGGTAAAGTGCCTGCCACACAAGCATTAAGATCTGAGTTCAGATCTCCAGCTACCATTTAAAAGCGAGGTTCAGCAGTGCACAGCTGTAACACAAAGACTGGTGTTGGGCTGTGGAGGAGACACTAATTGATCCCTAAGGGTCATTAGCAAAACATCCTAGCTAATGGGTTAGTTCCAGCTTCAGTGAGGAACCCTGCCTCAAAAAGAAAGGAAATGGAAAAGATGCTCAGCAGTTAAGAGCCACTTTCTGTTCTAGAAGAGTACCTGGGTTCAGTTCCCACCACCCACATGGCAGCTCCCAACCTTCTAGAACTTTAGTTCTAGTGAATTGGATGCCTTCTTCAGATTTCTGAAACCACTTGGCACACATATGGTGCACCAATCCTTGCAGGCAAAGCATTCATGCATATTAAAAACATATAAAATTTCAACTGTAAGGTAAAGAGTGATCAAGAAAGATACATGACACCTCTGGCCACCACATGCACACATATGCTTGCACACCTGCATACATATGTATGTGTGTGTGCACAAGGATATATAAACACACAAAAAATTAATTACTTCCATGCAAAGATATCTTTTCAGTAAGAAAATAACGATAAAGAAATATCTCAGAATGCAAGTATCTTGGAACAGATGAACATTTTTCTATTTATAAATCATCAGACACACAACAATTTCATCATCTTTGGACTTTATACCAATTTTAAAATAATGACTATGGAAAAGACATATACAAGATTTTCTTCAAAGGCATAAAAGACTGTAATTTAGAGAAAATAGTAAGTCGCACTGCCTAAAAATATCTTTCACATATCTAGGACCTGTAATTCCCACCACTGATCATAGATGAAAAATAGCATCTAAACTCACAGTAGAAACAAGAATGAATCACTAATGCTCACACATTAGCTGTTGCCTAGCAGAAAACAAAACTTGGAAAAGTAAAGTACAATGACATAGTATAGTATAGGAAAATATCTAGGCTCAGGGAACGAAGACATTAATTAGGGACACTGTGGGCCTGAAACAAGTGATGGGGGGGGGGAAACAAAGTATTTTATTTATAAGACAAAGTATTTTATTTATAAAAGGCTCCCAGTGTTGTTAATAGAAAAATTAAGTGAAGAAATAAGCTTAGCAGAAAAAAAGTAATGTCCTTGTGAAAAGAAAAGAGTAAATATGAAATTATTACATAAGTGACATTTATAGAGGCATCTGTTTAAAAAAAAACTCAGGTCCAGTAGGGCTAAGACACTGTACAGACAGCCATTAATTAAGGTACATTTTCTGCTCTCAATGACATATGCAATGATAACTAGAGCACATATCAGTAATGGCCAAGCACACATTGGCAAAGGCTGCTTTAGAAACCCAGCAGAAGCACCTTCCTCTACACATTGGAATCTGTAAAGTATGGGAGACTTGCTGTTGAGAAGAGCTTTGAAGAATAATTGAGAGATCTCTCAGGGAAGAAGGGAAGGCTGTGTGAGCTGGGTCAAGGGCTGGAGACAGAGAGTATGTGACGCTTGGGAAGATGCAGAAGGTGGTAGCGGTTCTGTTTGAGGCTGCGAGTTCACAGCCTGACTCCAAAGCCTAGAAGCTCCACACATTTCAGGAAACGACTTAATCTCATGGAAATTTATTTTATTTTTGTCTACAAAATAATACAATTAATTCATGGATATAGGCTTCTATATTCAGAAAGAGCACAAAAAGTTGCCATTTCAGTCACCTAAAAAGCCCAAATTAAAGGGATAGTGAGGACTTGCAAACAACGAGAAAAAAATTCTTCTGAGAAAGAAATTGTGAACAAATCAGATTTAACAATGGGGGAGAAATCACAGATGATCCATTTTCTAAAGTAACCAGCATACAGTTCAAGTACCATGTATGAGAAAATGACCTAAGCAGGATTTGGAGAACATGGAAAGACGCAGTGATTACATGCTGTAAGTGGAACTCCGAAACAAGGTGGAGGTCGGATTACAAATCTGGAAACCGTAAGTATGATGGTTAGCCTTGTCAACTTGGAACAATCCACAATCACTTGAGAAGAGTCTCCATGACTTATTAGTTGGTGTGTGAAGACACAGTCCACTGCAGGCATCACCATTCCCTAAGTGAGGAGAACCCTTAGAGGGGGACCCTTAGAGGGAAGAAGAAGCAAATAAACAAGCAGACATGCATGTGTTTATTTTCCTCTGCTCTTGACCATGGATATAATGCAACTAGCTAATTTAAGTTCTTGCCACCTTGAGTCCCTTGCTGTCATAGACTATAACCTGTAATTGTAAGCTAAAATAAACATCTTCTCCCATAAGGAGCTTCTTATGAAGGTATTTTATCAAAGCAGCAGAAACAAAACTACAAAGTAACCCAGTGACTGACTCTCAGTGGGACACGGTGCAGGAGAGAAAGCAGAAACTCACAAGAAACCATCAAATCTTATGAAACAAAGCAGTAGGCTAATAATCCCTAGATGCTCATTGTAGACTCATTATGATGTTACAGCAACAATAGATAATTTGTTATGTTTTAAGGAGTAGTTTGCAATGTTTTGACACATTCATTCATTCAACAAATAAACATCTGTGTGTACCAGTATGGCAATCAGATGTAGAAACAAATCAACTACCAACAAAACAATCAGAAAATGTCTTCATGAAATTTACAATGTCCGTAGTCAATAAAAGAAATACAGCAATAAAAAATCATTTAGGAGAGTCATCTGACCTGCTCGATGGATCTGAACTTGGTGGCAGGATCCGACACACCGATGTCCCCGTGGCAGTTCTGCCTCCATCCGCAGGCCTAGGTAGTCCAGGGGCTATCGCTGGTTCCCATTCGGCGGCACAGCTCAGTCTTCTGACGCCAGAGATTTGCTCGCCAGATCAGAACTCGGCGGCAGAATCTGACACACCAGACACTCGCGAGGCCCTGGTGGCAGTCCCGGCTCAGCAGTACCCAGAGCACCCAGACACTGATGAGACCCTGGTAACAGTGCCATCTCCATCCATGAGAAGAGGACAGACATCAGAGTATTGGATCTGTTTGCATCTACCAGAAGGGAACCTTGGTCCCATACCCACCAGGAGAGGAAGAGATTCCTGCTATACCCACCAGAAGAAAGGATGAGAAGAGGACAAGGTTAAAACACACTAAAAAAAAGAAAACCTAATATGACACCACCAGAGACTAGGAACCATACACCAGCAACACCTGAACATCACAATGCAGATAAACCAGAAGAGAATGACCTTAAAAACATCTTCAGGAAAATGATAGAGGACCTCAAAGAGGACATGAGAAAATTCCTTAAAGAAATGGAAGAAAAAACAAACCAAAAAATACAAGATATCAACAAATCTCTCAAGGAAAACAGTTTAAGACCTAAAAACTGAAATAGAGACAATAAAGAAAGCACAATCAGAAGGATTGCTGAAAATAGAAAAGCTGGGTAAACGATCAGGAACTATACATGTAAGCATAAACAACAGAATACAAGAGATGGAAGAGAGACTCTCAGGAGTTGAAGACACACTAGCAGAAATAGATTCATCAACCAAAGAAAACCTTAAGTCCAACAAACACAAAATATCCAGGAAGAAGTCAAACTCTCACTATTTGCAGAAGATATGATAGTCTACATAAGTGACCCTAAAAACTCTACCAGGGAACTCCCACAGCTGACAAACACCTTCAGCAAAGTGGCAGGATACAAGATTAACTCAAAAAAATCTGTAGCCTTACTATATACCAATGACACATTGGTGGAGAAAGAAATCAGAGAAACATCAGCCTTTACAATTGCCACAAACAACATAAAACACCTTGGGGTAACACTAACCAAAAAAGTGAAAGACCTGTACCATAAGAATTTAAGTCTCTAAAGAAAGAAATAAAAGAAGATACCAGAAAATTGAAAGATCTCCCATGCTCTTGGACAGGCAGGATCAACATAGTAAAAATGGCAATCATGCCAAAAGCAATCTACAGATTCAATGCAATCCCCATCAAAATCCCAACTTATTCTTCACAGACCTTGAAAGAACAATTCTCAACTTTATATGGAAAAACAAAAGACCCAGGATAGCCAAAACAACCCTGTACAATAGAGGAACTTCTGGAGGCATCACCATCCCTGATTTCAAGCTCTATTACAGATCTATAGTCCTGAAAACAGCTTGGTATTGGCACAAAAATAGACAGGTAGACCAATGGAATAGAGTTGAAAACCCTGATATTTACCCACACACCTACGAACACCTGATTTTTGACAAACAATCCAAATTTATACAATGGAACAAAGAGAACATCTTCAACAAATGGTGCTGGCATAACTGGATATGGAATATGGACATGTAGAAAACTACAGATAGACCCAAGCCTTTAACCCTACACAAAATTTAAGTCAAAATGGATCAAAGACCTCAACATGAACCCAGACACACTAAACCTATTAGAAGACAAAGAGGAAAATACCCTTGAATTAATTGGTACAGGAGACCACTTCCTGAACATTACACCGATAACACAGACATTGAGATCAACAATTGATAAATGGGACCTCCTGAAACTGAGAAGCTTCTGTAAGACAAAGGACACATTCAGCAAGACAAAAGGGCAGCCCACAGACTGGGAAAAGATATTCACCAACCCCACATCTGACAGAGGGCTGATCTCCAAAATATACAAAGAACTCAAGAAGCTAGATCCCAAAACACCAAACAATCCAAGTAAAAAGTGGGGTAGAGAACTAAATAGACAGTTCTCAATAGAGGAATCTAAAATGGCTGAAAGACACATAAGAAAGTGTTCAACATCCTTAGCCATCAGGGAAATGCAAATCAAAACAACTCTGAGATACCATCTTACTCCTGTCAGAATGGCCAAAATCAAAAACACCAATGACAGTTTATGCTGGAGAGGATGCAACTAGAAGAAACCATTCTGAGAGAAGTAACCCAATCACAAAAAGACAAACATGGTATGTACTCACTCATATGTGGATTGTAGACATAGAGTAAAGGATTACCAGCCTACAATCCACAAGAATGGAGATACCATAATAGAGGGAGACATTTTAGATTTACAGAGAAATCAGGCACTTGGGAAATGTCTGGAGATCTACAAAGATGATACCAGCTAACAATCTAAGCAACAGAGGAGAGGCTACCTTAAATGCCCTCCCCTGATAATGAGATTGATGACTGACTTATATGCCATCCTATAGCCCTCATCCAGCAGCTGGTGGAAGTAGAAGCCAACACCCACAACTTATCACTGAACTGAGCTGGAATCCAGATGCAGAGAAGGACGAGTGAAGAGCAAAGGGGTCCAGACCAGGCTGGTGAAACCCACAGAAACAGCTTACCTGAACATCGAGGAACTCTTGCTCCCCAGAATGATAGCAGGAACAGAGAGAACTAGGTGCTAGACATGGGGTGGAGTGAGTAGGTACTCAGTATGTAACACAGAATTATAATCCTACAAAGACATTTATTAAAAGCAAATATGTGGATTTAGAGAGAAATAGATAATTAAAACCCAAAATGGATTACAGTATTTGTTACATGAGAAAATGTTTTAAAATGAAATACATTAAATGAAACGGGAAGGGTAGAGAGTTGAGGAGAACAGTATCCTCGGATGTCAGACAGTATGCACAGAGCACTTCATTAACATTTAACACATGTGAGTATTTGGCTAGCTGGGGATGGTGTGCAGGGAGGCAATAAAATTAGGCCCAAATCTTTACAATGATAGAAGGAAGGAAATATAAACAAATAAATTGTCACAATGCAATAAGGCTATAATGGCCAACAACAAGTAATACTTACAATGATAAACATTCTCATTAGAGAATGTCTAAACCCAACAAGGAAAAGAAATCTGGAGACAAAGACGAAGTATGGCATATCAATGGAAATCAAATATGAAATGTGTCCTTTAAAATGAACAATGGGTAGAAAGAAGGGGTAACATCTTGACTTCTGGACAAGACTATAGCATGACCTGCTGTTTCTAATAATGTATTTGCTGTTACTGCACACTCAGACCTGTTCCTCTGGCAACACTTGTCACAGAGTTCTTTCTCACAAGACTCTGCAACTGAGAAGGATAAGTGACAGCTAAAGCAAATATAGTTTGTCTTGAGCTGGCAACACCAGCCCTATCGGTAATTGATTTGCAAAGCCCATCCCAAGCAAGTCCATCTAAAATTGGAGGGTATGTGTGAGGAGTTTTTATGCCTCATTTTGGCAGTTTGTATCTAGACCTGCCACAATGGATTTTATTATTAGCTGAAAGGTTTGGTGAGATGTGTCATGAGAGCTTATTTTTGAGAAAAGAATGAGAAAAAAATAAGATTCTGAAATCTCATTTCCAGGAAAAGCTTGGATGATACTAGATGCCAGGCACCACAGATGGTCATTTTGCTCCTCCTATCTCCTCTCTCATAATAAATGTACAGCAATGTTATTATTAACTACACTTTAATCTTGAGAAGACTGGGGACAAAGAGATTAAAAACGTATCCAAACTTATTCAAGGAAAGGAAAAGTCAAGCCAAGACTAAGTCCCTGGACTGTCTAACTCTAAACTCATGCTTCCTCATAAATCAAATGCAAGATTGCACAGTAAAGACCAGATGTGTCACCTTTCTTTGCTGCGTCACTGTGTGGAGAGCATCCTCTAACAGTAAGTGGGCACTGTACAACTTGAGGTAGATTTTCTTAATAAATCCCAAGATGGTTATTGTTGGCATTTCAGCAACCATCATCACCTTAAACGTACATATACTAGAAAATTCTGTGAGAGAAAAACAAAAACAAAACAAAACAAAACAAAAAAACGTCAACAGGTGTCATCTAAGAAAAAAGTCATAAAGTCCTGACTTTAAAAATGTAAGAGTCATTTTTTAAGATTAATGTTGTCACCCCAAACTAGGGGAATCCTTCAGCTGAAACAGACTTAAATAACCATGCAAGTCAACCATTCAGAAATGAAGAAACTTCTAGCAAACTGCCCTTGGCCAGAAGTAGTTTCCTTCCCCCCGAAGCACAATATGTGCTATGTTCCTGTCACCCACCTCAGGAACCTCTGCAGGGTTAGCAACCTGACTCCAATTTTGCTGGGCTGAGATGTAGCCTGCCTGAAGTCACAGCCCCACAAGTGATGAAGCCCAGGCTACTTTTCATTTCTGCATTCCCTGTTTCCTCTCACCACATCCCCAGCGCTTGCTTGTTCTAAATATCTCTCAGTGGTTTTTACACCCAGAACTAAATATGTTCATTTTCTACACTCTGTGTCTGCTTTCTTTCCATTTTACTTACCATAATGGGGACTACCAGGCATAATGGTTGCACGCCTTTAATTGCAGCACTCAGGAGGCCAAAGCAGGTGGATCTCTGTGAGTTCATGGTCACCTGGTCTACATAGTGATTTCCAGACCAACCAGAACTGCATAGTGAGACCCTGTCTTGAAAAAAAAAAAAAAAAAAAAAGAATGGATGGTATTATTGATTATTTGTTAAAATGATTATATCTATACTTGTCTGTATTTTCCATTAAACTGTTATCTTTGTATGAACAGAAACAGTCTAAAAAAAAAAGCTTTGGGAAGTACATTTTTTTTTAGATAATACCATTTTTTTATTTGTTCAAATTAGCAACAAGCTTGCTTCACATGTCAATCCCTTCTCCCTCTCCCTCCCCTCCACCCAACTCTCCACCAGCCCCCTATCCCTCCTCCCTCTGCGCCCCAGGGAGGGTAGGGCCCTCCAAGGGGCTCCCCAAAGTCCACTACATCATCCTGGGCCAGGTCTAGGCCCTCCCCGATGTGTCCAGGCAGAGAGAGGAAGTACATTCTTTATCAGCAACAAATACCTGTTGGAATAACTCTGTCATCCAGGAACAAAGAAACAGCCCTCTGGCATAGATTCCATAATTAAAACAGAGATGATGGTAAAATTGTCTCATGGATTTAATAAAGAAATAAAAATTTTATGGAAAAACTAAATCACCCTAGCAAAGTATAAAGTACATCTGAACACTAAGTAAATATTCACAATTTCACAGATATTCAACAATGATTTAAAAACATCAAGTTGGCGGTGACCATGAGGAGCAGTGAGGTAGTCAACCATGAGCCTCTATGAAAGAGTTACTGTCAACTAAATCACAGTGATGGAGAGAAGTGCTTTCTGTCCTCAATAAACTCTTCCTAATAGAATATGAATTTGGCAAAAAAAATCATCTGCATGAATCAGAAATAATGAAAATGAGAACAGGGAGATTATAAGTCACTTTGAGTGCAGTACTATTTGTTCTTGGTTTACGTTCCAGATAGGAAAGGAAAAAAAAACAACCTCACCAGTAAAGGGAATATGAAGTGTCTGAGGAATGGTAAGTAATGAGGGTTCTAAGAAAACATTTCAAAATTCACATCTACAGATGAATCTTATCCTCTCTAAAACCTGTTTTATCCTATTTTACACTTTTTAAAATCTACTCTTTCACATCTTCTAGGCCAGGAATCTATCGGTCTTGTCATCTCTGGCCTTGAAATGTATCCTGAAGGCTCCCCTTCTCTATCATCTTCATAGCTTTTACCCACAACCAAGCCTCTGCCTTATTTTGCCTGGATTATTACAACAGACTCCTAGCTGGCCTTCCATCATCTACCTCCCAATGGCACTTCTGTGTCCAACACTACACACACACACACACACACACACACACACACACACACACACACACCAGGGTTTATTTGAAAATGTGTCACACTCTTCAAAGTTCTTAAGTAATTACATTGCACACATACAGGAAAATATCCAAAATCTTTACATGTTCTACAAGAGCTCCAGTCCCCAAACAGCAACCAAATCTCTTATTGTCCTACCATCTACTATCTTCAAACAACCATAATCAATATAATCACTCTCTCATATCTGAAAACTTGGGCACCTCTTGCTTTACTCTGGCTCTCTTCCTTTCTGCTCAAATGTCCCAGGTACTCTTAGATGATCCAATGTAAGCTAATATTGCTGTTGCCACTTCTTGTTACCCTCTGATTGAATTCTTCACAATTATCACATATTTTATGTTTGCTTTCTGTCAATCCCTAGTATATATAAGCCCCACTCTACCTCAAAGAGGAAGAACTTGGTTTAGTACCAAATGACTAAGTCTAGATTTTAAAAATTATTTTAGTTTCTAATATCTCACATTATATGAAAATAATATAAGGCCTAGACTTTTCCCATTACTCTACTCCTTTTACAACTGAAGTTTACAATGCAGATACAGATAGATGATAAAATTTGCTAAAGTGAAAAAAATCCCATCCAGTTTTGGGAAGAGTCTAAAATTTCAGCCAAGAGCAAGAACACTTAAAATCAATTTATTGCACAAAAATTTCTAATGCTGTACAACTTTATTTACTCTTTGTGTCAGGTTAATAATTCTGGTTAATCACCCTGAATATCTGTGACTTTGTATCATTTAAATTGTTCATCATTTAAATATTCCCTTGCCTAATAATATTTTACTCTCAATCTATATGTTTGAGTTTTTGTTTAATATCCTACATGTACTAAGCAAAATAGGTAAAATAAAAGAAAGAAAACATTTCCCAATCATCATTTGTAGAATCTACCATTTCTTTTAGGTTTACCATATTTGAGGAAGTTAATATCTGTGAGCCTCCATTTTTTTCTATTTTTTTATGTTTCTTTTTTAATTAGAAAGATTATTTTACATGTTAATCCCAGGTCCCTCTCCCTCCCCTCCTCCTCTGTCCCCCCCCCAACTATTACCCTACCTATCCCATACCCTATTTGCTGCTCCCCAGGGAGGGTGAGGCCTTCCATAGGGGGGTCTTCAAAGTTTGTCATATCCTTTGGGATAGGGCCTAGGCCAACCTCCTTGTGTCTAGACTCATGTAGTATCCTTCCATGTGGGATGGGCTCCCAGAGTCCATTCCTATGCTAAGGATAAGTACTGATTCACTACAAGGGGCCCCATAGATTTCCAAGGTCTCCTCACTGACACCCACATTCAGGGGGTCTGGATCAGTCCCATGCTGGTCTTCCAACTATCAATCTGGGCACCAAGAGCTCTCCCTTGTTCAGGTCAGCTGTTTCTATGGGTTTCATCAGCCTGGTATGGACCCCTATGCTCATCCATCCTCATTCTCTGCAAGTGGATTTCAGTTCAGTTCAAGGTTTAGCTGTGGGTGTCTGCTTCTACTTCCACCAGCTGCTGGATGAAAGCTATACGATTGCATATGAATTAGTCATCAATTGAAAGACCCCTGTCCCTTAGCCCTTTCTTTCTCAAGTTTGTCTCCTCTTCCTCCTGTCGGCGGCTTCCCCGATCCCCACCCCCGGTGGCCTTTCCCTGCCCGGCCCGAGAACAAGCACCGGGTGGGGCCGGCCCGAGAATGAGCACCAGGTGGGCCAGCCCGAGAACGAGCACCGGGTGGGCCGGCACGAGGGCGAGCACCAGGTGGGTCAGCACGAGAACAAACACCGAGTGAGCCGGCCTGGAGCCCTGCCCCTGAGCCCCCGCCCCGCCCGAAGAGAAACACTCCGTCCCAAGGTCTCCGCCCCCAAGGTCAGCCATCAGGAAGGGGGGGGGGATTGAGACACCAGACACCAGACCTTGAGAATATGCTGATCTGGAATGGCTCTGTGTCTTATTTGAACCATCCAATAGAAATGATTCTGTATTTCGCCTCATTTGAAAGACTCTGTGTTTCACCTCATTTGAATAACTCTGTACTTTGCCTTATTTGAATAACCCTGTATAGCGCCTCATATACATTGACCAATGGGAATAGCTCTGTATAATGCCTCATTAGAATTATCCAATAGAATCCCTGCTCCTAGCTTGCGCCTTTTTCCCTATATAAGGACCCCTTTCCCTTGGCTCGGGGCGCTTAGCCACACAAAGGCTAAGTCGCCCCGGGTACCCGCGTCTCCAATAAAGCCTCTTGTTTTTTGCATCCAGTTCGTGGCCTCGCTGATTCCTGGGTGTGTGGGTCTCCCTCTACGAAAGTGCCTCTTCGGGGGTCTTTCACAATCTCATTATCAGGGGAGGGCATTTAAGGTAGCCTCTCCTCTGTTGCTTAGATTGTTAGTTGGTGTCATCTTTGTAGCTCTCCAGACATTTCCCTAGTACCTGATTTCTCTTTAAACCTATAACATCTCTCTCTATTATATTATCTCTTATCTTGCTCTCTTCTGTTCTTCCCCCAACTTTTTCTATTTTTTATTTAAATTAGAAACAAGCTTGTTTTAAATGTCAATCCCAGTTCCCTCCCCCTCCCCTCTCTCTGCTCCCCAGGGAGGGTGAGGCCTTCCATGGGGGAAATCTTCAAAGTCTGCCATATCATTTGGAGCAGGGCATAGGCCCTCCCCCTTGTTTCTAGGCTTGAGAGAGTATCCATCTATGTGGAATGGGCTCCTAAAGTCCATTCGTATGCTAGGGATAAATACTGATCTACTACCAGAGACCCTATCCATTTCCAAGGCCGATGAAAAATAAGAGATTTCAAAAGACTGCATGACACAATAGAAGGAAACTGACTTTGCAGAGATCTACAGACCTGCTTACTAAGAAAAGTCACATCCCAAAGTTGTAATGAAATGTACATGTTATGGCCTCAACTTTAAAATGTTTTAAGTCTTAGTTGCTAGCTTTAGAGGGGTAACTGAATAAGGAGAGCCCAGATACCATCAATGCATTAATTCATTATGAACTCATAGCTCCAATGCATTTTGAGAAAGGGTAACATACAGGGAGTATGTTACTGAAGGCATGCTTGTAAAGATCATGTCTTGTTTCATTAGCCCTTCCTATCTATTTCTCTGCTTCCCTGCCAGCATGGAATGAACAGCCTTACTCCACCAAGCACTCCCCACCACAATGCTCTCCCTCACAGTAAGCAAACAATGGGAGCAAGAGACCATAGATTCCAAACTTAGAAATCAGGAGCCAAAGAAATCCTCCTTCCTTTAAATTATTTTTTTTGTCATAGCAACAGAAAGATGACTAGTAGATTATGTTAAGAATCCAACAAACCAACCAGCCCACAACAGTTCTCAATAAGTGTTCATAAATTTACATTTTGTTTCTACTGTGTTATTCTCTTGTTTATAAATGGGAAAATACAGCTGCCCAGGGTATGCTAATTCAATATTATAAACCAAAAAATATGAAACATAATTGTGAGTCTGAAATTTGAGATACTTGTTGGTGCATTGGTCTGCATTTTTTATGAATAATAGCTTCAGGTACCCATCTATACTTGCAATGTAGAGAAAGCAAATAACCTCATAAAAGAGCTGGTTGTTGTTTTCAGTACATTATGAACCAGCTCTTGTCTCCCACATCACACCTACATGATATCAAGGTATTTAGAGAACCAATTTTTAGGATAATTTCATTTTAGTAAATATGTTTATATAACAGTGTATCCTTTAGTTTTTAATATTTCCTGGAAACCAATTATTTAAAAACAAATGAGCAGCTGTTGTGTCAACAAACCCAGGCTAGTGTCTTCTGCCATTTAATTTTAAGAATCTTGGAGTGTTTTCTGATTACAGTCCAAATTAAATGCAAACAGTCATGTCACATAGCACACATTCTCAAATCTGCCATCAGCTAACAGGATGGATGATAATGAGATATGTTAATTATTTGCTCTCTAGTGGGTGTGACTGATTTTGACTGGTACATCTTGTAATGTTATGGAGTACAGTAAATATTAGGGTCTGTTAATTTTTTCCTGGGCAAGGAAATCATGTTCACTAATGACTCACCTCATTTGTAGCTTTCTCTACAATCTGCCAACGTGTTGGTATATTCGAGCATTCTTTATTTTTTCTTAGGTGAATTTCACATTAAGAGATAAGTGGTATCCTAAAGTCAGGTGAATCTCTTGATTTTTCCAAACACTAACCCCCACCATCTTCCCCTGACAGCACTAACACACACACACTTCAGTTTCCTGCAAAGCTAACCCTACAGGGCCACTAAAAACCCTCCAATATGCACATTATCTTTGTTCTGTTAGAATATATTTTAAGGCCATCAAGAAGGTTCAGCAGGTACAAGCAAAATCAAGCTGACAACCTGAGTTCAATCCCTGGGACTCAAATAGTGGAATGAGAGACCCAACACCTATAAACTGTCCTCTACCCACCTTATACATACTGTGGCATGCATACATATCTATCTATACTCCCCACACATGCACAATAAATAAATAAGTGAATAAATACACAATAAAGTAATTTTATAATTATTTTTAAAGATTGGTTTTTGAATACAAGCTTATATGTCTAAATGACCCAATAACTTGTGTGAGTCCATAATTGATTTATAACACATCTAGTATTAGCTTTACAGTCTTTGAATCCAAAGTAAGGAGTTTGAAATCATGGCCCTCCAGCTAAAATTACCACAAGAACAGTATCACCTAAGCATTTTTATTCAATAATCCTCTAAAATGCCTTAACAAAATTTCCCTTGCCTTCCTATTCTCAGGAAATTTTAATATCACAAATGTTATCTGCTATGTACTTAACTATCAATTTTATCCCTTGGGGATAATATCATTCATTTTGAGAATATATTGACTAGAGTTCTCATCCTACTTTCTCTTTACCATTGTTTAAATTATATAATCTTGCTCAAATTCACAAACACATCCTTAGTAGGAGCTGGTGAAATGGGTACTTCCCTAGGACCTGATCCATTCCCTGATGAAGACAATATACAGAAATACTCTATCTCCTTTTTTAAACATTTCCACCCAAATAATTCATGTTCAGGCAAGTTCATACAACTTAAAGATAGGTAGATGATAGAGTAGGTACATAGATAAATATAGATACCGATATGGATATAGATATATATGCTTGCTTCTATAAATAAGCTTTTAGTGTGTCCAGCTATTAAATGGTAAATGTCAACACTTATTTTGCACATAATCATTCAATAAAATGTGTATCATCTCAGTGAAAAGTTCTCGTGAACTCAGATAGTCCCGGAAAATCAAATTGAATCAGTAAGATGAGGTATTGAAGTACCATTGAGTAAGCTGTTTACAAAGGCATCTGGATTAGCAAGCAGTTAGTTTTTGTAAGTAAGCAGTGCTTGGTTCTCATCTTAACTTCTCAGCAGCATTCAACAAAGACATTGGAATTAGGCTTAGTCCTCAGTTCGTATAATATGTCAGGTTTTCATCTAGGCACTAAAGACAGAAAGAAGCCCCTAGCTATCAACACAATTGCATTCCAAAAAGAGAATCAGTGCACAGTAAGATGGAACACAGACACCAACTTTAGAAGAAGTGAAGGAGGCTAAAGAATGCCAATGCTGGTAAGACAGTAAGCAAATCAATAAGAAGGACAGCATCGCATATTGTCTTTCTGTAAAGTGTTTAGCAGAGTCTACAGGACACAATAGGAATGGCTGTGAGCATGTTCACTGGAGTCCAGTGCTTGGGTCTATCCACTGACTCCCAGTACTCTGGCGTCAGGACAAAGGCCAGGATCAGACAGTCTGACCAGTTTGCTATGACAATGCTGGAAGGAGTGATGCCCTGAACTTTAGAAACTGTTCAGCTCCTTGAGGAGCTAGAGCAGTCTTTTATAAAGTTCTCAGGGAGCCGGGAGTTAGTGGTGAAGGCCTTTAATCCCAGCACTCAGGAGGCAGAGGCAGGCGGATCTCTATGAGTTCGAGGCCAGCCTGGTCTCCAGCTCCAGTGCCAGAATAGGCTCCAAAGCTACACAGAGAAACCCTGTCTCGGTAAAAAATAAAAAACTTCTCAGGGAGGTTCTGACTCATCCTCTGTTGTTGACTGGCAAATGTGAAATCGGGGAATAAAAAGTGCATCTAGACTATACACCTAAAACCCACTAGTTCCATATAATCTAAATTTCCTGGGATTACAGTCATCTGAAACTCGTGCCTTGGTGTCTGCAAACATTGTATTTTAGTACATCTAATTATCAGAAATGTGTGTGCTTAAAAACCATGTTTTAAAGTGATGTAATTGATGCGAACTTTTTAAGGACCTGACGCCCACACAGTTTGTGAAGAAAAAAACAACTCAGCAGCTGCTATCTAGTATTACTGAAGCACTAAAAGTTAAATAAATCTACTTTAAAAACAAAAACACACAATCCAAGAAAGCACAATTTAATTTAGTTGGGATTGGGGCTTTGGCTCTTGTCTTTCCTGGCTCAGCTTTGACAGATGCTGTGAATTCACAAGACACCACCACCTCCAAAGTTCTGCCCTGTATCATCTCAGATCCGGTAGGTCCACATGCACTGTTCTCCCTCACCTACAAAACTGGCATTTTCTCTCACTTGCGTGTTCTAGAAGTCACCATCACACCAATCTCAACAAGCACACCCAAACTAACTGGTCTCTGATGCTCTGGATTATTGCTCTGCATGCCGCTTAAACTCTGGGTGATTAATTACACAAATGAACAGATAACATCGTTGGTGTCCTAAAGCTAGAATGACTTCCTGAGCATGTTAGGCACATGGTATCCCTGTACCTTGGTTACAGACCAGCTTCCACAAATGTATGACTGATTCGGTGCATTTTGCAGATGTTATAAAAAAAATAGCCACACCCACTTCACTAATCCAAACACAATTTATATTAACGACAGATACCAAAGTCCTGGGAATGCCTCTGCTTCTGCCTGGAACATTCATGTACCAGCTCTGACATTCAAGCTCTTGATTAAATTCACTAATTGACTTTGGGGAATACATTGAAATTAACAGGCACCTAATACCCCAAAATGTCTTAATGATAAATTGTTGCATGTAACATAAAACCTTACCATCTCTAGTTCCTCTAGCACACATATTCATCTCGACAGAGCAAAGTTCCTTAACCTTAGCACCTACTGGCCATTTGGACTGGATAGCTGATGAGAGGATGACCGTCCATGACCTGTGCATTTCAGGCGGTGACAGTTAATCTTCATTGTCAACACTGCTGGATGTGGAATCATTTAAAAGACACAGCTTTCTGGGTCTGGGCTTCCTCACTCAATGTGATCTTCATGTTCTCTCTCATCTGAAGCTACTAGTTCCAAGTCTTCAAATGTGAGGATATATCCTGGAGAAAGTGCAAAAATCAGGAAAGTAAAAAGGACCATTGTTGGGTAAGACGATGGGGAAGCAAGGGAGAGGAAAATAGAATACAAATTATCATAAAAGAAAAACTGGGGTCTTTAATTAGGAAGGCTAAAGGAAGGAAGATAAATGCAGAAGGAGGGAGAAGGGTAAAATAAAAGTAAGGATGTCTGAAAAAGTCATAAGGAATCATACTACTAACTACCAAAAATAATATAACATAAATGCCTATGCATAAATATGCATATATAGCTTAAATGAAAGTTTCCCATTTGGGTTGACAGTGTTCCCTCCAAGAGATACAGACCATCTATCAAAAACCCCACCATTGGGCACAAAAGGTAAGATTGTCCAAAAGTATCCCAAAACATCACAGACTATTGCTATTGCCCTTGTTGGCAAGGTTGGACAGTAAGTCCCTATTGCTGAAGATACCATGTGTGGTGATACATTATTTATGATTTAATAAAGCTTGCCTGAGGGCTCAGAATGCAAAGCTAAGCACAAGCTATAGAGGTCAGGCAGTGGTGATATACACCTTTAATCCAAGCAGCCATATTAGCTAGCCATAGAGCCAAGCAGTGGTGGCACACACTTTAATCCCAGGACTCAGAAGACAGGCAAATGGATCTCTGTTAGTTCAATGCCACAATGAGCTGCATGAAATTAATCCAGTCCTAAAGAGAAACAGCTCACACAAAGGTGATCTCAGCACTTGGGACCACATGCCTTTAATCCCATAGCAGGGAGGTATAAAAGGAAGAAGCAAAGAGGTCTCATGTGGTGATTTAGTTTCCAGACAGGGAGAGCAATTGTTCCGAGGATTGGTGAGAGAGCATTGCACTCTGAGGATGTGTGGAGCCAGGATCACTCTTTCAGTCTGAGGGAGAGGTAAGAGCTAGTTGCTGGATGCTTTACTTATCTGACCATCAGATAAGCAAATATCTGATATCTGAACCCTAATATCTATCTCTGGGTCTTCATTATTCAAGTTACAATCATGCATTGCTGACAAAGGGCCCAGAGGACCCTAAAATGGATCTGACCTGAAAAACCTCCTCCCTAAGGACTAGCTTTCATGATACCAGAAGGCACCATCCAAGCTTTCAAAGGAGTGAAGAAATCAACAGACCTACCCAGCTATAACACTTTTGAACCACAGCAAAAAGGGGCGTGGCATAATAAACCTAAGGGTACAGTGGTAGCATATATCCTTTGACAGTAACCAACAGCTCCCTAATTGGATTTAAGACCCTTCAGCAAGAAAGAACTCATACCTAATACTGGAAACCCAGAAATTACTTGGGGATAATGAAGTCATGGATCTTGGAGAACCTATAGCCACCACTTTATTAAACCAGCATAATCCCTAACTGCATTCCAAATATTTGTTCTTATACCCACAGATAAGTGCAGTCCTCACCCCTCATCAAGAAAACTTTCTTTGCAAAAGACAGAGACCATTACAGAAAACCACAATCAATCAAAATGCACATTTGTGGATCCCAGTCCCAAGGGATACATCTACAATACAACTTCAACACCTAGGCTCAAGGATCATTGAAGAAGAAAAGGTAGAAAAATTATTAGAGCCAGATGACCATGGGTTTTGCTGTGAGATTGTGTCTCATAGAAGATCAGAAGCTACACTCATGAAGTCTCACAAACATGACTGCCTAAACATGATCAAAGAAGAAAGACCCCAATAAACATGTTACAATAGATAGGGGTGAAATGCTACAAGGCCTCACCGCTACAAAAAAAAGAGAAGAAAAGAAAAGGAAAGAAAGGAAAAGGAAAGAAACTATAGACAACTAAGACATAGTGAGAGAAGGAGAAGAGCACAACCAGGGAAGAGCACACCAATTAGTTACTCAATACCAAATGATCAGCCCTGAAAACATACAGCTAACATTATATAGACAGAGCAGGTTATATTTATAGTAACAACAATTAATGAAAAATGAAACCATAAATTTGAAAGAGAGAAAGGAGGGGTATATGGGAAAGTTTGGAAGAGGTAAAGGGACATGAGGAATGGTGTAAATATAATTTCAAAACACTAAGAAATACATTTTTTGTAGAAAAGACAGCTTTAGGTGTGTCTTCTAAAAATGCCTTTCCTGGAGAGTTTAAACAGCAAGGAAAGACCCTCCCCCAATGTGGGAGCTCCCATCCCATGGACCATGGTCCCAGACTGAACCAAGAAGGAAAAGAAGAATGTAAGCCAAGGCCCATAAGTTATCTCTCTGCTTCAAGGTTTCTAAAAATAAATCCTATCATAATCAAGAACATCATAAAAGTAGATGTGGGTAAGATATAAAGTTAGATGGGAAGTGGCTGTTCCTGGTGAGGTGTAATAAACATGAGGAGAGGTACAACACGGTAATGATTAACAGAACCCTGTGGAAACATTGACACATCTGACCATGTAACGAATGTAAGCTAAAAGAGACTCCACCTGAATCCAGATGCAAGAGTTTAGTTTTCCCTACATATGATTTTTTATTTTTATATATAGGAAGCAATGTTATATTTGGTTCATAGCTGGAAAAAAAATGAAATTTCAGGGGAAATGTGAGTACTATCTAATCTTACTAGGAAAATGTAAAACCCAAATGCAGGCATACCTGACCTCAAGCCTAAGGTTTTGCAATATTTCAAGCTCCTTGGTTTTCCCATTCAGCAAAGGAATTTAGTTTGGTTCTTTATGTGTATCCATACTAATGGTGTTCTTTTTCCAGCATTTAATGAGGTAATCAAAACTTGAGAACTTAAGCAATAACCACAAGCTGAATAAAATGCATGTGGCTATGTAAATGCCATTGGAACATATGTGAATGTGTTGAACAAGTAGATAACATAGTATTATACATAGAATAAACTTCCACATATTTCTCTCAATGGAATTGGTAAAACACATGGCTAAGACCTTCTTCTAGGTCTTTGGCTTTAATGATAACTGCTGTTTTTATGTCTTCCTAGCTTATGAAAAAGTTTCCTGGATACTAGGATCTTGTTTTTTAAATCTAGTTTTTTATGGGCTCAATATTCAACAATGAGATCAATTATCGAAATCTGATATATACACACTGAGTGATAAATATTTGCCAATCACCATGTTAAACATATTATGTTTATGGAAATTTGCACTTCCTTTTTTATCCCCCTTATAGTTAAAGAAATTGAGACTTACAGGAACTGTGAGAGTTCAACATCACACGGTGGAGAAATCATAGATGGTAATTCAGATGCAAGACTGTCTATGCCAAGCTGTCTCTTCAACCATGCTGTGGCATACATGGAGGGAATTCTTCTCTAACAATAAGCCTTGCAAAATATCAGCAGCATGTCTCACATGGGGAATAATGCATGTTCCCTCCCTCTGTTTATGTAGAGGCACCCACTCTCCATGAAAGGGGATGAAAATGTCTGTATTTTTTTCAGTTCTTCACAGAAGAGAAAAAGTAGAGGAAGATTCTTCAGCTTGCCTGCTTGCTTTATTCTGTTTCATTTTGGTTTTTTGTTTTGTTTTGTTTTTCATTTTTTGTTTTAGTTTCTGTTTCTGTTTGAGACTGGTCTTACTTCATAGCCACAGCTAGCCAGGAACTCATTCTATAGCCCAAGCTGCCTTCAAACCATAGCAATTCTCCTGCCTCACCTTCCTAAATGCTGGGATATAGAAATAAGCTACCACAACCAACTCTAATGCTATTCTTGATAGGGAAAAATAAAACTTTTAAAGTAATGACCACCTGGAGAATGGGTCACACACATTGGGCAAACATTTTCTACCACAGCATCCAACTAAACAGCTGTGCTCAGAGGAGACACTGAGCTAATTCTACCTAGACAGGGTCACATATTATGAGCATACACTTCTTCACTTTATATATTTCATACAATGTGTAATAGTATTCTATAACTTAGATGACATCATCTTTAGGAAATAATACAAAAAATAAGCTATAAGAAATAATCATGTTCTGTAAGTTTCACCTTAAATCTACTTTATCTTGGACCCCAAGATATTGAGAAGCTAGAATATGTTTCAAGTGGTAATAGTTGGAAATGCTAACATTCACATATTGAAAAAATGCCCCACAATGGATGAAGATGTGATCTGTGATCTCTTTTCAATATGCTATAATGAGTTTTCTGAGGAAAAAAAACAAAGTGGACCTGATATTACGTCTCATGCCCTACCTGAAAGCAGTGACAGGTCCCTGGAAACAGAATTCTGGAGTTTTAGGAAACCAGCTGGTGAGAGCTCAAGCTTGCAACCTTTGTTTTCTTGATAGTGCACTAAACCCAACTACACTCCCTGGCCAAAACAACCTGTTTGCCTAGAGGAATCATCAGTGAATGTTTTCTGGTTTTGCTTTGATTTAGTTAAATGTAATTTTAAAGTTTATCTGGAAAAAATTTGTTTTGTAGTATAAATTTACCTCATGGATATTGAGTCAAGTATCTACCCTAAATATTTATAAGGCAGTAAGCTAGACATCACATATTAGGTATCCACCATAATAAAACTTTTAATAGACATGTAGATGTGATTTTTCCAAACCACATACTTGGCTAGGATGAATACCTCTGCTATTTATGGTTAAATATTTCCACTACCTGGAAGGATTCCTGTTCTGAAAGGCATTTTTGGAACACAAAGTACTAATCTCTTATTTTTAAAATTGGATGACTATATGGCAATCATCTAAAATCCCTGCCAGGCAGAAAATAAATGCCTAAAATAAATTAAGAAACACCATCTTGAGAGATTAAACAACCTATATAAAGTCATAGCAACTTTTCACAACCCAGACAACTGTTATCCTTACAAAATTCCATAGTCCCTGTGTGTCATTCCATAGTGCACTTGTATAGTCAACTCCTTCACAAACATTCCCAATTCCAAAATCACTGCTGTTTAAATGCCTTGATTAAGGCACATGGCTTATCTACCTACAAGTAGAATCACAGCATAATTAAGCAAAATAAAAAGCACAAACTTGGAATGGAACACAAACTAAGTAGTACCAGTGAGGTTTCAAATCATTCTCTAAATCACACAACACAAATCTAGACCTTAATGGTGCTCCACAGCATTACATCATCATTTTCATGCATGCATTTATTTTGTCATTATAGTCATCCCCAGAGAGAGTATTGCTATAACCTCTATTTTATAAAAATATAACAAGCTTGTCTTCTCTGATACTTGGAAGGTCTATGAATGCAATAACCACACCTCACAGACATTAGTCTCAATAATAAAGATACTGTGCTTGCCTTTGGAAGTTGCTAGTTTCACAACAATAATTTTTAAATGCACAAGTTTTTTTTTAATGAGCCTAAGTTTCTTAGCAAAACTACTTTTTGTATGTGCACATTCAATTGTGTGTGCATGTATGTGTGCCTGTGTGTATGTACATGTGTGTTTGATTATACCCTTTCCTCTTTGGATATATTTTAGTAAGAACAACACTGAAATGCATGGTGGTTTGAATGAAAAATGTCCCCCACACTCTTGGGCATTTAAACAGTGGACCCACAGCTGCTAGTGGTGCTGCTTGAGAAGATGTAGATGGTACAACCTTATTGGAGGAGACATGTCCTTGGGGACTGGCTTTGAGAGCATCAGGTCCCTCCACATTTGAGTTTGTTCTCTCTGCTTCAAGTTTTAGGTGAAAGATTTTCAAGCTCTCAGTTTCATGTTTCTGCCACCTGCTACCATCCTGTCTCTGCCATTATGGAACACTTTTGCCCATTTTGTAGTGCTGCTGAGTAAACCTAGAGCCTCACATATACTAGGCAGTCATTTTACCTCCTAGCTTAAAATTAATATTAGTCTGAAGTTATTGTAGAATGCAGCATGTCTGACCACTAGGCTTATGTTTTACAAAAGAAGTCAGATGGATCTATTCTCTTTTACACTTTAAAGAATCAGTTTAACTAAATCATAAATTAGTTTTTTGAAAGTGCTTAGCTTGCTTTTTTGTAGTCTCTTCTGTAGTAATTCTCTCACATATTTCTTTTTTTCCTTTTTTTATTTGAATTAGAAACAAGATTGTTTTACATGTCAATTCAAGTTCCCACTCCCATCCCTCCTCCCCTACCACCCCCCCTCAACAGCCTACCTATCACATATCCTTTCTGCTCCCCAGGGAGGGTGAGGCCTTCCATAGGGGGTCATAAGTGTCTATCATATACTTTGAGATAGGGCCTAGGCCCACCCCCATGTGTCTTGGCTCAGAGAGTATCCCTTTATGTGGATTGGGCTCCCAATGTCTCTCTCATATTTCAACAAACTCATATTTGCACACATATACACACACAATATTTGATTAATCGCCTAATAATTTCTTATTTTTACATTTCAGTATTTTTCTTTTCCTCATTAATTTCATCTTTAATTATCACATAATGATGGTAAGATTTTTTAAATTTAAAACTCTCATGTGGTATGATAGCTAATTTCTGTGACAATGGAGCCAAGATACAACATTATTGCTAGCTGCTATGGTTTGAATACCATGTATCCATAAAAAGGTTCATAGATTCAAAGCTTGAACTGAAGCTTGTAGTACTATAGTAGAAGGGCTGGTTTATGAGGGACAAACTTCATCAATGGATTGATTGTGGGTTATTAAAGAATCCATTGATCAGTTCATAGTTGAATGGGCTATAAGTAACTGGTGCCTGGTGGGGAGGAAGTCACTGGGCATGTGCCTTTGAAGACAGTGGTCCCTGGTCTCCTCCTCCTTCCATATTCTGCCTGTCTGTCATGAGGCAAGCATCTTTGCTCTCCCATACCTTTCTAGCATATGCCTAAAAGCAATAGAAACATGCTATCATAGACCAGAGCCTCTGAAATGTGAGCCAAAATGAGCTTTTCCTCATTTGCAATTAAGTTATGTGTTTGTCACAGAAAAAGAGATCAGAACAACACAGTGGGTTTTTCCAAGAGAAGAGCATTTGTACCCTGAGAACCCTTAGTAAAGCATATGGCACTCCTCAATTTTGGTGGATGGGATGGTTTCTATAAGAATGACCCCCTTAGGCTCATTTACTTGCATGTCTGATCCTGCAATGATGATCTGTGAGGGGAGAATTAAGAGGTGTGGCCTTGATTGAGGAGGTGTATCACTGGGTTTCAAAAGCCCATGGCCAGCCAGGCCCAGTCTCTCCTCCCCTCCCCTGCCAAGAGTTCCCTTGATCCTGGTCTTCATAGTAATAGAACGGTGATGAAGACAGTGGGCATCATCCAACCCATTAAATGCCTAAATAGAACCAGAATACAAAGAAAGATTGAATGTGCTTTTTTGCCTGAGTCATAAGTTGACAGACACTGACTCTCCTATCCTCAGAATGGAACATACACCATCAGAGTGCCAGATTCTCAGGCCTTCTGACTGGAATTTATATTACTAGCTCTGCTTGAAGATGACAGATTATAGGAGCTTTCAGCTTCCAAACTTGCAGGAGCTATACCTTAAACTATCAATTCATATGAATATGAGAGAGGACATATGCATATATAAGCATAAAAAAGAGAATACAAGTAGACAGTATATATATGTATATATACATATATATATACATAAACATGTGTGAACATAGAAAGAGAAATAAATGTAATGCTTTACAAGACAAAGTCTGAAATAAGCAATAGAAAATATATAACTGAAAGAATGAGTATTTCATAGTGGAGAACAAGAGAAAACCAGTGAGCTGTGAGATGTGCTAAAAAGTTGCTTGCAGTCCACACAGAGAAGTGCCTTGAATACCAAAGCAAGATCCTTGAATCTAAACTGTGGAAAAAGTGGGACCACTACAAGTTTTGGGAAGGGTAAAGCAGCCAAATATTAATTTGGTGAAAGTAACCATGTCATCATAGAAGACAATGGAATGGAGACATGGCTCAAGTTCCTGGGAGAATGAAAACTAGAAAACTCAGTAAGAAGTGGAAAAGATGCCCTAAGGAGATAGCTGAAAATAAATAAGAATATGAATGCAAAGACTATTGTGGAATGGAAATACTGTCATTGAATACTGATTAGACAAATATAGAAGAGGGTTCACAATTTGAGACCCTGATATTTCAGATATGTGTGACTGGGAGAATGATTATAGCATAAAATGGGTTGAGGTATTAATTTTGGGGAAAAGACAAGTTTAAGCTCTGGATACCATATGTAGAAATTTAGCTGAAAACCATTAAGAAGGACACATAAAGTGTATTAGTTAAGGTGGTCCATGGAAATAATCAGTAAGAGACATAAACATATGTGCATTTATATGTGTATAGACTTATTCCCTATTTCCATCAAAATGCTAGCTAACTATATTGTCCTTTCTAAATATTTGAGTCAAGATGAGTCCCTTTCTTCTTATCTCTTCATTCCACCACATGTGTGCCTCTGCTATGGAACCTATTTTTCTCTTTTAAATTATATTAGGTTCGCTTCAACCTAATAAACATTTATTCAGAAAAATACTAGGAGAAACAAAATGAGTCAGTGTCTCCCCTCAAAAATTTACAGTCTAAACACTAAAAGACAGAAGGCAGCTTTTGTATCATAAAAAGATACAAACAAGGTGCTGTGATGGCTTAAGTGAAACAAACCTTTATTATGCCTTACCTTTCTCACAAAGGACAAATTCTCTCTGTGTCTCTCTCTCCTTACACACTAGGGTGCATACTCTTGTGTGTGCGCACACACACAGCACTAGCACATACGTACACACACCAGTAAATATTTATTAGATGGAAATCTTTAACATAATCTAGCAAGTGAATTAAAGTAGATTCTCTAGTGTTGCAGGCTGAACTATGTCCCTGTAGAATTTTTATGTAGTAGTAGTAGTAGTTCCCAACTCAACCATCAGAACCTCAAAATGTGACTATGTTTGAAAACAAGGTCATTTAAAAGGAGATTAAGTTAAAATGAGGCCACCAGGACAAACCCAAACTTTGAGTGGTGACCCAAATAAGAGGGGTATATCTAAAGATGTGGGGTCACCAGGGATGTATATGCACTAACAAAGACTGAGAGTGTACAGCAAAAAAGGAGTAGAATGTCCCATCAACATCATCTTTGATTCATAGACTCTGGACTGACATCTGGGGATCCTGCATGGGACCAAACTAAGCCCTCTGAATGTGGGTGACAGTTATGTGGCTTGATATGTTGGGGGGCCTGCAGTGGGAACAGGACTTATCCTGGGCACATGAACTGGCTTTTTGGAGCTCATTCCCTATGGTGGGATACCTTGCTCAGCCTGGATACAGAGAGGAGAAGTTAGGTCCTGTCTCAACTTGGTATGACAGACTTTGTTGACTCCCCAAGGGAGGTCTTACCTGCTCTGAGAAATAGATGAGGGGTGGAATATGGGGAGGGGAGAGGAGGGAAAAGAGGAGGGAGGAGGGACTAGAGCTAGTATGTAAAATGAAAAGAATTTAAATTAAAAAAGTCAGTAATCGATCTCTCTGAATTTGCACCTTTTGGGGTCTAAATTTCTGTAGACCTATTTTATATCCTAAATAATTAATAAAATCTCCTCTCTGTAAAAAAAAAAAAAACTGTAAAACATGAATTTCTTCTTGATGCTTACCCATAGAAAACTATCTATAAAATAAGAACAAGACTGAAAAATAAGGTACTTAAATTCATATAGCTTTATAAATTATGAAACACAAAGTAACCATGATAGGAGTGTACCAAGCATGGGCTTTGTCAGAGGTGCCCAATCTCCTTGCAATGGTGTGCTTCCTTATACATCCCCGAGAGTGGGCCCCAAGCATTTAAGGTGATAATAGTGATTGCTTATTTGCTTAATCTAACAACAAGTACTACAGAAACTATGGGCAATTTTCTGTGTGCATGTGTACCTTTGTATATTCTTCATCAAAGTGAGAATAGAGTCACAATGCTGGTAAGTACATGATTCTAGTGTGACTCTTAAGTACCTGAAGCAGCTTGAGTAACATTCCCTTTTACAACCTTCTTGACATCCAGTTGTCAGTCTCATCAGGTCACTAAAATCTGTACTCTTCTATGATCACCACAAATTTTCCTAATGTATATATTAATTTGTTTTTGTTTTATTTTGTTTTCTCCATTTTTTATTAAATTAGAAACAAGATTGTTTTACATGTCAATCCCAGTTCCCTCTCCTCCCTCCTCCGCTGCCCCCGCCCACTAACACCCTACTTATCCCATAACCATTTCTGCACCCCAGGGAGGGTGAGGCCTTCCATAAGGGGGTCTTCAGAGTCTGCCATATCCTTTGGGATAGGGCCTAGGCCCTCCCCCATGTGCCTAGGCTGAGAGAGTATCCCTCTATGTGGAATAGGCTCCCAAAGTCCATCACTATGCTAGGGATAAATACTGATTCACTACCAGAGGCCCCATAGATTTTGAGACCTCCTCACTGACACCCACATTTGGGGAGTCTAGATCAGATCCATGCTGGTTTCCCAGCTATCAGTCTAAGGACCCAGAGCTCCCCATTGTTCAGGTCAACTGTTTCTGTGGGTTTCACCAGCCTGGTCTTGACCCATTTGCTCATTCCTCCTCCTTCTCTGCAACTAGATTTCAGTTCAGTTCAGTGTTTAGCTGTTGGTATCTGCATCTACTTCCATCAACTGCTGGATGAAGGCTCTAGGATGGCATATAAGTTAGTCCTCAATCTCATTGACAGGGGAGGGCATTTAAAGTAGCCTCTCCACTGTTCTTAGATTGTTATTGGTGTCATCCTTGTAGATCTCTGGATATTTCCCTAATGCCTGATTTCTCTTTAAACCTATAATGCCCCCCTCTCTTTCTGGTATCTCTTATTTTACTCTCTTCTACTAGGGTCTCTCTTTGTAGCTCTGGCTATGCTGGAACTTGCTCTATATATCAGGCTACACTCAGACTCACAGAGATCTGCCTACTGAGAGCTGAGTCTAAAGGTGTGTGATAATTTTTAGATTTGTGCTACTATAACTTTCAAAAAAGTATGCACATTGATACCTGGTTTCATCATCAGATTAAATAAGTAAACACAGATTACTTTATATCATAACTTATTTATAGTCTATACTGTGAAAAGTGTCAAACAATATTTTCTATGAAGAAAGCATCAGTTGTAATTGAAACTAAACATAACTTACCAAATGAGTGACATAAAATTGTCATGAAACAGTTGTTTGATGATTTGACAAGCTTAGAAACTTAAATGTATGACCAGTGAAAATGACAAAGCTATTCACTCATACTAGACTCAAACCAAAGACCAGAACTACCTAGGACCATGTTCTAGTCTCAAGTAACACATTTATGAGTGGTAATCTGTCAAAAATTCTTAATTGATATTGTAAATTCACTAGTTCACATGATAAACCTTCAACGAACATTGCTAAGTAAAACTTAACACCACAGACTTGACTGTTAACAACAGCTATGTGTCAAAAGACTGACTTAATTGCCAAATCATTATCCAGTCTTTCACATGAAAACAATGCAAACAAAACAATATAAGTGGTTAATGCTATTTGCTTAAATGACAGTGACTCTTTGGGTTAAGCAGTCAAGTAGTAGTGGAAAAACCCAAGGGTCACAGATTTATCCACTGCTAAATAAAACCCCTCATTGGAGCCATTCCAAAAAAGTCCATATGGATTGTGCTCTGCACTTATGCATGAAGCCAGAGGGGATAAATGGGGTAAATGACAGCCTAAAGCTGACAATATCTCCAGGCCTGCAGGACATCAGCTGTGCCTTTGACTAATTCAGACAAAGGAGCCCTCTGCACTGTAATGACCCCAAGGCAGACACTATTTTCTTCAACTAAATGATGCTAAAAATTCTAAAAGTGAATTCTTAGAATCCACTCTAACAATTACCTAAGTACAATGTGACTCAAGGATTCCTTTCAGAGGATGTTTTTAGTATGATTGGAATTTAGCACTATTTTACCTAGAATATTATTTTAATATATTTAATATTATTTTAATATATTTAATATTATTTTAATACATAAAGGATTATCATTTTGCAAAGAGTGATTACAATACAGGTATCTTCCAAAATGTAAAATGACAATATTTGATTTCACAGCTTTGTAGTACAGAAAGGCAATTTGTTTACTGATAAGTTGTCTCAGTGACAAGTATAATTACCTCAAGATTATTTTAAAATTAAGTATGAAGCAGGAACCTCGGCCTTACATTTTTCTAAGACTTTGAAGTGAGCCAATCTTTCCACCAAGTAAACAAGTAGAGCAATGGAGTGACTATCAGACCGTTGGTCCTACCTTCCTTTTATCAGGGCTCTCTAGGAGAAAGACTATTGGAACCTCAAAAATAAACCATATATAAACAAATGTAAAAATTATTTTTCCTTTTAATTGAAAATAGATATTTTTCTCACATAACATATCTTAATTATAGTTCCCCCTTCCTCTTCTCCATCTAGTTCCTCCCCACCTCCCTTCCCAACTGGATCCAACCCCTGTCTGCAAGGGTCTGCACCAGATAGGGTCTTAGAGCTGAAAGGAGAAGTAAACAAAGAGCCCCATCATAACCCAGAAGCTAGCTCCAATTGTTAACTATTTTCAAGTAAAATTTGATTGCCTCACAGGAGTCTCCCTGGGGAAACAAACTGCTCTTAAGGGTAGACTGCATGCCTAGAAGTACATGGTCAAATGAAAATGAACTCAGTGGCATCTTTGGGGGTTCCCATAACATCATGTCAAGGCTTTTCTTTTTTAATTAATTAATTTAAAAATTGAATCTCTTAAAATTCTAATGTACAGGAATCATCCCTGAAAGTTTCTTGATTTGCTTTATGAATAATTTTTCTTTCAGCAGAAACAGAAAGTGTAAAGTATAAAACATTGAAATGACTAAGGTAATGGCACCATGTTCTGAATCTATTTTGTGTTTGCTTACATGGGTCTCGCCCTCTCACCCCTCTCCCAGTGGTCTCATCTGCCTTGGCAACACATTTGAGATTTCCATGGCCTTGACCATGGTCCAGATGTATTAACCAAAATAATTAAAGTAAACTACAATCGCTAAAAAAGATAGAAGTCAAAAATAATTGGCATGTTATGTCTGAAATAATTACCACACTCTGCCAGGAATCAAAGTTTCAATGTTCATCAAACATTGACGTAAATTACGGCCTTTGTGGGTCTTGCCTTTTAAAATGCTGCACTCGTGTGTTTGGGCACCAGGAAACATTTCAGAGGTACAAGCCCACTCTTGGTCTGACCAGTAATAAAAGGACTAGAAACTTGAATTGGCTTAATCAGCATGGCTGCCAATAACTAGCTTGCATGGATTATTTCAGTACAAATACATATAATGCCTAGTGGTGTAAATACAGTCAAAATAGAGTCATGGAACCTATCAGATAAGTTATTACTGCTGTTTAGCTAAATGTACATAGTCTCTAAGTTCCTGCTAAATATTTATGTTTATAAGAATAGACAAATACTATCCTCAGCCTTAATCAGAGGATAAAAATCAGTCAATTTTTACAGTAAATGGTGTTGAGGATAAAGGAGATAAACTCATAATATTGAAGATAAAGGAGAGTTGGATACACAATACATAAACAATACATAAGCCATAAACAATACATTCATACCACCCCTCTGAGGCTCAGGGAACATCAGTCAAGAGAGGTAAAAGAACGTAAGAGTCAAGCTGGAAGATAGGGAGAAAGACTGCAAAATACCATGTTCTTGTTATGGTGCAATCATTGTACCCATAATGCCACAGTGGTTGAGGGGTAGCCTCCCTGTTGAACCAGTGACTACTGACAGATTCTGGGAGTGAGATGGTTATTTCCTTTAGTCGTATACCCATGGGTGAACCCATCGGGCTCCAGTTGAGAGTTTCAAATCCGTGGTCACACAGACACTCCTGGGAAACAAAAAGTCACGAGTGTGGCAAAGGAACTTGTAGGGGAAGGAAGGACTAGGGAGGGTAGAAAGGGGAAAGAAAGGTGGGGGTATTTTCTGAAGGAAAAATCAGAATGTGTTATATACAGCTATGAAATTATCAGAGAACCAATTCAACAAATAAGAAAATAACTGAAACATTTTAAGAGCAAGTAAACTTTAAAAGTTATTCAATAATACTTGCATTTAATAAAACAAAAATAAGCAAGTGATGCTCTAAGAATTAGCATGATGCCATCCATAATTAGGATGGGTCTTCCTGCCTCAAATAAATCTAGAACTCTCTCTCTCTCTCTCTCTCTCTCTCTCTCTCTCTCTCTCTCTCTCTCTCTCTCTCTCTCTCTCTCTCTCAGATACCATATGAGTGTTTCCTGGATGAGTGTAGATGCTGCCGAGTTGTCAATCAATATCAACTATAGCAGTAACATTACAATAAAATGTTGAATTAAGTACTATCACTATCACTAATTCCAAGTTAATAATGGAAAAATTCCAAGCAACCCATTAACACAGACAATTGTGATTAGCATCTGGTTTCTTTTCTCACTATTTATCATGACCATCTAGTAACAAAGAAGATAAACAATTCTCCCTGAATCAGTAATGTAAATCTCTCTCCTCTTTGGTGTTTAGTTGTTTTTAAGAAGTCTTGTTCTTAAGTTGTCTCATCCATTATTTGCTATAAGCAGGTCAAGCCTAATTATGTACCTTCCATTTACCTAAAAGTTCTATTAATGTTTCCTCTGTACACATGGTTCACAAACAGACCCACTTATTAACAGACCCTTCTGTGTTTTCTTTTTTATGTTGGAAAGTACCAAGCAAGTGGAAAACCCTAACAGTAGGAGAGTACTTGCCAAAATCAATGAACAAAGTTACACTCTGGATCTAAAAATAGACTGAAATTTAATCATTTCCTTTGAAGGAAAATAAAATGAAAATGGCATTTAAATAGATGTCTCAAATAAGTCATCTCATTTGGGAAGAATAAATATCAGAGCACATTTCCCAGTACCCGGTGAGCCTGCCAGTCAGATCTCTTGCCTCAGACATCATAAAATCTAACCAGAACAGAGAGAACTTGTCAGAACAGAATATCTACACCTCATTTACTCCATTGACCTTTCCGTGTGCACAACAAACACAAGAAATTTGGATTACACCAATAGTCCCTCAAGGTCAGTTCTCAACAGCACACATTTGACCATAAACACTGTAGATTTAGTATCTGCCAACTGCACACTCTGAGCCAGCCAAGACCCCGAGTTAGAGGAGTCAAATTTCCCTTGAGCTGCATCTCTGCTCCGACAGATTGAAAATGTATTCACAGCACTGCTTGAGTCTTGCCAGCACAGCTTATTATCCTCTGTGTTTACATGGCTAGCAATCAACTCTGCCTACATCTAAGGGCATACAGTGACATGTGGGTTTATTCCCCAGATTCTGCCGGGAATCCAAAGGGTATTTAAGCTGGTGTTTACTTATACCATGTTCCATCCCCATAAATACAACAGGGAACTGTGGTCAGAGTTCTTGCTGAAAACCATTATCCAATGTTTTTATTTACTCCTTATGGTTGATTATTTAATGCTCCCCACAGAAACAGAGCAAGATAACAGGAAAATATTTAGCCTTAAAACTTTTTTCCAGAATTCATACACAGACTACAGTCCATGCATCCCTCTTTACATATTCCAAAAGAGCACAGACAGGTGCAGTCTACAATCTCTTGCACCATTCCAGTTCAGAGTAGTACCAGCTCTGTGACCTGGAAGGAGCTATTTTTGGTTTCCATGGTTTCAGAATGAATATGTGGATAAATGAAGATAACACAGTTGTCTCTAAGACTGCTAGGCTCCACATGAGGTCATCAGAAGAATGAAAAGAAGTGCACTGTTTACCTCTCATAATAAAGCTTGACTACCTAGAACATCATAAAATAAAATGGAACTCTGGGTGTAACTCTTCTGAGAGATTTAATATAGCTCTTTTAAATAGTTAAATAAAAATGACTGAAACAAATTACTATTCTGCCTCCATCACACTTACTTATTAACCATTTTTTTTTGTTGTTGTTGCTGCTGCTGCTGCTGCTGCTGCTGCTGCTGCTGCTGCTGCTGTTGCAATGATAAACACCCATCTACACTATTTACAAATGGCTATTTGACTCAGGATTTCAGAGGTTTCAGTCCAAGGTCTCTAGAGTCATTGTTTTGACCTGAGTTGATACAGAATTGATCACGTGGGGAGCTTGACAAAGCTAACCGACTTAGCTCGTGGAACCTGGGAAACTGAGAGGGGATGGATGTAGCTGAGGACAAAGTATAGTTTTCTGGGGCACATCTCCAGTGATTTCCTTTACCTACAACCCACATCCCAATTATGGCATCATACTATAACTCCATGAAGGAACTGACCTGCATCAGAGCCCTCAGGTCCAGTCACCTCCTAACATGTCATCATCTGCCACTAAGCCTTTATCATGTAGGCCTTTTGGAGGAAAGGTGAAGGTAGTGTGTATCCAACCGCAACACCCACCTCCTTATATACATTTAAATTCATCAGAGAAATTCTCTTGTGCATAATGCTCCCTTTATCTGGGATTCTGTCCCCAGATGCCTACATCACCCTCATGATGACTTTTGTCTGAGATGTTGTCCCCAGATGCCTACATCACCCTCATGATGATGCCCTTTGTCTGGGATGCTGTCCCCAGATGCCTACATCACCCTCATGATGCCCTTTGTCTGGGATGCTGTCCCCAGATGCCTACAACATCCTTTTGCTCCTACAAAAAAGTAACCATTCTAGAGAGAAGCTTCCTGATGATATCGTTTAGAATGTGCCTCATATCATGCTCTGTCTCTTTAAGTTTGTCTTTACAGTATCTGCTATTTCATTACATATTTATTATTTATTGTCTTTCCATATGAAAACAGGGATATTAATTTACTATTGTACTTGACCCCGTAAGAGTGGATGCCTGGCATATTGTAGGTATGAACCCACTTATCCACCAGTTTCCATGATGAAATAAGGGTGTTTCTGTGTGTGACAGTGTACCAAGCCAGGGGCTATGGCATACATGAGTCCTCTCCTCAAGGAACTGATAACACTTGTGAAAAATACTTTCTAAATGCTCCATGATAAGATACCTAAAAGCCAAATGAAGATCCTTCTCTGTCATTTAACTGTAGTTAGTTTTCATATGTTTGTAAACAAAGATTAATTGTTCTAAGATTTCAATTTTTTCAATAGATTTGGTCATAAAAAGCAACTAAAATTAAAATATATTTTGCTGAACTCATTTGTAAAGTATCACTGGTTCTGAAAAAAATACAACTAGATCTGAAATACCAATATTTCATTAGTTTTATGCAGCTAAGGTGTTTCTTTTCTCTTTTATTTTCCAAGTCTTGCTATAAAAAATCCACATAGTCTAAGATACATAACCCAGGTTATGTTGTATATGGTTCACTTTGGAAAAGTGAAGAGTTCCACATTTGCCTGGCTTCAAACTAATTAAATGGTCTACTTAAGCATGTACCAAATCTCCCTATCCACTGGGTAAAAGAAATGGCTTTGTACTTAAATCAGCAGCATGCTCTTAAATGCTTGGTAATGCTGGTAGAAACAAGTCTCTCAATGATGGCTTTTTTTCCATTCTAATACCCCTATAATCCCAGAATTAGGGAGATGGAGGTAGGAAAATTAAGTATTTGAGGCTAGCCTAGGCTACACTGTCAGTTCCAGGCTGGTTGGGACTACACAAAAGGACTATGTACCATATAAAAATAAATGACACAATTGACATATATGGGGACAAATAGATTCTAGAATGGAAGTTTCTCCTAATGTCTCCTAAGTAGCTACTAAATTCTGTAGTCTACCAGATACCAGAGAAGTGGATTAAAACCACTCAGCATCTTACACAGATAATTTAACAAAGTTTAGTATCTTTTTCAGAAATAATAAATAAAAAATCTTGCACATGGTAAAGAGGTATTAAAGGTAGATACTATATTTAAAACATGAGCATGTTATGTATAATTTCTACTGGGAAGCTTCTTCACCAGACACAGAAATGACCCATGGAATAATATCAGTGTTTATGTCTGGTTCCTCCCTCATCCCCAAAGGCATTAGAAAGTCAGAGGTGCAGTTGGTACAACACAGGCTTTTGTAATGGTGCCAATCAAGCTCTATCTTCCCCATTTCCAAATTTTCCATTTGCAAGTACATGACCATAATGCATTAACTAATGACATAAAATAACAGTGTATTTTCATCAGTAACCAGAACTGTCCTGCTTATAGAGTTTCTCAGAAAATGAAAAAAAAAAGAATAAGCAACAAGCTTATAACAGAGTAATTGAAACCAAAGTTCTATCACTTGGATAAATTCCTGAATTATGTGTATGCTCTCCTTACAGCAAAAATAGTTAAATAAAAATATACTTCCTTACGTCTCAGATTCTAGAGGTCCCTTTTCCTTGTGCAGAAACCAGAAAAAAACAAAAACAAAACAAGAAAAAAAACAGTCACCTAATGTAATGTGGCCAGTTAGGTGGAATTAGTCCAGCATCACTGTCTAACTCTCATCCCATTCTGTTATGGGCAGGAAAGTGTGTGACAAGGACATGAGCTCATAGTCTTATTTACAAAAATGCACTATAGCAATAGCAGTTCATACTTGTACAGCACTGACTGCACTCTAGGTATTCTCTCTGCTAACATATGTGGTATGTGTGTGCATGTGCAAGTGTGTGTGCACATGTGAGAAAACAAATGTGTATCATAGAGTCTTGATAACACCCCTACAAGAAAGTAACAATGGTATCCATGTTTTTAATATGGAAAACTGGGACTCAAGACCACATGGCTCAAATAGTCCCAGAGCTAGCATTTAATTTCTGGAGATATCTGAATGGGTTGTGTGTTTTATTCACAATGCTACACTGTCTAGAACAGACATTTGTCCACAAATGATACAGGTGGTGGGTCACCTCAAATCTTCTTTCCTGGAATGCCACCTGAGGAAATGTGACTAATTTTGAAGTCAATAGTGGCATTGTTATCCCTGGTCCTTCATAAGATTGTGGTGCTCATAGAGGGATACTCCCTGAGCCTAGACACACAGGGGAGGGCTGAGGCCCTCTCCCAAAGGTTATGACAGACTCTTAAGACCCTGCAAGGAAGGCCTCACTCTCTCCGGGGAGCAGAAAGGGTATGGGATAGGTAGGGTGTTAGTTGGGGGAAGCAGGGTAGGAGGGAAGGAAGAGAGAACTGGGATTGACATGTAAAATAATCTTTCTAATTAAAATAAAAAATTATAAAAAGGAAGAGTAGATGGCAAGAAATAAACTCAGGACTGAAATCAATAAAATAGAAACGAAAGCAATGTAAATAATTGTAAGGGGCCGTTTCCTGCATTATAATGGTGCCTGAAGACACCAAGATGTAAATTACTTCACAGGCGCTGGGTAATCTCCATTCCTTTGATCTCTGCCTATCCCGTGGCTCATTTTGGCCTGAGGAGCTAAAGCCATTCATAGGGTAACACGTCCCAGGCGGCTGGTCAGCCTTTATAAGGGATGGTTTTCTTGGTTCAATGTCTCTGCTCTGGGAAGCTTATGCTCTCCTCTCAAGATGCATTAAAGCTTGTCTGCAGAAGGATCCGAGTGTCCCATGTATGATTTCTTGCTGGCGAGAAATACAGAGAGCGCTCGGGACATATGGTGCCGAAACCCGGGAACATGTGAACATCTCCAGCACCGCGGAGACCCCTCTAACGAGGCGGATTCAGAACTGCAGGGTGGTAAATTCGGAGAGGTATGATTTTTCTGGACTTTGGCTTGGGAATGTTGCTATTGTGGGAGGTTAATATAGAGGCTTCTATGCTTTTACTAGGAGCTATTTTGACTTTTCTCACTGTTGTAGCAATCTTAAAGAAGTCCAGAATTACATATCAGAAACCGAATGTGGTGAGAGATGGGGCGCGCCTAACAATAAAATATAAGAAAAAAGGACCTCCCGGAATGTCTAGTGACAAGGGAGTGTATATAAGAAGAAAAACTACAACAAAAAGCTCAAGAGATAAAGTTTTAGAGGAAACAGCTCAGCTAAGAGAAACTACAACGTATAAGAAAAAAGGACCTCCCGGGGTGTCTAGTGACAAGGGAGTGTGTATAAAAAGAGAAACTACAACAAAAAGCTCAAGAGATAAAGTTTTAGAGGAAACAGCTCAGCTAGATAAAAAAGAAACAAAAATGGAGGGAGAAAAAATAGGAGATAACCGGTCACACCCCGGTAAATTTAGGAGAGATGAGGACTCGAAACCTAGCCTCTGCCCTACAATGAAACTGGAAGCCTTGGAGCTGAGCAGCTCAGACTCTGAGATTTTAGACTCTAGCAAAAAAGCAGAGCTAGAAAAGGAGCTGCCAAAAATAAAAACAAATATGAGGCTATCGCCTGTTAATTCAGCGGGTGTACTTTCATCAACACACCCACTATTTGGTACCGACTCCTTTTTACCATCAGAGGAGTGGAGAAAATTGCAGATGGCTGTCCCAGTCTTTGATAGGGGAAAAGGCCGTGCCTGCTATTCAACACTTCATAAAGGCCTGGAATGCCTGGGGCTTTAAAGCCTCATAAACATTAACGCTGGGGGCCATACCGAGGCCAAGCGTCTCACCTCAAAACCTAAAAGGCCAAAAGGAAATGGTAAAATGGAAAGATATCTTAACTGATCTTTGGAGAAGCCCGGATCCTATTCTCATAAGATCCAGGGGAGCGATATTATGTTTTCTCACAGGATAAAGAAAATTCCCTGTGGATCCCAGAAAGACTCAACCTAAAGAGCCCCTTCAGACCTTCAAAAGTCGAAACTCCACCCGCTCCTCGGGAATTGAGAGCCGCTATTGTTATCCAGATTAACTCCTGCCCTTGGCGGAGAGATTGTCACTGCTTAAGGGGTGGGGATGTTATTGTTTGATGTAGCCGTTTGCGGATTGCTGTTATTTTTGGCTGGTCTGTGAGAAAAGGGGTGGGGGTGAAATTGTTTGATGCAGCCGCTTGCGGATTGCTGTTACTTTTGACTGGCATGTAAGCTCCAGGGCTCAAACCAAGAGATCACCCAAGCGCTTATATTTTGGCTAAGCAATAGGCCGCCGGCCAGACAGCTCTTGCACACCCGGAGCCTAGGCTCATTGTACAGGGTAGAGTGTCTGGTCTGAGCAGCCCAAAGAGGGATGCTGAGCAAAGACATCGCACAGAGTTGCCTATTATGCAGGCTTCTCTGGGAGGTACGTTGACCTGCATAAGGGTTACCTGCCCCGAAAATCCCTTTCCCAGAAAAACGGCAGAGGACAGGTCGAGAGTACTTCGGGTCAAGCTAACAGCCTGATGGTGACTCCCGTACACAGTCTTAATGTTTGATTTTGGGAAGGTACAACCTCTGCCTCTATCCCTCAACATATGGGTGACCTATTTGCTTGTTATAATATAAAGCCTTATCATTAATTAATAAAAAAGGGGGATATGTAAGGGGCCGTTTCCTGCATTATAATGGTGCCTGAAGACACCAAGATGTAAATTACTTCACAGGCGCTGGGTAATCTCCATTCCTTTGATCTCTGCCTATCCCGTGGCTCATTTTGGCCTGAGGAGCTAAAGCCATTCATAGGGTAACACGTCCCAGGCGGCTGGTCAGCCTTTATAAGGGATGGTTTTCTTGGTTCAATGTCTCTGCTCTGGGAAGCTTATGCTCTCCTCTCAAGATGCATTAAAGCTTGTCTGCAGAAGGATCCGAGTGTCCCGTGTATGATTTCTTGCTGGCGAGAAATACAGAGAGCGCGCGGGACAAATAATCAATGAAACAAGGAGTTTGTTCTTTAATAAAATCAATATGATTAACAAACCCTTAGCCAAATAACTAAAATGTGGAGAGAGAGGATCCAAATTAACAAAATTAGACAGGAAAAGGGGAATGTAATAATAGGCAACGAAAAATGATGAGAATCATATTTTTAAACCTGTATTCTACCAAATTCAAAAGTTTTAAAGAAATCAATAACATTCTTAATATATACCACTTACCAAAGTTATATCAAGGTTATTTAAACAATTTAAAGAGACATATAACCTATAGTGAAATAAAAACAGGAATTAAAATTCACCCACTTGAAAAAAGCCCAGGAGCAGATGGCTTTAGCACAGAATTCTAACAGACTTTTTCAAAGAAGAGTTAATGCAAATACTCCTCAAATTATCCCACAAAATAGAAACAGAAAGAGCATTGACCAATTCTTTTTGTGAGTCCATAGTTACACTGATACCCAAACCATATTTAAAATTCAGCAAAGAAAGAGAATTACAAACCAATTTTTCTTATGAACATAGGGATGCAAAAATACTCAATAAAATAACTTGCAAACAGAATCCAAAAACACATCAAAAAGATTATCTGCCATGATCAAGTAGGCTTCATCTTGGAAATGCAGTGATGAATCAATACATGAAAATCAATAACTGTAATTTATAACAAACTGAAGACAAAAACTGCATGATCACGTATCTCTTAGATGCAGAAAAGGCCTTTAGCAAAATTCAACACTCTTTCATGATAAAATTCTGGAGAGACTCAACATAGTAAAGGCAATTTACAGAAAGCTCACAGCCAACATAAACCTGAATGGAGAAAAACTCAAAGAATTTTCACTAAAATCAGGAATAAGACAATCTTGTCCACTCTCTTCATCACTATTCAATACAGTACTTGAAGTCCTAGCTAGAGCAATAAGACAACTGAAGGAAATCAAAGGGATAGAAATACTAAGGAAAAAATGTCAAAGTGTCTTTATTTGTAGATGATATGATTGCATTCATAAATGACCATAAAAATTCCACTAGGAAACTACTATAGCTGATAAACACTTTCAGCGAAGTAGCAGGATACAAAATTAATTTACTGAAATCAGTAGCCTTCCTACATACAAATTACAAATGGACTGAGTTAGAAATCAGGAAAACAATACTTTTCAATATTTTTGAAGACAATAGCCTTCAAAAATAACAATAAAATGTCTTGGGGTAACTTTAACCAAGCAAGTAAAAAACTTGCATGATAAAAACTTGAAGACACTGAACAAAGGAATTGAAAAGAACAACAGAAGATGTCAAGATTTTTCCATGCTCATAGATCAGTAGGATTAAAAGAGTATAAATAGCCACCCTACCAAAAGCAACCTACGGAGTCAATGCAATCCCATCAAAATTTCATTACAATCCATCACAGACAATTTTCAGCTTCATGAGGAAACACCTAGTATAGCTAAAACAGTCCTGAATAATAAAAGAACTGCTAGAGGTATCACTATCTCCAACTACAAATTGTACTACAGAGCTATAGTAATAAAAACAGCATGGTATTGGCATAAAAACAGACACACTGATCGATGAAACTGAATTGAAGACCCACATATCTACGGGCACCTGATATTTTTTATAAAGACATGTGAAATACACACTAGAAAAAAAAATAGCATCTTCAACAAATGATGCTAGTCAAATACTGCTCTGCGAAAGTAACATGGCCATAAAGTGACTCCTAGCAGCATTCTGCTACACTCATAGATCAGTGCCTTGCTCAACTGTCATCAGAAAAGCTTCCTCTTATCACACATGGGAACAAATACAGAGGCCCACAGCCAGGCATTATGCAGAGAGAGAGAGAGACCATGCAACATTCAGCCCTAAATGTAATGTCTCCATCAAATCCCTTTTACCATGAGGAATAGAAGGCAGAAAGATTGTAAGAGCTAGAGTGGATAGAAGATAGCAAGGAAACAAGTCCTAAGCAAAGCAGGAACGATGCACATATAAACTCAATGAATATGATAGTATGCACAGGGCCTGAACAGACATGGACCAGATGGGATCCTGGCTCTGAGAGCAGAAGTGAAAACAAGCCTCCACCCCTAAACTAGATGCTATCTCCAATTGACAAACACTCAGAAGTTAAAAAAAAAAAGTTTTCTCCAACAGTCTCACTAGAGATACAAACTGCTCTTTTTTCTTTAAAGTAATATATATTTTATTATATAATGTTGATCACAGCTACACTGGAACAGGGCTCCCCAACTCCATGGTGCTCACATTAAAAACCAGACTTCTTTTCTTCTCCATTATTTCCCATTCTTCTCCATTCGAAGAAGACTTGGGAGATGGGAGAACATTTAGGAGATGGGGACTAATGAGTGATTTATATACCAATCACTGTTCCCCCCTCCCTTCCTCCCACTTCACCCTTACCTTCTCCCCCCAACCCAATCCCCGTACGCTCCGAAGAAAGGTTAAGGTCTCTCATGGGAGTCAATAAAGCCTGGCGCATTAAGTCATGCAGGACCAACCCCCCTGCATCAAGGATGAGAAAGGCTTGCCACCATAGGGAATGGGCTCCATAATGGCAGCTCAAGGACAGGCCCCATGCCCAGCAGTAGATGGCCAACACAAAATGAACTCAATGGCGCCTTTAAAGTTTCTCTTGTCTCATAATGTTTTGTCTGGGCTATTTTTATTATTATTATAGGTTTTTTGCATGTAGATTATGGCTTCTAGTTCTGTTTTTATGGGATTACTGTGTATATGAAAATGGTCCTGGATGTGTGTTTCTTGTGCCTTTTTTTTTTGTCTTGTCCTATCCCAATTTGTGTGGTTCTGTTTTATCATATTTTATTTTATTATTATTCACTAAATGCCTGTTGGTTTTCTAACAAGAGTCAGAAAGGCTCTCCTGTAGATTCAGATCAGAGAAGTGGAGAGGATCTTGGAGAAGTTAGGGGAAGAAAACTGCAATAGGAACATATTGTATGAAAACAATCTATTTTCAATGAAAGAAAAATGAGAGTGGGAGATCAGAAAGCCCTCCCTCCCTCCTCTCCACCCGTTTTCTTTCCACTGTGTGTGGATAAAAGTTGAAGGTGTCTGTCCATAACCTACAGACAGAGAATTTACAAGAAAGTGACCATCTCAGTGTCTTGACCTTGGGTTTCCAGTCTCCAGAGCTGTGTTTATGTCATCTAGTATTTGGGGTTTTGTTCTGGCAGCCTGAGCTGCCTAAGACAGTCACAGTGTCTGGTGACACAGACAAGACAGAGTGTACAGCTGTGTTCATGGAAGAGATTACAACAGGAGAGAGAAACCATATAAAAGGTCAATGGTGGAAATGTTTGTGCCCATTACTGGAAATAGGAAGACAAGAGAATAATGTTTGTCACTGAGGCCAGTTTAATTTTTGTCATTATTAGTAGCTCTCTGAATATTTTGAAATAACATTTTCTCCTCTCAACAATCCAATGAGAAGTGAATTCTTGAGAGAGTAGTTTTCCCTCCAAGCACACCACAGCACCTAGCTGGATAGACTCAATCATAGCACTGTGAGCAAAGCCCCTCATTCTGCCCCAGTGACATGCAGCAGGTGGCAGGGGAGAATGGGGTTTTCCAGTGGAGCTTTCAGAGCTCCTGATGTACATCATGGAAGAAATCCAAGAAGACCCAGAGTCAAGACCTTCAGAGATCTGAGGCCCTGCTCTATCCACTGGTATAGACACCTGACACTGTAGAAATGATCAAAAGCTTATGGCTCCCCACTGGGGAGCCTATTTGACACTGTGTCAAATGGACATGCAGTTAAAATACCTTGTAAACGCTCATATCCTATCCTTGGACTAGTGCAGCTTTTAGCTGCTCTGAGATAACTCTTTGACCAACGAGCAATGGTCACAGCAGGGACTCATAACTGATCTAAGGCTTGGGAATAAGTAACTGCTGAGTACTTGACCGAAAATTGGACATCTATGTCACTCATTCCAAGGTCTAGAGGGTATCAAAGGAGACGGATGTAAGGACTGTGGGGGGAAAGGGATAGAGGAAAATGTGATGGGACACTATCACCTAGATAATGCATGGCCTTTGCAATTATGAATACATGGCAGCTGAGATTGCATGGAGAAAGAAGGGAGGATGAAAAAAATGAATGGATGGAGGGAAGGAAGGATGAAGAGGGGCTATTTGACAAGAAAAGGATGGGGTGGTCCATGTGGTAACAGTGCATTGTATAAAATATGATAATGTCAGATTAAAAAAGAAGAAAAGCAAAGGGGGGCGCTCATTTAAGGCTCTGCTGAGAAAAAGGAAAACAGCAGGTTCTCACTCATGAATGATTCTTTCTTTCAGATTAACTCAAAGTGGAAGGGCGTCAGTCTTGAAGTTAGACATGGATACTGGTGCCAATCTCGATTCTGATGGAGGCTTGGCCAGGTTGTCATTTATCTGAGTTATCTGATCCTAAATCATATTCCCTTCCAAATAAATGTGAAAGAATGTTCTGATGCTTTAATTTTAGTAATTAATATTTTATAATTTTTTAAATGTGAAAGCAAAAGGACTCTTTTCACCCTGCATTCCCAAGCCCTGTGCTCTGATGGAAAGCTAAGATCAGTAAAATGCTGAGTTACTGCAGCATGGTTGTGCTTTTTCCAGAAAAGCTCTAGTCATTTGAGCATTATGTTGTCAAAAACATCTCAGTACTTAGGAAAAATTGCCCCACAAATTAGTAAAGGCATTCTTTGTCAACCATCTGGCAAGCTGTTAGATGAATGGTTTTCTTCTTTTTTCCCAGCCTAATGATGCCAGCACAGTCTGCTACCAGATGTCTTCTGTTTCTGAGCAAATGACAATAAGGAGTGTTTTTGGACTAGCCACAGATTTATAAACACTGAAAACTCTATCTGGAATATAATGTAGCAGACTGTGGGATTCTCAGTCCAATGTACACGACTCAGTTTCCCCCCAACTTTTATGGAAGCTTTATACTCCCCAGGATGATTCCAAAGATAAAGGGAAATGGTACATTCAGAGATAAACAGATGATAAATGGTCAATCTGTCTGTTTTGCTATAGAAAGAAATTCTCTAATCAAGAATTATAAATGATGCAAATCTATAAGAATTCCACATTATGGTAAGATGTGCCTGATGTATGTGCTTTGAAGATCATCTAAAGGGTCTCTACGGATGTGTTTCCTTTTCCTTCAGCAATTCCCTTTCCCTCGTGTTATCTAATTTTCACCACAAATTCTGTTGTTGTCCATACACTTCTTGTAATTTTTTTTCCATTTATGCCTGGTTACCTGCCTCTACAGGATAAAATACACCCTCTCACAGAAACACATGTGAAAGCCCATAGAGCCTAGTAGAGTAGCACAGTGACCCCTCTCCAAAGCCAGTTTCTAAATTTTTCCCTTCAATACCTGTGGCTTTCTTGAATAATTTAGTTTAAAAACTGTATCTATTTTCTCACAAAGTTAGAAACTAATTCTTATTTAGTGACATAAAGAATCTCTCACAGGCTATCCCCTGATAATGAGATTGATGACTAACTTATATATCATCCTAGAGCCTTCATCCAGCAGCTGATGGAAGCAGAAGCAGACACTCACAGATAATCATGGAACTGAACTGGAATCCAGTTGCAGAGAGGGAGGAGTGATGAGCAAAAGTGTCCATACCAGGCTGGTGAAACCCACAGAAACAGCTGACATGAACAAGGGGGAGCTCATGGACCCCAGACTGATAGCTGGGAAACCAGTATGGGACTGATCCAGACCCCCCAAATGTGGGTGTCAGTGAGGAGGCCTCAGAAATCTATGGAGCCTCTTGTAGTAGATCAGTACTTATCCCTAGCGTAGGAATGGATTTTGGGAGCCCATTTCACATAGAAGGATACTCTCTCAGCCTAGGCACATGGGGGAGGGCCTAGGCCCTATCCCAAAGGATATGACAGACTCTGAAGACCCCCCCATGGAAGGCTTCACCCTCTCTGGGGAGCAGAAAGGGTATTGGATAGGTAGGGTGTTAGTTGGGGGGACAGGGAAGGAGGGGGGAGAGGGAACTGGGATTGACATGTAAAATAATCTTGTTTCTAATTTAAATAAAAAAATGGGAAAAAACAGAATCTCTCACCTAATTGTACGTGTTCCTAGTTGTTGATCTAATGTTTTACTCCCCCCATATGATGCTAGAGTGCCCCACCCCAGGCCTGAAAGGCAAAGGGGAGGATCACCTACAATTGGATCAGTACTCACAGAGGAGCACTTTACAGGAGGATTTCAGTAAGACTGAGGTGTTTACTACTTTTTTTTTTTTGACAGCTTTATAGAAGTGTGACTGATATGCAATAAACTTCTTGCACTTAAAGTATACAGTTCAATGTCTTGAAATATTTATGTAACTAAGAAACTAATAGCTCATCTAAGATAATGAATGCACATGTCCACCACCCCTTTAGCTTCTTGGTTCTTTTTTGTAATCTTTATATTCTTGACTTCTTTCAGTAAAGTTGCCAAAAATTGACCATCTAGAAAGAACACTTGATTACATCAGGCTAGTGTGGTACCTTAATTAAATCACAGTAACTCTATTCTCTTTCAGCACTAATTAGGAGCCATCTTAGTCCCTAAAATACTGTATTTTCCCCTTCACAATCAATCCTATGACTAGCTTCTCACAATGTAATGAATGCTACACATCATACAGTAAAAATCCTTAGTCTTGTATGTACACTGTGTTCACTGTATTATGGCTTCTAGTTTAATGTTTTTATGAGATTCATGGCTGTGTGAATGAGTGGGGTCTCTGGTTCTTGCTCCTTATTTTGGCTCTTTTCCTTGTGTTTGTTTATCTTGTCCAACTCTGATGTGACAGTTTTTGTTTTCTCTTATTATATTTTGTTGTATTTTACTACTTTCCCTTAGGAGAATGTTTTTTAATGAGTAACAGAAAGGGAGTGGATCTGGATGGTAAGGGAGATTGAGAGTACCTGGAAGGAGTAGAGGAAGGGAAACCACAGTCAGGATACATTATGTGAGGGAAAAAAATTATTTTCAACAAAAGGAAAAGAAAATGTTAATCTTAACACTGCTTGGTAGAATCTTTAAAATTAAGGAGACTTTATAAAATGTCCACCCACAGGCACTTAATATGACACTGTAGAGCAAGAAGGTATTAATTTTATAATATTTAAAGAAACATGAGGCCCTAGAAAATTGGGCCTTTTACTTAGTAAGTCATAAAATGAATCAACAAATATATCATTCTCACCAACACCACAGGACAAACTCCATCCTTTGAGCATGTCCTATCTTGAAGATTATCTGCCAAAAAAAAAAGAAAAAGAAAAAGAAAAGCTTCATCTCCAATTATATATTCAAATACTCTGAAATATCATCTAGTTAGAGTCTGAAAACTTTATATCCAAGAAACAAATTTGTTGGAAACAAGTATTTTATGATCATAGTTCTAAAGGCAAAGGGTCTTGCAAGAATGTCTTACCAAGACAGTACAAAGTCTGCGTGACTCAGCAAGCCACAAAAGGTCAGGTCACAAGCCACAGAATATAGACATCATCTAGTTCATCATTGTGTTACCAGAAGATGGTAGTGACCTCACAACAAACTGTCTGGTAATGCCTGAATTATGGCAAATTCCAACTGTTAAGCCTGAAAAGGGATTTTGTGTGTGTGTGTGTGTGTGTGTGTGTGTGTGTGTGTGTGTGTGTGTGTGTAAGAGAGAAGATGTGCTTTTTGAAACTAAAGTGTCTTTTAAGTAACTTAAGAATTCATCTACTCTGGAACAGGTGCTCTGAGAACATTTTCTTCTGTTGAACCGTAATTGCTAGATGATGCTCTTACCTCACTCATCTGAGGGCACTCCAGCTGTGTGTGCTGATTGCACAGTGAGTTCCTAGGCCTAACTGGTCCTTGTGCTTCCCGATAATGCACAGCATTTGTGTTGGTTTGCCTGACAGAATTAAGGAATGTAGAAGAGCAACCCTGTGTTGAATAAAACATATACATTTATGAAACAGCACTCTGGCTTCCAGAGCCAACACTGTTGTTTCATTTGCTTACTTAATAGCAAATGGCACTGCAGGCACAGAGGGGCAGGAGGATGGCGGGGAGTGCATGTCAGTCAGTGGCAGCCACGGTGGTTAGGAAACAGCACAGCTGGACTGAGCACAAATAGTGTGTGGCACTATTTCCTGCTAGTATTGTCCCAACCTTTCCTTTACATTAAATTTCTTTCTAATATTTGGAGATTAAATAAATGGAAACAATGTGATGTGAAGGGAAAGAAACGCCACTTGGATTAACTTTTTTTAAAGAAGAAAAGAAACCTGATACTTTGTTACAAGCGTAAACAGCAAAGACTGGCCCACCATCAAATACCACCATCAGCTCCAAATGCCAGCTTCACTTTCCCTGTCTCTTTGTCAAAGGGCTTCCTCCTGAGGCATCTCCCCATGGCTCCCATGCCGTGAGGGCTCAGAGCACTCTTTATCATCTTTAAAAACACTTAAGATAACGAAAGACAAAGAAAATGTCTTCTCCTGACAGGTTTTTTCTATTAGCCGCTTTCTCTCGCGGCTCCCTGGACTCCAGCAGCAAAAGAGCAGTTCTCAACTTGACACTGGCACTTGGAGCAGAGCTTTCCCTGAGATAGAAAGGCTGTGCATCAAAAGGAGCACAGCTTTAAGATGCAAAACCATTTCTTACTCTGCCTAAATGCATGTTGCAACCTGTTAAGCATGCGGCTCAGTGTGTGCATCTTAATGACTTCTTAATGTGTGCCTGTATTTTAATGACATTCTCATGACACTCATTTTCATCAAAAAGGGGGGTGGGTTACTCCAAAATAGTCTCTGACATCCTGCAGAGAAGGCACTGTGCTATTCTCTTATATGTTCAGCTCTGCATGCAGTGCCTGGCATGCAAAGTGGCCCAACAACCCTCTAAAAATGAGGAAGTTAATAAATGAATGGAAAAACAGGCAGAATCTGTCTGACTGTGTTAGTTCCAATTCAAAAGTTACGATGCAGGGAATAGAAGTAAACAGAAAGTAGGAAGAATGATGTTCTTGGGCCAGGAGGGTCATGGTACAGATGAAATGGGGCTTTAGGGTCTAATGTAGAGTGACGTCATAAGCTGACTCTTGTTTTGGGAAATGGTACCTGCGTAAAACAATATGGAAATGGGAATGTGGGCTGAGTATTGGACAATACAAAGCAACTGTTTTAATGGTGCTGAGCATGACAACCATGCAAATATTCTCTAAGGAAATGCCCTTTCTTCAGAGTCCCTACAGTGGGATTTGATATAGAAATGGGGTGTTGAGTGTCTCTGCCTTGCTGTCTGCAGTGCAGGTTGAACCGAGCACCTTGGCCATGCTTGGTAAGCACTCCATCACCAAGCTTCTCCTCCAGCCCCATGACTTGTTTGTAAGTGTTTTTAAGAAAGAATAAAGATGCCAAAAGAGAGTTGGGGATGATGACTCAGTGGTTAAGAGCACTGGCTGCTCTTCCAGAGGATTGGGATTCAATTCCAGCACCCACATGGCAGCTCACAATTGTCTGTAACAACAGTTGGGGGGAATGTGACACCCTCACACATACTGACTGAGAAAACACCAGTGCACATAAAAAGTAAAAATAGAAAGTCAAAAGGTTGTTGTTGTTGTTGTTGTTGGTGGTGGTGGTGTGTGTGTGTGTGTGTGTGTGTGTGTGTGTGTGTGTGTGTGTGTACATACAGCAAAGAGGAGATTGAAAATAGAGAGAGGCACATTGCTAGTTCTACAGCTACTTCATGATGCTGAAGGTTTATTGTTCGTGTGGGTAAAGGAGCTCCTCTCCTTTTTTAAAATCCATGGAGGAAAAGAAAGGACATTCTGAAAATGAATCAACATAATTTCTCTGAAGATCTCTTTAAGATTTCCATCTTCTAATACACTAGGATGAAAAAAATCAAAATACTCTCTCTCAAACAAGAAGATGCCAGGATGGTCACATCCCTATTCCTGATTGTAATATCTTCCATTCTCCATGAACCCTTGAAAATCATGGCCACCCTCCAGGGTCCAGGTGCAGCACAGTCTTGCCTAGGAAGCAGTATCACATGCTTTGTCATCCATAGACAAAGGACATTGAAGGGAGTCACCTGGAGTGGTTAGTGTTGATGTTCTTTAGCTCCAAAGCCCTAGAGATGGGACCAACAGTGTTCTTATCAAAGAACCAGGAATTCTGTTCTCCATCCCTTCCTGGAGTCCAGGCTGTGACTAGTGTAACTTCATCTCAAACTAAGAGAAATTCATGCTAACATTTCTTACAGTGCAGATATTCAGACAAATGATCTTAATTTGGTTTATTTGCATTTGTTTCCATTTTGTCTCTGTCTTTGAAGAATAGCTTGGCCAATTCTTGTCTGAAAGCTTGTTTTCATTTTCCTTCAGCACTTTGTGGAATTGGTCCAAAGTCTTCTGAGTTTTACAGTTCACAGTGAGAGGTCTCCAATCATCTTGTCATTAGTTTTCCATATCTGCCTTCCACATTTCCCTGCAGTTAGATATTTCTAATGTTTTCTCTATTAGCATTTTGACTATGATATATCCAGGAATAACAATCACTGTTTAGACTTCTTAGCTTTAGTGAGTTTTTGAAGCTATTGCTATTCTGTGTTAAACTGTAGAGTACTGGACCATTATTTCCTTCAACATTTTTTCCTGACTCCTTTCTTCCCTTAGAATTCTATTACAAATACATTAAACTGTTTCACATTGTCCTATGAATTGTTAATTTTTATTTTAAAGCATGTTTTCTTTTATAATTTCATATGTATAAGTAATATTCTTTCATCAAAGCTCCCCCTCCCCCGGCCCAGTTATTCACTCTTACTTACCCTTTTCCCCATCTCACCAAATCCCTTCTGCCTCTAAGTCCCCTTGTTACTTGTGTGTGTGTGTGTGTGTGTGTGTGTGTGTGTGTGTGTGTGTGTGTGTTCGGGTGCGCGCGCACATGCACGCGCATGTGCATCTTAAAACCATCCAACATGGACATGGGCAGTTTAGGCTCTGATTTTGTACACTACTTCTGAGGGTTTTATGCAGCCAAATTTTCTTTAAAAAACTAGTCACTTACACATGGGGAAGGGCCTAGGCTTGGCCCAGGATGATGTGGTAGACTTTGGGGAGCCCCTTTTGAGGGCCTTACCCTGCCTGGGGAGTGGAGGGAAGATGGCTAGGGGCAGGTGGGTTGTTGGGGGGGAGGGGAGTGGGAGGGAGAAGCTGGTGAAGCAAGCTTGTTCCTAATTTGAACTAATAAAAGAATAAAATTAAAAAAAATTAAGAATTAAAAAAAAAAAACTAGTCACTTTACCGGGCATTGGTGGCACATGCCTTTAATCCCAGCACTCGGGAGGCAGAGGTAGGCAGATATCTGTGAGTTCGAGGCCAGCCTGGTCTCCAGAGTGAGTGCCAGGATAGGCTCCAAAGCCACACAGAAAAACCCTGTCTCGGAAAACAACAACAACAACAAAAAAAAATAGTCACTTCATCTGCCCCAAACTCTGATATTGGCACCATTATCTGGCAGAAGTGCAGTTTATTCACAGTGCCATTTTCCATAGTCATGTCTGTAAGTAGTGAGCATCATGACCCATGAACCATAATCTGAAAACACAATTCAAAACCATTTCATCAATTGCAAGTTCTCAAAACTCCCTCTTGTAGATTTGTTTGTTTTTAATGTTTTCTATTGTCTTTATAGAGATTATTTTCATCACATGATTTTAGAGTTATCTGTTAACATTTTAGTTCTCTGATATTAACTAAATTCCTTTTTCTAAATTGTCATTTACTACAATCCAATAATACCAAAATACATTTTAATTAATTACATGAAATAACTAGCTTATCAATACAACAACATTAAAAAGAGAATATTAAAATGCTAATAGGATAACTTGTTTTATATCACTCAATTTAACTTTTAGTTTTTATTTTGTTTTGTTTTGTTTTTGAGACAAGGTGTCACACTATAACTGTCTTATTTTGGGTTTCTCTTGTTATGAAGAGGCACCATGACAATGACCATGGCAACTCTTATTAAGGAAAACATTTAGTTGAGGCTGGCTTACAGTTCAGAGGTTTAGTCCACTATTGTCATGGCAGCATGGAAGCAGACACAGTGTTGGAGAAGGAGCTGAGAGTTCTACATCTGAATCCACAGGGAGCAGAAAGAGACTGTGTACCACACTGAGCATAGCTTGAGCATATGAGAGTATAAGGCCCACTTCCAAAATGACACACCTCCCCCAACAAAGCCATACCTCCCAGTAGTACCACTTCCTATAAGCCAAGCATTCAATCACATGAATCTATAAGGGCCATACTTATTCAAACCACAACAGTAACCGAGGCTAGTCTTGAACTCTTGTCAATCCTCCTATCTCATCCACTAAGTGCATGTGTCACTCACTACACATAGCTCAATGTCATTGAATTTAGTATTTTCAATTTAAATTAAACCAACATGTCTCTGGCATTGGCATTATTTGGCAATACATTCTTGGGACTCAAACAACAATGATGGGTATGCTGCTGAAGAACTTAGAGTAAAATCATTGATTCTAATAAGTGGAGTTAGTTCGAACAAATAGCCTATGAAATGGGTGCCACTGTTAATCAATTCAGTAAATAAGAAAATTCTAAACACAGTTTAGCTTGTCTATGAAAGTAATTGCAAAAGCCAAGATTCAAATGTATTTTCATTTGGATTCTTAAATTCCACTGTTAATAATGAGTCATTCTATGAATAAAGATAAAATCAAAAGAAAGATTATTGTCAAGTAATAGAAGACTATTTTTAGAATAATAAATTGTAGTCCTCTTTGAAAATCCAATTATAGGCGACAAAGCCACATGGAATTGGCTTTTGGAGACTGTAGTAACCTATGCAAATCAAGACAAGGAAATGCCAACTGTCCTAAGGCTATTACTAAATCTAGATTTCCTAGAATAGATTATTCAGGGAGTCAGAAACTACGCCAAGGTAAGTTTATTTCTTTAGGTAACTATTTTCCTAATTCATGAATAGCAACAGTTTCTGTCTGTGTGGTTCTCAAAATGAGGGAACACCTTTTCCTCTATTCTTAAACCTGTGAGACAGACTCTGGTCTGGGAATCAACACACATATTAAACAAATGGTTTTATTTCCATAAAGAAATGACTGAGGAAACCGATGTAAATCACCAAAAGGACACATTGGAAATATACTAACTAAGCTTCTGGGTCCAATAGGCTCTAATAAAAGATCAAAGCAATTTATTTCCTCCCATCTAAGTACTAACCAGGTCCGACTCTGCTTAGCTTCTGAGATGAGACGAGATCGGACATGTTGAAGTTGATATGAACATAGACAGCAATTGATTTTCTAAAAGAAAATTATCAGTCCTCATTATTCCTTCATACAAGGAAAAACAAGTCAAATTAATAAGAGGGTTAGGTTCAAATAACATAACGTGAATTTTTGCAATTAACTTTAACATATGTGGCATGGCAGTGAGAAGGCAATACAGGAATCCCGTAGACTATTTCTACCTCATATCCTGCCATGTAGCATTCTTTATTATTGTCAGAGTAGCCACCTTAAAATAACACAAAAATATGCTTTTAATGTATAAGCACATTGCAGCACTTTCTCAGCCACTGCAATAAAATCTACATAAAAGGAATTTCCCAATTACAACATTCATAGAAGAAACACAAAAATAGTCCCTCAAGGTAATTACCTCTCCTGTCTTGGAATCTGTTAAGGCTTGCAAAGTCCTCTGCTCAGCTCCAACAGGCCAAACACATCAGTGTTGCTAAAATAAACAAACTGTATCAACCTCCAGGAATAGCTACATTTTAATGTCAGACTGTTCAAGTGAGAAGTCCTTCTAGATTCAAGGAAACAAATATCAGGTAATAATGACCCCATGAGAAAACAATGGGTGAATTAGCTGTTCTGAACACAGGGTGTTTCTCAGAACTTGCTCAATGACATAATGTAGGCGACCCTCTAGGACAACAGCTTCCTAAACTGGCCACTGAAGTGCCCATTGCTGAAGTCAGACTATCCCTGGTCTCAACTGCTGTTCATAGACAGCTCAGACCATCTCTAAAATAAGATAAAAAGAGTGGTAATGTGGGAACAGAGAAGCAGGTGATGAGGAAATTAAATAATGAACAGAATAAATGATAAGGTAACAGTGACCCAGTGATGGAACTGCCTCTGATGCTCATTTAGGCAAAAGTCACACCAGGTACTACATCACCAGCATATTGTCAAGTGCTCAACTTTTTTCTTAGTGATGTTATAAGTGAAACTATTTAACTGACTTAAGTCAGTAGAGAAATATATTACAGACTTATATTTAATATGCAATTCTGTTCAACAAATGTACTCTCTAAATAATAAATACTATCTCTTCTGAATGCTATGTGTATTTCCATTATTCCTCTTTTATAAACTCATCTCCTGTTAGTAATATCAACTACTTCAGTTGAAAGGAATTTGGAAGCTCAGAGGCAACATTGATATAAAATCAGTTTATACAATCCATAGGAAAGAAATAACAACAAATGCATAGAACACTTTAAAAGTACCAGGTTAGATGTAAGAACAGCTCCTCCCATGAGCTAAATTGTGCTGGGCCACTTGAATTCTAGGAGCTTTTTACATAGAGACACTTAACACTGTGTGTGGGATTCTTAGGGACGAACATCACATCTCTAAGTGTCCCTAGTAACCCCAGAAAAAGAACAAGATTTTCTTAACTAGGGATATAAGCCAGAGATGATGTCCTGAGAAGTTACTTCCAGTGAGTATAAATGGTACCTCCACTTGTGCTCACAGAGCATTACTGTGATTTTTTTTTTAGTTTAACTCATGGCAAGTCAGATGACACTTAAGTACTACACAATAGGACATCAGGTAAATTATTCTTCTGTAATTTGCAACAATTATTCACTCTGCCTAGAAGTAATCCAACACAACTCTCTGATATCTGAGAGAGTCAGGAGCCTATATGAACTGATGGCACAGCTACAAACAATGCACATATTAATGAGCCCAAGAGGCAGAAAAATTTTCAATACAAATTGATACATGAGCCCTTAAGAACTTTAGTGTTTTAATTCTGGGACTGAATTGAGGCATATTACCCATGCATGAATCATCTCCCATCTAATCTTTAAAAGCTGATCTTTCACATGCACCCAACAGCCAAAGACATGTTTTTAATTTGTAAATGTATTTTGGCAAACATTCTTCTCACCCACTCAATTCATAACCATTTAACTTCTACGTGATTCAGTTTCAAAATCAGACCTACCCACTACCTACTCAGTGAGAGTATTCATTCTGCCAAGACAGTGCAGCGTGCTTTTGTTTTGTTGATAATCACCCTGGACACATGAAGCCACAGTTGTTGCTGAGAAGTGAAATAAGTCTTATCATATGTGGTGAAATGCTGACGTGCTATTACAGAATAGTCAGTACTGAAGATTAGTCATTAACTTTCAGATGGTGCATCATCACTGATAGATAGTATTGATGAATGGGATGATGTAACAACAGTAACAATGAATTTTTATCTTTTAAAAAGGGTTTTAAAGACATTGTATAAGCATGCTATCAAGGGATTCTTTTAAGCATCAGATGTTTAAAAAATCGCTATACATACAGGCATTCTCAACATTCTATATATGTTTTGTAGATGTGTGCTTCTGTGGTCTTGGGTTTTATTTATCCATTTATTTTTCCATTGGTCTAAGGAAACTTTTTTCTTTAAATTATCACACTTGTCATGGTATGCATTTATAATCCATGTATTTTATTTTCTGTTACTTATGTGTCAATAAAATAATTTTGTCAAAATAAAAAAAGTTTCCTTTCAGAAAATTAAATATGCTCCCCCAAAAATGTCATCCAAAATTTATGAACTAATGAATTGAATACATAGGTTTCATCTTTAGGATAGTAAATGACAATAATACTGATGAGAATGTGGGAAAAGAGGAATCCTTAGCCATGTGGTGGGAAAACAAAGTTTTGCAGCCACTATAAAAATCAGAATAAGATTATTCAAAACTGAAAATAGAACTGCAAACTATGCTATTCCTAAATAGACAGATGATAGATAGGTAGATAGATAGATAGATAGATAGATAGATAGACAGACAGATAGATAGAAAGATAGATCTCCAAAGGACTCTAAGCCAACATACTACTGAAATACTTGCATGTCCATATTTATTCCTTCATCATCCACAACACCATGAAATGGAACCAGCCTATCAATTGGTGAGCACATCAAAAAAAAAAAAAATGTGGTACACACATACAATGGAGTTTTATTCAACTGGAAGAAATAATGAGTGGTATTATAACATTACAGTAAAGTGGATGGAACTGAAAATAGTGCATAAAACTGAAAGTAATCAAGTTAATCAAAATAAGTCAGACGCAGAAAAAATAAACACCATATGTCTTATTTTATATGCAAAGCATATATGTATGTATACAACATGAAAGTAGAACAGCCGAGGAAAAGGAAGAAAAAGTCTAAAGGGGAAAGGGAGGGGAACAAGAGGGCATAATTTTATACACACACACACACACACACACACACACACACACACACACACATATATATACAGCACACACACAATGAAAGCAGAAGAGAATTATTTGAGGGAAGGAGGAGGATCAGCAAGAGGACAGAGAGGGAGTGGGACAGGGAGGTATGATGGGATGAATAAGATCAAAGTATAATAATACATATGCATGAGAATGCTAGCATGAAACTCATAATAATAATAAAATAATAATCGTTTTAAAGTGGATGAAAGATTTAAGGGAGATATCTCAGTTTATGCAGTGCTTGCCATACAAGTCTGAAGACCTAATTTCAAATCCCAAAGCCCATGTGAAGAAGCCGGGAGTAATGGTGCAGGTTTGTAATCCATGTGCTAAAGGGTTGAAAAAAACAACTCCCTGGGATTCACTAGCAGCCAGTCTAGCCGAGTTAGCAGGCTCTAGGTCAAGGAGAAACCCTGCCTCAAAAACAAGATAAATAACTCCTGAGAAATGACACTTGAGGTTTACATTCTGACCTTCATGTGCACATGGATGTGTACAGGTCCAAACACACAGGGCTGGGAGGAGTAAGTAGTAGTATAATATGAACTTCTTTAGCAAATAAGAAAACACATTTGAAAGGCAAGCAGATCTCTGAGTTCAAGGCCAGCCTGGTCTACAGAGCACATTCCAAGACAGCCAAAGCTACACGGAGATACCCTGACTCAAAATAACAAAAGAAAAAGAAAACATATTTGAATCCATCTTTCTTCCATTTTACCTTGTGTCCTTCATTCTCACTTTTTGAGAAGCTTCCTCATCTACAAGGTGAGGAAAATGCTGACGCATTACTTATGCGATCCAATTACTATGTAAGAGAAATTGCATTCTAAACACAGTGCTTAGACTTAGTAAGCACCCAGGAAGTGTCTACTGGTAGTAAATGTCCAATAAATAATTCAAACAAGTTGATGACAATTAGAAATGAGGTAAAGGTACTACAGAACAGAGCAGTCAAAGAAAACCAGGGTTGAAGCAGAACTTCAATGAGTCTAAAAGATGGTTAATATATAAATGTGCAGAGAGAGTCACGGTATAGCAGTACAGACTGTTTGGATTGAGTAATTGAAGGAGACACTTATCACATATGCTCAACCAACCTTGCTAGAGCAGAAAGGTGGCTTTCAGTTTACCACATGCAAAGCTGGAAAAAGAGTAGAGGACAAACCAAGGCACTTGAGTAAAGACTTACATCATCTGCACCAACTCAGTAACAGGGAGTAAAAGAGGTTGATGATTTTGCATATTGCTTAAGATGTTCACACAAATTTATAGGATCCAACTAAAAGACAAAACCCAAGGTAATATAAATATAATAAGAGTAACTGATGGGCTTAGAAGCATGTTTATATTTATCATGGCTCAGCCACATCACACTATTTCAGAAAGATGTACAGAACTCTGACTTCCAATACAAAATGTAATAGTCAATCTATCTTTACCTAGCATACTAAAAATGTTTGGCCAACTGAGATCTGTAAGTGTAGGAACATGATGCAGCAGTAAACAGAAATTACTTAAGGAGTCAATTGTGTGTCTAGTCTTAAAAAGAAATAATCTACAGTATTACACCTCTCTGATTACAGGCCAAGCATTCATCAAATCTCTTTAATTAGATGAACATGTCAAGTAATGATTATTAATACTTAACATCATGACTTGTAGATTCTTATATATTTAATGCTTTCTGAGATCCAATGTTTAAGATTTTAATAATTGATAACTATAATTAATGATTAATTTCAAATTTGACAATTCTATACGCTTCAAGTTTTCTAACATTTTTATCTATGAATAGCTTCAAAACATTAAAGAACAGCATTTCCATCCAGTTATAGACTTCAACAGACACAAAATATATACTGTATATGATTTAGAAAAATATGAGTCTTATTTTGATGAACATAATGATTTCAAGTAGTATTCATTTTTCTAATAATATTGTGATTTTATTTTTCTTCACAGCTAAATAAAATTCCATGGTATATGCTCCACATTTGTGGTATTCACTCACCTGCTGATGGACATATAGGCTGGATTCATGACTCAACTGTTGTAGACAGTAAACTCGAATACACATAGAATAGAATGATACAAGGCAGAGTTTTACGGGGACTCACTAAGCTGCCTTTGCAGTCAACACTTTTCTTCTTTTCTTTTTTGTCAAAAAAATGATTTTTCTGTCAAAAAAAATTGATTTTTTTTTTAGTTTGAGGCCAGCCTGGTCTACAAAGTGGATTCTATGATAGCCAGGGCTATACAGAGAAACCCTGTCTCAGAAAAGAATTTTTTATCTTCTTATACTTGGTTATATGAAGGAACATATAACTGTGACAAACAGTTTGGGGTAATGAGTTGTTATTCCACTATACTTTCATATTAACATGACTGAGATTAGAGTGGACTGAATTTTAAGCAATAGAGAATACTGATTTATTTGTTTAAAGAAATTCAGGTACTCAGGCTGAAGTGTGTGGATCAGCTGCTGGCAGCAGGAAGCTGGGTTCTCTTCCATTGCTCGAAGGTTCTGCTGCCAGTGAAATGATAGATTCTGGAGAATCTGAGATTATTCCAGAGAAAAATAAAAACCATTTCAAAGATGACTCACAGACGAGTTTCAACTATCTTTTGAGTTTATGTAGGTATGTTTCTTGGACATTAGAAGCTGTTTGAATTAACAATGCTGACTCATCTTTCAGATGAAGAGGGAAAATGAACTCTTAAATTCCTAGAAATTCAATTTTGAAATAAGTGTTTTAATCTTAGAATATCCTTGTACACTTAGAATTTGAACAAACTGAGGGCAGGAGTCTACAGACCTTAACTGCTCTCTTTCATGAAATTCTTGACAGCAGAGTTGATTCCATGTATGGACTACATTGACAGTGCTACAATGAACTCAGGAGTGCAGGTGTCTTTCCAATATGCTTACTTCATTTCCATTAGATATATGCCCAGCAGAAGAGTTGCTATTTCATAGAGAGGTTCTAGATTTCAGTTTTAAAGGAAGTTCTATACTTCCTCCAGTAACAGCAGTCTTAGGAGTAACACTAGTGTGGTAGGAAATGGTAGAGTGACTATAGATGACAATAATGTACATAATACCTCAAAAACCTGGTAGGAATGTTATACTGTAGAAATGCAGATCCATGATTGGTTAAATGTGTATTTTAATCTGATAAACATTATGTAATACATACACATACTGAATTATCATGTTACCCCATTATTGTAAACTACTTTATACTTTTATTTATCAGTTAAAATTAAACACAAGTTAAAATAATAACACAAGTAAAACAATAAATAATTTTTAAAGTAAGAAAATATTGTCCATCACTGTAACCTGTTCTGATTCAGGTTTTCCTCTTATTATCTCCAGCTATCTAGAAATAGCTGTATTCCTAAACATAGTCACCTCTTCCATCAATGTCTAATGATTTCTCCAAGCATTTTTGTTCTCTATCTATCTATCTTCTATCATCAATACTTCTGTTTATACACCTTTGGATTTTTCATACTCTAACATTATTATTTTTCATTGCCCTCCATTTTTCTGCCAGCTATAGCCCAATTACTTCATAGCAGATTGCTAAACATTACATTCACCATCTCCAATCTTACCTCTCATTCTGCCTTAAATATGTTCCTGAAACAGCTCCTTTCAAGATTGCTAATAATCAAGAAGTTGAGCCCACATGTGGTTCTTGCTCCTCGTGTTACTTCTTGGAACTGCAGCATATGACACAGGTTATTACTTGGTGTTTGAAATACTTCACCCAACCTCCTCATTTCCCTCTACCTCATTAACATACTTTCTTCACTTTCTGTAGATTCCTTCTCTGCTCCCTAGCCCCAGGACACCTATTTCCTATCTATACTCAATCCGTTGGTAAGAACTCTGAATACAATGCACACTTGGGGATGTCCCCTCTCCCCCAATACTTATCTTTATTCCAAACCTCTCTCCAGATTTTTATACTCAACTGTCTATGTATCAACTTCATCTCAGGTCTAATATGACCAACACTGAATGGTAGCACCACCCCTTACCCTCCACCTCACTCCCAAACTCCCTATCCCTGTAGATAGCATCTACAACTGACTATGTGCAAGCCCAGCATCATTCTTGATGCCTCCTTTTCAATTAAACTCAACACTCAACCTATTCTTGCTTTCTTCTGAGAGCTGAAGACCTTGGCCTAGGGAAGCTAAAAGACTTGCTCCTAGTTCTCAGCTAGCAAGGGACTGCCAAACCTTAGATCTTCTTCTCTCCAGTACTACAGCATGGGCCAGACCCTGAACACCTCACCTTCATCTAGCATGGAGACTATTTTGAAAATGAGTCATCTAGTCAACTGTTTATCATTCTAAAGGTGGTGGAACCTGGACGAATGGAACTAATAAATGAGGCGGACTAAAGTCTTATGCAATAATCAACTTTATTCAGAGCATCAAACAATTTATACTCTCAGAATTAAGGGAGTCACATGAGTAACGTATACAATGACAAGGGCAAGTGGCAGATAAACCACACATGGTGGACAAGCCACACATGTTTTTCTGTAAAGGCATATAGGCAAATAACAATAACCAGTTATAATGAATAATCTGAAGTAAACTTACTCCTATCTGCTACACCCGGGAGGGGCATGAAAGCGTAGTCCAAGAACAACTCTGTGTTCCTGGGGAGACTGAGGTCATAAGACTCTTTCTTGTCTTGTTTCCTCGGAGCTTTCTCACAAGCAGTCAGAATTCTCCTCAAATACCTCCATTCTTAACAGTGTTCTGACTGAAAGTCAGCCACAAACATAAAAAATAAATATTTATGATACATTTATATATTTCAAAGATTTGTATTATCTGAGTCATTGAGTTGTAATTTGAAGCTCATATGTTATCTATTATATGTTACATCTTCACAGCTGGCAAAAGATTCTCTCTTTTTTTAATACAGGTTGATATTTATCTCAGGCTGGTCACAAATTTTCTGTGTTGCCAAGAATGACCTTGAACATCTCCACACACCTAAAGCTAGAACTGCCACCACAGTGCAGGACTGGGGATCAAACCCAGGACTTCGTGCTCAGCAAGCATTCAACCAACTGACCTATGTCTCCAGGCCCAGTAAAAATGACATTTATTCTACAATGTTGTGAACAAATTATCATTGGTCGGTTTGTAAAAGATTTAGTAAGGGCTACTTTTCCTCTGTCTTTAGACAAAATTAGCAGGCATCAAATTACCCCTATCACATTGTATAGACTCCAGACACAGATTTTCCAGTGCTCTTTTTTTTTAGATTATTTATTAATTTATTTTTTACATTCCAATCCCAGTTCCCCCTCCCTCCTCTCCACCTACTTCCCCCACTCTCCTCTCCTCCCATCTGCTCCATGGAGAGGGTAAGGCCTCCCCAGGAAGTCTACTAAGTCTGTCCCATCATCTCATCCAGTGCTCTTCCCAGAAGTGAGCACCACAGACATCTTTCAGTCTCCGTTACTCTAACCCACTTGGCAACTGCCAACAAATTCATGAGGTTTTAAGATGCTTATGACCCCATTCCATCCTCCCTGCTTCTCAGTCGCAAATGCCAAGATTACCAGATTGTCTCAAAGATGTTATCTGTATAAACTGTTTTGATTCTTTGTCCCAAATGTTTTTATTGCACATACTCTATGTGATGTCAAGATTCGTCGTTTTAAGGGGAAACAGCTTGGAAAAAAAAAAAAAACACTAAGTTCACCGTGTATAAACATTGTTTATAAGCATTATAATAGGTTAGTTTCTTTAGCAGAGACTATTTCCAAAGCAGTTAGTGGCCTATCTAATGTTTTGGTAACATTTTATTTTTAAATCCTGGTATTTTTCTTTTGTGATCCTTTAGATCTTCATAAGATGGTTGCCTACATGTTTTATAAAACACAATGAAATTCTAGGAGATTGTGACTTACAAACTGTCATTTTCATAACCCAGAATTTTCTTTTTTTTCTGGTTAGCCTAGATCAGACTGGACTGAAACTCACACAAATCCACCTGCTTCTCCTTCCTCCTTGCTGGGAATAAAGATGTGAGCCATACTCAAGAATTATTCTGCTACAATACTTTGCAAATCCCAAAACTATTTTGTTACAATTTTCAACTTTTTATTACTACATTAAAGTCACGGTAGGATAGCTGTTCTCCCTCACTATCCCATATTTGAGTCAGATTCAATAATGCATGTGAGCCGCTGCTACAAGAAAGTCAGAATATTAGTACACTTTTTTTGACTTTTTTTTAATTTGAATTACAAACAAGATTGAATTACATGACAATCCCAGTTCCCTTCTCTCTCCCTTCCTCCCCTACCACCCACCCCCACTAAAACCCTACCTATCACGTATCCATGAGTACACTCTTTTATAAAATTCTATCAGTATTTGCACTAAATAATATCAACCGTCATTGTTGTTCTTTCTTGGTTGGTAAGGATATCTAAAATGCAGAATAATTTTTTAACGCAAACTTTGAGTAAGAAGATCAATTTAGTCCAAATATATTAGGGAGTGTTTATCAAGCACAGCACACAGATGATCAGACACTAAAGCTATCTGTGATCATCAGTTTATGTAAGTTAATAATTATCTTTATCCCGCCACAGGACCATATTCATGATTCTGGTGTTAGATTCCATCGTAAGTCTCAGTGCCTTCGCTCTGGGCCTCATCAAGGTCTGCACTAAAAGCATGTCCGTCATTCATTTGTCACTCCTCCCCAGGATTTCTTCTGTATGATGTCCTTACTGAAACCTGGAAGCAGGCAGAGAACGTCCTCTACTCCAGTGGTTCTCAACCTTCCTAATGCTGAGACCCTTTAGTACAGTTAATTTTTATTGATATTTCTTATCTGTAATTTTGCTACTGTTATGGATCGTAATGTAAATATTTTGGGAGACAGAGGTTTGTTGGAGGGATCTCTCGACACACACATTGGGAACCACTGCTCTAAACCATTCTTCAAACCTGTCATAATCTCTGGGAGGTCACCAACTGCCTTTTACTGTCCTTAAAAACTCAATGATCCAATCAGGGACCAGGAACTATCCTCAGACTTCCACCTGATACTTTCCTCTATTTTCCTTAGGCTAATGCCTGAGACAGTCTGTAAGAAGCTCTCTGTAACACATATTTATGTTTCAACTCATTATACATTAAGGTACTTTTGGAAGACTTTTAAAACTAGGCATGGTGAATATTATGTCTGAAGACAGAAAAAAAAAAAAAAAGGAAAATGTTTTCCTTAATTTAGATGGTTGAATGAGTATAGAAACTCCTGAAGAAAAGTAATCCAGAAATAGAAGAACTAGGATGGAAAGCCTAAATTAATACTTAGGGTAATAATATTTAGAACTTAATGAAAAGTCTACATCCCTTACCATGTGGAAAACATACTCTCTTGGAGACAGATCAGTTCAAACCTGCACAGAGTTGATCTCCAACAGTTCTTATTGTGATGTCCAACAGAATTAGAAAATTTCTTTTCACTGGAGCCCTCTCAGTGCAGAGTTCAAGAGTTTCAGTGGCTCCCAAAGTCCATTCCTATGCTATGGATAAGTACTGATCCACTACAAGGGGCCCCATAGATTTCCGAGGTCTCCTCACTGACACCCACATTCAGGGGGTCTGGATCAGTCCCATGCTGGTTTCCCAGTGATCAGTCTGAGGACCAAGAGCTCTCCCTTGTTCAGGTCAGCTGTTTCTGTGGGTTTCACCAGCCCTGGTATGGACCCCTTTGCTCATCAGTACTTATCCCTACCACAGGAATGGACTTTGGGAGCCCATCCCACATGGAGGGATAGTCCCTGTGCCTAGACACAAGGGGGTGGGCCTAGGCTCTATCCCAAAGGATATGACAGACTGTGAAGACCCCTTAAGGAAGGCCTCACCCTCCCTGGTAGCAGAAAGAGTATGGGATAGGTAGGGTGTTAGTTGGGAAGGGGGGTCTTCGAGGAGGGGAAGGAGAGGGACCTGGGATTTACATGTAAAATGATCTTCTTTCTAATTAAAATAAAAATATTTTAAAAAAGAGTTTCAACGGGCGACTTCAAATGAGTAAAAAGGCTAGATTCTCACAGACAAGGGCAAGGGTTGGCTGTGGGCACTGTATGTGACTGACTGGGCCATTGTAACATCATGTGCATGCTTTGGGATTAATTGTTGAGGACAAAATTATAAATAAATAAATAGCTGTACCATTAGGGAGCCAGAGCTGCTGACTTGGAACAAATACAACTGTGACTAAGTCCAGTCATGGGAACTGTTTTGTCCTCAGATTCTGAGAAGCAAATATCTGGTCAGAAGTGGCATGACTGCTATGGTGAATACTTATATGATGAACAGTGCCTCATCTGTTTCTAGCACCTCGGTATCACTAACAGCACATTCTACAAGGAGAACAACTCTTAGGTGAGTGGTTCTCAACCTGTGGGCCTTGAACCACTTGGAGTCAAAATGACCTTTTCACAGGGGCCACATGTAAGATATCCTGCCTGGGAGAGTTTTTCCGGGTCACTTATGTAAACTATCATATCATCTGCAAATAGTGAAAGTCTGACTTCTTCCTTTCCAATCCCCTTGATCTCCTTTTGTTGTCTTATTGCTCTAGCTAGAACTTCAAGTGCAATATTGAAGAGATATGGAGAGAGTGGACAGCCTTGTCTTGTTCCAGATTTTAGAGTAATTGCCTTGAGTTTCTCTCCATTTAGTTTGATGTTGGCTGTTGGTTTGCTGTATATTGCTTTTATCATGTTTAGGTATGTTCCTGTTATTCCTGATCTCTCCAAGACTTTTGTCATTAAGGAATGTTGGATTTTGTCAAAGGGTTTTTCAGCATCTATCGAGCTAATCATGTGGTTTTTCTTTTTCAGTTTGTTTATATAGTGGATTACATTGATGGATTTTCGTATGTTGAACCATCCCTGCATTCCTGGGATAAAGCCAACTTGATCATGGTGGATGATATCTCTGATGTGTTTTTGGATTCTATTTGCCGGTATTTTGTTGAATATTTTTGCATCGATGTTCATGAGGGAAACTCTACCAGGGAACTACTACAGCTGATAAACACCTTCAGCAAAGTGGCAGGATACAAGATTAACTCAAAAAAATCAGTAGCCCTACTTTATACAGATGATAAATGCACTGAGAAAGAAGTCAGAGAAACATCACCCTTTACAATAGCAACTAACAACATAAAATATCTTGGGGTAACACTAACCAAAAATGAAAAAGACCTGTATAGTAAGCACTTTGAGTCTTTAAAGAAAGAAATTAAAGAATATACCAGAAAATAGAAAGATCTCCCATGCTCTTGGATAGGTAAAATCAACAAAGTAAAAATGGCAATCTTGCCAAAAGTAATCTACTGATTCAATGCAATTCCCATCAAAATCCCAACACAATTCTTCACAGATCTTGAAAGAATAGTACTCAACTTCATATGGAAAAACAAAAGACCCAGGATAGCCAAAACAACCCTGTACAATACAGGAACTTCCAGAGGCATCACCATCCCTGACTTCAAGCTCTATATAGAGACATAGTCCTGAAAACAGCTTGATATTGGCACAAAAATAGACAAGTTGACCAATGGAATCTAATTGAAAACCATGATATTAACCCACACACCTATGAACACCTGATTTTTGACAAAGAAGGTAAAGTTATACAATGGAAAAAAGAAAGCATCTTCAACAAATGGTGTTGGCACAACTGGATTAGAACATATAGAAGATTGCAGATAGATCCATATCCATCAACATGCACAAAACTTAAATCCCAATGGATCAAAGACCTCAACATAAATTCAGCCACACTGAACCTCCTAGAAGAGAATGTAGGTGGTACCCTCGAACAAATTGGTACAGGATACTGCTTTCTGAACATAACACCAATAGCACAAACATTAAGACCTACAATTAATAAATGGGACCTCCTGAAACTGAGAAGCTTCTGGAAGGCAAAGGACACAGTCAGCAAGACAAAATGCCAGCCCATAGAATGGGAAAAGATATTCACCAACCCCACATCTGACAGAGGGTTGATCACCAAAATATACAATGAACTTAAGAAGCTAGCTACCAAAACACCAAGCACTGCAATTAAAAAGTGGAGTAGAGAACTAAATAGAGAATTCTCAACAGAGGAATCTAAAATGGCTGAAAGATACTTAAGAAAGTGCTCAACATCCTTAGCCATCAGGGAAATGCAACTCAAAACCACTCTGAGATACCATCTTACTCCTATCAGAATGGCTAAAATCAATAACACCAATGACAGTCTATGTTGGAGAGGATGTGGAGAAAGATGTGGGAGTGCAAACTTGTACAAACACTTTGGAAATCAGTATGGCGGTTTCTCAGGAAAATGGGAATCAGCCTACCTCAAGATCCAGCAAGTCCTCTCTTGAGCATATACCCAAAGAATGCACACTCATACAATAAGGACATATGTTCAACTATGTTCATAGAAGCATTATTTGTAACAGCCAGAACCTGGAAGCAACCTAGATGCCCCTCAACTGAAAAATGGATAAACAAAATGTGGTACATTTACACAATGGAGTACTACTCAGCAGAAAAAAAACAATGGAATCTTGAAATTTGCAGGCAAATGGATGGAACTAGAAGAAACCATCCTGAGTGAGGTAACCCTATCACAAAAGGATAAACATGGTATGTACTCACTCATATATGATTTTTAGACATAGAGCAAAGAATTACCAGTCTACTCCACACTGCCAGAGGAGCTAGGAAACAAAGAGGACCCCAAGAGAAGATTGCATATTCCCTCAAAGAAGGGGAGGGGAATAAGAACCCCTGAACAAAGTGGGAGCACAGGGCATGGGTGGAGAGGAAGGAGGTGGAAGTGAAGAAGGGGAGGGGGAGGAGAACAAGACGACTGAGACAGGGGAGGAACAGAGGAGGGCAAGAAAGGAGATGCCTTGATAGAGGGAGACAGTACAGGTATGGAGAGAGTTCTGGCACGGGAAATGTTAGGGGATCCACAGGGATGACCCCAACTAAGCATTGGTGGAGAAAATGCCATTGATACCCTTCCTCTATAATGAGATTGGTATCTACCTTGGTTACCATTCCTAGAGCCTTCTTCCAGTAGCTTTTCGAAGCAGAAACAAGCACCCTCTGCTAAGCACTGAACCATACTACTGAAATTCAGTTGTGGAAAGGGAGGAGGAATGAGCAAAGGAGCCAAGACCGGGCTGGAGAGACCTGCAGAAATAGTGGACCTGACCTAGTGAGAGCATGGAGACCCTAGTCATAAAGCTGCGGAAACAGCATTGGACTGAACCAAGCCCTCTGAATGTGGGTGCCAGCTAGGAGGTCAGAGCAGCCTATGGGACCTCTAACAGTGGAGCCAGTCTTCAACCCTAGAGCACAAATGGACTTTGGGAGCCCATTCCCTACGAAGGGATATACTATTGCAGGCCAGATACAGCAAGGAAGGTCCGGGCCCTCCCCCAAACCATATGACAGACTCTGAAGGGCCCTGGTGGAGGGCCTTACTGTCCCTGGGGAAGAGTTGGAGGATGGGTTGGGGGGGTTGGGGGAAACATGGGAGGATGGGAGGGCGAGGGAATGGGGGGATGGATATATTAATATGAGTGGTAATTAAAGAATTTTTAAAAAAGATATCCTTCCTAGCAGATATTTACATTACAATTCATGGCAGTAGCAAAATAAAGTTATGGAGTAGCAATGAAAAAAATGTTGTGGTTGGGGGTCACCATAACATAAGGAACTGTATTAAAGAGTCACAGCATTAGAAAAGTTAAGAACTTTTAATGTCTTAGTCCAACTGCAGCAATATCATATCATTTCTAGGCTGAAACATCATTGAAAACCCAATGAAGCCAGACATAGTGGCACATATATACAATCCCAGCACTTGGAAGGCTGAGACCAGAAGCCAACCTGGGAGATATACTAAAATATGTCTCATAAATACACCAGGGTGAGAGAGACAGAGACAGAAAGAGTGCCCAGTAAAACCAGCATGCTTCCACGATACCAGGATGAACCTACAATTCCAAATGAAAGAGGTCATAATTCTCTTTCATTATAAACACAACACCTCCAAAAATAATGTCTTCTTATAATTGAATCATTATTTATGTTAATAGCAAGTAAGCAAAAAAAAATCTCCTAAATAAAAAAAGGCAAATGGAAAAAGCTGTGTTCTCTGTAAGTAATACTTCTTACTTTTTTGCTCCTGTTCTCATGGTCATGTGTTAATTTTTAGGTTTGTATGAAAATTGAATCATAAATCAATTCCCTAATGTAGAAAAAAAGCTAAGAGAAAGGAGTCATGATTTTCTTCACAGAATAAGTGGGCACACAGGAAGACTTGTAAGGCAGTATTCTTTGTTTTAAATCCATGTGCTAGGCACAAAATACATACAGCAGCTTCTTAGCAGGCTCATCCTCTAAGGGAGGCCTTGCTTTATCATGGGTCAGGGGCACTTCCTATTCTTCACTTTGACTGCAATATCAGCACATCCCTTATCAGCTATGGGAAATGTCATAATGCTTCCTGACTTCAGATGGTCTAGGTGCTGAGCTAATAAAGCACAGCAGCTGGAAGGGGAGAGATCTGGGGCAGCACAGAGGCCGCTGTGCCCAGCATGTGTTTACTCCGGAGCATCAGTGTAACTTCCCAGTACAAAGGACCTTTCTCTAACTGGAACAATGTAATCAGTTTAGGTCTGTGTAATACAAATGAGCAGGTACTGCTTCCAGAACAAAGAGTTTCAGTAATCACTGATTTCTACACCCAGTGTTGGCTTTTGGTTTCCATGGCAACCTTGAAGATCACAAGTGGAAAATTATAACACCAGAAAATGAAAGTGTGTCCTAGATGTCTGTGGCTGGAAAGATAATTGCCCCAAAGGCATCTGATCAAAGCACGTGTGTGTGCAGATGCACAGGCATGTGGAGATCTGGGAAAAACACTGGACATCAACCTCATGCTTCCACATGCATGGGCATGCACCCACGGGAACATGTGAACACATGGCATTCTCAAGCAGGTGCGTGCTCACACACACACACACACACACACACACACACACACACACACCACAGAGGCAACAGACCTAAGCTGCTGATTCTGCAAATGTCTCTCTCCTTTATTCCCTTCTCTTGGTCCTAACACTGCAGCCTCTGCAGCACGGGCCTAACTACGGATCTCACCAACCATTGCCCATAAGTAGCTATGTTAATAGCGCTGACCAAATAAAGTGTGAGAAGTAGTGATGTGTGTCTCTTCCAGGTTCAGCCAGTGAAATAAAGCTAAAAATAAAATAAAATTAAATTACAGTTTAAAAAAAGAAGAAAAGGTCCTGTACCTCAATTAACATGAAAAACTACTGTTGAAATGACAGAATCAAAATGCATCCTGAGTCACAGCTTAGAGAGTATCACCCTGGCAAACTGCCCCATACACAGAACACATTGTACGCTATTAACAGATGGAAACTCTGTGGCCCCTTTGTCTCTGAAGCATACTGCAGCTCAACCTGACTAAAGCAGCCGTTTCCAATACTCTCCTTGCCTTCCTTACACAAAGCATAGCATAAAACACTCAGTGCTTTACCAAAAGAGCTGCAAACTGTTATTTAAATTCATTAACATGTGAAGGAGGGGACAAATTAAGACAGAGTTTAATGACACATGTGTTTGAAATGTTATAATGAAGCCCACTATTTCACAAACTTTTAAAACAAAGAATAAATAAGTGAATTGGGGTTAGAGAGATGGCTCAGCAGTTGAGAGCAAATACTGCACAGAGTTCAAGGTAGGGAGTTCAGCTCCTAGCACCCATGTGTCAGTTCACAACCGTCTGCAAATCCAACACTATGGGCTCTGTTGCCCTGTTCTTGGCCTCTGCAGGCACTTCACTCATGTGCACATAGTCAAATATAGACACACGCGCGCACACGCACACACACACACACACACACACACACACACACACACACACACAATAATTTAAAATAAAATAAATCTTGGGGAACGACATGGTAGTTGCCTGTACCTCCATGGGGGACCCAATACAATGAACATTTGGGCAGTAGTAACTAGACTCAATCAGGTTTTTTTTTTTTTTTTTTGTTTTTTTTTTTTTTTTTTCGAGACAGGGTTTCTCTGTGTAGCTTTGGAGCCTATCCTGGCACTCGCTCTGGAGACGAGGCTGGCCTGGAACTCACAGAGATCTGCCTGCCTCTGCCTCCCGAGGGCTGGGATTAAAGGCGTGCACCACCAATGCCCGGCATGACTCAATCAGTTTTTAATGACATTAAAATAGCAAGGAGATACGTTGGAGGTCAGGGGGAGCTGAAGGAAGGGAGTGGAAGACAGATATGACCAACGTATGTTATATGTTTGAAATTTAAATAAATACATGCATTATATAAATAAATATATATGGATTAGTAGCATGGAAATAAGAAACTTAATTTTATTTCATTTTTCTGTCTGTCACATTGAAGAGTTCTGAATGGCACTGTCATTATAGAGAAAGAGATACAAGAAATACCAAATTGGGGAAATTTTCCCATTAAGAGTGTGTGTGTGTGTGTGTGTGTGTGTGTGTGTGTGAGAGAGAGAGAGAGAGAGAGAGAGAGAGAGAGAGAGAGAGAGAGAGAGAGGAAGAGAGAGAGAGAGTTTAAGGACAGAGAAAAAGTTTAAGTATCTTGAGATTTACTTTGAACCAAAGCGCCAAGTGACAAATAAGGCATAATCATATTAACTGCATGCAATTAATGAAATGAAACAAGAAAAATGTGGGTGTAACTGCAGCTTGCATCTAGAAGTCCCAGCATGGGTCTCTAAGGGCATCCTGGGCATTAATTGCTAATACATCATAGCTGGATGAGCTGGAATGTTCAGCATCCAATTCATTCTGCTCTGCGCTGCCTCAGTGAGAATGAAGTGGCTCTAGCAGAAGCACACACTTAGGGTTCCTAGGACAACCAGGAAAACATTTGTATGTGCCCTTGGTCTCCATGTATTCACAAGGACGGGTAAACCCTACTTAAGACAGCTCTTAAGTCAAATGAAAACCTCTGACATATATCCTGAGGCACCAAGGACTGCCGTTCCCAGATCAAAAACCTTTTGCAACATAAATTCCTAAAGACTTAACTGCATGTCTCGATCAGTGCAGAGGAACTATGCTTACAGCCTTAATTATTGGCACTGAAACAGTGATTTTCCAGGATGGAGAGGGTAGCAAGGTAGGGGATGGTGAACAGGACATGCAGGGTCACTGAGGGAGCATTTTCCAACTGGCTCACACCCCACCTCACGTCAGGGGCCTGGTGTGCATCCCCTGGGAAGCAGGGTATAGCAGGCATGAAGGAGTGCAAGCAGCAGGAAACTCAGTAATCCTACTCTTTCCCCACACTCTCCTGAATTTAGAACTCTCGAATGCAGAAAAAAACCCACTTAGAATTCTGTGAAGATGGACTCCTGATAGAACAAGTACAAACAAGATGTTCAGCAGAAGTCTGCGTTCCTGACTGAACCAAATGTTTCCTGATCATTGTCCTCACATGTCTGTTATTTCAGAACAGGAGAAGTCACTGCAACTTCCTCACTTGACTCTCACATTCTAGGTACAATATGGACCATAGAGTGCCCCTGTTCAAAGCTTTCTCAAGTATTAAAGGCACCGTAGAATATAATATAATGCTCTGAGTTCTTCCTCCAAATTGTCTTTTCTTTACATAATTCTGTTCATTATGCTCAATCATTAAAATAGTACATACTTTTGGAATGCTATCTATTATCAATGTTTGTCAGAATTAGTTTATTAACTCTCTTTGGTCCACTTGTGTAACGCAGCTCTCAACACTCTGCGTTACTTTAATATACCTCTTTTTTTTTCTCTCTTCTAATGGAGATCATATAAAATTCATTACCCCCATGGGACAGCATCATTTTCAGTCTCTTTAAAAACTACCTGCTCAGACTATATAATACTGTGTGTGTGTGTGTGTGTTATGTGTTGTTTTCCATTTAAAATCTCCACATACTGCATACTTATAATGGCTGAGAATGTAGCTGAATGATAGAGCATTGTGTAGCATACACAAGACCCTAAGCTCAATTCCCAGTACCACAAAACAAACAAACAAACAAAAATTGCAATTACCCCTAGGAAAACTAGTGGTATTTACTTCCATGTGTAAACAGGATTTTGATTCAATCCTGGTGGCACAGGCCCATAATTCCAATTAATTACAGTTTCTAGGGAGGCTGAATCAGGAGAATTAATTGCAAGTTCAAAGTCAGCCTGACCTACCTAATGAGACATTATCTGAACTAATGAACCAACCAATCAATCAAAAGGAGGGCTGGTAGTAGAGCTCAGTGATAGAGTCCTTGCCTAGCACAAAAGAGGCTCTAGATTTGAACTCCAGGGCTACACAATAAAATAGCCCATTTCTTCTGAATGGGTTTTAGGACAATCTAAGTATCTTAATTTTGCAAAAGACCTTTGTAGCTTTACCCTCAAGTCCTGTGAGCACAGGCTGACTGTAACAGCCTCTGATCTTGTTAAATTCATTAGTTTCAAAACTTGAGCAGAGGTGAATTTGAACTTTCTTGTGACTCTGTACATGCCATGTGTTATAATTATCATAACTTCTCCAGTTTCTTTGCTAAGAAAGTTAAAATTGGCTCTTCAAGAACCAACTCAAATTCTTCTTTCTCTTCAGAGGCATTATTGGTGTGTAATAATCTATTTTAAAACACATCCCTTTCCGATCCACCGGCCCAGTGGGACCCAACACACCCGGACACTGCCAAGGCCACGGTAAAAGTTCTGCCCCTTAAGAATGGATAGAGAAAATGTGGTACATTTACACAATGGAGTACTACTCAACAGAAAAAAAAACAATGGAATCTTTAAATTTGCAGGAAAAATGGATGGAACTAGAAGAAACCATCCTGAGTGAGGTAACCCAGTCACAAAAAGATAAACATGCTATGTACTCACTCTTATGTGGATTTTAGACATCGAGTAAAGGATTACCGGCCTATAATTCACACTGCCAGAGAAGCAAGTAAATGAGGAGGACCCTAAGAGAGACATACATGGTCCCCTGGAGAAGGAGAAAGAGTCAAGCAAGATCGCCTGAGCAAATTGAGAGCATGGGAAGATGGGGAAGAGAGCTAGGAGAATGAGAAGGGAAGAAGAGGAGGGATGCAGAGCACATGAGGGAGCAGAAAGTTTGAGTCAGGGGAAGAATAGAAGATAACAAGAATGGAGATACCATAATAGAGGGAGACATTTATGTTTACAGAGAAATCAGGCACTAAGGAAATGTCTGGAGATCTACAAAGATGACACCAGCTAACAATCTAAGCAACAGAGGAGAAGCTACCTTAAATGCCCTCCCCTGATAATGAGATTGATGACTGACTTATATGCCACTCAATAGCCCTCATCCAGCAGCTGGTGGAAGTAGAAGCAGACACCCACAACTTATCACTGAACTGAACTGGAATCCAGATGCAGAGAAGGACGAGTGAAGAGCAAAGAGGTCCAGACCAGGCTGGTAAAACCCACAGAAACAATTGACCTGAACATCAGAAAACTCTTACTCCCCAGACTGACAGCTGGGATACCAGCATGGGACTGATCCAGACCCCAGGAACATGGATTTCATTGAGGATACCTCGGAAATCTATAGGACCTCCTGTAGTAGTTCAGTACTTATCCCTAGCATAGGTATGGACTTTGGGAGCCCATTCCACATAGAGGAATACTCCCTGAGCCAAGACACACGGGGGTGGGCCCTATCCCAAAGGATATGATAGACTCTGTTGGCATCCTATGGAAGGCCTCACCCTCCCTGGGGAGAAGTAAGGATATGTGATAGGTAGTGTTTTAGTTGGGGGGGGGGTGGTAGGGGAGGACAGGGGGAGAAGAGAACTACGATTGTCATGTAAAACAATCTTGTTTCTAATTTAAATAAAAAAATCTGAAAAAAAAAAGAAAAAAAAATCACATTCCTTTCCTTTTCAACTGGAACAGCAGTGTCTGTCCTTCACAGGAGACATCCCTGTCTGCCACTCCTGCTTATTGGAAATAAACTATAAAGTCCTGCCTGACTCCAGAACTGCAGTTGTAGCATCCACTCTTTCCCGGGAGAGCTATCAATGAGCTTAGACATACTTTAAAACCCATGCAAAAAAGTGTTCAGGGTCTCCCCAGAGAAACAATTATTCTTTGCATTGTGTTCCATATTGTAACACTCATCACACTGTGTGGTGATTGAATATTAATACCTAGAAAATAAATTTCTACTTACAATTTCCATAACTTTAAATACCAGAACTCCTAATATATAGATCCCTCCATAAATCTGTAGGGTTCACTGTCAAGTCATTTGGCAAGAGAAAGATGTATTTGTCTTATTCTTTATCTAAAAATGAATTTCAAGTGAACCAAACATTTTAATTTTGTAATAAAATTGTATTAGTAGTTTGGACATAGTGATGGCACATGCCTGAAATTCCAGCACTTGTGAGGAGCGGGCAAGAAGGTCATCCCTTTGAGGCCAGCTTTAGCAGCATAGTAAATACAAGAACAGTTTGGGCCATATAGCAAAACTGTCTCAAAAACAAAAATATAAACAAAAGGAGGTCAGATGTAGAGATATATGGCTTTAATCCCAGACTTAGAGGCCATCCAGGGCTAAAAAGTGAGGTGGGTGTTTGTGTGTGTGTGTGTGTGTGTGTGTGTGTGTGTGTGTGTGTGTATGTGTGTGTATGTGTGTGTGTGTGTGTGTGTGTGTGTGTGTGTGCTTTTTTTGCTTTGTATTGGTTTTGGATTTGGGGTGGGATTGTTTTCTTTAAGAAAGAGAAAGAACATGAAGTTGGATGATTAGATAGGTATTGAGAGGTGAGGGGGCTGGAAAGAGTTTGGGGAGGGAAAAGAATATGATGAAAATATATATAAGAAAATAATTGAAATGTATATGAAAAATTTTAAATTTTAAAAGACAAAACAGTATGTAACACCATAATAATAATTCATTTTATAAAACTTATAAATGGAACTGTTATTTTTCTAGTCCTGACATTGTACACATGAACTCACAGTAACCGTGACCAAATACACAAGATCAAGACAGCAAAATCCCAGCTGATTGGGAATTGGTTGCTTGAGGAAGGGACTCACAAAGTCCCACCCTCAGCTGAGAACTACTGTGGCTAATGACTACTCAGGGGAGGAGGGAGTAATCTACTGGCTTAGGATTGTTGACAGGTTGTCCATACACAAACTGGAGGCACTAAGTAAATTCAGAGCATCTAAAAGAATACTTTAACTTGGAAGAACAAAATGGTAGAAGACACAAGGCAGGGGGTGGCACAGAGGGAGTAGGGAACACTTATGATCAAAACATATTCAAGCATGAAATTCTCAAACAATACATACATACATATATATATATATGATAAATAAGCAATAAAAGATATAAAGTGTGTTTTTTAAAGGTTCACCTTTGCTAGCAATCATGGAAATAAAAATTAAAACTACAATGGACTTGATGTATACACGTAAGATCAGAGGAGCATATTTAAAAGACTAGTAATCCCAAGAACCTGTTTAATATTAAAAAAAAAAAACTAAGAACTCAAGGCTGGAGAGACAGCTCAGCATTCAGAGCACTGCCTGCTCTTTCAGAGGACCTGGAGGACCTGGGTTCAAATCTCAGCATCCACATGACAGCACAACTTTCTATAACTCCAGCTCCAAGGGATCTGATGCCTTCTTCTGTCCTCCATGGGCACTAGGCACATGTGGTTCATGGACATATTTACAAGCAAAACACTCATACACAGAAAACAATAAATTATTTAATTTAAAACTTTTATTAAAAGAACTCTGAACTGTTGGTGGGAATCTAAGTTTGTGCAAAGTCAGTGGGAAACAGTTTAGAAGTGTATGAAAGTTGTGCTGAACACATGACCATAAAACTCCACTCCTAAGTATGTCTTAGAGTAGTGAATTCAATGACAAAATCACTTTTGCCATTTTAGTAAAACAGTCTGTTCTTCCATAGTCATGATTTCACAACTATACAACGACATTTTGCAGATAACACATGATGTACACACATGCAAAAACCATAATCAATAGGATGATTACTTCTAAGAAATAAAAGGAGGTGGAATGTAACCATTGAGAGACCCAAAGGGTAATAATCATGTCACAAATTGTATGTCTTGATCTGGATAGCACATATATTTGTGCACATACTCTTCTTTAAATTTCTGACTGAATTATTCCATAAAAATCAAAAGTCAAACATAAAATAAGAAGGAATCCATCAAACAAAAAGAAAGAAGGAAAGAAAGAGACAGAGACAGAGAGAAAGAAAGGAAGGAAGGTAGGAAGGAAGGAAGGAAGGAAAAGAAAGAAAGAAAGAAAGAAAGAAAGAAAGAAAGAAAGAAAGAAAGAAAGAAAGAAAGAAAGAAAGAAAGAAAGGGTTAGTTTGGGGGGGTTTCCATTGCCAACAAAACAAGCCAGAATCAATTGGGGGGCTATCAATTGGTCAATTAGGGATTTCGGAGGTCAGACTGGCCTATGTGCATGTCAGTGGGGGTTGTTTTGATCATGTTCATTGATGTGGGAGGACCAGCCTAAAGGTGGGCCCCATGATTTCCTAGGTCTGGGTCCTGAGCTGAGAAAGTGTAGTAGAGAAAGTGCACTGAACAGTGGGCATTTATTCTCTCTGTGTTCTTGACTGTGGATGTGACTAATTGTTAAGTTCCTGCCTTGATTTACCTGCAATGGCAGACCATAACCTGGAATTGTGAGCTAAAATAAGTGCCTTTCCCCTCACATTGCTTTTTACCACAGCAACAGAAATGGAAGTAGGGCAGAACCACACAGGTACAAAATGTTCATTGTTAGCTTTTCATAATTCTCTTTTCTGGGTTACACATTAATAGATAAAATCTTCCATTGTGTATTTATATAAGCAAACTATATTTATTATTCTCACATTATTATGTTGAAACAATAATCATTACAGTAATTATAAATGCTTCTGCTATTGCCTTTAACCTTTTGGAGTCAGGAAAAATAAAACATTCTAGAAACAATATGTAGCTCAATAGGAAGAAAAGCATAAAACCCTGAAAGGAGTGTAGGTTTTGTTTTAAGTCATGTTTATTAAGCACCAGAGTTCTCCAAAGAAATGCAAATGGGAAATAAGTATTGTTTTTTAAACTGATCAGTATCCTTAGACATAAGGGACATCCAAGTTAAAACTATTTTGAGATTCCATCTCAACTGAGTTAGAACCAAGAAAACAATCAACAACAAATGCTAGAGAGATTGTGGGTTAAGAGGAAGCCCTGTTCACTGTGGTAGGAATGTAAACTTATGCAGCCACTATGGCTATCGGTGTGGACCTTTCTCAACAAACTAAAGATAGATCTGTCATGTTATCCAAGTATACTGTACCAGAGCATATACCCAAAAGGATCTATATCCTATGGCAGAGATATTTTCTCATCCATGTTCCCTGCTGTTCCATTCACAATAGCTAGGAAATGGAACCAGCCTAGATGTCTATCAACTGACTAATGAATATATAGTAATATGTATATTACTATATATATACACACAATATATATATATTGTGTGTATACATATATACATATGTTGTTTGTGTGTCACACACACAACAGACTTTTATTAAGATATAAAGAAAAAAATGAAATTGGGAAATTTGCAAGTAAATGAATGGAACTGGAAAATATTATATTCACTGAGATAATCCAGGCCTAAAAAGACAAACACTCCGTACCTGTTCTTTTTCATATGCAAATCCTAGTTTTGAATTCTTACACTAGTGCCTTTAACTTGGAGTGCCTATGGAAGCCAGGAAGCTATGCAGAGGCTGTTAGGGTGCAGAAGAGGCCTTAGGGAAGCGGAAAGGTAGCACACATGAGATATGAAAGCCAAGGTAGAACACTGGGGTTGGAAAGTTTAAGCAGCGAAGAGGGTGGGGGAAAGGACTAACCAAAACTGCAGATATATGAAAAACCCTTATGCAAACCTACTATTTTGGAAGAATATTTAAAAGCATAAAAGATTAACAGAGGCATTTGGCAGGTAGACAATGATCTTCCCAAAAGTTCTTAAATAGAAATTCCAGGATCTGGTATTGGTACCTTTCTTCGGGCTATTCAAGGATGCCTTAGAGGCCCCCAAAACAAAACAGGCTACTGCCATTGTTCTTTGTTTCCCACTAAGACTAAATGTTAAGATCCTATAGTTGAAAACTGCACATACTTTAGGTGACTGATACGAAAAAATCAAACTGGAACTGGGGTAGATGTTTCTTCACTCAGACCAGCTTTCTCAGTGACAGAAATTGCTATGCAAGTTGTTGGGAAGGGAGAATTCACCAGCTTTAACCAGGTGTGGACCCCATGAACTACATTATCAATTTGCCTGGCAAGATACGACCACAGGTGAAAAAGAGGCCTGATAATTATGGAAGTGAACAACCACCTTCTGATTAGATTAGAAGCCTGTTCCATTAGGAGGAAACTTATGCCTAGTACTGTAAACCTGGCCAAGAGCCTGTGGCTATGAGATCATAGGCTCAGGAGGACTCTGTTATGGTTGTTTTGCTAAATGGACATGTGGTCAGACTGCCTTCTAAATAATAATTTTTATACCGCTTGATTAATGGTGCTCTCAACCTTTACCAGACAAGTTGCTTTTTACTGTGGGAAGTGGTTAATGAGACTCATAACTGATCAAAGTGCTGAGAATAAGTGACTGTTGAGTGTGCTAAACTCTAAATGGTACACTGACATCAACCTCTCCAAGGCTCAGGCAACATTTCACAAGAGGCCTAGAAAGAATTAAGAACCAACCAAAGGATGGGTAAGAATACTGTGAAATATTTTCTCCTAGACATGTCAGTTTCTCTCATCAACTCACTACACAAGATTGGGTCACTAATATCTGTGGTGGTTTGAAAGAAAATGGCCACAAAAGGGAGTGACACAATTAGGAAGTATGGCCTTGTTAGAGGAAGTGTGTCACTGTGGGGAAGACTTTGAGATTTCTTGGGCCCAAGCTCCCCGCAGTGCGACTTCCAGTCAACTTCCTGTTGTCTGCAAGATATAGGACTCTCAACTATTTCTCCAGCACCATGTCTGCCTACACACCACCATATTCCCCACCATGAGGTTAATAGACTGAACCTCTGAAACTGTTTTACTTTATAAGAGTTGCTGTGGTCATGGCGTCTCTTCACAGCAATTAAAAACCTAACTAAGACAATGTTCTACCATACATGGGGAAGGGGCTTGGGAGGACCCAAACCTCCATAAGGGACTAGGGGCCATAAATGGTTTCAGGAGACTAGGTGACATTTTCTCCAGTGGTATAGTCACTAAGAAGCTGCATTTGTTCCAGGATATAACCTCCCAACCAAGCATGTGAAATCAATCATAATTTAACTCAGTGGGTCATGAATACAGAAAACACATCAAAGTACGAATCGGACTTAATAGAAAGGGCTGTTTCAAAGGGAAGCAGATGTGTGAAAGAAAGTAATGCCTGGGTAAAAATAACCAAATCTCATTATATGCATATATGACATTGTTAACAAAAACTTTAATCAAAATGAATAATAACAAATAAAATTCTTCTTTCTTTCCTTTTTAAGTATTAATCTCCTCATGGTTCCCAAAAAGTGATCATCCTTCTCCTGTGCTGTTAAAAGAATCAGAAATCAATCAGACCTTCTCTAACCCTAACCCTAACCCTAACCCTAACCCTAACCCTAACCCTAACCCTAACCCTAACCCTAACCCTAGATGCTATCCCTCAGTCTTGTCCCTAGTATTGTATCAGAACACCAGCTGAAGCCTTCCTTCACCCCTGCCCATATGTCCTGTGGATTCCACCCCTTCCTAACCCCCCTCCTGTCACTAGTTACTGTATCCCAGTCCCCAACTCCAGCATGCACTCCTGCTAAGCCACAAGCCATGGCTGCCAGAAAACCAAGTCAGCTACCCACATGCCTTCTCTTCTCCCTCCAAATCCAACCGGTAAGTTCCATGCCCAGCTCTGAGCAGAACACCTATGGCCAACTCATACAGCCACTTTGGCAATCAATATGGTGATTCCTCGGGAAAATGGGAATCAGTTTACCACAAGATCCAACAATTCCGCTCTTAGGCATTTACACAAAAGAAGCACATTCATACAACAAGGACATCTGTTCAATGATGTTCATCGCAGCATTATTTGTAATAGCCAGAACTTGGAAGCAAACTAGATGCCCCTCAACTGAAGAATGGATAGAGAAAATGTGGTACATTTACACAATGGAGTACCACTCAGCAGAAAAAACAAAAACAAAAAAACAATGGAATCTTGAAATTCGAAGGGAAATAGATGGAACTAGACGAAACCATTCTGAGTGAGGTAACCCAGTCACAAAATATGTGGATTTTAGACATAAAGGATTACCAGCCTACAATCTACACTGCCAGAGAAGCAAGTAAATGAGGAGGACCCTAAGAGAGACATACATGGTTCCCTGGAGAAGGGGAAAGGGACAAGATGTCCTGAGCAAATTGGGAGCATGGGTGGAGGGGAAAAATAAATAGGAGAATGAGACGGGGAGAAGAGAAAGGGTGAGAAGGACATAATGGGGCAGGGAGTTTGAGTTGGGGGAAGAACAGAAGAGAGTAAGATAAGAGATAATATAATAGAGGGAGACATTATAGGTTTAAAGAGAAATCAGGCACTAGGGAAATGTCTGGAGAGCTACAAAGATGATACCAACTAACAATCTAAGCAACAGTGGAGAGGCTACCTTAAATGCCTCCTGATAATGAGATTGATGACTGACTTATATGCCATCCTATAGCCTTCATCCAACAGCTGATAGAAGTAGAAGCAGACACCCACAGCTAAATCTTGAACTGAACAGAAATCTAGTTGCAGAGGAGGAGGATGGATGAGCATAGGGGTTCATACCAGGCTGATGAAACCCACAGAAACAGCTGACCTGAACAAGGGAGAGCTCTTGGTGACCAGATTGATAGCTGGGAAACCAGCATGGGACTGATCCAGACCCCCTGAATGTGGGTGTCAGTGAGGAGACCTCAGAAATCTATGGGGCCCCTTGTAGTGGATCAGTACTTATCCCTAGCCTAGGAATGGACTTTGGGAGCCCCTGAGCCTAGACAGAAGGGGGTGGCCCTAAGCCCTATCCCAAAGGATATGACTGACTCTGAAGACCCCCCTATGGAAGGCCTCACCCTCCCTGGGGAGTAAAAAGGGTATGGGATAGGTAGGGTGTTAGTTGTGGGGGCAGGGGAGGAGAGGAGGAAGAGGGACCTGGGATTGACATGTAAAATAATCTTCTTTCTCATTAAAATTAGAAATGTAGAAAACAAATATAGATCACAGAAAAATAAAGAAAAGAAAAAAAGAAAGCATATTGCATTCAATTAAAAGCAAAGAACACCTGTGGCAGCCTTCCCTGACCCCACCCCTGCTCCCATCTCTTGTAGGTCTTCCCCTTCCAATCTCCCTCCCACAACTCTTTGCTTTGTCCCAGCACCCAACCCCAGCAGACACCCCTTGCTAATCCAAGGGTCACTTCTCCCAGGGCAACAATTAGGCTGTAGACAGACCCACATCTCTACTACTGCTCCTGAGAGCCAATCCCCCAGCTCATTCCCAGCTCTATAGCTGGAAAGCTTCTGTGGTTTCCCTTTCCTTTCTGGTCCCATCCCCAATGGATCACACTGATCTTCTCCCCCAACTTTCCTTCCCCCTTCTCATACCAGTATCCCAGCCTCCAACACTAGCAGGAATTCCTTGTGAACATACCAGCTGAACAGGCCAGAAAAACAATCAACACACAGCCATCACATTCTGCAAAAATCTGGAGAGGAAACAGAAACCAGGGATCAAAACATCCACCCAACAAAGACAAATCCAGAAATCAGCATCTAGAACTATACTCATCCCAAACCCAGATGCCTAGATGGTAGTGAAAAACACAACCAATAACAGCTAGAACAACATGTCTCTACTACAGCCCAGCTATCCCACTACAGCAGGCCCTGAATATTCCAAAATAGACAAAGCAAAAGAAAAATACCTTAAAATAGCCTTTAAGATTATGATAGAGGTCCTTAAAGAGGAAATAAATAAGTCCCTTAAAGAAATCCAAGAAAACCAAACAAACAGTGTAAGGAAATAAAATATTCAAGACATGACTTTGGAAATAGAATCAATAAAGAAAATCCAAAGTGAGGAAATTCTGTAAATGAAAACTTTGGGAATTCAAACAGGAACCACAAAAGGCAAGCTTCACTAACAGAATACAAAAGATGGAAGTGAGAATTTCAAGTGATGAAGATATGATAGATGAAATAGCTACATTGGTCATGGAAAACGTTAAATCTACAAAACTCCTGACACAAAGCATCCAGGAAATGTAGGACACTATGAAAAGACCAAAGCTAAGAATGATAGGAATAGAGCAAGGAGAAGAAGCCCAGATGAAAGGCCCAGAAAATGTTTTCAACAAAATCACAGAAGAAAATTCTCCTAACATAAAGAAGGAGATGCCTATAAAGGTATAAGAAGCTTACAGAACAGCAAATAGATTGGACCAGAAAAATGTCCCCTCACCACATAATAATCAAAACACTAAACATAGGGAACCAAGAAAGAATATTAAAAGCTGAAAGGGAAAAAGACCAAGCAAGATATAATGACAGACCTATTAGAATTACACCTGACTTCCCAATGGAGACTCTAAAAGCCAAAAAGCCCTGTACAGATATGCTGCAGACTCTAAGAGAACACAGATGCCAGCCAGTCTACAATACCCAGCAAAACATTCCATCACAGCAGACGGAGAAAATAAGATGTTCTGTGATAAAGTAAAATTTAAAAAATATCTATCTACAAACCCAGCCCTAAAGAAGGAGCTAGAAGAAAAACTCCAACCCCTGGAGATTAACTACATCTATGAAAACACAGGAAATAAATAATCTCACACCAGCAAAATCAAAAGAAGGAAAACATAAGCACATGCCCGTGCACACACATTTACACACACATACTAATAACAAGAGAATAACAATCATTAGCCATGGTTATCTCTAAATATCAATGGTCTTGATTCCCCAATAAAAAAGACATAGACTCACAGAATGGATGCCAAAAACAGGATCCACTCTTCTTCTGCATCAAAGAAACATCTCAGCATTTCCTCAAGGTAAAGAATTGCAAAATAATATTGCAAACAAATGGAACTAAGAAACAAGATAGCCATTTTAATTTCTAAAAGACACACTTCAAAGCAAAAAAATCAAAAGAGATAAGTAAGGACACTACATGTTAATCAAAGGAAAAACGCACCAAGATAACATTTCAATTCTTAACATCTAAGCCCCAAACACAAGGACACCTAAGTTTGTAGGTGCCCTACAAAAGCTTAAATCACATATTTACCCTCACACACTAGAAGGCCACTGACAGACAGGCCATCAGGACAGAGCTAAACAGACATTCTGGACCTAAAATACATTATAAACCAGATGGACCTAACATATAATTTTTTGAACATTTTACCCAAACACAAAAGAACATACCTTCTTCTGGGCACCTCATGAATATTTCCCCATAATTGACCACATACTCAGACAGAAAGCAAGTCTCAAAAGATATAAGAAAATTGAAATAATACCCTGCATCCTATCAGGCCACCACGGATCAACAAAAACTGAAACAATAGTTTACAAACTCATGGAAACTGAACAAGTCTCTACTGGATGAAAGATGGGTCAAGACAGAAATAAGAAGAATTAAAATTTCTAGAATTCAACGAAAATGAATACACAACATACCCAAATCTATGGAATACAATGAAGTGGCACTAAGAGGAAAGTCCACAGCACTAAGTGCCTACATATAAAAATTGGAGATCTCATATTAGCAATTTAGCAGCACATCTGAAAGCTCTAGGACAAAAAGAAGTAAGCACACCCAAAAAGAGTAGAAGGTAAGAAATAATCAAATGTAGGACTAAAAGCAATAAAATGAAAACAATACAAAGAATCAATGAAACAAAGACTTGGTTCTTTGAGAAAATTAACAAGACAGACAAACCCTTATCCAAACTAAGTAAGGGATAGAGAGAGACACCTAGGAAATCCAGAGAATCATAAGGCCTTTTTTAAAAAAGCCTGTACCCAACCAAATTGGAAAATCTAAAAGAAACAAATGATTTTCTCAATAACCACTTACCAAAGTTAAATCAAGATCAAATAATTTAAATATACCTATAACCAACCCCTAGTAAAATATTATCAGTCATTAAAAGTCCTAACCAAAAAAGGCCAGGGCCAGATGGCTTTAGCATAGATTTCTACAAAACTTTCAAAATAGAGTTGATACCAATATTTCTCAAATTATTCCACAAAGTAGAAACAGAAGGACCATTACCCAGTTCATTTCTGAGCCCATGATTCCCATACCCAAACCAAATAAAGACTCAACAAAGAATTAGAATTATAGACCATTCTCTCTTTTGAACATAGATGCAAAAATAGTCAATAAAATATTTACAAACTGAATCCAAGAACACATCAAAAAAGTCATCCACCATGATCAAGTAGGCTTTATCCAAGAGATGCAGGGATGGTTCAATATATGAAAATCAGTAAATGTAATCCACCATAGAAATAAACTGAAAAACAAAAACCACAAGATCAATCACCTCATTAGATGTAGAAAAGGCCTTTGAAAAATTCAATATCCTTTCATAACAAAAATAAAACGGACATGCCTAAACATAATAAAGGCAATCTACAGAAAACCTATTGCCACTATCAAATTAAATGAAAAGAAACTCAAAGCAATTCCACTAAAATCAGGAACAATACAAGGTTGTCCACTCTCTCCATATATATTCAGCATAGTACTTGAATTCTTAGCTAACGCAATAATAAGGCAACTGAAGGAGATACAAATTGGAAAGGAAGAAATCAAAGTATCATTATTTGTAGATGGTACGATAGTTTATATAAGTGACTGTAAAAGTTCCACCAGAAAACTTCTACGGATGTTAAACACTTTCAGGGAAGTGGCTGAATAGAGGGAGGGGAAACTATAATTAAGATACATTGTATGAAAAAAAATCTGTTTTCAATAATGAAGTCAACTACAAGTTCATCTTCAGTTTTTGTATCACCACGTACTAACAATTATACATGATGCCAGTGATAAAAGGCTCATCTCTGGGCATGACATGGTTATGGTCTACCATTTTGATAGGATGTACTTTCTTACCTGTAGCATTCAGAGTTGTCTAACTGCATCTAATGCCAAAGCAGCTGAATGTGACTGAAGCAAAACACACAGCATGCTAGCAATTCCCTTTCTGCCTTTAGAATCATACCTCAAGTAGCCCTCAACACTGATAAATAGATACTGCACAGATACTTTGTCTGTTTTCCAACATTCAAATTACAACTTCATGACTTTTCTGCCTTCTTCGGTCTACATTAGATCTAACGATCTAATGTAATTCACTAGGCATACAGAAGAAATTGGATGAATACCCCCCTCATTTTCCTACTTTCAAAATGTCTTCCTACCTGTAAATTCTTTCTTTCTGTTCTAATAAGCTAGCTGTTCCATTTCTTCATGCTTTGCCACCCTCTATGAATTGCTCAAAGATTGGTGTGTTATATAATCTCCCATCTTTCAGTTGGATAATTACACATAGTAAAAAATGGATGGATGATTGGATAGGTGGAAATTTGTCCCTTTGTTCATAACACCTTTACAGTTCCATCCTTATATCCCTGATTGCTTGGCCAACAAAACACTTAACATAGCCAGAGTCCTTTTCTCCATTTCCTCACTACCTATCAACCTGACCTAACTGAACTGCCACCATTTCATAAAACTGTACTAAACAAGATCACCAAGAATCTCCATCACATCCAATCCAACATAACATCTTATCATCCTTCAGCAATAGTGCTTGAGACATTTCTTTGCCTAATATCCATTCTCAATTGATTCATAGTTTTAGGAACAACCTTTATAGTTCGTTTTCAAGAATACACATTTCTAGGTCTAGCATCAGCTTTGTCTATGTGACATTTGATTCTATTTTATCATATCCCAGACTAAGTGTCCCATCCCCCTTATATGTTCTCCCATCATCTTCCAAGGCAAAGCCAGATCATACCCCAAATTAATCTCTAGTTCTTGAGTAACATCCTGTGGACTACTGTGCTTGCTTACCCTGTCTGAGAATTAGTCTCACCAAGCAATGCTTTGAAAGCAAGTGTTCTTATTGATGGGAAATGCTGGACAGAGGTCCAACCTGAGCATTGTGTCTGGATGATGAATTTGCATCTGATGTAGATAGCTAACGAACAGCAAGACAGTAAAACTTTGGTCTGCCTAGGTCTCAGAAATGACTCAACAGCTCACTATGAATCTATCTAGCAGACTCTCAATTTGTATTGATTTGGTTTGTGGATAGAAATTTGAAATAACCACAGTAAACTACATATGGAGAATCCATAGGTTCACGGGGAAGCATCATATCTTAACTCATATTGGACCTGCCATGTGCACAGAAACAAACGTAGACATGCACGTGTGCATCATTCCACTATGTCAGAATTTATTGAGTAACAATAAATTTTAATTATCTGGCAGTTTTGATGAGAAAAATTCTCTGTATAATCCTGCCTACCTTGGTAATCTGGATGAAGCAAATATCACTTATTTTATCCCAATCTTATTAGCTCTTATATCACACAGTACAGTTGGTTTTTTTGTTTTTTGTTTTTTGTTTTGTTTTTTGGTGTGTGTGTTTGTGTTTGTAAGAATGAATGCAAGTTAAAGAGGCTACAGTAGAGTCCAAAAGGTTTCAGAAGTGGGCTGATCAAAATTCAACTAGAGTCAGTGTTGATAAGACAATAAACCCACTGGCAAGGAAGAAGCTGTTGCTGTCAGATGATGAGAGAGTCTGGATTAAAAGTGAACATGTAGTCAGCTGCAGAGGTGAAAGGGCAGAAGCCAGTCCAAAGCAGCAACAGCAGGTCTTGGTCTAGATGGGCAACAGCAGGTGGACAGCCAGGAAAATGGCCAAATCAATAGCAGGAAATCAAATGAACCTTGGCCTGTCAACCTTTGATGTGCAACGGTATCAGATGTCAATCATCTGACCGTTAGACACCTACTGTACCACTTTATGGGAGACAGGTAAGGGAGTTATACTCCTTCCCAGGTCTGACATGTCCAGTAATGCCTTGGACCTGGCTTTCCATTTTAATAAACCCATTTACCACTAGTGTAGCAATTCACCCTGATAAATTTGTTGAGTAACATCCTTTGTACTTCCAGGAATAAGTCATTATCAGTCTAAGCAGCATGGTTGATATTGGGCAAACAGTTGTTTCAGGTCCAGCCTGGAGGCCAATAATCCTCAGCTTTCAAAATGGAGTCAAAAGCTGGTTGTAAAAGTTTCTCAAGGCAAGGCACATCCTGAAACAATACTATTTCATACAATTTGGAGTAACATAGGGTAGGGTGTGTAGCATGATCTGAAAAGGATTCCAAGAACATGATCTGCCTCACTCTGGTTATTCAATAAATGGTTTTGAGTGTGTAGTTGATTTAAATGCATTAATAAACTCAGAGTCACCAATAATGCCTCAGTGTCTCATTAAGGAAAGAAATCAAATTACTTCCCCTTGGTGTCATTTAACCAAAAGCTAGTGCAGACTTTACCTTTCTACTTCACTGTCCTTTTTGTATGTTGTATGAGTCAGATTTTGTGCCTACCTGAAGAAGACTATCTTGTGAATGTCCCTGTGTCTCTGCCTGTCCCTGTGTGCTTCTGTGTCTGTGGGTGGCTGTGTCCCTAACAAAGGACCTTTATCTGTATTTATTGGATAGCACAGAGATCATCAATTGGGGAAGGAATGAGGGATGCTTTACAGAAATCTTAGACAATGTTTTACAAGAGATTAAAGCAGACTCTCAAAATAGCAAACAGTACTACAATCATCATTGTTTATCAGAAAATATCCACACATTGCATTCAACATTTATGATGGCTGTTCATTTTATAAGGCTACTTTCAGGCTGTTTGCTGTTTCCAGAAAATGATATACATAAAAACACACATGCAGTGTTTCACATCATGGGAATGGAAGAGTACATAACTTAATATTACAACTATGTATTATCTTTAGCTATAAAAGTTCATTGCATGGGAAATCTAAGGCAAGCAAGGTTGACTTTTACATTGTTCTTTTAAAGGCATGTTAAACAAACAGGCTGAGTACACAATAGGATAGTGGCCTGAAGTCTTAAGTGACCTCAAAGTATATTACTAACTATGGCTATAGGATTCAATAAAAGCTCTGGCCCTTAGAGTACCAAAAGTATTTTATTGTAATGCATTGCCACAGAATGAATGAATGTGTTAAGTCTCAAACTCTGGGACCTGGAGGCCAGGTTCTGTTTCATATGTTAAATAGGTACGTCAGCCATTTGTCCCAGGGTCTGACACTAACGGAATAGAGATTATATTGAAATACCTTATTTGCATAGTTATTTCTAAACTTTGTCTTTAAAAAATTCTAAACGTAACCATTAGAACCAAAACACGTTTAAAATAGTATAGTAAACACCCAGGTCTTTATGGTAAAGTTTTATTATCTTGAAAACCAACAGGGCTTCTCCACCTCAGCACTGTTGACATTTTGCATTAAAAAGATGTTGTATGAGCCATTGTGTGTCCTGAAGGGCCTTTGGAAGTATCACTGCGTTCTACCACCCAGTGTCAGTAAACACATTCTCTTGCACTTCTTGTTAGTGACATTTACTTCCATACCACCCTGAACGCGCCCGATCTCGTCTGTTAGTGACATTTACATTAAAACATATGATCATTTTTGGCTCATGGTTTTGACATAGTTCACTGCAATAAGATCAAGCAAAAAACAAAAAACGAGAGAAAGACTGGCTTGGGGTTGTGTGGAGTAGAGCAGAATAAAAGAAGAGGCTGTGAGGAAAGAACAGGTAAGAACAGGTATGCTAGTGAAAACATCTCCAGGCACTGCCAAATATCCTCCCATACTGGGAAATAATCCATCTTAGTTGAAAGAGGATGTCTCTCTGTCCCAAGCTATTAAGTACTAATTTTAGAATGTAACACAGACAATGGTACTATAGACTCTTAGTTACTCCTGTTACCTTTTCTAAATCCCACCTTTATCCTCAAGGGTCTGAGGTCATTTAGATGCAATATCACCAGAATCAGACTCGATGGAGAGGGAAAAGAAACAAAATAAAACCCTCAGTTACACACACACACACACACACACACACACACACACACTAAACAACAAGGATCATTGGTGGTACAGAAAAAGTGGGTACTTATTTTATGCCCAAGTTAAAGTTAAGTCATCCATGCAGTGTAAGCAGGAGAGGGAAAAAAGCCGTAAATGACTTTCAAAAAAAAAAAAAAAAAAAGGCATGGATTAGTTCAGCAACAGTGAATGTTCCTTTTTAACAAGGATTGACAGGATCAATAGGTTTTACTTGATTATATCAAATGCTCTTCTTTCTCAAGCACATTTTCCACCCCACCCCTTATCTCAAACCACCCATCCTTTCATTTAGTTTTACTGCAATACAAAACCATGCAACAAAACTCAATCATGCATTGCAACTTCTCGTGCTTTATCCTCTGCTGAAAGAATTGGTATTTCTGTCAGCATTTTGATAGCAATTCTTCTAATTGTGGGAGCATTTAGAAACCTGCGTTCGATCTTGCCACTCTTTCAGTGTATACCACTTAGAAGCCTTGTGTCTCCCAACAAGTCTCAGCCTGCAGAGACTTGGCCTGCCCATTCAGGATCCCACTCCCTCCACTGGGTATGTGGAATGTCTGGAATGCACACACAGCCTTTATCTGGATGCATGGCTAATGAACACTAGCAGCTCAGAAAATCAGTCTGCACAGATGAGAAGGCAGAGTTAATTACAAATCATTTTTTAAGAAAAATTTCAAGAAGAAAGAATTCTTAACCTACTGACTCTAAAAATCTTTTTTGAAAAAAGATACATAAGGACCTTTAGACTTTAAATTTTCTATCAGTGTATACACTACTCTATGAAAGAATTAAACTTGATTACATAATTCGCAGAAATTAGTATTTTTGTAACATCAAGTCATGCCAGGTACTTATGAAGTATATTAGTTTTCTATTGCTGTGACCAAAGCAACTTACAAACACCAGATTTGAGGGGAGCTCATGGTTCTAGAGGGACAGGAGTCCGTGGTGGAAAGGCATGGCAACAAGAATGGGAAGATGAGAGCTCACATCGGGAACCATAAGCACAAAGAAGAGAAAAGCACACTGCCAGCAGCATGAGGCTTTTCATCCCAAAGCCCACCTCCAGTGACGTACTTCCTCTAACAAGGTTATGCCACCTACACCTCCCCAGACAGCCACCAATTGGGGACAAAGTATTCTAATGCCCAAGACACATTTTCATTACACCCTAAAATTAAACACAACTGCCCTGAAAGATGTGTTTCCTCATTTTGAATCTTTTCTTAGTTTGTCCTCAAACAACCAGTCAGGAAATTCAGGAGGGTTCAAAGTGCCAAGAATCACAAAAAAACGTCATTCTGATGACCACCCACAGCAGACGTGTCTAAAAAAGCCTTACTTATTTAAGGAGCTTGCTAAAAGTGGTTCATCAGCTGAAGTTCTCAGCCAATAAGCTCTGTTGAATCATGAAATGGGTTATAGGATAAAATCGGTCCACATTTCGGGACTTTTCCCTTTCAGTTAATGCCACAAACTATGTTATCCTTATTGCCCACAGTCAATCTTCGTCCAGCAGCACATTCCTGAATGCACACAGTTGTAAATAATAATAATAATAATTAAATAAAGAATAAATCCATCAGAAATAAAGGACTCGGAATTTTTGCTCACTTTCTTTCTCCACCAAACATATGCTTACACACACACACACACACACACACACACACACACACACTCGTACAACAACAAAAATTAAAATTTTGACCCTAAGAAACTATTACAAACACAATATGTCAAGTGCCTTAAGGCTAAGTCTTTTTTGAACAGAGTATTTTGCTGTATTTTGTGTTTAATTCTTTTCTAAGTAAATGTCTAAAAGCAAATATTATTTTCCTAAAGGAAAAAGTTTAAAACTATACTGGCCAAAACAATAAATAAATAAATAATCTTAAAAAATATCAATTTATAGGACTAATTATAAGTAGTAAATCAATTTAGGTGAGAAATACTAAAAGCATTGCCTTTAAAAAGATGAAAAAAATGGAGTGAATTTTACAATCTGCCCCAGGTGTGTGTAAGGGGAGGATTCCTTTCTGTTAAAAAGGTAAATATGTCAGCCACTATCCTGCTATTTCATTAGCCAATTGGCTTTCCTAATATAACTTTATTGTTTTTCTTATAATTTCTTCAAACATAAAGTAGATATATGTCTCTTCCAAACATAGAGGAAATGAATTTAAAACACTGTTTTATAATCATAATTTGCAAAAAATTAAAAATTGAAACCTTATGGACCAGCAAAACGGCTCTGTGAGTAGAGGTGTTTCCTGTAGTAGTCTGGCACTTTCAGTTCAACCCCAGAACACCATGTAAAGATGGAGGGGACAAAACCTGCTTCACATAGTTGTCCTCTAACTGTCATACTTGTGCTGTGGAATGTGGCTACACACACACACACACACACACACACACACACACACACACACACACTGTGCATACATACGCATCTAGTAATAGATTGACTATTAAGCACACAAATGATACTGGATGACCGTTTGAAATTTCTTCTCTTCATCCCTGCCTCATCCTCTTTATTACACAGAGTGGGGCCAGCATGCAGAGGAGTCAGGAGAATCATCTCAGTGATGAACTATTGTCTTAGATACTAGACAGCTTCATCCTCGTCTTTTAAACAGATTCATGCCATTTCCCCTTCCTGCCTAATACAGCTTTTAGACCAAGAAATAAGGAAATGTATGCTAAAGACATTCTCAAATTATAATATCCTATACAAATGTAACTTGCTATGAATGGGGCTTAAAAGTTAAAACTAAAATATCTTTGGGAGCCTTGCATAATTTTTCACAACTAAAAGAAAATAATCATTTACCACAAAATCCATCAATTATAAATCTTAAATCTGGGTAAAACAGAACATCCCTGAAATCCCAGTATTTTAGGGGATAGAAGCAGGAAAATCAGATCAGGGTAAGCCTCCAGAAGATCATCTCTTCAAAAAACAAAATAATAATCATAATAATTTTAAATTACCCTTATTTAGTAAGGACTCCCAATTGCTACTCATGTTTCCCTAACCCAATTATCATACCATTATGTTCTAGGAGGCTATTTCTTATTCTACAAAAACCTGGGGACCAATAAGGATAAAAATCTAGACCATGCAGATGCCTACAGTCTGTTATACAATGGTGTACACACATCCAAGGCTTCCAAATGTATTTCAGAAGAACAGAACAGCAAAACCACTTTTCAAGTAGCAAAACTAACATAATCCATGAGAGTAAGGAAGAAATTATGGGAACACAGAGTAGAGAAAGACATGTGTGTACAGCAAACCTTCTGATAGAAGAAGAAGCTACAGCTGCATCTTTGGTTTACTTAGGTTGCATGTTTGAATAGAAATAGCTGGGCCATACAGGAGACTTCATATCATTCCTTCCACTTTCTTTTTGGTTTTTGGCTTTTCTAGACAGGGATTTTCTGTGTAACAGGCCTGCCTATCCTAGAACTAACTCTGTAGACCAGGCTGGCCTCGAACTCACAGAGAGCCACCTGTCTTTGTCTCCCAAGTACTGGGATTAAAGGCGTGTGCCACCATTGCCCAGCTTTGGTTTTCATTTGTTTGTTTGTTTTGTTTTGTTTTGTTTTGTTTCTACATCTTTTGCAATTGTTGCTAAGGTGTTTTGCATATGAATAGTGGTTAATCGTCAAAATTAATCATTATGGTTGGAATACAAAATGTCACCCTCAGGATCATGTGTTAAACACCAAGCCCTCAACTTTAAGAGGTTCTAAAACTATAGTAAGTAGGTAACTAGAAACAGGTCCTTGAACATACCTTGTTCCTGGTTCTCCCATCTCAACTCTCTTCATCCCTCTCCTTCCCATCCCTTGCCATGGTGTTTTATCCAAGCACACAGGGTCAACCATCCACAGCCTGAACCTTCTAAAACCATGACCAAGACAAATGGTCCTTCCCTTTATGCCATGTATTGTGTCACAGTGATCCAACAGTAATGTAGAAAATGGTACCAAGGGTAGAAGTGTTGCTATGACTAAGTTCCACTATGTAGTTCTTAAGCATTTGGACCTGGTTTGGAGAAGGAATCTCCAAGAAAGTGTGAAGATGCAGGTTAGAGAAAACCTAGAATGCTGTAAGCTCAACTTAATGAGACAATTCGTGGGGAGTCAGGACACCAGACTACTGACAGGAAGAAGGCTTCAGATGGGAAAAAAGGCTCAACAGGGAGACTGCGGGTCATTCAGATTCCATTACTGCAAGGGGTTTTTCTGCATTTTCTCAGAAACTTTGGTAAAGACAAATTAATAGGCCTTGGGGATATTATGGATATTTCTGACTGCTTTTAGCCAGGTTTACACTGAAATTTTGAAATGAAGAGTAGAGCTGGAAGATTTAGAACCTTTAGTCTGAACAGAAAAAGTTCCAGTTGTAGAGAAGGAGGGTATGGTTGTTAAATAATGTCAAGCATTAAATGATGCTTAGGCCCTCAGAGATTACTGCAGCCACTATCAAAAGGATTCGCTATATTCACAAGCCAGGAGACCTTGGCGTCATTCATGTGATACAGAATCCAAGAGCTGCAAAACTGTGGAGGCCTAGGAGACCACATCATGTGTAGCAGGGTCTTAGGTCCTAGGTGTCTGCAGGAATTCCCTAATATAACACCACATGAAGCTTCAAAGGTGAAGCAGAGACTCCAATATTTTAGAAATACCAAGAATATGGAGCATTTGCTTAGGAAGGCCACAGGCAATAAGTGAAGCCAGCCAAAGGGTGAGACCATGTAGACTGACAATGGCAAGGCCAGAGAGCTAGGGTTGCCCTACCCTGTTGGAGCTCATGTTTCCTGGATGACAGATACAAAGGATTTAATGATTCTCTGTTGGGTCTTAGTCTTTGTTTGCTAAGCTAAATCTCTCCATTTTTCACCATGATACAAATGTAACTAATGCATTACTATCTAGTCAGGAAGGGGTTTTGAGTGGAAAAATCTATTGGCTTTCAGTTTATTATGGAATATTTTCCTAGTGTGCTGATTGTGTGTCCCTGTGCAGTAATTTAAGGACAAGGATGGTGAATGGCCCTATGAGAAAAACATCCTACACCTTGCTCAAAAGGTTATTGTGAGGTTCAAAATGAGAACATGCTTAGCATACAACAAGCCTCAAGCTACTATTCATTTCTATTTTTAAATTAAAACGCAATATCTGAAACCACTAGGCAGAAATGGAAGATTAGAAAGAAGGAATTGATGACGGTATAGAAGTTATGACAGAAGGAAGCCAGAAGACAGGTTCTGAGTCACCAGCATGACAGATGACTGCAATCACCCCAGCCCCCAACATTGATGATCCTGAACTGCAGGCTAGCTCACAGTTTCCTGGCTCCCTTCTCAGACTTCGTCTGGCAGGGACAATACATCTCAGTCACCTAACCTGAGAATGTCTCACCCCTGACGTAAGCAAACACACCAGTGAATTCATTTATTAAATTGTGGTCATCAAGATTTGCATTTGAGACAGTGTAAGACAAACAATCTCTTCACTGCATTAAGAAGTCCTTCTCTCTTCTGACCTAACTGCTGTCTAAGCTGTTCTCTTCCTAGAACTTCCCAAGCTCTCCCCCTCTCTTCTTCTCTCTTCCCTTTTTACAGGGTCTCCTCCCCATGTGGCCCATATTGGCCTTGACCTCACTAACATGCCTCAGTCTCCCAAGGCCTGAGATCACAGACTTGTGTCAAAATGCTCTGGGCCTTCTTATTTTCTTTTTACAAAAAGCCACCACACCTGGCTTTTTATGTGGGTCCTGGGGATTGAATCCAGGTCCTTACACTTGCATGGCAAGCATGTTTACCAACTGAGCCATCTCCCTAACCCTCAATCATCTTTTTAACTTTTTATATTTTTTTTTACACAGTGAAAGTCAAATTCCAGTTTTATCTGCTTGGGGATATCGCATGTCCTCTGAAATAATGCTGAGGTAGGGAAAACGTTTCAATCCAACACACATACTGACTCTCTTGGGAAACTCGGTAGAGCAGATACTGTGATATAAATTGGATTTAGTGTTTTATTAGAAAACTGGAGTTTCTTCAACACCAACAGATTTCTTCACTGATCAAACAAGTTCTGCAATATAGCACAATTGCAAAAAGAAGATGTCTGCAAGTTGACAACATTGTAATCACTGAAAGCTTGTCACATAAGTTCAATTTTCCAATTCTATTATCTAAGGTTTTTTTCATAAGAAATTGAAATACCTTACTGAAATATAAAAACAAAAATTGGTGCTAGTGAGTTACTCCACAGGTAAAGTGCTTGCTGCCAAGCCTCAGGGACCTGAGTTTCATCCTCAAGGCTGATAAGGAAGAAAGAGAAAAATAACTCCAAACAGTTGTCCTTTGGCCTTCCTACGTGTGGTGCGCGCACGTGCGCGCGCGCGCGCGCGCGCACACACACACACACACACACACACACACATGCACACGCACGTGCACACGCACATGCACACACACATACAGAAACATACATGCATAATAAATAAATGTAAAATGTAAATTATAAGCAAAATTTATAAAAAGTAAATTTATAAGCAAAAACAAGAACTTCATTTCATGCTTTCATATAAGTTCATACTTAAAGCTGAAATTTCTAGTGAATTTTTACTGAACTGATAAAGGTGTTTATTGTTTGGTTTATTGATTTCTTTGGTTGGATAGATGGAGAGATGGCTGGTTGGCTGGCTGGCTGGCTGGCTGGATGGATGGATGGATGGATGTCTAGAAGGTGGGTGTATCTGCTCAGTTTTTTATGCACATAATTACCTTCTAAGATTTATTATATATGTTCTAACTAAAATACCTCAAATAAGACATAAAAATAAGACTATTCACTGAGCTTTAAATCTCAGACAACTTTTGAGAAAAATGCTCAAAATATCAAGATCCGGATATTTAAATATTAAAGCAGAATTTAGTAATATTCTATTTATTTGTATAGGAAGACATGCATTCAGTAGTATTTGTCTGAAAATTTATATTCATGAGACATGATATTCATTTCAAGATGTATAACTGTAAATTATCCATAAATAGCAGCATTTTGATTTATAAATATCAGCCTTCAAAAATTGTAGCAACTTTCTTGTAGCTTATTGAGACTATTTTATGTTTAGTAGGGAGAGGAAGGAGACAGGGGTTAGTAGGAGGAAATATGGGGAGAGATGGTTAACATTAAGGGGAATTTAAGGGTAGTATGGAAACCTAATAAAGTAGAAATCTTCTAAGATATAAACATATACAAAGGCAATGTAAATGAATCACCAAATAAATGGGGGAGACAGAGTCCCAACTAGTCATCTCTTGGCACCCAAAAAGCTTCCATTATGGTGATTGGGTTATACCTAGTTGAGCTGTTGGCCTAAGGGATCTCATGGAAATCTCTAAACAACCCAGCCTGTTGCCAAAACTGTAGGTTGCTCTCCACCAACTGACAGCAAGGTCACACTAATAAAGACAACATCTACACAACTCACTGAACATGGAGATGTTGAGCTGGTGCCTACATAGAGCCTTCATCCCTATGTCCCAGAGTCATTTTTACAGGAAGGTGCTTCCATGTGATAGTCTTTGTTTTATCTTGCTATATTTTATTCTATTATAAAAAAAAGAATGATTGAATGAATGTGAACCTAACCACTAGGATAAAGGTTAACAGTGGAAATGTCACTTATACCAGCTGGGAGAAGGAAAATCAGTTTTCTCCAATGGAATGACACTGTGCATATCAACTACTCCAGGGCAGGCTTCATGTTCAGGAGTAGTTGACCAACAAATAATGGACTCAAAAAAATCTTTATGTTTAATAAGAACTTGTTTGCATATTAAACACTAGATACCAGTATGGAGAGGAGAAGTGTTCCTTGGGCTGCTGCCTGCAGACATCTGTACAATTCTTTATGTACAGACATAGTTACTAATAGTTTTATACTTTGAAAAAGCTTCTAAATTTCTTTCATGAATTACTAATATTATCTGTAGACCTTTCATAAATAGCTACTTCAGTGTTTTATTGAGCAACTACAGATTCATCATCAGTGTATTTGATACTGGCTCTCCCTAGTTTAACTTTTTTTTTTCATAAGGGAATAAGAGATAGTGTATTCTGGAGCCAAAGTTGAATGACCATGGCCCAGGAACACAGATTTAAGTTAGTCCAAATTCCATGTTTTAAGGTAGAAGCAGCTTCATGAAGTTTTACAGAACAAAGAGAGTCATAAATGTAGGCAAGTTTAAAATACACTAGTAGGTACAACAGAGAGGTAGTTAGGGCATATGGGGCCGCAGATGTTATCTGATGACATTCTTGGCTTTGGGATTGGTGGGATCTAGTGATCTCCCAAGTTAATAGATTTCAAAAGGCTTATATCTTTTAGTCACAGGATGTTAGTTATGACACAGAGGTGGGCAAGAAATAGCTAGGAGCTACTCATGGGGCTATCAGTAGCCCAAGATAAGGTAATTAGCCTCTGGACCTACAACATTCCAACCTCTCTACATCACCGCCGTTTAATCAGTCAATCAGTCTCTGTAGACACAGTTTCTTTTCAGGAGTTCGAGTTCGAAGTTCCCCCATTGGTAAAGCATCACACATATGTGAGGGGGCTACAAAAATTATGTTCTTGGTTATTTTAATTTCAGGTATAGTAATCCTATTGTACATCATATGTGAATGTTATGCCAGATACAAAGGATATTTCTTAAAAAGTCAGATCAGGATCAGAATGGTTAATAGCTTTTATCTGATACAGCGGTTTCTTCTCTCTCCAGAAGACTGCTGTTCTGCCCACCAGCCAACCTCACCTACAACAGATCCTAGGAATGAGCCGGATAGCTAGGAGGAACCTTACAGCTTAACTTTCCAGGTCAGTCTTTCAGAGGACATAATTGCATGGTGTCCTGAGAAAAATTTCTTGATGACAACCCCAAAATTACACATGCAGAGATCAAATCCCAGATCTGCCATGGATTGACTGACTAGGATTTGGGGCCATTTCTTCCCTTCTCCAAGCAGCTTTATGGGGACAATGGCTCCTACCTCAAAGGCATGCTACGATTTAGAATTTAAGTGTCCCCCCAGAGACCATGTGTTGAAGCTTGGAGGTTGCCAACCTTTGACAGTGGCGGAACTTTTAAGTGATGGAGCCAAGTGACAGGGCATTAGGTCACAGAGGTGTGTCCTTGAAGAATACAGACCAGTTCCTCCTCTCCTTTATCAATCAATGCCCAGCTGCTATGAGGTGAGCCACCTTACCTTTCCGTACTCCCGACACTATAAGGCATAATAAACCTCTCCTTTGAAATGAATATTCTTGGGCATTTTTTGACACTTGGCTGGCATGACAAGCATTGGAATAAGGAACGGAAACAAGGTCTATTAGAATTAGTATTGAAGTGGAGAATGGCTATTAGTATTAAGTGGAGAGTGGGTATTGGGTTAGTATTGAAGTGGGGAAAAACAGCCTGTTCTCAAGAGAATAGTCTTGGAAACCCAAAAACTATGTATTCATCTTCCTATTCTCAAGTATGTTAAGCCATTCATTCTTGTCACAAACATTGATAGCACCTACATGAGCCTGACAGAGCGAGTCTCTGATAGTCAGAAAGAAGGCGTCTGTACCAAAAGTCCCCACCAGCTCACAGGGGAAACAGCAGAGTCCCTTCTGCCCAAGAGGGAAGCATAGGTTTGTGGGAAAACACAGCACCATGAGCTCATTCTGAATGTTGGATAGTGTAGGTGTCTGGGAGGCTCCCAAGGGGAAGTCTTAGCTGAAGAGGGAGGAAGTGCCCTGACAGGAGGTGGTTAATCATGAGTAGCCTGGCCTTGAAACCAGATCCCTGTCTCCCAAGCCAGTGACCTTCTCCCTGTAACACAGCTTCTTTGATTAGATTCATCCAGTAAGTATTTTTTGGCAACTGTTTTACGGAAAACTTTGTCCTAGGTGGTGACAAAGGTGAATAGTTACAGCTCGTATTTCATGAGAGCAAAGTAAAATAGGACAGCCATACAGGTGACCAATTCAAGACATTAAGAAGCAGAAGAGACTGGGGTGAAGGGGTATGGAGAGGGGGGAGTATTGAGGATACTGTTAGCATTCACCTGATTCAGACTCGTTCCTCACCTCTGTGTGACGACAAGTGAACAGCGAGCGGTGTTACATTCACACATTCCATCCCACAGCTATGGGCGCTACTAAGGAAAAAGCTAGGTGGGCATATCAAGCACCTTATCTGTAAATTATAGCACAGCATCTTTCACTTTTTTTCATAAGCTAAAAAGAGCTCCTTTTAGCACCAGTGGAAAGCAAGAATTTTATGTGCCATTATAAAAATATTTCTACTCACTTTACCATATTTTCTGGTGAAACCCATTTGAAAGAATTTTAACATCTCCACAGCTTTATAATTGGAATTGGTCTTCGGTTTACTTTTGAGTGTTTCTTTTCCAGATTGTTGACTTCAAACTGTGATTGAGAATTCCACTCTGTGCTTTGCAGCAATGTGGGAATTATTTGACCCTTAATGGCTTGATACAGCTCATCTACACAAGCCACTGAACCCTGAAGGCAGTATTCATCAACAGCCATGCTCTTTGTTCAGCTCTTATTCAACTTCAGAATCCTTAATTCAATCCCTTCCCAAACCATTAAGCATCAAACATCTTCACTGACATATTTCTTCCCCTAAAAACTTAGAATTTTCATTGAATTATTTCTCTATATATGACTTTGACCTATCTCAAAAGATCTTGTGTGATATTCCATTTGTAGTTTTGAAGTAGCCTTTACCTTTCATATTTATTTCCTCTTTGACTTATAAGATCATTTATCACACTGTCCATGTAAGGTCAAACCTAATAGGAAATTGCCCTGGTGAGGGTTGAGAACTGCATTAATCAATGAGAATAACAATGCATCACTAGGAGTTAGTATAACACTGCATTTAGTAAAGTAATAGATTCTCCTTTAGTCCAGTCTAGTCACAAGTTGATGGTGCCAGGGAAGCATCTATTTGCAGTAAGTAGTGACTAACACTGATACCCAACAAGTGTCAAGTTGCAGACAGTAAGAGACTCGGGGATGCACAACCCTAAATAGGATATCTATATCATACCCCTTCCTCCCATGCCTCAGGAATCTTAGTGGAATAGTGGGTAGAAAGAGTATAATAGCCAGAGACATTTGATGATTACAAAGAAGTAGTGTCTTCTGGACAAAACAGGACAGTGGTGCGTATGAATTCATAGAAGTTACAATAGCATACACAAGATTGGCATAATCTCTAGCCTGACCAAATCCCACCCTAAACTTAGGAGCTATTGACAGTTGAAAGCTGCATGGAGAGAGTTGGTTTCCTGTATAAGCTTAGGCCTTGGTAACTCTGCCACACTCCAGTGGATGGCCAAACATCCAAGACTATAGGGGAAGCTTGATGAGTGGAAAAATAAAAAAGCATGCAAAGTTGTCTAGTGAGGTAAGATGGGTAGATCTGGGAGTCAAGAAAAGGGTGAATATGATCAAAATGCATTGCCCAAAATTCTCAAATAACTCAAAAAACACTACCTGTGCCACTACCTCAACTTCTGAAATAATTTAACCCTTACTTCCTGCCTTCCAGCATGTCTATGCTTAAAATGCTATTTTCCAAAATCCAAGCATTTTCCAGACCCACTTGGGAAACTAGCCACTTACATCTAAGAAGGTTCTATATGGATTTCACACCAATGTATTATCAGCTCAGCTTTGCTTCAGCTTGGTCCCAGAACTCTCTTTTATATTCCAGGAGTTCTGTAATCTCATAGAGACCAATGGTCCATCTTCCCTCCTTTCCATATGTTCTAGAGAAATTTTCATTTTTTATCTCTACTATTATTGTTATATTAAACTTTCAATTTTTTTCAATGTCAGGCAAAGTAGAGGCAAAAAGTAAATATATAGATTCAAAATCTTAAAGGAAATCCAGATTCTTGTGTTTTACTGTCTCAAGCACAATCCAATTGAACATATTTCAAATTTGCTACCATTTTCTTGACAATCAGGATCCTATCAAAATTAACAATTTAATGTATAATAGTCATTATAATAAATGTAAACTTTTCACCTACATTCACTACTATTTGTATAGGAACAGAACTGTGATGATTAAGAACAACTAGGGAAAGTTTTTTATAACTACAAAAGACAAAATTACTAGTGACTATTCTAGCCTCTTTGATATTTACTAGGCCTCTGTCAATTTACTTGACAGAAACAGCCTATTATGTAATGGTCCAAAATGGAAATTTCATAAAAGTTTAAGAAACAAGTCATGTTAATAAAAGTAGTTTACTATTCTCAAATTATCTAGGTAAGAAATATAGCTTCAGTTAATGTATATCACACTTGACAGTGGAGTAAAAAGACCGGGAGCCTTGCTTCCATTGATAAATGAGAAACAGAAATAATTATAAAGTTAAGCTGGGGGTACAAAGAAGGAAGCATTCATATTTTAAAAAGTAAAGTAAAATTAACCAGCAGGATAGATTCAATACAGATTTGGAAAAGAATGGGCCAATGATGACCATTATTCATCTTCTACATCTTTCTCAGAAACTGTAGAGAATAGTATCACTCAGAGAAGTAGTTTAGGAAGGATATATGAAAGAACAAGTCCATCTACACTGAAGGATGGACCAAGCTACAATTAGCTGTGTGCGTCTGAGATGAGCCAAAAGCTCAACAAGGGATTAACCAGTATAAGCAATGAGAACAGATGCAGGGTAAACGGAGAGGAAAAAGTGCATCTCAGTAATGTCAATGTTTATGGGACAAACAAATGCATGCTGCAAAGGAGGCTGGGAAAGAGCCATTTCCCACAAAGACTCCTGGACTTAGATCTGGGACATTCATGGGGAAATTCTCCTGACCATCTTGTACTCAGCTGGGCGAGGTGTTTAACTCCTCATGACCATTATCACTTGCCCTCCTCTGGCACACAGACTCAAAGCCATACTTCCTCCTTTACATGGACTGGAATTCTTGTTCTCCTTCACACCAAACAGCAGTCTGCAGTCTGGACAAGTAACACATTGGCAGGTCACACACAGCATAAGCACAATTGCTTTTGTGTGTGCACGGGCTCACACTTGTGTTTGGACTTAATGGTTGTGAAATAAACTTGAAATTACACTAATTTCATCTTCTGTTTTGAAACATAAAATTGGAAAAGTAACTTGAAATCTTGATTAGGGTCCTTCCTAATCCTTCCCCATTCATCCCCGGTCTTGCTTAGGTTACATCAAGGCGATCTAGAAATTAAAAAGCTCTGAGAATAGGAACTATTCTGTGCTTCGGTGGGCAAAATGAGAAACAGGGACAGATAATTTACAGAAAGAGAAGCATTAGCCAATAATATGTTCCCCTGCCTACCATGGTTACCAGGCATTATTAGTTTGGTTCCAGGAAGAATGCTGAGTGGTGTTCTCTAATGGATTGTGCAGCCATCAGAGTCCTGAAAACCTAAAGTGACATGCAATAGTCTAGAAGATTAGATGCGATCTGCTCATGGCTGTGATGCTCTGAATCCCACAGTTCTAGAGACACTGGCCACCCCACCAGAGGACCTGAGAGTATGTATAGATCTCCATGGACTCCTGTAGATAATAGCTTTGTTTATAGCCATGGTCAGCATTTTAATATTTTAAAACCCATCTTATGCAAGTAAAGTAAAATTAGACTCTGGGTGCTGGGGATTTAACATTTGCCTGGCATGTGTAAGACTGCCCTGAAACTTCTGCCTGTCTAAGCAGAGGAAATACACCAAGCTTCTAAACTGTTTAACTTGCAAAAAGTATTTGAAGGACTTGAATCAGTTTCAGTGGAAGTCAAGTTGATGAGCACATCACTGGAAAGAGAAGCCCTGGAGGGTATTGATAAGGAGTAGAAGATCTCCAGCTCGAAGCCAGATTGAAGCAGTTTTACAGTGGAATTAACAAGGAGAAATCCAAACGTTCAGAACAAGTTGAGCCTGACATTACAGGAACTACTCATCGTTAGAAGACACATCAAAAAAAAATACAATTTCAAGCATATACAAGCAAAATGGCTTTCAAAACCCATCAGAAGAAGGAAGAGCAACTTGAGAATCACCATAAGGATGCTTTACATGAAAATTCCCATCTTCAAAGAGCAGGAAATTTTATTTCTGGTTAAGTACAAAACTGTTCTCATCTGATGTTAAAAAGTAGATAAAGTGAGAAAACTTTTTAACCCGGGAAAAGTTTAATTAAAAAAAAAAACTAGTGCATATGGAATAAACTCTAAATGATGAAGTCTGATGGATCTCATAGGCAGTTGTCATGGTTTCTGCCAGAAACTTGACAGAATCTACAATTACTTGAGACATAGGCCTCTGGGCATGCCTACAAGAGATAGTCTTAGCTAGGTTAACCAAAGTTAGAAGACTGATCTCAACTGTGGGTGAAACCATTCCCTTTGCAGGGACCCTGAACTGTATACAGTGCAGAGAGGGAGCTAAGCAAACATACTCATTCATTGTCCTGTCTTCTGCTTATTGATTGCAGACGCCCTGTGACCAGATGCTTTAAACTCCTCCTTCCATCTTGACTTTCTGCCACAGTGGACTGTGCCCCAGAGGAGTGGGCATAATGAGTCCTTTCTTCCTTAAAATTGTAACCCATCTGCTAAATATGGGAGATCAATCCATCTGTAGTTCATGAAGAACAACATGGTTAGTGAAAGCTTGGAGTGGAATATAATGAATATGTCAGAAAATGCCCTCCCCTCCCAGGAAGATGAATCCAAAGAAGTTTTTTGTGACACCGAATGATACTGCTTAGTTAAATACATCTTATCCAGATGAAGATTGGCAAGGTTTCTAAGGTATCTTCAGCTGGCTTACTTTCAAATTTCTCTTAAAACTCTTAAAGAAATTAAACCAAATGTACCCTATAAAGTAGTCACTGGAGGAGATGCAAGAGTTCATGCACTGAAAGGCCCCAAAAGAGAAAGCTTCAGTATGGTGTGACAGGGTGCAGTTAGAGGAGAGGCAGAGACTCAAAGTTCTTGCTAAACTGTATTGAAAAAAAGAAATGATGCCATGTCTGATGACAAACGCCTGTAACCCCACCATTTGGGGAACTGAGGCAGGATGACTGCCAGAAGTGTAAGGCCATCCTGATGTGCACAGTAAGTTTATATATAGGCTTGCTAGAACACAGTAAGACCCTATCTCAAACACAAAAATGACAGACAGGAGAGGGAGGGAGGGAGGGAGGGAGGGAGGGATGGAGGGACCAAGGGAGAGACCAAGGGAGGGAAGAAGAGAAAACGAGGGAAATGAGAAATAATATATGATGTTTACCAAGTACCCAATTCACCCTAGAAAAACAACGGATAATTTTGTTGAAAATATTCATTCTATAAAAAGCTGGACATTGCTGACACATTTTTTGAGGGATAAGGGATAGCTTAAGTATTTCAGAAAGTAACTCTCTTCTCCAGAAGTCCTCAAAATGGATCCCAGACCTATATGTAAAATGTAAATCTATAAGACTTGTAGAAGACAATGAAAGAGAAAATCAAGATGGTTTGGGACTTAACAGTCACTTTTACTTTTAACAGCAGAGACCCCGAAGAGTGTGTGGCAGCTGACTGGAAGGAGTTTCAGACCAGAGCAGTCAGCAGACACTGAGACTGCTGCCAAGTGAATTGGTGCTGATGCTGCAAGAATAAGAGATGCTGTTTCTAGTGCTGGTGTAGAAACAGCCTTGGCTGTCTTGTTGTTGCCTAGATGCCAGAAACCTTTTGCTGAAGCCAAAACACCTTTAATGGGCTCTTCTGGGACTTGCTGTGTCTGAGTGTCTTCCATTTGATAGTTACTTTCTTGTCTTGTTGTGGAAATAGCTACTTGGAATTTTGGCACTCATGGTAATTATGGATATAATTTTCTGCATCTTACTGTGAGTCTGAAAATGTAGCGTTGGTAGCACAGAAATCTACATTATTTTTAAAGTCATTTCCTAAAGATAAAAACTAACTTTTGGCAAAAATGAGGTAATACTAAGATGGACTTATCTGAAATTAAAATTTCCTGCCCTGCAAAAGACAAAAGAGAGAGAAAAATAAAAACAGAAGTTGCAGACTGACAGGAAATATGTGCAAATATATTGATTTGATAAAGAACTATTACTTAAAAATATAAAAAACTTAAAATTCAACAATATGTAAATAACCTGATTTAAAATTGGCCAAAATAGTTGACACTTTACCAAAGAAAACAGGCAAATGACAAATATACTCACAAAAAGAAATTATGCATCATAATGCTTTTAGGGGACTGTGAATTACACCATAAAGACTTGGTTAATTAAATTAAACAATTTGCACCTTTTCGAATGGTCCAAATGCAGGATACTGAGAACACCAAGTGCTACCTCAGATGCAGAGTTATAGGAAGTGACATTTGGGATAAAGTGTGATAGGTACAGCCACTTTTTGAGATAAGCTGCTGTTTTCTTACAGTACTAAACACGTTCTTATAATTAAGCAACCCAACTACTGCTATTTAATTAAGGAGTTTGAAAGTATGTCCATATAAAACTTTAAACATGCTTTATTCGTGCTTGCCAGAACTTGGAAGCAACCTAGATATCCTTTAGTAGGTTAATAGAGGGGGAAAAAAGCTATGGAAACTTCAAATACGGGACTATTGTTATTTGTTTAAAAAAAATGAAACTTAACCAAATCCAAAAGGTCTATTACTTTAGATGCCAAACTCTGATATGGCATTCTGGAAAAGGTAAAACTATGGAGATGGTAGAAAGAAGGTAGGTGGTGCCAAAGGTATCAGGCCAATAGGAACAGAGAGGATAATTAGTGCAGAGAAAGTACTCTGCATAGTACTGTAATGGTGGATACTGTACTGTATGTATGCCTAAGCCCATAGGATGCACACCAACAAGAATGCAGAATGTGCCCTAACGTCAACCAAGGACTCTGGATGGTAGGTAATAATGTGTCAACACAGGCTCATCATATGCCTCACCTGGGGGAAGTGTGTTAATAATGGGAGGAGGTACAAATGTGTAAGGACAGGAAGGAAAAGAGCTATTTTCTCTACCTTGCTCTCAATTTTGCTGTAAACCTAATTCAGCTTCTTTTCTTACTTACTTACTTCTTAGTTTTTTGAAACAGGGTCTCTTTGTGCAGTCCTGGCTATCCTGAAACTCACTCTGTAGACTAGGCTGACCTTGAACTTAGAGCTCCGCCTGCCTCTGTCTCCTAAGCGCTGGTATCAATGACTGAGCCACCACACCCAATTTATTTATTTTTTTAATTATGAAAAGATTTAGTTTTGTTTTCAGGCAATCTTACATCACTAATGATCACTGATGTATCTAATAGGTGCTTAGAAGAAGCTAAAAGGACCACCAGGAAAGATAGAGAAGAAACAGATCACCAAGAAAAGGTAATAACTCAAGCTGAGATGGCAGGGCACCAGGGGCTAGAGCTAGGTGAGATGAAGATTCAATACACCAGCTGTCCGCACTGTGGGGAAATGAACTCCATCAGACCACTTCCATCCCTGATTCTCCGGGTCCACAGTGCGCAAATTATAACTCACCCTGATGCCCTATAAAACTGGCAGCCACTCAGGGTGTTCTTTAATTCATTCTTTCCACCTAAACAGGAAACATGTCTCCCCAGTCATAACACCTAACAGTGGGCTGTAGGAAAAGAGCAACAGTAGGAATAAAAAGGAATAAAAAGCAAGTCTCCCAATTACGGACAAGAAATCCATCCAACCTACTGTTAGACACACTTTATGAAAAGAAACACAGAAGCATCTCACTTTTGGAAGATGAGAAGTTTAGAAAGCATTGATGCCAATAGCTTGGAGTTAAGAGTTGATATTTACAGCTACAACCTCATCACCCAGTCATTTCCACTGAGATCCTGGGATTTTGTTTGTTTGTTTGCTTGTTTGTTTTTAATGTGTTTAGTGTGATCTTAACTAAGGTGACTGAGAGAACAACAGCAAGAAGGGAGTCCAGCTTGGGCTACACAGTAAGAAGTGGGGGAGGAAAAGGGAGAAAGAGAGAGGAGGGGAGGGGGAAGGAAAGGGAAGAGATGGAAGGAGGAGGAGAGGAAGGAAGGGAGAAAAGAGGAAGGGAGGGAGGAAAAAAGGAAAGAATGGAGGCAGAGAAAAGAAAAAGCAGAGACGAGGAAAGAAAATAAAATGAGACTACATAAGGTTGTCTACTATCAAAGTAGTTCAGGAATCAAAGGCATAAACAATACATAAAATAGATTAATGCTCTCTACTTAAAATTTTTCCAGTATATTAGGGAAAAAATAATGTATCAGATCTCTTGTTGCCTCTGATCCTTTCATACTTAAAAAAAGGGGTGGGGGGCAGTGACTGACAGCTAATAAGCATTTGAAATCTAACTGTCCTTAACCAAACACACCAGATTTGAAAACAATAGTAAATACACTCCAACTAACACTCCAATTTCTAGCCGCATCTCCCATCAGCTTTCAAGTCACAAAGAGCAGCAGAAGGAACCTTCCCCTGATTTAGATGTCACAGGCTCAGTCTCTACCTCACAGGCCTAGCAACTACTGCACACACCTATTTGAGGCGTTTAGACTAATGCTAGCATTTTTCATTCAGGAAAAAACAAATCCTTATGTTCCTATTATTCTCAATAATAAAGAAAGCCAGGCTGTGGTGGCACACTCCTTTAATCCCAGCACTTCAGAGGCAGAGGCAAGTGGATCTTAGTGAGTTCCAGGACAGCCAGGGCTGTTACACAGAGAAACTCTGTCTCAAAAGGCAAAACAAACTACAACTACTACTAATAATAATAATAATAATAATAGTAATAATAATAATAAAGAATGTGATTTTGGTAAAGAAGGGGATTAAATTTTCAATGCCTTGCCTAAGTGTGGAGCTGATACTTCAAAGCGCAGAGGAAGCAGAGCACAACCAACTGAAACCACCAACACACACAGGTGGAGTGACTAATTCTTCTAAAACACAGGTCAAGCATCAAAGCAATACATTCCTGACAAAAACACTAATTTTCTCTCTTAGCTTCTGGGAACGGAAGTTATGGTTTAAGAAATTAATAATAACTTTAAAATCTGAGATCATATTATGGGGAAAGGGTGACGAACAGAGTCTTGTGAAGTCATGTGTTCATTCTGATAAAATATTTCACAAATTAAAGTTAGACAAAATAAAAGAGAACAAAGGAAGATCCATGTCACATTTCTGGCTAGATGAACATTACTAAGGTTTTTATCTGTTTCAATTACCTATCCCATTCTTTGCTTCGTCCCTGATTTTAAAAACAAAATGTTTTTAATTAATGTTTCACAAAGGTGAGTCACATGTTTAGGGCTCTTTCAAATTAGTGACTGAAACATGTCAAGTGAAAAAAAAACACATAGTTCTTCACTGAATGATAATTCTGTGGGTTTTTTTAAAGAATATATCTTGATTCTAAATTCCTAATGCATGAGTTAATATATGTAAATATTTTGATTCACGGCAATTAATTAAAGGAGAAGCCCGGAGTTTGGCAAAGGAGACATCTTACTCTTCATTTTATCTGTGTGATATTGTTTGAAGAAAAAATGTTCAACCTGCACTCTGGGAGAATCCACCTGGAATGTGTGCAGACGCTCCCTCCAGTAGAGGGCATGGCAGATTCAACATGGAAACCTATGACTTGTTTATCAGCCAATCTCTCGCTGTGGCTTTGCCTGGCGACTTTTACAACCCACACTGCATTGTTGCTTCCGCCACCACAAAATGGAAACTGTGTGTCATCTTAATATTTAGCAATCCTATTTACCTAAAAGACAACTGTAACAACAACAAACTAAAGGGAAGTAACCGGACATGCAGCTTTTACTTTAAATATGTAAGCCAGTCTTTAAAAAGATTTTAACGTTGGGATTTATTTTTGGTGGAGATAGAATCCAGAGGCCCCTAGGTGCTAAGCAAGCATACCACTATACTCCCTCCCAGGCCAACGTGGGAACTTCTTTTATTATTATTATTTTAGAGGCACTTATATTTACATATCCATCCCCCCATTCCCTCGCTCTCCCATTCTCCCATGTTTACCACCAACCCCCCCAACCCATCCCCCACTCCTCCCCAGGGATAGTTCCTGTCTGCAGTAAGTACTACAAATACCTGTGGTTGTAAACTTACACAAATTTATCAAGCAACCACAATTTCCAGGAAGTAAAATAATTTTGTGCCTTAGTATCTATTGTCAGTCCAAAAAGGCTTGCAGGGGATGGGGGGAAGAATACTTGTATTAAATCCAAAAATCATCCAGTTGCTGGTAGGGTACATGTATGTTCACTTTTGTTAATGTATAAAAAGGACAGGGCTTTTCAGACTTCAAGATCTGGAAGAGGTAAAATATGAACTATTTTGCTTATTTTCCTTATTCATTTATTATCCCGACAGCAATTTATTAAATATCATAAGCTTGACACTACACATCTGCATTGTCTTGATGGTTAATAAAATTTACACATTGGAACCTAATTAACTCTGAATTAGTCCTCGTGATTTTATCCTAAAAAGCTGGCTTTGGATTGCCCTGCTTACGTATGCAAATTAATGCATTTTGTTGAAGTTACAAAAGGTCTTAAATATAAGATTTGGATAGTATTTCATGAGACTGGCCATAAAACAAACAAAAAGTCACACTGCTGCTATTAGAGTGAGAAACTAGGGCCCCAGCAGGGGAAAGTGACTGTCCCAACAGATACTTAGCAACTACTGGTTAAACACTGGCTCTGATTACACCTGCTAACAGATACAAGCATCTAGGGACATCTGGCCTACAAGAGGACATCAATGCTTATAATTTTAATGCCGGGGGTTGAAGTGAAAAAATATAGCCATGTTTTGTACTGTTGAGAAAAAAACAAATATGTCTGCACATTACACATATTTTAAACAGCAACACCATTCCTATTAGACATGCTTAATAAATATTAAGTCATCAGAAATTAAAATAGATGTAGGAACAGTGCAGTTTTTTCGGGCTTATTAAAACTTCCATCTCACAGATTTATAAACATGCTTTCAAGCATTCGTTACTAAAATCAAAATGATATTCCTTTTGTAATGAAAACTATCCCTATTTTCTTCATCAGTGACTTCAGACTTTGTTCCCCAATTCAAACCTGGAGCTCAGCTACCCGCAGCTTGTAGCAATGTATTGCCTCGTTCCAGTTTGAGGAATGTGCCTCTATTTTTCTTTTAGTAAGGTCTAGTGTGAAGCAGAATGACCATAACTTCGTTGTTAATCTATCTGCCCTGACTTCATGGGAAAACCACTTAGGTATTCCGCCGCATCACTCCCGTAACATAGGAAGCTGAATCAGTTTGTAGTTGAAGTCATGTATTTGTTCTTACAGATCAGGGCATTTTAAAACCTGCGGGAGTAGAGATGGGTTTCTGAAGAACTGACAAATGAAGCTTGTCCAAGCAAACTTTACACCTCCCGACTCTCACATCCAGCTCTAGCCTCACACCCCCACCCCTTAATTTAAGCAGGTGAATATCTGGCAAATTCTAAGCCTGCCCAACTAAGAATGACTCATTAGGAAATCCTGATTCCTTACACTCGGAAACTACAAACGATCCGAGTGTATCAGAACCGCAAGATCTCGGGTTTCCCTTTGTGTTTCTCTCTATCACTCAGATCTGTGCCGTGCCCGCCTAGAGACGCCCTTCAGATCTCCTGGGGAATGACCCTGCAACGTCACAGCCTTCTGCAGCCAGGCGTTTAAAGATCAAAAATGCAGAATCATTTAAAACACCGGGTTTTAATAGGCACTTTCTCCTTCTTCCTCCCTGACCAGCGTGCGTTCCCATAAGGAATTCCAAGATGCCTGAGCGAACAGAGAATCACAGTACTTAGCTCAGAAGCCCTTGTTTCGGGTTTCTCTAGTTGTTTAAGTCCTTCCCCGAAATAGGTGGAGTGTGGGTGGGGCGGTAGGGCTCTCCCCCTGCCCGCTGCAGTGTATAGGTGTCCCGGTGCATCTAAAAGATCGTGAACAAAGCATGAGTTGCAAAGGCGGGGCTCGAAAAAAGATAAAAGGAAAGGAAAAGGTACGGCCTTAAGGAAAAGTCACGAACTCGGGAACCCTGCACGGCTGGGGCCACCCGAACAAGCGAGCAGGGATCCCGCGCTGTCCCCGCCCTCCGCCTCCCCGCCTGTGTGCGCACGAGGCTGCGGCACCTACGTCAGCAGCGCCCTGGCTTCCAGACCCTTCGGCTGCCGCCGTGACTGCCGCAGGCCCGTGCGACCCCTCCCTCGCGCCGTCTGCAGCGGGCCAATCCGCACCCTCGAAAGGCGGAGCCGACGCCTCCGGGCCCCGCCCCTGTTCCGCAGCCGGCCTTAAAAGACCGCGGCGCGCGCCCGGCTGCAAACAGCTGCGGTGGCCGCCGGAGTCTTAGTATGCAAAGTGCCATGTTCCTGGCTGTCCAGCACGACTGCGTACCCATGGACAAGAGCGCAGGCAACGGCCCCAAGGTCGAGGAGAAGCGGGAGAAAATGAAGCGGACGCTGTGAGTATGCCCTCTCTTCCTGAGAGCTCTTACCCCGCATGGCTTTGCTGCTCGGGACCGACCTTCCTTCCATCTCGGCTTTGACTTGAGCTAACTCCGGTCTGCACCTCTGCAGAGAAAGCGGGGGGGCGGGGGGAAGAAAGAAGGAAAAGTCAGCTTGCTAGATCTCGTGGTTGTGCTTTTTTCTGTGTGAGCGTAGAGTTTCAACTATGGGAAGTTGTTAGGAAGGTGGCGGCGGTAGCTGGGCTGAGAAGGCGATGGCTGGCTTTTTGTTCTGCATGTAAGGTGACATGAGTATTCTGCAGCTGAATAGGATCCGCAGCGCCCATACATTGCATTGTGAGGTCTGAGCTGCTTACACAGCTGCTGGGTAATGTTTGGGATGATTCCGAATGTATTCGCTTTAGATACGGTTTTAAATCATAAAATAGGTCTCATCCAGTCACGACTGTGGAATGAGTAATTTGCTCTGCAGTATCTGCTGCGGAGAAGCACTGTGGGAGGTCGCGGAGGGGGAGCTCGGGACACACACACACACACACACACACACACACACACACACACACACACTCACACACCACACACCACACACACACACACACCCCACACACACACACCACACACACACACCCCTCTATGCACCGCCTGTATCTTGGACCAGACCCTCCTGCCTCTAGCACAGAAAGGGAAGGAACATCAGCTGGCTCAACACACGGCAGTTCTCAATCATTAATTGTCTCCAAGTTGTAGTTAACCATGCAGAAAAACCGCTACCTTTTTCGTAGGTCAGAAATAACTTGTGAAAATTTTAAATATCCTAGCTGTGTTATGTAGTCCTATGCTGGGTTCAATCCATGAGGTGCTGGGTTTAAATATCCCACATATGGCATGGACTGTTCTTGCCTGTCTGGTTTGTTTGGTGACTGACCATATGCTACTGCAACTGGTGATAATTTCACTATTCAAGAATTGCAGCTTGAAGTATTTTTTTCCTCTCCTTTTTTCTTTTCTAGCTTGAAGGATTGGAAGACCCGTTTGAGCTACTTCTTGCAAAATTCCTCCACTCCTGGGAAACCCAAAACTGGCAAGAAAAGCAAACAGCAAACTTTTATCAAGTAAGTTGCAACTCCTGTACTTGCAGAACAGAATGTCTAGCCATTGAACAGGAGAGGGGAACTATTATGTGTGGTTTATATAGCTCATGTTCGGAACTTCTCTTGCAGGCCTTCTCCTGAGGAAGCGCTGCTCTGGGCAGAAGCATTCGATGAACTGCTGGCCAGTAAATGTAAGTTAACCTCTTGAATTTGATCTTTCACCAGCATCCCAAGAGCCTAGAAATGTTGTGTCTACACCACAAATGAGCAGCTAGCAGGAAGTGCATCAGACATTAGCACCATTTACTTCATAAAGCCTGCTTTTCTTTCCCCTCGTCCTCCAGTTTAATCATGGAAAAGCATGAGGTATTCACTTCAGGAATAAAGTTAGCCTAACTTGTGAAAGTTAGGAAGAAAAATTAGCCTAAAAATTAAAACGACTTACTCATAGTTAGGGTTGAGTCAGCTTTTCCATTGCATAGAATATTTTCAAAAGCCCTAGTTCCCAGAGAACTAATGGATGACTGTCCTCTAAATATTTATTTTGCATTGACGGTGAAGTTCAGTATATTTTGTTGTCGTCGTTGCAGAATGCAAAGTTAAGCATTTTGCCTGCTGGCATCTTAGTGCTTAAAGAGCTAAAGTGTGAGAATGACAGGTTTGAGTGAAATCTAGAAAGCTGATCGATCATTCTAGTACTAAAAGAACCATGTGTTATCTGGTCACTCAATTTACATTCTACATGCTTGTTTTCCTGTGCTTTCAGATGGGCTTGCTGCATTCAGGGCGTTTTTAAAATCTGAGTTCTGTGAAGAAAATATTGAATTCTGGTTGGCTTGTGAAGACTTCAAAAAAACCAAGTCACCCCAAAAACTGTCCTCCAAAGCAAGAAAAATATATACTGACTTCATAGAAAAGGAAGCTCCCAAAGAGGTAAGAAAACAAGTTATTGGTGTCAGCATAATTTGGACATCTTCAACCCCATAGTGAAGCACAAGAATTGGATACACCAGTTAAAGTGCCAGTGGGAAGAGCTGGGGCTCCCCACCCCAGCTATCCTAGCATTTCAGTTTTTCCAATCTGACAGTGAGAACTGATCACATATTACATCTTTTGTGTTTTGTTATTAAGCATTGATTTATAATGTTGGATACCAAATAAATCAAGCTTTGTTTTATTTTTGGTTTCAGATAAACATAGACTTTCAAACAAAAACGCTGATTGCCCAAAATATCCAAGAGGCTACAAGTGGCTGTTTTACAACAGCCCAGAAGAGGGTATACAGCTTGATGGAGAACAATTCTTACCCTCGCTTCTTGGAGTCAGAATTCTACCAGGACTTGTGTAAAAAGCCACAGATCACCACGGAGCCCCATGCTACATGAGGCCAGGAGCCCCCAACAGAGGACATTTCATTGTCTCCCAAGACGAAAAGGCTGTGACCTGCCAAAAGACTGACCTTGAATTCAGCCTGGGTGTTAGGAAACATCACTCAGAACTATTGATTCAAAGTTGGGTAGTGGATCAGAAAGCCAGCAACCTAGGACAGGCTCTATGTGGCAACAGCTTCCCTTGCTGTGTGAAGAACAGAGGGAGGGAACCGTGATGTTCTGAGAGTGCTGTTCCTCGGTGGGAAAGCAGAGGTCTGAGATGAAAGACAAGATAGAATGTTGTTGGTCTGAACATTTAAAATCAATAGGTCTGGGATTATGTGGCCTTAGCTAGCTGGCTGTATATCTTTCCCTAAACCAGTCCATTGTTACCACATAGTGGTTTTACTTCTAGTTTTAATATTTCAGTACTAAGTAACATTAAAATGTTTACTGTGTGCAAGGGTGTTGAAGTGCTTAGGACTACAGGTGGTTAGTACTATTGTGTCGTGTATCACTGAAACTGAAGAGTACGTGTGCATCATTAAATGGTGTGTGAGATGGAGTGAGTGCTGTTCTCTAGAAAACCAGTGTCTGTTGTGAGTGCCAAAAACTGTCTTACAGGCAGCTAAATTTTGAAGTGGTTTTTGAATACTTTTAATAAATTTATTTTGATAAGTAATGTCATTGAACATTTGGAAGTCCAGATGTGACTCTGTTGTGTTTGATTTCAGTAATTGGAAATATGTCTGATATAAAAGAAAACAACTTTCTAGTAAACAGATGACCATGGATTGATTATTGTACCAGTCCACTGAGAGCTGGCAGGCCTTAGAATGAGAAATGGTTGCTTCAAGGAAGATAAACCTATAGACATTATGTAGTCTTAAGAAAATCAGATCACATCCTAGGACCACTCATTGTGAAAGTCAAACTTGTTATATAATAAAATAAAAAGAAAAAAGAACATTGACCTGTGTGTTAAGGACCAGTTTTAAATGGGTAGTAAGAGAACATGGACATTGTGTGGCCAAGCAGCCTAAGAAAAGAAAGAAGTTCAAGGAAATGTGTATAGGCCTTGGGCCTGCCTGTTTCATTCTTGGTACCAGACACCTACCTACACCGGGCTGGTATGGGCAAGACACATCCCTGATCATTACTTCTTTTATGATGGGCCACTACAAAAAAACTCAAAATTGGCCTGCATCTCCTGCCTTCATTTGGCTGATAATCCTTAGGTATCACTGAAGAAAGCAAGGTTGGACTAAATGCAGGAATGGGTTCTAGCTGAGAAGGGCCTTCCTTCTGGCTAGGGAATTCCCTTTCCTTTGTGAGGCAAATGTTCAATCTGGGGTGGGGATGGTAGTAAATGGGAGGAGTCGGGCCACCCTCAGCTTGAAATTGGAAGATCTGAGCCCAAGTAGTGATATCCCATAGCTTTGTGAGCCTAAGAGTACCCATTTTTCACCCTGGTACCCATACACAATAAGGGATACTTTAGGAATTCGAAACAGTAAAATGGTGGGTTTTTGGGTTGTTGTGTTTTTCTGATTTGCCGAAGCATAACAGCCCACGGTATTTCAAATGTTTCTTTGTGACTACTCGAATTCACATCTCTAGCCAGATGTTTGGAACAAGCACAGGCACAGGAGGGGCAGCTGCTCATTCTAATATCACCAGAGTGACGTACAACAGATGCAGAATGAATTCTGATTGCATGAGTGAGATCTGAATTCATAGAAAGGGTGATGCTGTGATGGGACGATGACACAAATGTGTCAGGTCTGGATAGCTCTTAATTCATAGAGGCTTTAGCTAGCAAAGAAATCCACTTGGCCACCAAGTCCTATTTACTTTACCTCAGGCTCAGTCAGACATCTCCACAGTCCCCACTCTGATGGAAGATGCCACCGTGATTGCAATTAACCCACCTCTCCCTGCTCATCTCCCACACCTAATACATTTTCCTCTTAACTCTTGGGATCCTCTCAACACACAAGCCTGATCTTGTCCCCTGTCATTTATGAGCCCCTGACAGGTCTCCTGAAGAGCAGGATGAAAGTAACATTCCCTAATATTGCCTAGCCCTGCAGGACTGACTTCCCCTTACCTTTCAACCTTGTACGCAATTCCCTGCACCAGCTATGCTGGCCTTCTTCCATTTGCTTGAAGATGCTATGCCCCTCGGCCCCAAGGAATCTTTCCATCTAACAGTTCCTCTCTGCACAGTGTAATTTTAGCTCTTACTCACCACTCACCTATCAATGCAATTGCCACTTCCCAGGGAAGTGGATTCTGACCTCCTTTACCGAGACCACATCCCTTATTAGACTTTGTCACAGTACCAGGTCCTACAATTTAGGGTACTTAATAAAGGTATTTCTTGCTACTTTTCATAATTATGTGTTAATTTTATCTTCTCCAGGTGGACTGTGGAGAGCACATGAAAATCCTGTGCTTCTTTTTTCCTGCTCTCTGCTGATTCCCAGCAATTGGTATATACAATGTGAGCAGAATAGATGAATAGATGGATGGATGATGGATGGATGGATGGATGGATGGATGGACATTAGAAGAACCTGTATGGAAATTAGTGATATTAAAAATTATCTATCAATTCATAGGAAGATAAAGACAAATTTTACTGGGGATTTTTTTTGGTTGTTGTTATTGTTTTATTTTGTTTGCTTGTTTGCCTGTTTAAAGAAGAGATCAGATTATGGTTCCCAGGTTCTAAACTCCTAGGCTCAAATGGTTTTCCTGTCTCAGCCTCTGAAGTAGACAGGACTACAAGCATAGTTCACTGTCCCCAGCTTTAAAAAAGGGCAAGATATGAAAAGTCCACTGGCTCAAATGGCTGTAAATATTTTCAGAACTTTTTCATTTGACAATCAATCAATAAATATTTTTAACTAGGCATTTTCCCCATGGCATTTGACCTTTGGTAGAAAGAAAAGCCAGTACAAAAATAAATAATAAATAAATCAAAAGTTTTTCCTTTCAGGACTTCTGAAAGCTTAAACTTTATTGAGATGGTATTTTCTGTGTCCTCTTGTGTGGAACAAACTGAAACAGATTTGAGATTAGAGAGCACATACCTCCGCAAATAAGTATAACTTACTGTTCCAGTTTCCCACAGTCCAAATACTTAGGACCCACAGTCCATTCATTTTGGTAATTTTTCATTGTGTATTTTATTGCCAAGGATGTTTCAAAATATAGTCATTTCACACAGTCACTCTGAAATAAATAGAATGTTGTTTTTACATGTCATGTGAGCACAGGGAGGCAACATGTAACTTTCCATGAAATCACCCAAAATTTAATTGTAAAGACTTTTGGGGTACTCTTGTGCTGTCTGATCATAGTATTTGATCATTTGGGGTTAGAGAGTGAGAAGAGGCAGAGGTGGTGAACTTCCATTAGAAGAATGTCACCTACAAAAACACTGTGAATCTGGTCAATGTGGAGATGAGGAGCCTGCCCTGTGCTGAGCACCCATTTTCCTAAGTTAGCCCCAAATCTCAGCTGAGTTATAGAGAGCATTGCCAATTTTGAAAGGTAAGCTTTGACAGGTCTGGCGCAGATGCCTTTTGACGTATGCAGCCACTTTTGTCAACAGCAGCCAAGTGAGTTTTCTGTAATTGTTGGTAATTCTTGGCTAAGGAGCAGCTTGGAGTTACTCAGTGTGAAGATAACAACTTAGGAAGTTCTTCTGTGACCTAAGGCCACATCATGAAATAAAGGCCAGGCACTAACCATTTTTGATCCATGACCTAGCATGACCAACACACAATGTTAAGGGTAGGGTGCAATATGGCAGTCCTGCAGGAGGTGGAGGGCCTTGAATCCTAAAGGTTCATTGTGAGAGCATTAGACATCAAACTCAACTAAAATGTATGGAAATAACTCAGGCAGCAATTCAAGGATTGAAAGTACGGAATCTGGAAAGTCAGTTAAGAGATTGCAATATTAGGTTGGATATGAAATTCCACTCGTCTATACTGGTACAAGAAGAAATCATTCCATTTAGCTTATATTAAATTATACGTTTATCTGTTCTGATCAAAGTACCTTAGCCACAAGGCAATTGATGAAAATGCACACTCCCTTTTCTCCAGGTTACACCTATTAAGTAACTGATGAAATAAACATAAAAATCAAAACATAGCCAGGTACTGTAACATGCATAATCCTGGCAGTTGGCATGATGACATAGGAGGATCAAGAGATCAATTGTGGATGATGGTGGCACATGCCTTTAATTCCAGCACTCAGGGGCAGAGGCAGGTAGATCTCTGTGAGTTCAAGGTCAACCTGGTCTGCAGAGTGAGTTTCAGGACATCCAGGGCTACACAGAGAAATCCTGTCTTGAAAAACAAACAAAAAATTCAGTTGTTAGAAAGGAAGAGAGGGAGGGAAAGAAGCCAGGATGGTAAGAAGGAGGGAGAGAGGGAGGGAGGAAAAAAGAAGGAAAAAAGAAACAGAGAAGACATTTTTGTTTAAATAATGTGAAAGATTTTGTACCTAGAGAAAGGATAATATTCAGGAAGGAGACATCATCTAAACAAGGAAAGGCAGGATTACATCTTCAATGATGTAATTACATCTTCATGATGATAATTTGGAAGGTGGGTATTTTAAAGTCATATGTACTGGAAATTTATTGTTGATTTTAGTTTTGGAAAACATCTGTGAAGGGTTTCTGACTATAAAAAAACATAGAAGAGTAGAAGAGATGACCTCTGTTGTGAAAGACCAATCAAAAGCAGAACTCAAACAGTGCATTTCTTTTTTGTTGTTGTTTTGTTTTGTTTTTCTATTAACTTTTACTAGACTTCTTTCTTTTTTAACACTTTTTATTATTAGAAACAAAATTGTTTTACATAACAATCCCAGTTCCCTTGTCCCTCCCGTCCTCCCCTACCACCCCCCCCCCAACTAAAACCCTATCTATCACATATCCTTTCTGCGTCCCATGGATGGTGAGGCCTTCCTTAGAGTCTCATCAGAGTCTATTGTATCTCTTGGGATAAGGCTAGGCCCACCCCCTTGTGTCTTGGCTCAGTGAGTATTCCTCTATTTGGAATGGGCTCCCAAATTCTCCACCTATGCTAGGGATAAGTACTGAACTACTATAGGAGGTCCCATAGATTTCCAAGGTTTCCTCACTGAAACCCATGTTCCTGGGGTCTGGATCAGTCCCATGCTGGTATCCCAGCTGTCAGTCTGGGGAGCAAGAGTTCCCCGATGTTCAGGTCTGCTGTTTCTGTGGGTTTCACCAGCCTGGTCTGGAACCCTTTGCTCTTCACTTGTCCTTCTCTGCATCTGGATTCCAGTTCAGTTCAGTGATTAGTTGTGGGTGTCTGCTTCTACTTCCACCAGCTGCTGGATGAGAGCTATCAGGTGGCATATAAGTCAGTCATCAATCTCATTATCAGGGGAGGGAATTTAAGGTAGACTCTCCTCGTTGCTTAGATTATTAGCTGGTGTCATCTTTGTAGATCTCCAGACATTTCACTAGTGCCTGATTTCTCTGTAAACATAAAATGTCTCCCTCTATTATGGTATCTCCATTCTTGTTATCTTCTATTCTTCCCCAGACTCAATCTTTCTGCTCCCTTATGTCTTCCTCATCCCTCCTCTTCTCCCCTTCTTATTCTCCTAGCTCCCTTCCCCCTCCTCCCATGCTCCCAATTTGCTCAGGAGATCTTGACCTTTCCCCTTCTCCAGGGGACCATGCATATCTCTTTTAGGGTCCACCTTATTTACTAGCTTCTCTGGCAGTGTGGATTGTAGGCTGGTAATCCTTTACTCTATGTCTAAAATCCACATATGAGTGAATACATACCATGTTTGTCTTTTTGCTACTGGGTTACCTCACTCAGAATGGTTTCTTCTAGTTCCATCCATTTGCCTGAGAATTTCAAGATTCCATTTATTTTCTCCTGAGTAGTATTCCATTGTGTAAATGTACCACATTTTTTCCTTCCATTCTTCAGGTGAGGGGCATGTAGGCTGCTTCCAGTTTCTGGCTATTACAAATAGTGCTGCTATGAACATCGTTGAACAGATGTCCTTGTTGTATGAATGTGCTTCCTTTGGGTATATGCCTAAGAGTGGAATTGCTGTATCTTTCAAACAGTGTATTTCATGTTGCTTTTTTAAATTAAATTTTATACATTTTAATTAAAATAGAACTATATCACTTTCCCCTTCCCTTTTCTCTCTCCTTCCTCTCCTAGGTACCCTCCCTCCAACTCTTCCCATGCATCCCCACCCTAACTTCTAAATTGATAGCCTCTTTTTCTTTGATTATTATTGTTATTATTGTTGTTACACACATTTACATGTGAATAAACATATAATACAACCTGCTGAATCTATTTTTGTTGCTTATGGGTATATGGTTTCAGGGCCTGCCACTTTGTATTAAATAAGTCATAAGGGGGCCCATACCTGGAAGATGCTAACTCTTCCTCTCCCTGCAGTCATCAGCTGTCTATAGTTCTTTGCCTAGGGACCTGTGATATTTTTCTTTCATCTATTTTGATATATCCATTGTCCCAGTTTTGTTCATGCAGCCATTTCTAGGGGAGACTATTTAACCTAAGACTTTCTGATATTCTGGCTCTTACATCTTTTCTGACCCCTCTTCAGAGACGTTGTCCCCTGAGCCACAAAAGCAGAGCTGGCATGTGAGTGTATCCACTGGGGCTGGGCTCCTCATGATTCAGGGCTTTCTGCATTATGTCCACTTGCAGTTTTCTGTGACGGTCTCCATTTGCTGTGAAGAGAAGCTCTTATGGTGAAGGGTGTTAGCTCTACCATCTGTGGGTATAAGGATAAAACTTAGAGTATAGTAAGGAAGTATAGGCTAGTCTGAAGTGATGGTAGTAGATTCTTTTCTAAGGCCCATGACCTCACTAGCCCAGGAATTGGGTTGGATTTATAGTACAAGGCATGATTTCCCTAGTGTTGAGTGGGCCTCAGGTCCAATTAGACAGCTGTAAGTGACCATCAGTATTTGAAGGCCACTTACTACACCTTTATATCTCCCCATGCTGGTGACTATAATGTTAATAGGTGTGGCAGCAAGGTAGACTATTAATCCCTTCCTTCACTTGGTGGCTTGCATAGTATTTTCTGGAACTCTGAAAGCTAGACCCCTAGAAGGAGGTTTTCAGATTACATTTCATTTTCTTAAAGTTAGATTCCAGAAGCCCATGACCCATGAGTTCATGATCATGGTGCTTCAAGCTTTACCAGATTTTCCTCCTCCACATCAGGGACACCTCTTCCTCCTCTTACTGTGTCAGTCAGTCACTTTTCATCATTGTAACCAAATATTTGAGGAAAACACTTCGAAGTGTTTTATGTCAACTTGACACATGCTAAAGTCATCTGAGAGGAGGAAACCTCAATTAAGAAAATGCCTTCATAAGTTGGGTTTGTAAGCAGGCATGTAAGGCATTTTCTTAATTAGTGATTGGTGAGGGAGGGCCCAGCCCATTGTGAGTGGTCCCATCTCTATGCTGGCGGTTCTTGGTTCTACAGGGAAGCAGGCTGAGCAAGTCATGTTGAGCAAGCCAGTAAGCAGCACTTCTCCACGGCCTCTGCATCAGCTCCTGCTCTCAGTTCCTGCCCTGTCCTGAGTTCCTGTCCCGACTTCCTTCAGTGCTGGGTTATGATGTGGAAGTATAAGTCAAAGGAAGCCTATCCTTCACAAGTTGCTTTTTTGGGTCATAGTGTTTTGTCAGAGCAATAGAAACCCTAACTAAGACAACAACTAAAGGAAGAAAGATGTTCATATCAGATTTTGAGAAGTGTAGTGTCGGATTGGATGATTCCATTGTTTTTATTCCTCATAGCAAGGCATAATACCACAACAGAAGGACAAGGTGAAAAGAAGCTTTTGACATCATGACAGTCAGCAAATGAGACAAGAAGGACTAGATAGATAGATAGACAGATAGATAGATAGATAGAGATACACACACACACACACACACACACACACACACACACACACACCATTGAAAGGCACAACCCTAACCAAACTGAAGCTCCCAACAATGCCATCAACTTATGAATCCACGCATGTCATCTGTCTCATCCAGTGCAGCCACCTCCTTCTTCAGCTCCTGGTCTTACTGTGTGCTCCTTCCATATAAACCTGGTTCCTCTTTTATAAAGGAGCAGTTAAGGAGGCTAGTACTTACCATGGCCATAAATAAATAAATAAATAAATAAATAAATAAATAAATAAATAAATAAATGGAGTCAAGACTGAGAGTAACCACCGTGTTAGTTTGAAGGCACCAGAGCAGGACAATTGTGTGGAGTAATTTAAGACTAAGGGGGATACAGTAATTAATAAAGTAATGGAAGCTTATTGTGAATGACAGGATTTGTCAGTTAGGTTAGATTCAGATTTGATGGTAACCAATCAGTGAAACGGGTACATCCAACTAATGGAAATAGAGAACTGATGCGCTCCAACAGCAGGCAGGTGTGTTAGTTAGGGTTTCTGTTGCTGTGAAGAGACACCATGACCACAGCAACTCTTTTTTTTATTATTTAAATTAGAAACAAGCTTCTTTTACAAGTCAATCTCCCCCCTCTCCCAACCTGCCCCCACTGACCCCCTATCCTAACCTCTTTCTGCTCCCCATGTAGGGTGAGGCCTTCCATGGGGGATCATCAAAGGCTGTCAAATCATTTGGAGCAGGGCCTAGACCCTCCCCAGTGTGTCTAGGCTGAGAGAGTATCCCTCCATGTGGAGAGGGCTTCCAAAGTTCATTTGTGTATTAGGGGTAAATACTGATCCACTACCAGTGGCCCCTCCTTCAGGGAGTCTGGAACAGTCCTACGCTGGTTTCCCAGCTATCAGTCTAAGGTCAGCTGCTTCTATGGGTTTCTCCAGCCTGGTCTTGACCCCTTTGCTCATCACTCTGCCCTCTCTGCAGCTGGATTCCAGGAGTTCATCTCAGTGTTTAGCTGTGGGTGTCTGTGTCTGCTTCCATCAGCTACTGGATGACGACTCTAGGATGTCATATAAGGTAGTCATCAATCTCATCAGAGAAAGGCTTTTAAGGTAGTCTTTCCACTATTGCTTAGATTGTTAGTTTGGGTCAACCTTGTAGGTCATTGGACATTTCCCTAGTGCCAGAATTCTCTTAAACCTATAATGGCTCCCTCTATGATGGTGTCTCTTTTCTTGCTCTCCTCTATTCTTCCCTTGACTCGATCTTCCTGCTCCCTCATGTCCTCCTCTCCCCTCCTCTTCTCCCCTTCTCTTTCTTCTAACTCCCTCTCCCCTCCCCCCCATGATCCCCATTAGCTTAGGAGATCTTGTCCCTTTCCCCTTCTCTGTGGGACCATGCCACAGCAACTCTTATAGAGGAAAAATTTTAATTGGGTGGCTTACAGTTCAGAGGTTTAGTCTCATCATCATGGCAAGAAGCATGGCAGCATGAAGGCAGACAGGGAGCTGGAGAAGGAGCTGAGAGTTCTTACATCATGATCCACAGGAAGTGAACTGACTCACTGTGTGTGGTTTGAACATATAGGAGACCTCAAAACCCACCCCCACAGTGACACACTTCCTCTAACAAGGCCACATCTCCCAATAGTGCTACTTCCTATGAGCTAATGGGGCCAATTACATTCAACCTACCACAGTAGGAGATGCCTACTTAAAAGAGAACCTGCTATTTTCCTCAGAATTTTTTTATAAACTAAAGAATGTAAAAGCTACAACTCAATTCCATCATATCCAAACACTATAGCTGCTTTTCTCTATTCTTTCATTTTCCTCTTCCCCATTCCTTTATAGTACCTAAAGTAGCTGGCATATGTGCATCAAAGAATTATAGATAATTCATTCAGGGGTTAATTCATTTATTCAGTCAGGACTCCTCATGATCTGCTCACCCCTCAGGATGTAGAAGCCCAAACTTCAGCAAATGTGCCTTTGAGGGAACATCTCCTGCGCAAACATAACTAATCATAGCTGTGTGCTTACTCGACAATGCCACTCTTACCTTGTGCTCAGTAAGCCCCAGGCCCCATACCACGCTTCCAATCAGTTCCTTAGAATACTGTTTGAGCACTGGAATTCTCAGGTGATTTTTATGCTGGGAACAATTGAAGAACTTTCTGACAAGGTAAATACCTGTGCTGAAAGCTAAAGCATTTCTAGATTTCAGTTTGATTTTTCTGGCCTGTTTGACCTCATTTCCTGATACTGACCAGAAGCATTTAATATTGGCTTTTCTCATCATTTCGCCACAATAACTGGATGGAACCTTGCACCTTGCTCATAACTGCTTCTCTTCCCCTAAACAGTACCCATTTTTCAAGGCACAGATGAAGGATTGTAAAAACTTGCTGAGAGCATGTCTGTCTCACACTCCAATGTGACCACTGGTACTTAGTATGTTAGTTCCAAGGGTAGCTATAATTGCCCTGACATAAATGTCAGGGCTATTTGGTTTAGTCTGATTAACTAACTCATGGGTTGACTGAGTGATGAACTCCCATATTAGCCCGTAAATATGTATGTAATAGCAAATTATTTTATTTAAATATGCTAAACTCATTTGGGAAAAAAAGGAATTTATGAATCTACATAAATTTTTCACCTTGACTACATGTGTCTGCTTTATAAATTTAGAGAACACTGAAGAATGTGGGTCTTGGATAAGATCTAATGTTTGGTTTTCCCAAATCTTAAATTCATTCATTATTTATATAGTTTAAAAAGTGCACTGACCCATATGAAAACTCCCAGAGGAGCAAGGCTATGTGTTTATTTAGCTTGAGTATATTTTAGACATGTACAGACGTCACATCATAATCAAAATAATAAAAAGGCAATATTCCAGGAGAGAGTGAAGAGAATTTATCGCTTGGTGACTGCTTTGAGGGTGAGAAGGACCCCAGAGAGATAGCTGTCATTGTTTTATTTTTTTTCTTTTTGTCTTTTTTTATATATATTTGGAGCTTCCAATATCTTATTTCCAGCCCCATTCCAAATCACTTTCCTAGTCTTAAACTTCAGAATGTAATCTCAGATAATGACAACATTTTGAAACAGCTCTATTGAGAATACTGCATTTACAAGAGGCTGGTGTAGTTTAGCACAGGTGAGATAAGGAGCCTTGCCTGGAAAAGAAAGCAGAATTTTCCCCTGCTGATGAGGGAGCTTACATACTGACTGACTATCATCTGGTACAGATCCCCATGGAGGATGACTCTAATAAAAATGGACATTAATCATTGGAACATAAATGTCAGGGCATAAAGTCCTACTTCTTTCTAATGTTTTCAATTTGTTTCACGTTCCTGAGATTCACAAATACTGTAATATCTCATAAAAGTATATTTAAGGGTAATTAACAATATAACCATTTTAGAAATAATTTTGATCATAATTCATCTGAAAGAAGTCATGGTTTTGTTTTAAAAAAAAAAAAAGCTTCGGAGTGTCCCACAGTATCAAACAATGCTAAGCCACTTTTTGAACTGATATATTTGTCTCAACGTCACTGAGCAGTTAGCTCATGACGGTATTTGGGGTTCCAGGATGCATCTGATTTTGATCCTGACTGAATACACTATTGTCTTCATCCAGTCAAGCATGGCTGGGAAGTGTTAGGTATGGCAGCTGCATGTTTCAGTTCATTGTGAAAAAAACTGCAAATATTTCAGAGGAGCTGTTTGCCAGGAAAATGTGACTGATCCAGTTTTCCCTCCTCCAACCAAGAATCTGGCGACAATAGGGAAGTAGCTGTTCCGAGGGTTCACGTGAGTCTTCCATCGAACACGTGCTTTACAACATTGTCTCTCACTGTCATCTAAACAAGTGCTTCTAGCTTTGATGAACTCAAACTACCTGTTTTTCTTTTTGTGAATTTTGCTTTTGATCTCAAGCCTATGAACTCCTTTTCCAGCCCTGGGTTCCAAACATTTTTCTCAAAATTTTCTATCAAAAATTTTTATCTAATTCTTAATGCCTTACATTTAATAAGACAAGCCATTTGTATTAATTTTTAGCTGAAGTATGAAATCATTTTTCTTTTTCTTCTTGTTATCATTGTTATTTTACCTATAGGTGTTTAGTTATCCAGACAACATTTCTCTTTAAAGTCTCCCCCTACCTTTTATTCTCCTCCAGAAGCAAGACAGTACTGCAGAAGGGCAGCCTCTGGTGAAGCAAGATAACAGTTAAAGAAGGAAACATAGCACAACCAGATGCTGAAAAAGAGATGGAAACCAGGCCATCAAGCTGCAAAAGATGGAACTGGCTAAGAAGATGCTCAAGAAAGAGTATGAAAGAAGCAAGATGTCCTGGTGTTTTTCTGTGGCAACAACAGCAAGGTCTTGGGACTTTGACCTTGGCATTGGACTGTTGAGTTTAGACTTTGGAATAAAACAGAAACAGTTAAAAGAAACAACCAATCAGATGGCTGCTCCCTTTAAACAAGTGGGAAAAATTAACACTAGGCTGAGTGAGGCCATGAGTCTGCTGATTGGGGCAATTAACATGACTTAATTAGTTTCTATTTCTGTGATAAAATACCATGACCAAAAGCAACCTGGGGAGGAAAGGGTTTCATTCATCTTTCAACTTGTAGTCCATTATCCAGGGAAATCCGGACAGGGAGCTGGAGTCAGGGACTGAAATAGAAGCCATGGAGAAACTTCACTTACTGGCTTGTCCCTCGTGACTTGCACTGCCTACTTTCTTATAGCACCAACCCAGGGAAGCACTACCCACAGTGATCTGAGACCTCTCATAACCAACAAAACACCCACAGGCTTACCCACTGGGTGGGAACATCTCAGTTGAGGCTCTCTCTTCCATGATTCTAGATTGTATCATGTTGACATAAAACTAGCCAATACATAACTCTTCAAATTCGTCAATGGGGGAAGATCAACAGTCTGTAGCTGAAAGGGAGGATGCTCAACAGGCAGTGGAAACAGTCAGGGTAAACGTTTTTGAAAAATCAAGGAGAACAGTTACAGAGCATGAGTAGTGGGAAAGGATCCCAACAACCCATAACCCAGAGGGAAAGCACAAATTTCAAGAAGAAAACTATTAAAGCAGAAAGCCTTTAGGGGAAAACACAGTCTCACCCTTCAGATGAGCAGGAATAGATGGCGCTTCTCTGTGGGGGTGCCAGCTATACCAGGAATATGGCAGCCTAGCAAAGAATGTATGTGAATTCTGCCAAAGAAATTTCAGTAATGCCTGTACTACAAGACGACCATCTGTCACTCAAGTATTGGACCTGCAGATTTGCAGTCCCTGATCACAGCAGCTGATGAAGTAGTATCCCACCAGCCCATCCTAAGACTTGAGTTCAAGACCTAAACCAAAGTATTCACATAGGGCCACTCTCTACTTATGTGAGATGTCAGAATCCTCTAACACTCCATCCTTAAAGCCAAACAGAAACCAAAGCAGGCAGGGATGGTTTAAATAAACCAGTCCCATGCAGAAAAGATAGGGTGTTCTGGAAATGCTGCTCATTCTCTCTGATTGTATAAATTTACTCTGCTAATGCTTTTTTATAACTTAAAGAACAGAAAGGAAGAGAGAGAATGAATTCTTTCCCCTTCTCCTACCAGACATATCTATAGAAACTTTAAAAGGTAAAGAAGTATTTTTCCAAAACTAAATTCAGAGACCACCAAGAAGGATACACACACACACACACACACACACACACACACACACACACACACACACCCCAAATCGTCTTCAAGTTTCTGGAGAGATACACATGGGAGTAAACTTTGTAAGCAAATAACAGTAAGAGATGTGCAGTTAGCACTTAGGAGCTACCATAATCACAGTGGACCTCAGGCTAGAAGTCACACAAATAGAAAGAGAGCATGATGAAATCGTTGATGTGTTGAAAGAATTAGAAAAGCATTCAAATAGCTGTCTATATCCAATAAAAATTATTCTTCCTACATGGCAACAAAATAAAGACTTTATCAAACAAGTAAAACATGGAGGGAATTTATGTCTAAACAGTCCTATTGGGCATGGGATGTTAACATAAGCTTTGTAGAGAGACGGTGAATGAATGATATAAGTCAAAAGCTCCAATCTCAGAAATGATCACAGAAGAAAAATCAATGGAGATAAAGTAAAATTGCTTATTGTTATTGTTCTTAACTGATGTGAAATATAAGTGCTTCTTTACAATAATCATAGCAACCATAGTGGGATGATTATAGCTTATGGAGAAATGAAAGGAATGCCAGTGTTACATTAGGGACAGAAGTGAGACACTGGGGATTCCCTAATTTACACATGCTGTATACAAAGTGGTGGGTTGTTGCTTGATGACAAATTTAGATGTGTTTGTAAATGCATATTGGAAACTCCATGGTAAAGTTATATTTTTCCGAAAGAGAATAATCAAGCATAAAGGACAAGATGAAACAGGATCCTCCAATGCTCATTTAAACCAAAAGAAAACTGAAAGAGAGAAATAAAGCAACAAACACGGATCATGATCGGGAAACAGTCACAAATGTGGAAGGCAGTGTTGACATAAAAAATACAACTCTCACCTGTAAGGGGATAAGACATAGTTTGTCCTGAAACTAAATATGGATGAGCCTGGGCGAGGAACACAGATTTAAGTGGCCCTAAACTGGATGTTCCATTTTGTAATCTGTTTACTGCTGAAGTTTCTATAGTAACAGCACAAAGAAAGCCATAAATCAGTCAAGCACCTTTCACATACATTGATGGAAACATGAGAAGGGCAAGTTATAGCAAAGCAGAGAAATCTCTTTTGCAGGCCTCACATGCTTGCTCTCTGGTATTCTTTGCTAGTCTTTGCACTTTTTTGTGGAAGCTATTAGTGGGCTAAGTTAATATGCTTCAAAAGGTTAATCTGACAGATAAAAGAATTTTATATCAGATACAGAGTTGGGAAAGGAATGACTAATAGGGGCCAAAATGATATTCCAAGACAGGTTGTAATTAAGCTCTGGACCTGCAACATTCCAATCTATCCACAAACACTGACGTCCTAATCTCAGCCTTACAGAAGGTTAAGTTGAAGGTGCAACTTCTTTCTGGGAGCTTTACTTGCACAGGAAAAATACAGCTTATTGCCAATAACCTCTAATTCCATCCCGACAAATAGTCAAAACCGAAGCTGAAGTAAGTAGAAGAAAAGAAACGGCAAAGGTCAGTGGAGGAATCAATGAAGCAGAAAATTGACAGAGTAGCATCGAGGAAACAAAAGGCTTGTCCTGAGATCAGCAAACTGGATGAGCCCGAAAATTAACTACGTAGATGGGAAAAGGTGACACACTGCCAAGATCTATGTGGGTCAGCTAGCATCATCCTCAAGACCTACAGATATTAAAATGATAGGAATCCAAAGATTCAACAACATGCAAGAAATTGAGTGTGTCTTAAAACTCACAAGCTACCAAAGTTCCCTCAAAAAAAAAAATAATAATAATCTGGTCCTGCATCTGTTAAAAACTGATTGCATATGCAAATCACTTCCACACGTAAACTACAGGTCGGAACAGGTCTCTGGCAAATTGCATCAAGAAGAAGTCACACCAAATTTGCATAAAGCCTTTCAGGCATTTCAATTTTAATTTTCAAATGCATATAATATCAATGACACCATGACACTATGTAAGGCTTCCCCTCAATATGATAAATAGCTGGAGAAATCCATTTAACAGAAGAAAGATTTGTTTTTGCTCAATTTCTGAGATTTTGATCCATCACCTTTGGCATCATTGCTTCTAGGTGCATGATGAGTCAAGATGTCAAGGTAGGTGCTTCAGTGTCTGTGGAGGAGTCAGGAAGTCGTGTAAAAGGGCATTATAGAGCAAAGCAGCCTTCTCCCAGGAGCCAGGAAAGAGAAAGTGACAGGAAGAAGCCACAGATAAGATGGATCTCTCCAGGTCACATACCCACTTCCTCATCAAACTAGGCTCCGTCTCCCCCATTTCCTCCACCTCCCATTAGGCTATTCAGATTTTGTATCCATTAAGGGATTAGCCCTTTGACCAAAGTCAAAATCCTTCAGACTTACTTCTTAAAAGTCCCATCTCTGAACACTGCTTGCATTGGGGGCCAATCCTTTAATACACTTCAGATGCAAACACAGCAGACACTAAAACAAGAATAAACGCATATATATATATATATATATATATATATATATATATATATATATGAGAAATGTGGGCACGATGGGTGCATTACTGCAACCAGCATCCAGGAATGGGAGGCAGCAGGACCACAGGTCTGAATGAATGACCCAGATATGGTGACTCATACCTGTAATCCTAGGACTCTGTAGGCTCAGGCAGAGGATTACTGCAAGGTGGAGGCCAATCTGGCCTGCATGGAGAATTCTACACCAGCCTGGAATCATCCTACAGCAAGACACTGATGAAAAAGAGAGGATGAAGTAAAGGAGGAAGGGAAGAAGGAAGGAAGGAAGGGAGGGAGGTGTTGGGAAGAAAGGGAAGCAGAGAGGAAGGGAGGGAGGGACGTCTCATTCCTGCTGGGAATGCTCAAATGAGAAAAGTTAAATGAAGCTTACCCAGCTAACTCTCCCCTGAAGTTAAAGTGATATTTGCCTGCAGAGTCTCATGGGATATACAAAAAAGAACAAAAGACAAAGGAGTCAGTCAGTAAGAGTTCTGGGTACAACATCGATGGACACAAGTCAGTGTTACTGACTTGTCTTAGCACCATACAATAAGAAACTGAAATAGATGGGCTATACCAAGAGAAAAACATACCCTGAAGGACAGTGTTTCAAAGATCTAAGCACTGAAACTGCTACTGAGAGGATTACAGAGCCCGTGAGTGGGTAAAGAATCTGTTTTTTGTAGGAGGCACAGCCGATAATAAGCATTGGCGACACCACAATTGTTAAGCATGCAGGCCTGCCTTCTTCAACAAAAGAAAGAAGAATGAGTACTGGTTACCCAGAGTGCTACAGTGAAAGTGGCCAAACAACCTGGTGATCCTTTGCTATTCTATAGAAACCAGTTTCAATCTGATTCTCCCCCAAATCCTGAAAATTGTTTAAACCCTCATCCTGGGCTTTGCCTCTCAGCGAATAGGACTCATCCTTATAAATGATTCCACCATTAGAATCCATCCTCACAAACTGACTACAATGCTGCTCACTGCTTGCCATTTTTAGATTCTATGAATTTACCTTCTAATGGATTCGTGCATCTCTCCCTGAATAGGGGTGAATTTTTTAAAAAGGTATAATACTATGTTTATCTTCTCTATGTCTACCACATCAATTTCATTTGGTTACACACAGTAAGATACCATAACAAATATTCAAAGTACATCTTCACAAAGCTGTTGCTCTTAATTTTAGTAATCATTATGTTGTGCCTACATATTAATTTGTGGAGACAACTTCTGATCCCAAGCAATAACTAGCTTATAAATTCCTACAAAGAGTAAAACCAGGAGTGGTGGCTCATGTTAACCCTAGAACTCAAAGGCAGATGTAGGAGCATTACTTCAAGTTTCCCTACAGCTCAGTCTACATAGAGATTTCTAGGCAAGCTAGGACTACATCGTAAGACCCTGTCTCAACAGACAAATAGGACTAATAAGGAGGAATGAATTATGAATTGACTTATGTTTTTTTATATATCAATTATGGCTCCTTATAAGGCAAACAATGGAGACTGTGCATTGTTCTTCTTTGCTTTGCTAAGTATGATGAGAGTATATTCAATGCAGTTTCAACTGATTCTAGGCTTACCAGGAAGTAATCCCATGGTAAAGGAGGAGGAGCTGTATTACAGTAGTCCAGTTTCATGTTGCTTAGCACTTTGCCCTGTGGGTAACGAGGGGGAAAGAGCTAGTTAGGTAGTCATGGGTGACATAGTTGTGGCAAAAGCCATGCATTTGTTTTTATTAGTAAATAACACTGTTATCATTTTAAAGTCTAATTTATTCATTGCTTATACAATATAACATAGTTGTAAATGCGATAAATTCAGACTACGGTGATACGTGCATTCTGAAAACAGAAGTGAGGCTACTGGCTTTGAAACAGAAGGGACTAAAAGTCAATCTAAATGACATCAACATGACTATAAAGCACTGTAGCTTTGTTAATTTTATAGAGATACCAATGTTTCCATCATTCAACTATTTCTAAGATGGTATTGTGGTCATACAATTAATAAAAATTGAAATGAAAGGAAAAAAAAAAGAATCCATCCTCACACTTACTACAAATTATTCCTCTAGGCTCTAGCCCTGAGCCCTGTTTGCCCATCAATGGAGCTCATTCTTATGATAAAGGTCTCGGGTACTTTGCTCTAACAGCGTATTTTGCAAGGGAACTTCAACATAGCCAAACTTGTTATGAGGATTTTCACATGGAGACTTCATCCCCGGGTTAAATGATTAAGCCATAGAATCAGTCTCTCTAGAAGTTTTGATCCAGACTGACTGACCGAGTTTGGTTGTACCCAGTTTTCATTCTCACCTCTTGGCAGTTTGTTTCCCTGCCAGCCATGATACCTGCAGGGACCCTCCAACACTGTCTCACTCATCAGAGGAGTCTAGACAGTTCTGCCTAATCTAATTTAGGATTAATGCAATCCTAATCAAAATGTCAGGTCTTTTGGAACAAAATTAGTCATAAATAGTATTTCTCCCTCCCTCTCCCCCTCCCTCCCTCCCTCCTTTCCCTTAGATTATCCTTTTCTTTGCACTCCGATCCTGCCTTGAGAAGTAAAAGCTTTGAAGTCAGAAGGCCTGACTGCCAGCCAGCACATGCTGAGTGAGCAGCTTCAGGATGATCCTGATGTGATCTGTGGACTTGGTGATAATGAGGTGTCAGTGCACATCCATTGTCTGCAGGACAAGCTCCCCTCCTCATAGAAAACAACGTGGACAATGGGAAGGACCCTGATAATGTCATAGGGGGAGGAGGGAGGGTGTATGAGAAATCTCTGTATTTTCTGTCAGTTTTGCTCTGAACAAAAACTGCTCTAGAAATCTAGGAGTCTTTACAAACAAACAAAGCCGTAATTGCCTAGGACCATGGTGTTAGGCTTTTCTAAATCTCTGTCTCTTCATTCATCAGATCAGGGTAATGGTGCTTACCTAAACATGTGGATTACATGGGATAACAGCCAGTGTTTTAGGACAGTGCTTGCTTCATAAAAGCCATCAGCAAAATAATTAAAGGTATGGACTGAGATCTGGAGATTTCAGCCAGCCACCCAGTAAGGACCTGTGTGAATTTGTACCAGCAAATCCTTTCTTCCCCCAAAGTCCTTCAAAGGATAAGTTTCCGGGTGCTGTTTCAAGATGACTCTGTGAAATGCTGTGGCTACATACTCACTACGCTGCTGGCCAGGAACAACCTACTGATTGGGGTGGAGGGGTGCTCCCCTTGTGTCACCTGTGAGACTCCATCCATTTTAGGAATAAGCTGGTTGCATCAAGTACAGTTCACTCTTTTGGAGGGATATGCTTTAATCTCTAAGATAGCAACTTTATTTAAATTTATAGTGTTGTTTTTTTTTTTTTCCCTGAGGGATGTTTTTTACTTTTGTTTTTATTTTTCTCTTCCCTTCAAAAGCATCTTTTGAATCGAAGGATGACGTGGGAGGGAAACTAAATACATTTCTGGGATATCAATTGCCATGTTGATGCTGATAAAATAGCACCTGGGAGAGGATTTTGATATGGGGGTGGGGTGTCTTGGGGAAGGAAAAATAACAAAGTACAAATCAAGCAAATGGTAAGGATGGATGACCCTTTCCTTTCAGAACACTGAGAAATCACTCCTTCCTTTGAATTTCCATGCCCAGAAATGAAGCCAGTCACATTCTCAGAAATCTGTGTTTGTTTTTAGATAATTCCTTAAAAGGCTAGTGTGTGTGTGTGTGTGTGTGTGTGTGTGTGTGTGTGTGTGTGTGTGTAGTTTAGAGGACATGTTAGTTGAGCATAGTGCATAGTGGCTTTTATCTGCACAGTCATTCCCAGTATTTGGGAGGTTACAACAGAAGAATTGCTGTCAATATCAGGCTATCCTGGACTACATTGTTTCAGGCCAGTCTGAACTACACAATGATTGAACAGCAAATAAATATTTTACATGTAAGATAGCTTCTTTTCAGATGTTAACCAAATACCATAATTGTATCTACAGAAAAGCTTAACTAAAATAATTATTTTATATTTCATTGCTTTAGAATATAACAGCCTTATACATTATCAGTTTCTTAGCTTTCTTGGATAGCTTCTATTATTTTCCAATCTGTAAGAGCTATAAATCAAATATTTTATTTGCCAGATGAATTAAATGAGGCAAAAACATGAACTGACTTGTTTTTTTTTGTTGTTGTTATTGTTCCAGTACTTACTGTGTGTGCATGGTTATAGCTCCGTAAACTCATCATCAGGTAAAAAATATCCTATGTGGAAAATATAGCTAATCCCCATAGCCTACAGCACATTACAACTTAGCAACGCAGAGCCCCACAAAGCACCTGTTGTTTACTCTCACACTTTTGTGGCTGACTGGCCAGGAATTGTGGTTGGATCTGCTCTCCAGGATCTTGACACTGCCAGCCAGGAAAGAAGTCAAAATTCAAATTCTAAATTCTACTGAAGGTGATAGCCTTGGCCTCATTCAAAAGTTGAACCCCAGAAGTTGGGGACCAACTTTAGTATAAGCAAAGAGTCCAACCCACATCAGCTGATCTCCTCTGGGTTTTCTGTTGGACACCCACTGAGTCTACTTTATATTCATTATTAACAGGTGTTTGTCATCTAAATCAGTGTTGAGCTATTTACCACCAATCCTGAAAATGGGTGAACTAACTTTCTGTAATCCTTTGACAGAAAAACAAAACAGTCTACATTTTTGTTTTGAAACACATATTTTTAGGATCAATTAATCACCATATAACTTCAGTTTGAATCACCCCTATCCAGCCCCATGAGCAACAGACATACAATATAATGCCTATTTTTTTTTATAGTTTTCAAGACTATTTCAGTTCAATATTCTTTCAGATGCAAGTCAGAAAACTAGATCCTCAGTGGTCAAGGGACTCTTTTCATTAGGGGGGTAGCAGTGCACCTGCTAGAAGTTCAGATTCTTTTTGCCAAGTTTCTTTTGCTATTGGAGTTCATCGTCAGAAGGGAGAATGCATTTGACTTTTAGGTTTCGTGTATTAGAATGATTAAGCAAATGAGCCCAAAAAAGAACTTAATATGAGCAGCTTAGGGCACATGCCAACCCCTTCATTCAACCAGGGCACAGTGCTGGGATTACTAGTAAAAGCAGAATGGCATAGCTGCATAGGAAGAGCAATGTTTTTATAAGAGGGTCTGGACTTGGAAAGGAAGAAGTACAGAGGAAAACCCACCCATCTCCTTTTGATTATATAACCGTGGGGCTTACCTACTACTTGCAGGTAGACAATAGTACAGGTTACAATCTAAGGTAGGTCTACATGGAAACTTGCTGAAGGTCATATTAGTGCCTTGTTGTAGTCTTATTCGTTTGTTTCTGGGTACCTCTACTGGTTTCTATAACCTGAGTGTGTCTGAGACTTGGTTCTCCAACTGTCTTGCAGGGCCTCTCAGATTTATATACTAACCTATTGTCTTACTCAGGGTTTCTACTGCTGTGATGAAACACCATGACCAAAAAATAGGTTGGGGAGGAAAAGGGTTTATTAGGATTATACTTAAGCATTGCTGTTCATCACGGAAGGAAGTCAGGACAGGAACTCAAGCAAAGCAGGATCCTAGAAGCAGGAGCTGATGATGCATGGAGGGAAACTGCTTACTGGCTTGTTTCCTATGACTTGCCCAGCCTACCTTCTTACAGAACCCAGGACCTGCAACAGCACAGGGATGGCACCACCCACTATAGGCTGTGTGAAAGGATCAGGCATTATGCTGGCCTGCCCCTGTTACCTGGCGTAACAGTCAGTACCCTGGTCAGCCCAGGGTTCCATGGGAACTAAGTCTGTTTGCAGTGCAGAGGACCCCTTTAATCCCTGCCCATTTATGCTCTCTCTACACTCTCTACACTTCTGTCTCTACACTCGCTCTCTACTCTCTCTACTCTTCTCTTCTTCTCTGTCTGCATCTGCTTCTCTCTCTCTCTCTCTCTCTCTCTCTCTCTCTCTCTCTCTCTCTCTCTCTCTCTCTCTCTCTGACCAGCCATGGCGGTCAGCCACTTACCCTGTTTTTCTTCTCCTTTAGTCTCCCTACTCTGCTGAGCCTATAATAAACCGATTAATATGTCGAATATGTCTCTTAGTCTTATGTCTCATCAGCCTCTTTTCTTCTTTATTTCTAATTTAAGCAAAAATTTTAACACTGTGCCCTCCACCATTGATCACTAAATGAGAAAATGCCTTACAGCTGGATCTCAAGGAGGCATTTCCTCAGCTGAGGCTCCTTCCTCTGATGACTTTATAGCTTTCAAGTTGACACACAAAAGCAGCCAGTAAGTCCTGGAAGTTAAGAAAAATTAATTGTATAATGGCCAAGGTAGATAAGTAAGTGTCATATTTATTTGAAAACTCCCATTGTATCTAAATATCATCAGTATTTTATAATATGCTCTATAACATTCCTACTTAAGTTTAAGTGAATGATTAAGATGTTGCTACATCAAGGCTGGGGGTGTTGTTGCCTAGCATGTGCAAGGTCCTAGGTCTGATCTCCAATGCCATAGAAAATTAAAATGAAACACACACACACTCACAACCAAATCCTGTCATCCCAAGAGAATATGCTGTGTTTATTTGTTTTAAATAATCCAGAAAAAATACCAATAGGTGGTGGGTAGAGCTGCTTTTCCACAGTGATGATGGACTTGCTACCATGAAAAGATAGGTCATTATGGACAAAGTCTTTCTTGACTTCTTAGTGCCATTTATTTTAGAAGCAACTTTAAATCAGTAAGAGGCAAAATGCCAAGTGGCACATGGGGAATTACCAACTCCTTGCCAGAGGTGGCAACTGTCCAAAGGTGAGTGAAGGTGAATAGGGCGAAAACAACTCTTTTCCTTTACAGGGCAGGTTTTTGTTTTGTTTCTGTTTACTTTTGAGGACCCAGAACTCAGCTTGTTTTCAATAAAGTTGGCTGATTTTCTGGAACTTGTTTGTTAAACTTTGAGCACCGTAACTGGAATTGTAGTCTTGGAGAAACAGAGAGCAGCAAAGCGCTGAACTTTTCTGAAGATATTTCCCTGTATTTCCAATACATTCGCATAACATTTTGAATCTTGCCAAGGACTTTGATTTCCACTGTTATATACTGGGGGCTTACAGATTTAAAAAGGAACTCTCATGTTTCTGGAAAAAAACACATTGCCTGATGCCCTAAATTCAAATAGTATGTTGACAAACTTTGAACTTTAATTATGAAATGGGTATTTTGAAACAGCGAGAATTAAAACATGAAAGAACGGTTAATTACACAGACTGGTTAAGCACAGAGCTTAAAAGCATCCAACTTTTCCCACTGTTTTTGATAAGATAGTCAAACAATCCAGCAGAAATCAATGACGATATGCCACTTATTCCATAATGAGACAAACTGAAAGGACAAGGAGCAATTGTCATCAAGAACCAAACAGACAGCAAAGATAGGTAAGAAATACATATTCTGAATGCAGAATGAATTTTACAAATAATGACTATTTTAAATGTTTTAACTTAGTCTGTTTTTCACTCCGTAAAAGATACCCTATACAAAGAGGACTGGATTTGGAACCAATCAAATGAGACATGAGTTTACATCCAATTTCTTTTTTTTTTTTTCTTTTCTTTTTCTTTTTTGGGTTTTTCAAGACAGGGTTTCTCTGTGGCTTTGGAGCCTGTCCTGGAACTTGCTCTGTAGATCAGGCTGCCTTTGAACTCACAGAGGTCAACCTGTCTCTGCTTCTCCAGTGCTGGGATTAAAGGCTTGAGCCACCACCACCCAGCCACATCCCATTTCTACTATTTACCAGTGGCATGACAGTGGGAATACCCCTCAAACACCAAAACTCATACTTCCTTTATCACTAAAATAGAAATAATGAGATCTCTTTTTATAATTGATGAATTTGGGATCTGATAGGGACATGATAAGTAATAACTATAATTATTAATAGCATAATATAATACATTATTCTTTATGATATGAAGTATGGATTATATATGAAGTAACACTTAAAAGGAATCAATTTGTGAAATTTGTGTCCATATATTGATAATAAAAGTAAAAAAAGCAAGCACTGATTAAAATATACCATATACTTTTGAAATCTTATATTTTATATTCTTATAATTTCATTTGTAAATGCTAGACCTCCGACTAGGTCATTTAGTCTCTATGCATCTACCAACAAGATGATAATGCTCTTTCCAGGGAAGCAGGGTTTATGCTAGAAAACCAACACAACAATTACCTAGACAGCTGATGTCACCATCACCCAGTGACATTAGTTTCCATCAAAGGATGATTATGACATTGTATTGTTCAATAATATAGCAAGGGAAAAATATGAGTACTGCTTTTGAATTTCTATCCCTCCCCCGCCACACACAGGTGAATCTATGGTCTCTCAGAGGTTTCTCACCGTGGAGAACATGACAGCTTCCCCAGGGGGGAATCCAGTGAGATAGATGCTTAGTTCTGACACAGCCTGCTTTACCTGCCAGCTTCTAGCACTGTGTGAACCTAAGGAGAGAGGTAGCGCTTTGCTTCCTATCATTTCCAAATATTTCCCTATAAATGCATGAATGCAATTCTGGCTAGAGGATGCAATGGGTATTTTACAACATGGAATTACATTAACTTGGGCCTTTAACGCAGATAACCCATCTTTCCAGAGAATTTGTATAAATTCAAATATGTAGGATAGCAATTTTGCCTTTGACAAGTGTCATGATTATTTTACTTTGGTTTAGAAACCAGGGCTGTGCCAACAGGCTTCCATTTTTATTGCATTGCTATAGCTCTGGAAGAAAGAGGAGGAGGTGGAGGAGGAGGTGGAGGAGGAGGAGGAGGAGGAGGAGGAAAGAAAAGGGAGGGAGGGAGGGAGGGAGGGAGGGAGGAAGGAAGGAAGGAAGGAAGGAAGGAAGGAAGGAAGGAAGGAAGGAAGGAGGCTCTCTAAGTAGTAGATTTCGTTTTTTCTGGTTTCCAAAAGTACCTGCAAATAACCAATGGTGTGAGGAAGCGCGTAAATGATCATCTCTTTCATTATTAGTATTACAGTTGTTTCATTATTATTAAGTAGGCCACATTACATTTTTTTAAATTTGGCAGACGTGGTGATTTATCAAATTCCTCTAGAAAGAACTCAAGGATTTAGTTGGAATAGCTGTTCTCTCTGTAAGAGTTAGGTTTCACATGCATCCTAGTTCTGTTATATTGGTAAGATTTTGACTTTTTCTTTTGTAAAAAAATCTCCAATACTTAGGACTGACATCATCATCTACGATGATCATTTAAAAGCATGCAGCCATTATCCTCAAAAGATGAATTGGTTTTTATGATTTGAAAACAACTTGCACAGAGTATTTTATTCATTACAATTCCTTTTTTTCCACTGATTTTTTTTTCAGACATTAATGTTGGTTTCTTCCTTGCCTGAGTTTCGAAGCATTCTTTTCATGGGACAGTTTCTGACATAATTCTGTTAACACACTTACTGTTCCACAGGAAAAAAATTGTAGCTATGATAAAACTACAGTTTAGTGTTTTATTATATCTGTATTATGCTATTGGTCCCCTTTATTAAAGTTGTCACTAGGCCAGTCATTTTTCTAAAATCTGATTATTTTACCACTAGAAGTAAGTTAATAAAGTATAAAATATTTTAATGGTGCCGTTTTAGTGGCATTTATAACCAAAGGGTGAAGGGACCAGCTCCCCATTTTGGCAGCCATAACAGCCTAACACATGCTTGCCTGACCTTGCCTTGGTCACTAAGAGTTCAGATGCCTGCCTCGTGGCAAGGAACCAATCAGAAGTTAGCTGGTGGTGCTATGCTTTACAGCTTCTGGGTGTGCTTTCTAGAGAAGTGCACAGCAATGGCTTACAGAGCATAGCAATCGCCCTGAAAGGGCCTATGGGCCATAACAACCATTTGACCAATCAACACAGGGCAAGTCCTCCAAGCCTGAAGGCACACCAATCCTGAGCCTGTGCATACCCCTAGACACTCCCCTTATACTGCCCTATAAGATCTCTGTCCCGTGGTTTCTCGTAGTCTTTCCCCAGCCATCCACCATGGTGGATGGATGAAAGGCCCGAGCTAATAGGGTTAGCTCATTAAACAACTACAATAAGAGACTCGTTGCTTTTGCATCGAAATGGGCCTCTTGGTGATTTTGGGGTTCAGAATTTGGGCACAACAAGGGCACATCTAATTATCCTTTTAACGGGGTGACTGTGGTTGTCTAGGGTGTTTCTGAATTCATTCCCTGACACAAACAATGAATTGAACCATGGGAAAAGACAAAAGACCAATCCATGAAGAAGTCACAACTTGATACATTTGGAATGGGAGAAAACTAAGGCTTGAGCCTATTGAAGAGCAGCTGGCTTGGTTACTTTATAGAGCCCTGGGCTACCTGCTTCCTCCTATGGGTCCTGTCTAGACACTGGACACTGTGCCTTCCTGCTGTTTCTCCTGGCAGTCTTCTGGAAATCAGCGGCTGCCTTAGCTTTGCCTACCTGTGTTTCTCTAACCCAGCTTCATCCCAGTATACTAAAAACATAGGAAAAAAAGAGTCTGAGAGCACTAACTGGGAAAATCAGTCTGAAGTTGAAGGCCAGAGATGCATAGATAGACATGACTCATACAAATCACTTTCAGCCACATATGTGTGTTATCCAGTGTGTTGGTGGTGCCCTGTGCAGGTTTAGTCCCCTAGCAGAGCTCAGCTGGGAAGCTTTGTCAAGCTGTAGACTTGCTTTACTTTGTTATAAGTATCTTTCACTCCCCATTTTTTTTCTGAGGGTTAAAAAATCCAGAACAATCACCCACCCCTAAAGATTCTCAGAATCAGAGCCTGGCTTCTTTGTTTATCCACCATGATGGTTAATTTAGACTCTTATCTTAGTTGAGTCTAAAAAATTATCTAAAATGCCTCATGATGTGTTGGGGACCAGGAAAGTTCCATTAAGGAATGTCTTATGGTCTGAATTGGTTTCAGTAAACAGGAGCTCCGGCCTACAATTATATTGCAGATTCGAGCTAATCTGCTATTGTATAGCATGGCCTCAGTGTAGAATGTCTCCTAGTTTGCATCTCTATGGGCCTAAGCATTGAGTAGGCCCACACCTGGGCTGAGAACTCTAAGTGACTAGAAACTTAGTTGATGCTTGAATTAATAGAATCACTTGATATTGAAGGGACCAGCTCCCCATTTCGGCAGCCATAACAGCTGAACATCTGCTTGTCTGACCTTGTCCTAGTCACTAGAAAGGCAGATCCCTGCCTCATGGCAAGGAACCAATCAGAAGTTAGCTGGTGGCGCTATGCTTTTACGGCTCTGGGTGTGCTTTACGGACAAGTGCACAGCAATGACTCGCAGAGCATAGCAACCACCCTGGGAGGGCCTATGGGACATAGTGTTAGACCCCCGAAAACTCAAGTATCCTGGGTCCCAGGCCAGGTTCGCGGTCACCCCAATCACCAGGCGGATTCGAGAGCTTGCTGCAAACTGCACGAGGCTTTATTGCAATTTAACGAGCTAACCCCATGTTAGCTCGGGTCTTTCACCCACCCGCCATGGCGGATGGCTAGAAAAAGACAGCTCCTACGGGCTCCCAAAAGATCTTATAGGGCAGCGTAAGGGGAGTGTCTAGTGGGTACACACAGGCTTAGCACAGGCTCACGATTGGTGTGCTTCCAGGCTTGGAGGGCTTGCCCTGTGTTGATTGGTCAACTGGTTGTTATGGCCCATAGACCCTCCCAGGGTGGTTGCTATGCTCTCTACATCATTGCTGTGTGCTTGTCCGTAAAGCACACCCAGGGTCGTAAAGCATAGCGCCACCAGCTAACTTCTGATTGGCTCCTTGTCATGAGACAGGCATCTGACTTTCTAGTGACTAGGTCAAGGTCATAGAAGCACATGTTCGGCTGTTATGGCTGCCAAAAGGGAAGCTGGTTCCTTCAATAACAACCAATTGGCCAATCAACACAGGGCAAGCCCTCCAAGCCTGGAAGGCACACCAATCCTGAGCCTGTGCATACCCCTAGACACTCCCCTTATGCTGCCCTACAAGATATCTCTGCAGCCCCTTCGAGCTGTCTTTGCTAGCCATCTGCCATGGCGGGTGGGTGAAAGACCCAAGCTAACATGGGGTTAGCTCGTTAAACAACAATAAAGCCTCATGCAGTTTGCAGCAAGTTTTCAAATCTGCCTGGTGATTGGGGTGACCGAGGTCCTGGGCTGGGACCCTGGAAGCCTGAGTTTTCCGGGGGGCCTAACAATATCAGCTATATACGTCATAATAGATGTTTCCTGATACTACCCCTGCCCTTGGAAGGTTATTTAAATGGACTTCTCAATAAACTGGTGTGTCTCAGCATCAGCTGGGAGCCCTCCTGAGATGACAAGATGCCTATGTTTGGTCTTTATCGCTGTTGGGTTGCTAGGAGTTTCCAAATCCACACTCCCCCACTCAGGCCGAGCCTCATGGCTACCATGGCTTGGGGCTGAGACATGCCAGGCCACAACAATGATGCATCCAGGAGAGCTTTTTCCAGAGTGGATTAGCTAAGAGAGTAAAGATCTTCCCTGAATGACTGTTAACTTCCAATAGGCAGGTGTCCCAGCCAAGTAGAAAAAAAGTCAGCTAAAACCACCTTCTGCCTCCTGGTCTGCCCTGGTCTGAGCAAATCTCCACCAGTATAGCTGCCAGCCATCTTTCCATCACAGCAGACTCTGTCTGCCCTCCGACTCCTAAGCAAAAATCAGTCTGTCATCCCTTACACAACTTATTGTATATTGGATGCACCTATCCCTAGTGCATGAACTAGCTTGTTAGAGCCCATTCCCTAGGAGGGGATGCCATGCTCAGACTTAATGCAGAGGGAAGGGACTTGGTCCTGGCCCAACTTGATGTTTCAGACTGTGACAAGTACTCATGGGGATACTTACATGTTAGGAGGAGTGGATGGGGGGGGTAGGCTGGAGGGGAGGGGAGGGGGAGTGGGAGGAGTGGTGGGATCTTTGGTTGGAATGTAAAATAAAAGTAATAAATAAATATTTTTAAAGTATTACCTAGAAGTTGGGGGTATAGCTCAGTGGGAGAACATGTGCTTTAAAAGTACCAGGATTCAATCTCTTACACCGACAAATAAAAATAACAGTGAAATTTCACCTCTTCCACCCAGAGCTTAGAACCAAATCATATTTCCATGAAGATAGTGTTAGACCCCCGAAAACTCAAGTATCCTGGGTCCCAGGCCAGGTTCGCGGTCACCCCAATCACCAGGCGGATTCGAGAGCTTGCTGCAAACTGCACGAGGCTTTATTGTAATTTAACGAGCTAACCCCATGTTAGCTCGGGTCTTTCACTCACCCACCATGGCGGATGGCTAGAAAAGACGGCTCCTTGGGTCTCCCAAAAGATCTTATAGGGCAGCGTAAGGGGAGTGTCTAGGGGTATGCACAGGCTTAAGATTGGTGTGCTTCCAGGCTTGGAGGGCTTGCCCTGTGTTGATTGGTCAACTGGTTGTTATGGCTCATAGGCCCTCCCAGGGTGGTTGCTATGCTCTCTACGTCATTGTCGTGCGCTTGTCCGTAAAGCACACCCAGGGTCGTAAAGCATAGCGCCACCAGGTAACTTCTGATTGGCTCCCTGTCACGAGACAGGCATCTGACTTTCTAGTGTCTAGGTCAAGGTCATAGAAGCACATGTTCGACCATTATGGCTGCCAAAAGGGAAGCCGGTTCCTTCAATAGGAGTGAATGCTATAATTTGAGATCAGTACTCAATATATAAGGAAAATAATCTTTTTACATACACATTAAATTTATGTGTGTGCTTGCCTGTATGATTGTATCTCATTTGTGTGTAGGAGGTCAAAAGAGTGTGTCTGATTCCCTGAAGCTGAAATTACAGGCAGTTTTGAACTGCCTGATGTGGGAACCAAACTCTGGTCCTCTAGAAGATCAGCAAATGCTTTTAACCCAACCAAGACCTTTCTCCAGCCTCCAGATAGTCTTGATACTATGGGAGGGCATGAGCAAAACCGAAATGGAAAATGGGAGATGAAAGGGGAGGATATTATATTATAAAGGACTTCAAATTAACATTTTCAAAATACATAGAATATTTTTATATAGAATTTTTTTAAATGTGAGATTTTTGAGGAAAAAAAACCTTGAAAGACAAAGAAAATTCAAGAAGAAAACAATTGCCTGTGATTCCACATTGGAATTTAACCACTATTAATTTTTAATGTCGACACCTTTGATATTCTGTTACATACTTTTTTTCTAATAACAACCCCTTGGTTTTTTCATCTCAATTTTTTTTGCCACTATCTATAAAATTTGATTGGATTTTACTATCATGATATCTTAGTCTATGCTCTATTGCTGTGAAGAGAAACCATGACCACAGCAAAGAAAGCATTGAATTGGGGCTTATCATTTCAGCAGTTTAATCCATTTTTATCATGGCAGGGGGCATGGTGGCACACAGGCAGACATGGTGCTGGAGAAGTAGCTGAGAGTTCTACATCCAGATCCACAAGTAGCATAAAAAGAGAGACTCTGGGCCTAGCATGGGCTTTTAAAATCACAAAGCCCAGTCGCAGTGACATGCTTCTTCCGACAAGACCACACTTACCCTCCAAAAGCCACATCTCTTAATCCCTCTCAAGTATTGCCACTACCTGATGACCAAGCATTCAAATATATGAGCCTATAAGGACCATTTAATTTAAACCATCACACGTGACTTGCCATAATTTTTTGAAGTCATACTATTGGACCTTTGTAGACTCATAGACTTGATCTTCTCACTATTATGAACAGAATTTGTGTGGTTATTTCCTGGGATAAGTCTCTCTAATTGTGTAGGGACAGAGTACATGGACACCTGTTTTTATATGGTAGTGTCTCATTGGGCAGGTAAGCAGGCTTACCAAGGACCAGGTATGACTAGCCTGTCTATATTTTACAAGCTATTGTGTGATTCTGATGAGCCCAGATACCATCCACTGCATACTCTGAAAATAACCAAGGAGACCCAAAGTTCATATAGAAATGTCAAACAACATCTGCTAGGACTGAGAACATCAGATGGTACTGAGTCACAAATTACAGGAATAACCATTCAGAATCTAAGATCACATCTTCCTCCAGTTCTTCTGTGAATGGAATCTAAACTGGCAAAATCATTCTCTTAAAAGATGGCAAATTGGTACTGTAAGCCAAGCGACTAGGTTGCTTATTTCCAGGAAAGGTAATTTCAGTAATTACTGGAGAAAAAAACATAGCATTGCATCATGCTTTTTATTCCATCTTTTCTGTACCACATGAAAGCATCGTGTTTCCTACCAAGTGCTCTGAGAAACTGAAGAAAAGATCATAAACCACAAGAAAAGTCAAGACCATTGTCAGTGTGACTCCCAGGGGAGGGAGCAGGGGAGACATGACATTCTTCTAAGACATTGAGCTGACTTTCATTTTAACTTCTGCCTGTGAGTAAGAATTCCTAAAGTGACCCCATTCAGTTAATTATCCACAGTTCAGTGGGTCCCAGATCACCCTACAAAAACCCAGTCATTTTGAGATGGCACCTAGGGCTCTGCATTGCTGGCATATTGCTAGTGGTATGGAGCATGGGCAGTATGTTACAAGGTTCTTTCTCCACAGAGACATCCAAGTCATCCAGAGGGTTATGACAGGAATGAAAAATACCTTCCTCGGCTTCACACTTGCAAAAGTGCGAGGATTCTCTAAGAGCATGGCTGTAAGAAGGCTTAATTAAAGTCTTAAAAATAGGGGAGCTAACCTGACTGCATAAATTCGGAGACGTTTCACTGGTGATTGACAACAACAAATGACCCATAGATGTCCAGTTGGCTTACACAGAGCTAGAGCTGATCTGTGCTTTCAAAGAATCTGTTCCACAAAGTGATAATGGTCCCACAGAGAACCATAGACTATTTAACTAAAACTTCAGTTTTAGGCAGGCTGCCTTCGAGGTATTGGAAAGAGCAGTCTAGGAGACCCCCCCCCCAAACAATATAGGCTACTGCTATTGTCATTCGTTGACTCCAAGTACTTGAAAGAAAGATAGCATTGCTGAAGACACCCCACACTCAGACATAGGACTTAGAAATTATGCTAGTACTGCCTTGATAGCCTCCTCTGTTAGGACTAGTGCTCTTAGTACAGGAAGGCCATATACAAGTGCCAAGGGGAGAAAAATATCAATCATTAGTCTACCAGCTGTAAAGCCCACAAACCACAATGATTGGCCTAACAAGATATCTCTAGCAGTGCAATAACCACCCTTATATCCTGGGGGTAACTGACAGCTATGTACTTGGACTTAAGGTGGGCTCAATAGGAGTGAATTCACTCCTGGTACTGTAAACTTAGCTAACTACCCATGGCTGAAGAGGTCATAGAGCCTAGAAGAGAAACTGCTACTGTTTTTCCAAACCAATATAACTTCCACCTATATTCTAAATACTTACTTTTAATCACACAGGTATCCTGTAGGTCTCAGCCCTCATCAACGTTGTTTTGTTTTGAAACAGAAATAGTGCTAGTCAAAATGCAAAGGTTATTGACTATGGGTGCCCAACCACAATTGATACAACCACAACACAATCCCACATACCCAAGGCTCATGGAAAACCTAAGAGGAATTGATGAAAAGACTGTAAGAGCTGGAAGACCAGTGTGCCTGCTATGAGGAGATAGTGTCTTTTAGATACAACAGGGAAGCTACACCCATGAAATCTCAACAATGTGGTTGCCAGCAGCACCTATATAATGACAACTCTGGTTGGCATGGCAACACATATGACAGAAATTTCACAAGGTTCCAATTCCTACATTAAGAGCTACTGGCAATCATTGGTTGCTGGGAGATGGAGAATCAGTTTTCTTCAGGGATGAGTGTCCTGTTAACTTATCCAACCCCAAGTGGTCAGCCCTAAACAAAAGTACATACGAGACTTCCTAAATGGACTCCAGTATTAAATACAGCCTGTCTTGAAGGTTCTTCATCAAACCTCATTTTACTTTTTGGTTGGCATTATAGAGTAATAAGTGCCAATTTGCATAAATTCTTGACACATGATAGCGGATGCCTAGAGACATTAACTTCCCAATGGATTTGTTTCACTCTAAATAAGCTCTTTCTCTCTCTCTCTTCCTCCCTTGCTCCCTCCCTCCCTCTCCCTCTTTCTCTCTCTCCCCTCTCCCCTGTTTCTCTTCTCTCCTCCCTGAGTCAGAGAGGAAGTAGGTGACAGAGATCACACAGATCAATGCCCAGTAAAGGGTACAAGCATTGACAGGATATTGGATTGACCTGTACCTGAATTAAACATACAATGTGGACAGAGATGTCAGCAGACCTTGAAGTCAGCGGCTGAAATTCCCTTGTCTCTTAAACAGTTCTCTGAAGAATTCTGAGTCAGCCAACCTTTCCAGAATATTTCAACTCAGCCAGATTCTGAAAGAAAACTCTGCTGTTGTGACACCCAGGGAGCTCATTTATGATAGCTTGCAAACTTGAAAAGAAAAAAAAATCTGACAAGAAGGAAGAAGAGAGATTTCGCTTCTGTCCCCAGTGGCTGCCTCTTTGCACAGAAACCAGGGGCCTTTCTGGAGGCCACTAGAGAACTATTCCTCCAGATTTCGTCACCTTCCTTACAGACACAGTGCAGACACACCTTCCCTACCTCAAAAAAAAAGGACACAAGGATGAACTTTTCTAGGCTTATTGAGAAGCACCCTGCCCTGGGGGCAGTCCTAGAGGAGGCAGGAAGTGTCCCTTGTCAGGGTCAGGGGAGTCACAGCACATATTGCACCTCACAACTTCTGAGATACTGAACATAAACAATGTGGGCAGGCCACTCTCCTTACAGCACATGGCTATGGAACTTCCATCATGAGCTAACATATTAGTGTGCCCTGGAGCCTCAACAGGGGGAAAAAAATCTTACTCAAAAATGGGCACAAGCCACACTCTAGTCTTCCAATAACACTCTAACTTTATCTGCTTAGTCTCCTTTCCTTATTTCTTCCCAACACTTAGCCCACTGGGGGGGGGGGGTGTATGAGAAGTAACACATATGCAAAAGACCTCAAAGTTCAAGTTGATAATGATAATTTACTGTTGTCCACACAATCTAGTGTAGTATTAAACCATCTTAAGAGAAATGAGTATTTAAGATGTGGGAAGTGATGGACCCTGTCTATGGAAAGTTCTCCTAGCAGACATCACTAGAGTTCTGGACCACAGTCTATGAAAATATGTTACCATTGCAGTTCTAAGGTGCTCTTCTTAATTTAGTACCCCATTCTCTCTGGCTGCTTCCTGTCTATTGTCACATATATCTATGAATCAAGTAACCTGGATATAGGCACCAGGGGTACGGGTGCCGTAGGTTCAACTTGGCAGAGGGAGGGATCCAGTGCAGATGACGAGGTAATTGTCACAGAGGAAGTGGCCATATTTGAATATCACTAGTTTGTTAGCCAGCACAAAGCTCTGCATCTCACCCACTCTGAAGGTTTCAATTGTAATTTGCATATCAACATCCCTTTTAGACTATGCCTACAGTTACTAAGTGACAGAGAAGGTTAACAAGAAATTTCTGAGGGGAAAATAAAAAAATCCCATCCCAGTTTCAAAAGGAAGGCAAGAACCTGTCTCTGCAAAATACAAATAGAAGGGGAAGCTCTTTTTCTCCCTCTACCTGGCATGGAGACAAATGTTTGATGCACTAAAAACATGGCTTCACTGGGCATTCACGCCATAGGGTGGGAAGTATCATTTCCAGAGACACAGTGGAGCCCAGACTGCTTTATACAACAGGCTAAGTCTCCCCCTCCTCCAGCATGGCCCAGCATGTGGAACTCACAGGGCTGTCCAGGCCTTGGGCAAGCACCAAGGCTGTGTTTGTGAATGAGTCCCTACTATGAAGATCCCATGATTAGAAGTTGTTTGATACTCTTTATACTCAGAACCAGCTGGTGCTCCACCATCAGTCACATCCACAGAGGGGAGAAAGATGTGTGTTCGCTCCACTGTAGAGTCAACCAACCCTAGGGACCACCCCAGCCCTCACTCAACTTTTATATGAACTCATAAATTCCTAATTGCTCAAGCCAGTTCTGATTTGGATTTCTAATGACCTGATGTAAAACTACATCCTAAGTAAAATACTCTGTTCTCTACTAGGTTTCTGATTTTAACAACGGCTGTGTACTGAACTATATGCCTTTATTTCATAGGTCACCAACAGGTTACACCTATCACTTAGTCTATTAGAAAGATGTCCTAGGGGGGTGGGGAGAAGGCTGGGTTGGTAAAATGACTGCTGCACAAACACAAGGACCTGAATTGAGTTCCCACGCACTCTGTAAAGCTGGATGTGGCAGCACATGCCTGCAATCCCAGCAATGGGGCGGGAAGGGAAGCAGGAAGATCCCTGCGCCTTGTTGGACTGCTAGTCTAACAAAAATCAACACCTCCAGGTTCAGGTAAAGACATTGTCTCAAAAATTAAGGTAAAGAGTAATTAAGGAAGATGCTGAATATCAACCTCTGGCCTCCAGGCACAGATGCACACACATGTATAAATATTTGCACATACATGAATACTTAAACATATAAACACACACATATACATACTCACACACAAAAAGAAGGGTGCCCTACCTGTGGGTGTGAGACCAGAGGGGGGCTTTTTGTTTGAGTCTCTTATATGTATAAATACAGGAGAGTACCCAAGAGGGGTGTGAGAACCCCAGCTCTACTCTCAATAGTGGACTAACCCCGACAAGGTTATTCGGGTTTTATGACCTCCTTTACTTCAATTTCCAATGGACATAGTCATAGCACTTTCCTTGGGATCAAATGAAAGAGTACCGAACCAAATAAGTAACTAAAACTATGGCTTCAACAAAATAGTTTTTTTTTTTCATTTGTACATTCTAAGATGCAAAGATTTAGAGACACTTGTTCTTTCTGTCTGGTTATCACACAGCCCGTTCTCTGGTCTCATCCCTCACATTCCGTTCCTCACTTGTAACTGTGACTGCCCTGTCAAAGCAGAGTCTCAAAACATGTAAAAGCAAAGCACCTTGAAACAACTGCAGTTTTAAACCAGGGTTTTCAAGGCCTACGATGCTAACACTCTGAATGTATACTGTAGGGTATGATGCTATGCCTGGGTGATAAAAGCAAATCTGATCCAAGGTCTCCAATGAAAGAATAAAAATGAAAGGCAAATGGGAAAAGGCTGTACAGAATCACTGTGACATTCGCTCCCTCACATCTCAGATGGAGAGGAAAGTGTGCTCAGTGAGGGGCCACATCGAAAGTCCCCTGGGAGATTTAGTAGTCCATGGAGCTCCACACATTCAGTCCCCAATCCCTGCAGAAAGAGCAGAAAAGAAGGGCCTGATGTAATTCTGTGGGGACGCTTCCTAGAGGTCACCGCACAGGGCTTCCACAGCTGAATCAAGTTACAAATCAAGGGATTTTTTTTTTTTTTTTTTTTTTTTTTTTTGTGGAAGAAAGAGACAACATTCCACCATAGCCTGTGGAATGTGCCCGTTGTGATGAGGACCAGCATCATGTCAGTACAGGTAGCTATTGTAATGAAGTCTCCATTTTTTTCTACCCTATGAGGAGGTTCTTGCTGTAATACCTAGTCATTCACTCTAGCCTTATTTTTGTCAAAATGCATCCTGTTTTTCAGGTCCATCAGTGGTTTGTTTAAGCTAGAAGTCATCAAGACAGCATACTGAAAACACAGAACCACACCTTACTCTCAAGCACCTCACTGTTAAGCAAAAGATGTTACTGTTAAGTGATCACCTTGTAAAGCTGTACCTGGTTCACAGCAAGTGCTCAAACAGTCTTTTTCAACTAAGATGTTTGTGGTTAAATGTAGACTATGGGGTCAGAAGGACTGGAGCAACTAAATTCCTGTTCTAGCACTCCCCAGTTGTGTAGCCTAGGGAAAGTCACCAGCACTGTCTATGGGATAGCTCTGTTCCCATGCCTAGATAGCTACATTCACCTCTCATTTTATGTATTATAAGAAAGAACATTGTGTGTTGAGATTCCTTCCCACACTTGACATTTCATTCACAACCCTTGCAGACTACTGCAGGGCAAGAAGCGATTGTCCAGAGTCTGATGTCTAAATGTCACTATCTAAGTTTCTCAGGCCTCCCCAGTTAACCAGAAATTCCGAGAAGAATCTTGTCAAGTAGCAAAGGTTCCAAATATGCCAGAAGCTTCCTAGGACAGAGAACAAACAGTCTGGAAGATGCATAAACTTTCTTTGTACAAATCTGCTCATCGTCCAAGTAGATAAAAGCTAATGTTATGACCATGGAGTTTAGATGCACAAATAGCTTCTTCATAAAAGGTCAGATCTCTCAAACATGAAATAGGAAATCTGGGAAAGAGGTCGTTTAGGTTTCTTGTCTCATCCACCAAGATTTGATTGAATAGTTTACAGTTGATTCATTGGTCTTCTCATGGGAGATTAAAAGACAAGTCCATATTTCCAGTAAAAAATATGCTCTGGGTGTGTTAGATAAGGAAGGATAGAAGGAGCGTAGAAGAGGGAAGACAGGGAAAGAAACAGAATGTGAACTTTCAGTTTGTATAAAATTTAGCCATGTTGTGTCCTTCAGTAGAGATCTGGACACCCTTCTTTAGGCTAATGCAGAGATTCCTTCTGGAATCTCAGCGGGAACTTGCAAACAGGAAAACTCACTCAGGGAAGGGCAGACACAGACACAATGTTCCTCCGTTTTTTACCATAAACAGCTAAGTTAAAACTGAGATGTAATTATATTGCAGTAAGTGGTAGCCTGCTTCAGGAGATGTGACAATATGATTAAAAATAATTTAATGGAGGCTCTAAAAATATTAACTCCAAATATTTTTTAAAATAGCACCAAAGAATTCTGAGATTACTCAAATTCCTAAGGACACAAATACTGTATTAAGATTTTGCTAATCAGAAGAGCACATCCTATTCTCAGATGTCACATTCTAGTCCACATATGTTACATGGTCTGTCAAAACCAGGTCTCCAAACACTGAAGAGCAAATGCACCTCACAGCCCGAAATGGGACTACAGGTGCAGGTGTAAACCAGAAAGATTTTTCAGGACTTGCTGTGTCAGCAATGAGGAGAATACTGTGAGTTCTGTTGCTTATGATGCTTTGGCTCAGTGATAAAAAGCAAATCTAATTCATAGGCTCAAACAAAGAATAACAACAAAGAGATAAGGGGGGAGAGCATGTACAAAATCAGTGTAGCCTTCAGTCCTGATTGGATCCACAGAGCTGCCCTGTTAGCAGCCTCTGCTCTGGCAACTCTCTCCCCCTGCACCAGCCTTGTTGGCTGGGTCCTATCCTGTGGGGAAGCTCCAGACCTCAAGTTCCCATGCCACACTATCTGAAGTAAAAGGGACCTCTCTCAACTGTTGTCCCAAAGTAGAGTAGATGAGGTTTCCAGAATCTCTCAGCACCTCCTCCTCTCATCCACTTAAGGGGGCCTGAGCTGGGGAGGTAGTTTCCAGGCCAACTCTCACACAGTCATTGTAAAGGCTTCACTGGTTAGCCAAGAGGAGGCTTGTTTAGCCCTGGGGATGAAATCAAGTCCACCCTCCCCACCTTCAGAATACTTGAGATTCTTGAAGTGCCATTGAATCAAGTAACAATAGTGGCAGAAAGGGGGAAAGTGGGTAAGAAGGAGTCAAGGATGAATTTCAGGGCTGCAAACAACAGTTTGAGATTGTGCATGAAACTGTAGACACAATCTACACATTGCAAACACAACTTATAGCTTGAAATTGTCTATGAAACGGCAGAGACAGGGCTCTAACTAATGTGAACTATGTGAAAAGCCTATAAATAATCCTTAAGCTCAAAGATATGAATGCTACAAAACTTCTGGACGACTCTGGAAGGTGCAACGTCACTGGGATTTCCCATCCCCTGTTGTTGCTCCTGCATGTGGATAAGAATTCTTCTGTTTGTCTATGACCCCATCTCCTCTATTTTAAATCTATACTGCAAAGCAAGCCTTCCAGCAGCTACTAAGCAAGGAAGGGTACCTCCCCTAAAACAACCAATCCTGTTCTCTGGGACCCAGTTTGAGAGTTCTAGGAAAGGACACTGAGTTTGGATCATGTAACTCTCCCTGGGTAGCAGTTGAGTTACATTTTAAAGAATTATTCCCAAGGGTCTACTTCTGTAACTTTATGGACAGTGAGATCATTTGGCAGTTCTCAGAAACAGAACAGGCCATGCAGTGAGAAGCCAGTGTTTACACACTGATACATATTGCATGATACTGGGCTCGTGATACATTTAGAGTCTAAACTTTGTTCTCAATTCATATGAAATCAAAAGAAGATGAAGAAGAAAGAGGAAGAGGAGGAGGAGCAATATCAAGCCATAGACTTGGAATAAAGAAGCAAGAGAACACTCCTGTTTTCCCCCAGTTTTTGGCTTCCCCATTGCTGACATCTTCAGTGTTCCAGTAACACTTTGTCCCTGTGCCTGTGAGAACAGTGCACCGCAGTATCACGGCTATTTCCATGACTATTCCCTGAAATGACAGCATTCTCTTCAAACTGGAAAGGTGTTTTGCTATTCATGTGCCCAACAACTATGCTAATACTTACCTTGGAGTTAATGCTTAATCAGATTATCATACTTATTCAATGAGTGTATTGATAAGTAAGTCTCAAATTATCTGATTGCTTTGTCCACTGGACATTTCAATTAAGGTTTTATTTGAAGACTATTTTTACAGAAAACATCAAATAACCAAGATGTTTCTCGCCTTATGTTTTGTGTTTAAATAAAAATGTGTTCAAACTGTACCCAAATGAGTGACAGCGGGGGATGAGGAGAGGGCAGTGGGATCCCCAAGAAGTGTTTTGGTTTTTTTGTTGCTGTTGTTGTTTTGTTTTGTTTTTGCTGGGGCCTGGTGGTGCATGCCTTTAATCCCAGCACTTGGGAGGCAGAGGCAAGCAGATCTCAGATCTCTTACCTGGAGGCCAGCCTGGTCTATAGAGCAATTTCCAGGATAGCAAGGGCTACACAGAAAAACTGTAGGGAGCCGTCCCTGCATTCTCCATTACAAGATGGCGCCTGCATCCGGCAGGCACCGAATGTAAACAAGATTATTGCGCAGGCGCTGGGTAATTTTCCATTCCTTGATCTCTGCCTATTCCGTGGCGTCATATGGCCGGATGAGCTGCAGCCAATCATGGGGTGACACGTCCGAGGCGGCGGTTGCCAGCCTTTATTAGGGGACGGGATTCTTGGCTTGGGGTCTCCGCTCTGGTAAGCTTATGCTCTCCTCTCAAGACGCATTAAAGCTTTCCTGCAGAAGGATCCGAGTGTCCCGTGTATGATTTCTTGCTGGCGAGAAATACAGAGCGTGCGCGGGACATATGGTGCCGAAACCCGGGAACATGTGAACATCTCCAGCACCGCGGAGACCCCTCTAACGAGGCGGATTCAGAACTGCAGGGTGGTAAATTCGGAGAGGTATGATTTTTCTGGACTTTGGCTTGGGAATGTTGCTATTGTGGGAGGTTAATATAGAGGCTTCTATGCTTTTACTAGGAGCTATTTTGACTTTTCTCACTGTTGTAGCAATCTTAAAGAAGTCCAGAATTACATATCAGAAACCGAATGTGGTGAGAGATGGGGCGCACCTAACAATAAAATATAAGAAAAAAGTACCTCCCGGGATGTCTAGTGACAAGGGAGTGAATAATTTGTTAAGAGAAACAGCAATAAATAAGAAAAAAGGACCTCCTGGGATGTCTACTGACAAGGGAGTGAATAATTTGTTAGATGATTCTGTAAAAGCTTTAAATCTTGATAGCTCTGATGACTCTAAAAGCTCAGGAGATGAAGTCTTAAATACTGGGGAAACAGCTCAGCTAGGTGAAAAAGAAACAAAAATGGAGGGAGAGAAAATAGGGGATAACCAGTCACACCCCGGTAAATTTAAGAGACCTGTTAATCCAGCGGGTGTACTTCCATCAGCACCCCCATTATATGAGTTACAACAAAAATTTGGTACCGACTCCTTTTTACCATTAGAGGAGCGGAGAAAATTGCAGATGGCTTTCCCAGTCTTTGACAGGGGAAAAGGCCGCGCATGTTATTCGCTCAAGTAAATTATGTATGCTTGTTTTAAAATGTTCCATTTCCTGGTATGGCCATTTTGTAGCTGGTCACATGACTGACGGTAGCCATTTTGCTAAAGTTAAGAAAAGGATACTTAAACCGCCATCTTGACTAAAGGTTACCGCATGGAAATTAGAGGTACCATCTTAGAAACAAGTTTTTCAGTTAAGATTTAAAATGTTAAAGCTTCTATATATTAAAGAAAGACCTTAAGGAAATTTAAATTTCTTTTTAAAACCAGTTTTCAAATGTTTGATTTTATTAATGTTTGTACTTAAAGAGCTTCAATTTAGAATTTTTAAGCAAAGCCTGACAATGTAAAGTTCTTGTTTTGTAAAAGATGCTAATCTATTATGTTGGTAGCACACACCTTTAAGCTCAGGGTGTTGGTGACACACGCCTTTAAGTTTTGGGCGTTGGCGGCATACGCCTTTAATCCCAGCACTAGGGAGTAAGAGACAGATGGATCTTTATGAGTTCAAGGCCTGCCTGGTCCGACAGATCGAATTCCAGGACAGGCTCCAAAGTCACAAAAAAAAAACCCTGCCTCAGAAAGAAGTTAAGCTACTGTTTAAGGAAGTTCAGCTGTATTACAGAAATAAGACTTTACCTAGCCACCTGTGTGCTTCTTAAAAACAGATAATGGGCCGGCTTATACCTCTCAAAAGTTCCAGCACTTCTGTAGACACATCTGACTGGCTTACCTTATAACCCTCAAGGACAAGGCATTGTGGAACGTGCCCATCGCACACTTAAGTCTTATTTAATCAAACAAAAGGAGGGAATGGGAGCATCCTTACCCTCGGTGCCAAGAGTTGCAATATCCATGGCACTCTTTACCCTTAATTTTCTAAACACCGACGCTCAGGGCCATACAGCGGCCAAGCGTCATACCTCAGAACCTGAAAGGTCTAAGGAGATGGTAAAATGGAAAGATGTCTTAACTGGTCTTTGGAGAGGCCCGGATCCTATTCTCATAAGATCCAGGGGAGCGATATGTGTTTTTCCACAGGATGAAGAGAATCCCCTGTGGATCCCGGAAAGACTCACCCGAAGAGCCTCTTTGGACCCTCAAAAGTCGGAACTCCACCCTCTCCCCGGGAGTTGAGAGCCGCTATTATCCAGATTAACTCCTGTCCTTGACGGAGGGACTGTCATCATGGATTGCTTCAGCTGTCTCCTATTTTAAGGAATGGGTGGAGGTGGGATTGTTTGGTGCAGCCGTTTGCTGCGGATTGATGTTGCTTCTCTGGCTGGTCTGTAGGCTCAGGGCTCAAACTAAGAGAGACAAGGTGGTTATCGCCCAAGCGCTTGTAGCTTTGGAACAAGGGGCTTCCACTGATATTTGGCTAACTATGCTTAAGCAATAGGCCGCTGGCCAGACAGCTCTTGCACACCCGGAGCCTAGGCTCATTGCACAGGGTAGAGTGCCTGGCTTGAGCAGCCCATGAGGGATGTCGAGCAAGGCATCGCACAGAGAGTTGCCCAATATGCAGGCTTCTCTGGGAGGCATGTTGTCCTGCATAAGGGTTGCCTGCCCTAGTCTCCCTTTCCCAGAAAAACGGCAGAGGACAGGTCGAGAGCGCTTCGGGTCAAGCTAACAGCCTGATGGCGACTCTTGTACACAGTCTTAATATTTGATTGGGAAGGTACAACCTCTGCCTCTATCCCTCAATATTTGGGTGACCTATTTGCTTGTAAAAATATAAAGCCTTATCATTAATTAATAAAAAAGGGGGAGATGTAGGGAGCCGTCCCTGCATTCTCCATTACAAGATGGCGCCTGCATCCGGCAGGCACCGAATGTAAACAAGATTATTGCGCAGGCGCTGGGTAATTTTCCATTCCTTGATCTCTGCCTATTCCGTGGCGTCATATGGCCGGATGAGCTGCAGCCAATCATGGGGTGACACGTCCGAGGCGGCGGTTGCCAGCCTTTATTAGGGGACGGGATTCTTGGCTTGGGGTCTCCGCTCTGGTAAGCTTATGCTCTCCTCTCAAGACGCATTAAAGCTTTCCTGCAGAAGGATCCGAGTGTCCCGTGTATGATTTCTTGCTGGCGAGAAATACAGAGCGTGCGCGGGACAAAAAACCTTGTCTCAACAACAACAGCAAAAATGTCTTATTCCTGTTCATGGTATTTGACTGTTAATTTGTAGCTTTCTCTTGTGCATAACTATAAAAATGTCAACATTGTGTATTTGTTTTATAGTATCATTTCAACAATCACTTGATAATAATTACTAACTTCAAGCATGTGTTTAAAAAAATGCTTCCCAGGCTTCACCCTATCTGGGGAGCAGAAAGGGTATGGGATAGGTAGGGTGTTGGTTGGGGGGGCAGGGGGTTGGGGAGGCAGAGGGAACTGGGATTGACGTGTAAAACAATCTTGTTTCTAATTTAAATAAAAAATGGAGAGAAAGAAAAAAAATGCTTCCCAACTTTTTTTTTTCCACACCATAGCACACCTCAAAAAAAAAAAAAAAAAAAAAAAACTGGATTATTTAGTCTATATAACTATGGGTTCTCCAAGAGTCTGAGGTGAGCAGACAAAACTGTGGTTCTGATAACTCTAAGCAATGACAGAAATCTTGGCACATTTTCTTATGAACTAAAACGGGAGACTGGGTACCATGTGTTTCTATTTTCCATTCTAGATTCCCCAACTCCTTTCAGACTGAGTGAGAGTTAAGAGGATTTGTCTTTTGAAAGTCATCTTTCAGGTAAGTCACTTTTAGTTATATATATATATATATATATATATATATATATATATATTCATCATTGCAAGCAAAATTGCAAGTTGCCAATGCCAAGTTACTGCAGCCTCCAAAGCATCAGCTACAAGTAACTGGGATTTCTAAAGATCTTTTTAAAGTGTTTTCTTTGGTTCCAACTCTTTGTCTTCTACTTTCAGAAATCACCAGAGCTACAGTTCTAGGAATGTTGAATGACATTTCCTAATGGGAAGAAAAACTGTGTAAGACCATTCAGTGACCATTCGAAGCCTGAGATCCGTGTGTCCTTCTGCCTATACAACTTTCCTTGTGGTGATTCACAGGCTCCTGACACCTAACTCCTTCCTGGCCCCTCTTCCCACACGCGTGTGCGCATACAGCGCTCTTCTTGCTTGTATTTGCTGACCGCACTGAGGCTGGGTCGGTTTCCTTCCTCTCCTCATTCCTGTCTTGCACAGCTTCTTTTGGTTTCTACCATCTCACTAATATCGTCACCCATTGCAGAATCAGGCACCCTGATTCCTCTCTGACCGCAGCCAGCCCCTCTTAACCTTTGTAAACTAGCCACAAAGTGCTATTGCTTTAACACACAAATCTTCCATCTTGCTAGAGCCCTTTCAAAGCCGCCCTGGCTCCCTTTCAACTCCTTTATTCCACTCCCACTACTTTATCATAAATGATCTTAGAACTGTGAGTACGAACATTTCCTTTTCTTGTTCAAAAATCTCCAGTGTGGTTCCCCATCTCCCATAGGAAAAAAAAAAAAAAAAAACCATAAAAAAAAAAACCCGCAGCATAGCATAGCACACAGGGACACAGGGCTCCTCTTTAGTTGCCCAAACCTAGATGTCTTGCTTCACATCCTTGTGCTACCACTCAGGATTAGATAACTTTGTCTTCCCTGTTCTCTCATGCTTCTCTCGCGCACACGCTGTTCTCTCGCCCTGGAACAAATGTTCACAACTCCACCACTCATGCTTAGAAGAAAATGATTGTCGTCAAGAGTGTACTCAGGATACATCTTCAGCAGCACTTTCCCCAAGCCCCTGGCCTGACTTGGGTACCCATCTACGGCGCTGTAGAAGCCTGCTCCACATTTCTAGTTCTTAGTATTTAGGACACTCGAGCTTGCTGTCAGCAAGCTGCATATGTCTACCAAGGACCCTTGTTGTCTATCACGGAACAAACTTAAACTGACCTGACTGATGTTCCGAGGAGCAAATTCAACCCATGACTTGTGGAAGCGGAGGTATAACTAGTGCAATTCCGTACCTTTTAATCAGCAGTAACTGTCCCAGATCCACCCCACACACACTGGGGACACTCCTTCGTTGTCCAGGTTCCATTTCCCTCCTCTTTGACCCCTCCCCTCCTGCAATTCCCTTTACTTGACAAAAATGCTATTTGCATTGGAATTTTTGTCTTAAAGTTGTTACTGAAGCATTCTCAACTCAAGCATCCTTTCTTGCTAAGTTTCCCTGGTACTGCATATGTATCCCATTGTACAAATAAATTTAAAATGCAATAGTTTGTTTCCCAATGTCATTAAAGTATTGAGATCAGGAAATGTATATATGTCTTTCTTTTCCCACAGGTAAAAGAAATGCTTGATGACATTACGTAATCTAAGAATGCTTACACAATAAAAGAACTGTTTCTTTTTTACTTTATTTGAAAAAGGGTTCTGATATGGATGCAATTTTTCAAAGCATGAATAAAAGAAGCAGAGGGGAAATATAAAAACTAGAATAAATTTGGATTATGATCATTTATCAAATGTAAAAGTGAATTCTGAGAAATAAGATTTTAAAGACTTATTTTATGTGTATGTATGCCTCTATGCATGTATGTGTACTATGTGTGCCTGGTGCCCACAGAGGCCAGAAGAAGGTATCAGCTCCCCTGGAAATAGAGTTACCAATGATTGTGAGTCACCATGTCGATGCTGGGAACCAGACTGGTTCCTCTGGGAGAGCAGCAAGTACTCAACTGCTGAGCCACATCTCCAGAACTTTAAACATAATTAACCCATTGTCACATGAATTATATTTAAATACACATACTATATTAGACCATATCCAAAGTGTTCTTCTGATTACTTGATGCAGGTACAGTTAGCTCGAGGACCTAGGGCAAAGATCTCTGTACCTCTATAGTCCACTGGGAAGGGTAGCAACAAGCTTCACGGATCACTGAGATGCTCAGTGAAATAATACATGAAAAGTACTTTAGACAATGCCTGCTATATTGTTCTCTACTTGTGTTATTTTCATTACGATAAAATTCATGATTAATGTTGGCACCTTATGAATATTAAAACCCAAGGATAAAAAAATAACTGCAAGTTTTTTAAAGTTTATTGGTCAGTTTTTCAACTTTTGTTGAAATAAGAAAAATAAAAGGCCACCTATGTAACAATTTATATGTATTTGCCTGTATAATTGAATGGGACTAGCAATGTAGCTCAGTGGTGCAGAATTTGTCTAACAGGCAAGAGTCCCCAGGTTTCATTCTCAGCATCACAAATAATAAACATAAGTAGAATATAAAATATTTTTTATTATTATCCTAAAAGATATATTTATTATTTTATTGCATAAGTGGTTTTGCCTGCATACATGTATTGCACTGTGTGTATGCCTGGTGCTTGCAGAGTCTGGGAGTAACATTCTAGATCCCCTGGAAATGGAGTTGCATATGATTGTGAGCTGCCATTCGGGTTTTGGGAACTGAACCTGGGTCCTCTGCAAGAGCAGCAAGCACTCCTATCTATCAAGCCATCTCTCCAAGCCCAAGATAATTTAATTTTAATAGCACAGATACAAATGCCAATTCATGATCAGGTCCCAAGTAAGAAAAGACACTGGTGACTACATCCTGATCAGGACCAGGGATTTTGGTAGCAGGCAGATAAGGAATCAAGCCTGGTCTCCTCATCTGATATTTAAAGTCTCCTGTTCTCATCTGTCAAATGGAAATGCTTTCAGCACTCAGAGATTTAAAAAAATAAAAGCAGTATATTTAATAACTTTAGCCCAGTGCTTGTCATAATATAAACACTCAATAAATGTCAATTTTAGACATTGTTACTAATAAGTCAGGGAACCATTATAGAAGTCATTATATTTATTAGGAACAGATTAAAAAACTAGAAGTTAATTTGTCAAAGGACAGGGTGATATATGCCCTAAAACCAAGCTGGACTGAATCCTGGAGCTGGCTACCTGATGGCCAGGGACTGGTAGGAGGCCAGAAGCAAGGGTAATTAGGAAGAGGTCCAACTCAAAAGAGCCAGTCCAAGGTAAACAAGCAAGCAGAGTGAAGGCAAGCCCAGGGGCCCATGCCAAGTGTCCACTAAGCATTGTTTCAACAGCAGAGGACTTCAGCATGGCTTTCATCATAATTGGATATGTAATAGTGAAGGTCACATCTCAGAAGTTAGAGGAAGCACTGAGGAGTTGACACTATGGATTTATCCTGATGAGTAAGACCCATTAACTGATGTTGTGAGAATTATAAAAGCCTTAAGGAAGAGGAAAAAAAAATACAAAGTTACCGTAACATTCTCAATAGCAAAAGACGGTCAACATGGACACCGGAAACTATGTCTTCTAGATGACTACATACTTCACAATTCCTAAATGAAGACAGACACAGTTCTATAGTAGGGAAAGAAGGCTGAGGAAGTTCAAGATGTCTGCTTACTCACCTCACAAGTATTTATTGAAGAGTCCTTAAGACGGAGTGGAGAAGCCTAGGCTGCACTAAGAGCCTGAGATTGGATGTCGGGCAGACAAGGATCGTCCTGCCACTTAAAAGATAACATGAGCTCAGCAAATGGTTTCCTCTACCTTGCTTGAGTCACTTATAAAAGTGGGGATAACAACAAACTAACTGATCGCTGTGGTGATAGAAACGCATATAACACACAGTACCTACCTATCAAGATGGTTAAGTAGATAGACATAACTACTACCCAGAGCACAACAGAGAGGAGAAATTGAAATATCAAGGATACAGAACTACTTCTATAGGAAACACGAGTGAGGAAATTAAATTTGACTGTGAAAATCAAGCCTTTATGAAAGAGATCACACTTGAACCTGGCCTTGTAATTAGGATTACAAATTCAAGGAACTGAAAGAGAAAGAGAAAAACAAGATCAGGGCTCTATATTCTATGTGTCATAGGACCTATGTTTTGGGTCAATGCGTGGCTTATCAGGTAAAACCTGTTGTCAAACCTAAATCCTGAGTTACATGCCCAGAGCCCACATGTCAGAAGGAGAAAACTGACTCCCACAAGTTGTCTTGTAGCCTCCTCGTGCATACTGTGGTAAACAGGTGGGCACAAGAGTGCACACACACACATGAAGAATAAACAAATGTTTAAGAGGACATACACTTTATGCTTTACTACTTACAACAGCCAATATATAGAACCAGCCTAGATATTCATTGACGAATGAATGAATAAAGAAAATGAACATAATAGATCTTATGCAGCAATAAATAAAAAATGAAATCATGACATTTTCAGGAAAATGGGTATCATTTAAAAAATCATTATGTTGAGCAAAATAAGCCAGGTTTAGAAAGACAAATGATGTGTCTTCTTATGCAGAACATAAATTTAAAATTGTGTGTGTGTGTGTGTGTGTGTGTGTGTGTGTAGATCATGAGACTAGCAAGGGGACTGGGAGAAGGAAGCTAGAGCTTCTGTGGCGGGGAGGAGCTTTAGAAGGTGATGGAATAAATGCACTGAGAAAGCAGAAGTTGAGACTAATGGGGGAACAAAGGGAACAAGGTGCATGGAAGACATGGATGGTGGAGGGCCTTGGGGAAGGGGAACAAATGAGAGCAAAGCATATCACATGGGTATGAAGATGCCAGGTGAAACCCAGCACTCTGTATATTAACCTAAAACATCACATTCAAAAACCTCTTCATCTTATAGACCTTAATTTCTACACGCATGAACTGTTTTTCCCCATTTATTTTTTGATAAAATATATTAGCTGTGTGTATATTTTTATGTTTCACTATGTCTATCCATAGTTACCCTACCACACAATAGTATCCAGAACTTCTCCTATTTACCTGAAACTACCTACTGGGTAGCTATTCACATTAACGGGGCTCAGTGTGATATTTCAATACATGCATCCGTCTTACACTGATCAAAGCAAGGCAATCGGTATTTCCCTCTTACTCCTTGTGTTTGGAGCCTTTGGGATCCTCCCTGCTAGGTCTTCATAAAAACATGGAATAGTCTGTTATAAGCTATACTCAATCCCTGCTTTGGTACTTGCCATCCAACCTCCCTTCATTCATCCCCTGCCTCCTCAGCCTCTACTGATTGCTGTTCTACCACATCCAAGCTGACATTTGTAGTGTTCTCTTGTGAGGTCAAGCACACGGTCCTGTTTTTCTGTTTGGTATCTAATTTAAACACAGGTAAAGAAATTGAGTCTCTGTGATGTCACCATCCATCAACCAAAACTTTCAGAGCCCAGATAGAAAATAGAGCTGTTGACTATTTCACCAGTATTCCTTCGACACTGCCCAGCTCTCTCCCTAAGCACTTGGGAGCTACTAAAGTGTTTTGGTACACAGGACTTTGGATGACCTGCCTGGATTGCTTTTAGGGCAGAGGACTGAAGTAAACAGAATGAACATTTCAAGTTGGGCAGCAATTCATAAGGATACCCTGGAGAGAAGTGACACCAAGGCTGATTCTAGACTATTGAGAAAATAACCTGCAACCTGGAAGGAAGCCAATAAAACACACTTATAAAGTTTCAAAATACATACCTTATACATTTATGTTGGATAAGAACTTAATACTTTGTAAGAAATAAACTGATGATTCTCCACTGCCCACAAGACTGATCTAAGCTTTAGTGTTAAGTAGCTACTGAAAATAAATAGTCGGCTTGACTATGTTATAGGAAAATTATTGCTCAGAATGAAGCATGTGTAAGACCAACGTGATGTGCAAGCTATCCCAGAAGCCCAGCTCATGCATCAAGCTTTAAAAAAGACAAGCCCAGTAAACTAAAGGAGCATCCAGCAAAGCAAAGAGAGCTCTGATCTGACACGTGCCTCAGCAAAAGTGAACGTGAGAGGAGAAACAGGAACTTTAACAAATCTTGAGAAGGAGTTTGGCCAATGTCAACATTTTCCCCCAAATTCAGTATCACCATAAATACTGAGCTCAAGGCTCTACAAGCAATAGCTGAAGAGCTTTGCTGAGCATGATGCTGCAAATTACTATATTGGGAAATAAGTTGGCCTAGAGTTTGTGTTCTCTAGTAATTTTGTGAGTTTATGCTTTATTCCTATAGCTTGTAGTCCTGGGCATTGAATCCAAGCCTCCACATATATTAAGCAAACGACTAACCTCTGCACTACATCCCCAATCAAATTTATGATTTTGTATTCACATGCACATATAATGATTTTATGAAGTTTTAGAAAATTCAAAGGAGATGTAATAATGGCACTTATAAAAATAGAGACATATGTATTCTATATTATTCATTCCTGATAGACAGCCTTATGATTTTTCCTTCTCAATCAATCTGAAGTTATCTCTAATTGATAAGTAGAATGAATGATGATATGTATTAGTAAACCATCATTGCTCATTATTTGTAACTAAGTTATACTGGTGAGGCTATTTAGCCTTTTCTTTTTTCTTGTATAAATTGTCCTTTCTAAATAATTTATCAAGTTAATTTACTAAATGTGGAAAAATATGCATCACCAAGTGTACAGTGACGCGAATAACCCTTCCACGGCCAACTGACAGGGGGGAGGGTAGGTATTAGGTTGTCTGTGAGGTTTTCTTTTTTCTTTTTTTTTCTTTTTAACACAGAATAACCAGTGATGCAAGGATACCGAAAATACTGGGGTAATTTTGGCAAAAATAAATCTGACATAGTTATGATTGCACAATTAGTTGTCATTGTAGAATTATGGCATTCCTGTCTCTTCAGATATTCTGTCTTACCCACCAGCCTAGAAGTTTCTGAAATTGATGGGTTATAGAATATCAATAAAATGACAAACATAGTTCAGCCAAGAGTTGCTTTTATAACTCAGTTTCTTCACTGTTTTCTTGTCTCTTTTTTTTTAAGACTGGGTTTCTCCTGGCTGTCCTGGAACTTACCCTTTAGATCAGGCTGTCCTCAAACTCACAGAGATCTGTCTGCCTCGGCCTCCTGAGTGCTGGAATTTGCCTCACTTATTTTTTTACAGTCAAGGCTGTATATTTTAATTTGTATTATCATTATTGACTATTGTTATTTCAAGTTCTGGATCAATTTTTTCAAAGAATGCTATAGTTCAAATTTCCTAATAGCTTTTAAGAAGTTTTTAAGGTTGCAAACCAAGTTATTAGTTTGAAAAAAGCAAGCATTTTTCTCATAAAACATGACATTTCACCAATCCATATTCACAAAACATATTAGTATACACTGATCTAGTCAATAGTTCAATTTAATAGAGAGAATGTGCCAGAAATTAGAGAAGCATAGAGGAAATAAAAGCTCTCAGCCTATTGGACAGATCAGCTCCTGGAGACTGGCCCTGAAGGAACTCTGACTGTAGTGTGGTTAGTGAAGAGCAAACTCCATGAACGACAATTCGTCAAAGGCGTCTGCTGGAAAACTGACCATCCCAACAGGCAATGATGAAGCGTTACAGTGAAGCTTTTTAAAAGCCTTAGGGGAGGAAAGAAGGAAAGGAAAAAGAAATTGGGGAAGAAATGTCTATGTGCACTAAGTATACCATTAAAGAATAAAATAATGAAAGTTTTGGACTTCAACAAAGAACTTAAGCTTCAACTGGTGATACAATTAAAATGAAAATTAAGATCAGATGTCAAAATCCCTGAATATGTAAAGATTTCAAATTCAGTTCTTACCCAGTCCTGCAAATATGTTCTTAAAAGATAGGAATAATATCTTTTATTTCTATAATTTCTTCCTAGGCTAGTCCTCTGCTTCTCAAGGTAGGTACCCATGGTTTCATGTCTCTATGTATGTGTATGTGTGTGTCTGTGTGCCTATATGTGTGTGTATATATGCATTCATATGTACCACATGAGCACATACATACCCATTTGTATTTATTTGAAGGTGAGTTGGCTTCTATTCTTTTTTTAAAATATTTATTCACATGTCAATCCCTTCTCCCTCTCCCTCCCCTCCCTTCCCCCTCCCCCCAACCTCCCACCTGCCCCCACCCCATCCACCCTCCACTCCCCAGGCTGGGTAGGGCTCTCGATGGGAGCTCCCCAAAGTCCACCACATCATCCTGGGCCGGGCCTAGGCCCTTCCCCATGTGTCCAGGCCGAGAGTGCATCCCTTCATGTGGGATGGGCTCTCAAAGTCCCTTCTTACACCAGGGAAAAATACTAATCCACTACCAGGGGCCACCTAGAGTGCAGAGACCTCCTCATTGACATCCGTGTTCAGGGGTCTGGATCAGTCCAGTGCTGGCCTCCCAGACAGCAGTCTGGGGTCGATGTGCTCCCCCATGTTCAGGCCAGCTGTTTCTGTGGGTTTCACCAGGAGTTGGCTTCTATTCTAAACGTAAAATAACTAAATGATTTTAATTGTGGCATGTCATGGGAAAATAGTATTTGAGGAAGGCTTATCTGACAGAGCTAGACAGATGTTCTAACCAGAGAAAAGCTGAGGGCAGGAACACCACTTAGAATTAGGAAAATTAACCCTCCTCTGCATTTTATTAAAAGTTAAGTAGCTCTTACAGATTTGTTTTTTAAAGACAACATGGTAGTTAAGTCAGGGCACTCAGAGATTCTGAGGAGTGATTAGTCCCCTATGACTGGGTGAACCTCTATCATACTAGACAAACACACTAACTACAGAGTTTGAAATCGCTATCAACAGCAGCACGAGGTACCTGACAGGTCTCTGTATCGAGAGGTTGCAGATTAAGATATCTTTATTCAAGTAATACCGGCCAAGCACAAGCCAGAGCGTGCCCAGAGGCAGCAAGCTGGGGAGGCCAGAGAGAGAGCTCCCATGTCTCTGCTGCACTTTAGAACTCCCCACGAATCATCCTGAACCTCCCCTGACCACTCCCTGATAGGCGTGGTTAAGCTCACCTGTAGCCAGCTCTTGGGAAGCATGGTTATGGTGTCTCCCTACAGGTCTCTCAAACGTACAAAACATAAATAGCCACAGAAGAAGCAAATCCAAAAGACTTTCAAGTTTCCCATGCAAATGTCATCTTACATCTTTAATTCTTATTACTGACACATCAAAAATGCTAATTTTTAAAGGTTTGGGGGCGAAACTGAGGCTTAACTTAAATGGGCTTGAACCTAAGAACAAATATGACTCTGGTGTCACTCCAGATATCTGGACTGGAAAAAGGAATACTAAAGAAAAAGGGAAGACATATTTGCAGCCAAAGTGGATCTTACTGTGCATTTTTAAACCAAGAGTTTGCATATAAATTTCAAATATAAACTTGGCGTTAGGACAAAAGTCACTTGGGATTTTCTATTGTGTAGTTTTGTTCTGTTACTAAGAAGGATGCTGTGCGCCCCACAGATGTCCTAACCATCTCAAAGCCAGCTGCATGGGGCTTCACATAGAAACCAGATTGCCCTTAGTCATGACCCAAGCAGGAGATGAAGCTACAGTATGTCTCTGAGGTGGCAAGAAGCCAAGAGGCACACTTACTACTATGAATCACTGCAGGCCTGCCATGAAAGGAAGCAGTGCCACTTGAAACTGGGACAAGGTGACTGGGCGGAGCTGAGAAAGGATGGCCTAGGGTGCTGAGGGACTGTGAGGAGTCATCCTGTATCACTCGAAAGCATCCCAGTCCACAGAATGATTTAAAGCTGAACCAGAGTCTTTCACAAATTAAGTTTCACTTTGGCAATAGCAGAGCTTGTTGTTTGGACAGGCAAGGATGCAGTCATCCATGGGGTGAGATCTGAGAGATGCCAAAAAGATCCAACTCTTTCCTGTCTGTACCACAAACAGCTCCAGAAAGTTTTAAGTGAGACACTGGTATCTTCTCAGTTGACCCTCAAGAAGAGAACGTTCACCTAAATGGAAAAGCTTCAGAAATAGCAAATACCCAAAATATTCATGGATACATTAATCCCCTTGGCAGGTATTTTTCAATACTTGCCATTCTAGGCTAAAAAAAAAAGTTAAGCAAGCCAATCTGTCATTGAGTTTGCACAGTAGTTGGGTGAGGGACAAGAAAAATGAAGAAAAACAACTAAGGGTGATTGTGATTGAGACAAAGGGTCAGGACAACATTTTATTGGATGGTCAAGATAGGCCACTCAGCAAAGAAGATCTTGAGGGGCTTGAAGGAAGTGAAGAAATGTGAGGTAAACACATCCAGTTGGAAGAATGAATACAGCAAGGAATAGCAAAAGCCCAGACCCTGTGGCAAGACAAGACTTGAGCTGATCTTGTCATAGAAAATTTGCAGCAGGTGATAAATTGGGAACAGGGAAACTAAGGGATGAGGCAGCTCACAGAGATACTGTGGACGTGGGAGGCCGGAAAAAGGACAAGGCAACCGGAAAACCATACTGAGTAGTTTAAGCTCTCTCAGAAAAGCCACATGAAGGTTTTGAATAAGATGTCATGCCACTTTATCATAATGGCTGCTGAGGAACGCACACAGGAGAGACAACGTAAGCCACCTCTGACCTTGACAGGCTTCTGTTGGACACAGAGGAGCATGAGGTTGAAATGGGTCAAGGGAGTATTAAAGGCCTTAAGCCAGCTACTGCGATAATCAAATTGGTAAGTGAGAAAGGAAGACATGAAAGCCAACAAAGCAAATTTTAGGTTCAGATTGGAAGTAATTGAGTGTACAGAAGATGAGACAAAGAAAGTATGATTATGAAAGGGGGCTGAAAATCAGGGAGAGATGCATTCATGGGCGTGTTTCTGCAAGATGGGCGTATTAAAGCATGGACATGGACATGAGATGGCCCAGGGGAGAGGAGTGTCACCTTGTCATAGACAACATTATAAGCTCCTGGAGGAACTGAGAGGAGACAGGGCCCATTACTCAGGCAGAGAAGAAAACATATAAAGCAAGCACCAACACAGCAAAAAACAGGGACAGAGTACATGTCCTTGGTGCACACAGATCCCAGGCTCACTCTTCAGCACCAAAGATAAAATAAAATAAGATATAAAAGCAGTACATATATAGCTTTGAAGTTTGATGCTGAGAAATAAGACAATACAATGTGCTGATAAAGTCCAAGTCTGAGCCCAGGTCTGCCTGTGAACTTGGGATGAGACAACCACAAACAATCATTCTCCCTCAGGCTACTCTCTGCTGTGGAGCAGCCTGTCTGTGGAACCTGAAGAATCATCATTTTCCTGATGAGAGGCACCCCACCTGGGCTTCCTTCTCATCTAAAAGAGAAGGAACTTTCCTTTTTTGCTTTTCAAAAGGGTAAACAGTCAAATATTCCCCCAAACGTGGGTAGGAGACTTACCTCACTTGATAAGGCATCAATTAGCTGCTTCATGACAAAAATTTGAACTATTTGCCAGGTCTGAGCTTTAAGCATTGTATGAGGGAGTGTGGCTCACATCAATCATGCCAATTGTTCCAGACAACCCATTTCTCTGAAAGACCCCCCGAAGAGGTTCTTTCGTAGAAGGAGATCCGCACCCAGGAATCAGCGAGACCACGAACTTGGATGCAAAACCGCAAGAGGCTTTATTGGAGATACGGGTACCTGGGCGACTTAGCTTCTGTGAGGCCAAGCGCGCCGAGCCAAGGGAAAGGGGTCCTTATATAGGGAAAAAGGCGCAAGCTAGGAGCAGGGATTCTATTGGATAATTCTAATGAGGCATTGTACAGAGCTATTCCCATTGGTCAATGTAAATGAGGCGCTATACAGGGTTATTCAAATGAGGCGCAGTACAGAGTTATTCAAATGAGGTGAAACACAGAGTCTTTCAAATGAGGCGAAATACAGAATCATTTCTATTGGATGGTTCAAATGAGACACAGAGCCATTCCAGATCAGCATATTCTCAAGGTCTGGTGTCTGGTACTACAGACTCAATTCCCCCTCCCTCCGCGTCCAGATGGCTGACCTTGGGGGCGGAGACCTTGGGACGGAGTGTTTCTCATCGGGCGGGGGCTCAGGGGCAGGGCTCCAGGCCGGCTCACTTGGTGTTCCTTCTCGTGCCGGCCCACCTGGTGCTCGCCCTCATGCCGGCCCACCTGGTGCTCGTTCTCGGGCCGGGCGGACTAAGGGGCAGCGGGGAAAGTGGAGGCCGGCGGGGGGTGGGGATCGGGGAAGCCGCCGACCGGAGGAGGAGGCAAACTTGAGAAAGAAAGGGCTAAGGGGCAGGGGTCTTTCATCTCTAAGGAACCAGTTGTTACAGAGGCACATCCCAAGGCCAGCTCCAGCCCCTCTCTAGCTCACCTTGTTATTCTTTTGTTTAAGCTGCAGCTGCTATATAAAGAAAGGAACAACGGATAAACAACCCACGTGGAGTTTATTTACCAGAAGAGGGGAAAGGGGGGATGGGCAGTCAGCCAACCCAAGAGGAGCCAAAAAGAAGAGAGCGAGGGGTGGGGGGCAGGACCTTTTAAAGGGAAGGTTGCATATTCGAAGTAGGGTTTTGCCCCTCAGAGGTCGAAAGGCATGGCGGGTGAGTGAGTGCCCTTTGTTAGGGGGCAGGGTTAGGGTCATCCAGGTGTTTTGTTCTTACAATCCCAGCTGTTGTTTATTATAAAAGTTGGAGAATTGGGCGTGGCAGGTTAGGGAAGTAGGGGCGAAGATGTCTAAAAATGTTATTGTTTTGTTTAAAAAGAAGAAAAGAGAAATTGCTGAGACATGAGACAAGATTATATGTTTATTATAAGGCCCGGTAGAATGGGGAGAGTAAGAAGAGGAACAGGGGTAAATGGCTGACCGCCATGGCCGGTCGCCATAGAGAGACAGAGCGGGGAAACAGAGAGAGAGAGAGAGAGAGAGAGAGAGAGAGAGAGAGAGAGAGAGAGAAACAGGGGAAGAGAGAGAGCGTAAAGAGCCAGGGGCCTATCTTTTAAAGGGGTCCTCTGCACCTACGTGCAGACTTCTTTCCCATGGAACCTTGGGCTGACCAGGGTATTGCCTGAGTGGATTCCACCAGGTAACAGGGGCAGGCCAGCATAATGCCTGAACCTTTCACACCTACTGTATTCCAGTTCACCATCATTAAGGGGTCTTCCCAGTGTCCCCTTCCACACATGCCCCACCACTGTGCTTTTTCCCTTCTGTTTATCACCTGTACTTTTCAATCTCTAACTATAAAGGAATATTAGGTCCCTAGGTCATATACCACACACTTGATGCATATACATGTTTTCACAAAATGGTTTCTGTGGCAGGCATTAAACAAATGGTAAATTTAGTTGTTGGAAAATTTGTCTAAGTATGGCTTTCCTTCTGCCAAGCAGTTTCAGGAACAGATTTTATTATTCTGGGTTACAGCCAACCCTCACTCTCAGGATCCCGGCTTATCCTCGGTTATCTTTCATTTCTCATTTTGCTCAGTCAGTTCCACCCACTCCTCATCGTTCTCCCCAGCAATCCTGTCAGAAAATCAATTTGCAGCTTCCTCCACTATTAAAGTGGTGTATCCAGCAGTTCTTTCCTTTTATGGAAGAGACGCCAGGGTGGAAGTCAGCGCTCCTCTGATGATCCTAACATAGGCATGGCTAGATTTCTACTTCAGGTACTGTACCATTTTAGATAATTTGCAGAAACTACTACAATTCAGTCAAGCCTCATTAAAATGGAAATATTCGTTATTATTTCAGAACACTCACTGAACAATACCATCACTGTATTTTCTGAAAGCTCCAGCATAGCTATAATAAGTATGACTTAAGCCATGCCTGTCAAGTGTCTAGGATTAGAAATGAGCAAGAGAATTGCTCCTAAAAACAGCAGCCCTGGGTCCATGCAATAACTTGCAGTGAGATTGAGTTGCTCTTCTACTGTGAACATGTGCTGCTAAAGCTAGGACCTCAAGAAATATGCAGAACAGTGGTACAAAAGGGAAGATATGGCTACAGGTCAAGGTATGGCCATCACCCTGTCCTGAAGACTCATGCACTGATCTTTGGGAGCTGTTTCCAGTGTGTGTGTGTGTGTGTGTGTGTGTGTGTGTGTGTGTGTGTGTGTGTGTTTAATTAAATATCTGTGTATTTAATTATTTGAGAATTCTATACAATGTATTTGGCCATATTCATCCACCACTCTTCTCCTAAACCCTCCCAAATCCACCCTGTCCTAGATAGTTTGATGTCAACTTGACACAAGTTAAAAATCATCTGAAAGGAGGGAGCCTCAATTGAGAATGTCTTCATAAAACCAGGCTGTAGGCAAGCCTGTAGGGCATTTTCTTAATTAGTGGTTGATAGGAAAGGGCCAGCCCACTGTGAGTGGTGCCATCCCTGGGCAGGAGGTTCTACAAGAAAGCAGTCTGAACAAGCCATGTTGAGCAAGCCAATAAGTAGTACCTCCTCCATGGTTTCTGCATCCACTCCTGCCTCCAGGTCCCTGTCCTGCTGGAGTTCCTCACCTGACCTCATTTGATGATAAACTGTGGTGTGGAAGCCTAAGCCAAATAAACCCTTTCCTCCTCAAGTTTCTTTGGTCCTGGTGTTTCAGCATAGCAATACTAACCCTAACTAGGACACTGTCACACCTCACTTTCCACCCAACTCTGTGCCTTTTTTTCCTTATAATCCATCAACTCCAATTTATGCTGTCCTTACACTCCTGAGTGTGGGACATCCATCAGAGCATGTCCAACCTACCAGCAGAAACACCTTTAAAGGAAACTGACCCTCCACCCTCCAAAAGCCACCACCTGTCCATAGCTCCTCAGTAAGTAGTGAAGATGCATGAACACTTTTCCTCTGCCATGCCTGAATGTTGACAGGCTTGATCTAGTTCAGTTCTTGTACATGCAACAACAGCTGTTCTGAGTTCATGACTCTAGCAGGTCCTACATATCCAGACTACATTATTTCCACTGGCCTCTAGATCTTACGGAGTTTCCACCTGTCCTCTGCAATAGATCTGGAGCCTTGGGAAGGGGATGAGCTACAGATGTCCCATTTATGGCTGAACACTCCAGTGACACTTATTCTTGGCACACTGACATGTTGTGAGTTTCTGTATTAGCCACTGTCACACAGAATCAATAAACTTTTCTGATAAGATCTGAGAGATGCATTAATATACAGGTATAGAGATTTGAATATAGAGGGTGGTTTAATTCTGTGTTGAGTCAGCAAAATAGTAGTAGAAGGTTTAGCCCTGGAGCCTGTGAGTGCCACAACCATATTTCTTGACCAGATTTACAGTATCAGACATGTATCTCCTCCTATGGAGTGGACCTTAAATCCAATAAGGAAGCAGATGATCCCCCCCCATAACACTTGTGCCACTATTGTGCCCTTGAGTGTATATTGCCACATCAGGCATTACTTCAGTTCACAAGGTTCAAAGCCGGGTAATACTACTAATGGGCCACGGCACTACATAGTATCTTCCAGTTTTATGAAAACTACCAAGTGGGAAGGAAGTTTCCTGATCAGTACTGACTTGATTTCTTCATGTCCTGTTACCAATGTGTGCTATCTCTTCAGCAATAAGATCTTACTATCAGGGACTGGAAAGGTAGCTCAGTTGTTAAGAACACTGGCTACTCTTCCAGAATACTGCAGTTCAATTCCCAGAACCTGTGGTGATACATTTTTTATGATCTAATAAAGCTTTCCTGGAGATCAGAATGCAAAACTAGCCATGGCCATAGAAGCTAGGCAGTGGTGGCACACACTTTTAATCCCAGGACTCAGGAGACAGAGGCAGATGGATCTCTGTGAGTTCAAGGCCACCCTGGGCTACATGAGGGAATCAGTCTAAAAGAGAAACAGAGCTCACACCTTTAATCTCAGCACTAGAGAGATTATAAGGAGCTCAGAGCAGTCTCAGGCAGCAGTCTAAGATTTGGTGAGGAGCAGTGCAGTCTGGAGATGCAATCTGAGGTTTGGTGGATCGCCCCTTCCGTCTGAGCATTGGTAGAGGTAAGAGCTCTCTGGTGGCTTGTTTGCTTTGCTTCTCTGATCTTCAGCTGGAACCCCAATATCTGTCTCTGGGATTTTATTATTTGTACTATAAGACAGTAGTTCACAGCCATCTCTAAATACACTCCCAGGAATCTTAAGCCCTCTTTTAGCCTCTTTGGTGCACAGATATAAATTCAGGCAAAACATATGTACATATCAAAATAAATAATGTTTAAAAAGACCCCATCATCAAGTTTTTGTGGGCAATCAAGAGCGATGGCAGTAGCCCATATTGTTTTGGGAGTTCCAGGTACCTCTGACCAACTACTCAAGGTAAAGCATCTCATATCTGGCACTGGAATTTTGATTTGGCAACCTATGGGTTATCGAATGAGTATGATGCAGTATTAAGGGTAACTCTAAACTTTTTATATGAAAATATTATATATATATATATATATGAGGCTTATAAAATAGTAGGTTTCCATATGGCCTTTTCAAACATTATTAGTGATAGTTGTTCCTCCCTTAACCCCCTCCTTGCCCTACCCTACATCCCTCTCCTCCCCAAAACCTCCCTCCCTATTATCCCCCCTTCCCCCTCATATCCCCTGTGTTTTATCCCCACCCTCAAGTTTCTAGTTGTAAGCTGTGTGACAAACATTGATTCAAACCAGTTATTGTTTTCAAATTCACATTCTAATATAATTTCAGATGGGGAGAAAGCTACAAGGACAGTATAACAATCCCTCTACACCTTAACCCCAGTTCTAACTTAAAGTATTTTACATTTGCCATATATTTATGAACTACTTGATGGTAAGAAGCAAAGATAGTGTCTCCTCAGTCCTAAATCCTTCAGTGTGTGTTTCTTATCTATCCACACTACTATAGTTATCAAAACCAAGAAATTAACATCTGTTCAGCCCTATCATTTATTCTATAAACCACATTCAGATTTTACCGATATCCAGGAATATTCTTTAAAACAGCAACAAAACTTGATCATCATGGAACTGGAGAGATGGATCTGTAGGTAGAGTTTGCTGTGTGAGCCTGACAACCTGAGTTTGGATCCCTAGCACCCATGCAAAAGATAGCGCAGAGGTGCAACCATTCAGAATCTCTTCACTCACTACAGTAAATGGGAGGTACGGCTGGGAGATTCTCTAGACATTCAGAGGCCAGCTGGCCTAGATCCCAAAGCTATGAAGAGACCCTGTTTTAAACAAGGTAGATAGATGAGGGTGGGTACCCAAAGACTATCCTCTATCTTCCACACAAATGCTGTGGCATGGACTTGCCCACACATGTACACATACACTCACTCTCTCTCTCTCTCTCTCTCTCTCTCTCTCTCTCTCTCTCTCTCTCTCTCTCTCTAAAATTCCAGATGGGGTATTTATTGTCCCATCCCTAGCCTCATTCTAACTGGACCTGCTCCTCAGTCTCTTTTAGTGATCTTACAGCAGCAGTTCTCAACTTTCCTAATGCTGCAATTCTTTAACACAGTTCTTCATCTTGCAGTGACCACCAACCATCAAATGATTTTCATTGCTACTTCATAACTGTAGTTTTGCTACTGTTATGAATCCTAATGTAAAGATCTTACATGCAGCAATCTGACATGTGACCCCCATGGAAGGGTCACTTGACCCCCAAAGGGGTTGCAACCCACAGGTTAAAAACCATGGCTTTAGAGGGTTGCTTGTTTTATAGAATGGAAGTCAGTCAGTGGAGGTTGCCTGATGCTTCATGATTTGACAAAACAGATGCATCTCATCAAAAGGTACCTCACTGTTGATCTGCCCTTCACTGGGACTATCACATTAATCCCTGTGCTGAGGTGTTTTCTGTCAGGTTGATCTGCTACAATGTCACTGTTTTCTCCTTTATAATTCATACAAATTTAGTGAGGAACTGTTTTTTAATCTTTTTTTAATTTAAATTAGAAACAAGATTGATTCACATGACAATCCCAGTTCTCTTCTCCCTCCCTTCCTCCCCTACCACCCCCAACTAAAACCCTACCTATCACATACCCTTTCTTCTATTCTTCACCTGACTCAACCTTTCTGCTCCCTCATGACCTCTGCATCCTTCCTATTCTTCCCTTCTCATTCTCATAGCTCCCTCCTCCCCTCTTCCCACAGTCTCAATTTGCTCAGGGATGGTGACCTTTTCCCCTTCTCCAGGGGACCATGTATGTCTCTTTTAGGGTCCTCCTTGTTTACTAGTTTCTCTAGCAGTGTGGATTGTAGGCTGGTAATCCTTTACTCTATGTCTAAAATCCACATATGAGTGAGTACATACCATGTTTGTCTTTTTGTGATTGGGTTACCTCGCTCAGAATGGTTTCTTCTAGTTCCATCCATTTTCCTGCAAATTTCAAGATTCCATTGTTTTTTTGTTTCCCCCTGCTGAGTAGTACTCCATTGTGTAAATGTAACACATTTTCTCTATCCATTCTTCGGTAGAGGGGCATCTAGGCTGCTTCCAGTTTCTGGCTATTACAAATAGTGCTGCTATGAACATCATTGAACAGATGTCTTTGTTGTATGAATGTGCTTCTTTTGGGTATATGTCTAAGAGTGGAATTGCTGGATCTTGTGGTAGACTCATTCCCATTTTCTTGAGGAGTCGCCATATTGATTTCCAAAGTGGCTGTACAAGTTGGCACTCCCACCAGCAGTGGAGAAGTGTTCCCCTTTCTCCACATCCTCTCCAGCATAAACTGTCATTGGTGATTTGATTTTAGCCATTCTGACAGGAGTAAGATGTTGTTCTGATTTGCATTTCCCTGATGGCTAAGGATGTTGAATACTTTCTTATGTGTCTTTCAGCCATTTTAGATTCCTCTATTGAGAATTGTCTATTTAGTTCTCTACCCCACTTTTTAATTGGATTGTTTGGTGTTTTGGAGACTCTTGAGTTCTTTGTATATTTTGGAGATCATCCCTCTGTCAGATGTGGGGTTGGTGAATATCTTTTCCCAGTCTGTGGGCTGCCATTTTGTCTTGCTGACTGTGTCCTTTGCCTTACAGAAGCTTCTCAGTTTCAGGAGGTCCCATTTATTAATTGTTGATCTCAGTGTCTGTGCTACTAGTGTTATGTTCAGGAAGCGGTCTCCTGTACCAATTAATTCAAGGTTATTTCCCACTTTCTCTTCTAATAGGTTCAGTGTGTCTGGGTTTATGTTGAGGTCTTTGATCCATTTTGACTTAAGTTTTGTGCAGGGCGAAAGGCTTGGGTCTATCTGTAGTCTTCTACATATTTGCATCCAGTTATGCCAGCACCATTTGTTGAAGATGTTCTCTTTGTTCCATCCTATAAATTTGGATTGTTTGTCAAAAATCAGGTGTTCGTAGGTGTGTGGGTTAATATCAGGGTTTTCAACTCTATTCCATTGGTCTACCTGTCTATTTTTGTGCCAATACCAAGCTGTTTTCAGGACTATAGCTCTATAATAGAGCTTGAAGTCAGGGATGGTGATGCCTCCAGAAGTTGTGAGGAACTATTTTAACACCGTGTAAATACCTTGTCACTGCTCAACTTTCACACACAAATGGTGGCATTTCCTGATGGTCCCTGTCTGATTAATGAAATTATGGCTGCTCTTCTAGTTTCCTTTCTCACAGAAAGAAACATAGAAGAAAAAGGTGATTTTTTTTCCCCTCACAATTTGATGTAATAGTCCATTACTATGAGTAAGTCACAGAGGCAGGAACTCGAGGCCAGTGGTAACCCCAGTCCACAGTCAAGAGCAAAGAGAAATAGATACACCCAATCTCACTTGTTCGGTTCCTTCTCATCTTGATTTCTCATACAGTTATACTCTTACACAGTTCATGACCTTCTGCCTACAGAATGGTGGGTTGGGTCCTCCCACACTGATTGACTTAATCAGGAACCATCCCCAATATACATGCTGACTGGCTAACATAATGTAGACAATTCCTCATGAGACTCTAGATGATTCTAAAGTGTGTCAAGTTGACTATTGAAGCTGAATTCACTGTTACCAAGTGGTCTTTTCTGATAGGATTACCCAGATTTCTACTGTAATGGACATGTTTATATATCAGCATCAATGCTTTCAAACCATTACATATAGAATGTATATATAAATGAATATATACATATATATAATTTATAATAGGATAGTTATTTCTCATCACTATTTCGATGTTCAAACTACCATAAACTGGTGATTCATTGGAATTTCATACTTCTAGCTTTTCCACCAGTGATCTGGTAAAAGCACAGAAATAATTCCCTGGATTGGAGTAGCTGAGCAAACCCTAAACTAGGATTGTCCTTCCTTGGTTCCATATCCCAGTCCTGGTTAATTTGACAGGTTCATATTGCCTAACCTGCATTGAGGCCAGTTCTTCTTAACTTGGTTCTAGTCTCACCAAAGTAACTGCCTGCTTATATTCCCCTGCAGCTGAACTGCAGGGGGAAACACTGATTATTGGGTTTTAGAGACACACTCATAGTTTATTTTAACAAGGTACAGTAAATCATTAAGTTGGTCTACTTAAGTTCTGTTGGAGCTTTAACTGTTGGTGTTCCATTGTCATAGACAACAACGTGTGTGTGTGTGTGTGTGTGTGTGTGTGTGTGTGTGTGTGTGTGTGTGTGTGTCCTTCAAAGTAGAGAAAAAAATTTCAATAGCTGATCTAGGCACTACCCAGCTGTCCCTTTTCCAATCAGACTCTCATTAGACATGTTGGCACCACACCACTTCTGTCCTCAAATATTTACAGGGACTAAAGTATGAATATGAAGTAAAGGTAGTTGTTTGATGGGAGATGTTTATGAGCTAATATGAGCAGAGCTGGCACAAGTGGAAGTTGGAGACTTGTTTCCTGAGTAGGCAACTGAGAAAGAGCTGAGAGAGAAAAAAACTTAGAAGATAAAATAGAAGGATCGAGATAATCAAAAAGGTCTGACCAGACACAGAAAAACTCAAAAGGAAGAAAACAGCCACAGGCTTATTTTTAAATGACTGGAGGCAGCTGCTGTGTTGTTTCTGTAATTTTCTCAATTAAAAGTCAATTAGAAGTGACTACTTCAAGTTCTAGAGATGCAGAGAGGCAAGGAGGGAAGATTAAACTGAGAATGTTTAAGCTTGCTAGACAGAGAGGGGGAAGGGACAGAGTGGAGGGGACAGAGACAGAGAGAAGAATTAGCATACAATTAAGACAAACAAGGCAATCAAACTGTCCAGATCTCTTCTTGTCCTATAAGTTGCATATAAACGATTTATTGTTGGTGTCTCCTTATTACATTTTTGTTTATTTTGTGTGTTTGGATTGTGCACACATGGTTGTGCATCCCACGGCACATGTGTAGAGGTCAGAGAACAATTTGCAGGAATCATCTCTCCACATGGCTACTGGAGTCCAAATTCTGGTTATTGGGCCTGGTGGCAAACACTTTTGGCCACTGAGATATCTGCTGTTTTTGTTGTGGTGGTTGTTTGGTTTGGTAGGTGTTTTTGTTTTAGTGTGTGTGTGTGTGTGTGTGTGTGTGTGTGTGTAGTGTATGGGGGGGGCTGGGGTTTTGTTGTTGCTTTTTTTTTTTTCTGAAGTAGTCCAGTTGAGGGTAAAGGGGACCTGAACTAATGTTTAATGGGGTTTCCAGATGGAAATGCCATAATGCAAATGTTGTTTACAAATTTTGTATCAGTAACCTATTCTAAAGCATTGCCTTTTGCAAAGCACAAATGAATGTGACTAGAGCTACATCTGTCATTTAATACGTATAAAATGTCAAACATTTTAAAAATACTTGGAAAATTTTATAATGAAATCATCTTTGTTCCCAAAGAGACAGGAATTATGACTTTATGATGTTAGTGACTGGGGTGTTAATATTGACTCCCTCCTGGCCTGAACTGAAGACAGGACTGTCAATGTTGAATTTGTAGCTTGCAAGAAATATAACTAACCCATGGGTTTCCACACACATTTTAGAATTAAGGTTGCTCTCAGAAGTCAACACCATCATTCAGCTGGTAGAGTAGAAAGAACCTAAAGGAGAAAACAGAAAAAGTCAAGTCCCGTAAGTGTAGGACTGTTTATTTTTTCTTTTTAAGAAACAGAAGCATATGCAGCAGTTACTAGGAAAGTCAGAGTTCCCTGTTTTGAATTACGGATCTTGTTAATAAGAGAATTTAAAAGCAGAAGCAGCAGATGGAGGTTCCGGGACTATTAGCGTTTGACAAAAAGGAGGGTGCGGAGGAGGAAGAAGAGAAGGGAGGAGGAAAGGGAGCCAGGCGAGCTGAAAATTTCAGCAGATGCACGGAGGAGGGACACGGAGATGAGAAAAGGAGAAAGCCACGTGATTCTCAATGGAGGTCACCAAGCTGGCTCGTGGCAGAAAGGGTGAGGGAGCTTCAGGGAACCAGTAATGAAATCCCAAAGTGTCAATGACAACATGCACGCGAGAAGGAAGTGTGCTGAGTGTTTTGGGGAAAGACAGAGGAAGAAAGAAAAGCTTAAGATAAGACTCTTGTCAGTCCAGCAGTGAAGACAGGTAAATTACTGCATTGGGGGAGGGGCGCCCTGGATGGGTGCCTGCATTAAATCAGCAAAAGAAACTGGTCTGGCAGTTTAGGGGCAAGGACCCTCAGAGTGACAAGTTCTAATTCCTGCTGTCAACCAGAAGCTGGAAATGTCCTTGGTTCTGTCCTCATGGAAGTCCCAAAGAGCGAAGGGAGCTCTAGTTTCCTTTTCTCTAGCATGTAGGAGAGTGCACTGTTATCATTTTATAACATGATAATTTCCCTGATACTTTGTCAATAAAGAAAGTTAATTAGAATGCTATCATTTACTAAACATAAGTTACTCAAACATGCCCCATATTGCTTTGCTCTAGGAAATAATAAGAGAACATTAATGTTGAACTGTCATTTTACAGCGTAATCCTCTGGAGTCTGATAGTGAATGAATCTTAAGCTTTTAATCGGTATTGCCCAAGAGGACAAATAGTACATAATTTATTTTAATGAATGAATGAATTTTAAAAACTTATAAAGCTCAAAAATGTTAATAAATTTAGGACAAAAGTTATGCTCATTAATTAAAAGTATTCCAAGTGGAAAGGATAATTTGAAATTAATTACCCTAAAATTGATGCTAGTTACCAAATGTGAAGTATGTAGCATAAACCAAGCGTGGTGAACATGCATCTAATCTCAGCACCCAGGAGGCAAAGGCAAGTAGATCTCTGTTTGAGGCCAACATTTGTGTACGCTCCATTCATTGTGCACTCGTTTTTGAGCACCCAGGTGCATGTTGGTGTATGTACACATATGCATGCTTGTACATGTATATGTGGGTATTGAGGGGTGTCTGTGTGTATGGAGGCCACGGGCATCATTCTTCCGGACCTGTCCACCTTGGATATTTTTAGGCAGGGTCTCGCTCAGGGACTGAGGCTGGCTGGTCAGGTAGACTTGCTGGGATCTGCCCCCTCAGTACCAGTGTTACAGGTACATGCCTATACAACTAGCTTTCAAAGTGGATGCTGGAGCTCAAAACTTAAGTCCTCAAGCTTGCTCCCCAAGTACGTTACTGAACCACTTCCCCAGCCCACCTCACTGTGTTTGGTGACGTTCTCCTTGAACAAGGGACTCTTCTTATAGGGCAATGAACCAGCCAGCAGAGCTGCAACCCACTAAACCCATAAATAGGTGCTGGTGCCCTCCAAGAATTAAATGTTTGGGAGTAAACATGATAAATTAGATGGAAATTGAGCAAAAGCGATCACGCCATATAGATGTGCTAAAATCTTTCAAGTATTGTTAGTTCGGTATAACATACACTGGAAAACTGGCCTCCTCTGGGGGCTCTGATGTTTTTTGCTTGTAATTTCTCCAGGATTTCCCTAAACTTCCCATTCCTCACCTCTCTGACAGCTGAAGTTTGTTTGGTGTCTAAGTTCGTGATGCCTCAACGAAGCTACGAAATGAAGAGGGATCAAACCTGGAGTACAATCCCAGTCTGCTATTTCCTGGCTTTTGGGAATGTTCTTTTAATAGTCTTAAAGGAGACCAATGACCTAGGCTTTCAGCTTTCTCCACAGCCTGCATTCCTAACTTGTTCTGCCCTTTCATTCTGTAAGAACAGAGTGAGAGAGGGGGCAGATTACTCAGCGGCTCCCGAAGAGCAGCCTGCCCTGGAGAGCAGGGAGGCCATGGAAGGAAAAAAAGTCTGGGTGGCTGACTGCCAGTGTGGAACAGGAGATTAGCCTGTGGCTGTGGCTTCCACTCTTTTACCAGTCCTGATGTTCATGCTGTGCCCCCCTTTCCTCCTGGTGCCATAGGAATTCAAATAAAGTAGCATAGATTAAGCACTTTAAGCAATACTAAATAAATAACCGTGGTGTGATTAATTTTAACTATTGAAGCTACATTAATGAATTAAACATAATGTTTGAGGAATGCAAGCCATACAAAATCCCAGAGGTAGCTGCTCAAAGAGATCTGACTTATATTCTTCCTCATTCAATTAGGGTAGGAACTATGTCTGTTTTCTCTTGCAGAGCAATAATCTAATGACAAAATATGCCAGGGGGACACCATGGTATTAAGGCCCCAGGCACAGATCTGACTCTGATGTTTGAACAAGGTAACTCTATCTTGACTTAGACTTGTCTGCTAGCTGGAATTAGTAATGCCACTGATTATCCTAGAAAATAGCTATGAAAAGAATTGAAATGCAAGGAAGCCTACTACAGGACAAATGGAAACAAAGACACTTTCTTCCTATAAGGATACTGTGAAGTGAAACAGATACAATGATAATACCTACCTTTCACAGAGTTGCATTGGGAAATGGGAAGAAAATAATGTATGTAACCCTCTTGCATAGTGACTGACAGGACCTAGAAGACCAATAAATTACAGCTATTATTTTTTTATCATTATTATCCCCAGAGACTTTTAAAAGTAATTTCTGCCTCCTGTGAAAGGAATCCGACAGCTGTGCAAACAATGCACAAGTTCCTTGAAATTAATAGAAAATAATCATGTCTCAACTTTCAGGAGTCCATTGTGTTCCTGTTTGTCAAATGAGAACACCGTGTGCAGCAGAAATGAGTCAGTCCTGCTCAGCCTTCCCTAGGATGTTATAAAGTTTGGCATAATGCTAATTAGAGGTAGTCATTGCTCTTTAAGACTCACAGCTATGTGTTTCATCAGAATCGCATGATGAAACAGATAGGATGTTTATTTTTATTGCATGCCTTTAGTTGGCAATGGTATAGAAGTCAGCCTACCACTAAAATACTTACAGAAGACACACAAATACTTCCTTGCATGCTTATCATTTAGTCAGCTTACACATTAACATGTTTAAATGATTTTTTGAAGTTCTCTAGCTTTGCTACAACACCACTATGCTTATCTGCTATGCTTTTGTCATTATTGATGAAACTGTTTTATCCTCGTGCCTCCAGTATGAAAGACAGAAACAGGTCTTACGATGTCTATTCCACAGGTTGAAACACTGAAATATCATGAGCTGAAGTAACATCTCTGGGGTCAGTAATTCAGATGGAGCTACAATCCAAGTTTCTGGAATGATCTTTTTATTACATGATGCAATACACAGGAATCCAGAAAATAATGCCACTACACACTCTTGCCATTTTCAACATGATCCCCAAGTAATAGATATTCCGGCAGACAGAAGACAAATTATTCTGGGACATTTATCCCTTCTTGCATTGATGATATGTAAGATAAAAATAACTTGATGTTTTAGGTGAGAAGCTTCCAAAGTTGCTAAAAGCAAAGGACTCAGATTCCATGTAAGTGTGAAGACCACAGAAAGAGCTTTGAGTCAGCAGTTTGGAAACCTAGGATCTAGATAATCCTGTTGTCATTGTGAAGGTTTAAATAAATTCCTTATCTCTGTAGAGTTTCTGTTTTATTATCTACAAAACAAGGGAGTTGGACTGAATGTACTGGAGAGTGTTAAAATTATCAAATGAGAAAGTCAGTACTTGAGTTCATGGAGGTTTTCACTTCACCAGGCAGATATTGGCATATACCAGAGAATCAAAACTAAGATAGTTTGCAGTGGCATTCTGTATAACAATGATATCTAATATATGAGCTAAAACTTATTAACAAGCTGCAGAAAAGTAAATTGTCACATCTATAAGCATCTTAAAAATGTACCAAGGTCATAATTGGAGAAGTCTAGGGCTGGTGGGTACAGTTCAGGAAGAGAACAGATTTAACATGTGCTGAGTTCAGTTTCCCGCAAACATACAAAAGACATCCATTTACCCAGCTAACCAAAATGTCCTTGTCATTGCCATTTTCTAAGTTTAAGAAATAAATGTTCCCTTTTGTACTTAATTCATCTGGTAGGATCTAGAAACAAGAGACACAGTCAAAGTGACATCATCCATGCCGGGAAGAAGCCTGGGTGCACAGAGTCAGCCAGTCTGACCATTGCCCACTGCAAGAGGGTAGTGGAGACAAGTGGAAAGTGTGTCTCTTCATTTTTCACATAGTCCTCAAGACAGATGTCTGTCTGTATGTCTGTCTGTCTGTCCATCTGTCTGCCTGCCTTAAGGGCTTCATTTCCCCTTAAGCAGATTTTCAGAAATCTACTTAAACCTGATTGTATCTGGCCCTTGTTCCAGAAATAGCCTGATTTTCCCCTATCATACGTATCATTTACCATAATCAAGAAATTCCTTTTTTAAAAGTTCAGCTTTATAGAGCTTGATAAGTATAAGTTTGTGGTGAATTGTGATAAATTTCCTTCAAACCTTTTACTCATCATAAGAGAAATAAATTACCATATCTCTACAGATCATTGAGAAAGACTATTAACTGAATGATAATATATCATTAATGTTGCCCTAGAAAAATAAAAGAGATTTCAGAGAATAGGAAAATAACCATTTATCTTTTGTTAAGCATTCAAAACAATTCATTCATTTTACCACCACACACCACTGTATCTAACATCAGGTTCAGGGTCCTCCAGCATGGCAGACACAGTTAGAGCTGGTCTGACCCCTGCCTTATAACTGACACCATTACCTGCACCTGTCCTGTGCTTCAGCCACTTCCTGACATGCTCAAGTCATTCACAACTATGTTTCTTTGTCCATGTTACTCAAATATAAAACTCTGACTTCCTAAGTCAGAAGAATTTAACTTAAGTGGCAACAAAAAACCCTCCAGTTGTTACATCCTTCCATGGCTCCTGCCATTTTTGTGTTTGAAATGAAAGAGCCTCACACAGCAACCATTGCACTCCCAGCACATTTGATGAGTGGATTGACAAATTTATTAACACTCAGAGACATAAAACACCGCTTTGCATTGCAGGTTTTCTTCTCCTGCCTAGACTGGAGGTCCTTCATTTCTTCTGCCTTGTCATACTTTTAAAACTCTCCTATATAACCACAGAAACACAGAACACAAATATTCTTGTGATTGAACATATAAAAATTGTGACGCCAAGTTGAAAACACTGGCTATAACAATGATCTAAATGGTCATGCTGAGGTGATCAGAAAAGCCATAGGAAATAAATACTATTCCTGGGGAAAATATTTTTCTTATTGTATGTGTGTCCATACACACATTCATGTGTTAGCAGGTGGGTATTTGTGTACACACATATCTGTGCCTCTATGTAGAGATCAGAGGTTGACACTGAAGCCTTTCTCAATTGATCTCCACTTGTTATGTGTTGTTGAAGACAGGGTCTCTCACTGAACCAAGAGCTTACCAGTTTGGTTGCACTGACTGTCTAGATGCACTGAGGATCCTCTGATTCTACTGTCCCAGTACTGGGATTGTACATATATGACATGGAGCGTGGCTTTCTATGTAGGTTATGGGAGATTGAACTTGAATCCTCATGCTTGCAAAACACTCATTTTATTGACTAAGCCAACTCCCTAGCTCAACAAAAGGATGATTAGCCCATAAGGCTTACATACTCATCAGTCAATTTAGGTTTCAGAACACTGTGAAGGCCTTAGAAGTTGTAACCACAATCAATATGTAGTTTAGCTTTAAATTCTTGCCTTTAGAGTTTGTTTATTTGAAGTTGTTTTAGTTTCACAGTTTTATTGTAACAACAAACATCACAGCGTACTTTTTTGTTGATTTTTAATAGATTTACATAATAAAATTTATTTACAAGCATTTCATGAGGAAAGATACTTGTCCTTGTGATGATAAAATATCGGGGTGTTTTTTTGTTTGTTTGTTTGATTTGTGTGGTGATATATTATTTATGATTTATTAAAGCTTGCCTGAGGATTCAGAAAGTAAAGTCAGTCTCAAGCTATAGAGATCAGGCAGTGGTGATACACACCTTTAATCCTAGGACTCAGGATTAGATAGATGGATCTCTGTGAATTGTAGGCTACCCAGATCTACACAAGATTGATCTAGTCCTAAAGAGAAATAGCTGACACAAAGATGATCTCAGTACTTGGGATCACACGCCTTTAATCCCAGCACTAGGGGGTTATAAAAGAAAGGATCAGGTCTTCAGTAGTCAGTATCAGGCATTCATTCTCCAGCCACATTGAGAATAGGAAGACATTAAAGTCTCAAGACTCTCCAGCCACGCTGAGAAAGCTTATGGATCAGCCATTTCAGTCTGAAGTAGAGTAAGAGCTAGTGCCCAGATGCTTTGCTCTTCAGATCTTCAGCATGAAGCTTGAACCTCAATATCTGACTCTGACTCTGGGTCTTTTATTTTTCCTGCTACAGATTTGGGGGTTTTGCTTGTTTTTGTTTTTTTTTTTTGGGGGGGTGGGTTTTTTGTGGGTTGAGACAGTATTTCTCTATGTAACAGGCTATCCTGGAACTCGTTTTGTAGACCAGGCTGACCTCAAACTCAGAGAGAGCCACCTACCTCTACCTCCCTAGTGCTGGGATTAAAGGTGTGCACCATCACTGCCCAGTGGGTTTTTGTTTTTGTTTTTGTTTTTGGAGTAGATAAAGAATGTTAAAAAAATACTATGCAAGTTTTTATTTCATGGTTTTAATAATTCTATAAGCTTAAATGTTCTATTTCTGGAGTTAACCTAGAAAAATAGTTTTCTCAACATATCCTCCAAGAAGATCTGGCAATAATTTATTTAGTCATTTGTGTTTAATTTTTAGATAAGTAAACATTAAAGTTACCGATATCTACACATACAGGTATACATGTACACATATCTACACATAATATGACTGCTGTCACATGACTCCTCCTGGGAACACATATAGAAGCATCAACTCATCACACATAGAGCAATCACAGGCCAAACAGCCCAGCTTAGTAAGCCAATGAGTTCACTGCAGTTTCTTACAGAAGCAAAGGTGATACAAATACATTTGCCCTATCATCTAGTTCTCAGTTCACATCGTGGAAAAGTGCCCCCTTCCCAAACTGTTCACTGGAAGGAGAAGCTACACCATAGCTGCATTAAAAGATTAACCGCAATAAACTTTGTAGGAGAAGAGGATGGAGGGGCTAGAAAAAAAAAAAAAAGATCCAATGCATTTAGTCTTTAACCTACTATAACAGACCTGTCAGGAAAGCTAATAGAACTAGGGTTCCCAGGCTGATGGCATGAGACTATTCAGAATATCTCAAACAGGGTTCAGGTCTCTTTTTACGAAGGCTTGTATTTGGCTTCGGAACTTTCAGAAAAATCCCACACAGCATTCTAGGTAGTCAGAAACCCTTTTTCTCTGCCTGCTCCCATTTTTCAGCTAAGATTTGCACCCTGCTCAACCATGAAACATGTTTGTGGGCCAACTATGGAACTGCTCATCTTTCAGAAATGTAATGAGTGTGAGTCTAGGACTTCCAAAGCCAAACAGCACAGACTGCTCACATTGCCATGCAGCTTTGAGAACCAGACATTCAGAAGGGATGGGAACAGAGGGGAAAGGGGACTGAGAGGAGAGAGGGGAGGGGAAACTGTGACCAGTGATGTAAAATAAAAAATAAATATTTAAAAAACAAAAGAAAAAAGCAGACATTCTTGATGGACTAAAATATCTACTGTGAAAGACAGAATATTGAAATCACTACAAAATAAGTTTGATCATTATATTTTTTGTTTGTTTACTTGTTTTTAAGTTTTTGTTACATCTGCATTTTAATCATGATTCTGAAAAGCAGCTATGGCACAAATTTTCTCCTTAGTAAGGTGAGAAGGATTCAGAGGACAAAAATCTTAGCTCTGGCGTGGTGGGGTCTACAGCACATGTAGCTGACTCCAGCGACGGAGACTGTGCCTACTCCGAAGACCTCCTCAGGTTCTGTGACCATTTTCAAATTACTGTTTTAAATACGTGCATAAAATGATGGGCTTTGTTCTGCCATTTTAAAATCTCTATGTAATTATAGCTCATTACCCTTTATCTCCTCCTGCTCTGGCCCATCCCCCTTGCCCTCCTCTCTCTGGTACTCTTCCTTCCCCTCATCTCTGCTTTCATGTAACATGCGTTCCATTACCTGCTCTGTCCCCACTTCTCTTCCTTCAGATCTCCTCTGCCCTTCTCATGCTCTGCTCTTAACTATCGTGACCGCACATATGCGTGCTCACGAGCACACACACATACACACCCCATTTAAATACAGAAATACAGATTTCGAATGAGAGAAAACACATAGTATGTACCTTTTTCTGTCTGATATATTTCACTTAACCTAATGATATCTTGTTCTATTTATTTCCCACAAATGTCAGGACTTGTTTTTTGTTTTTTGTTTTTTTTATAGTTGAATAGAATCCCATTGTGTGTATGAGTATGCACCACATTTTCTTTATCCATTTATCTATTGACAGATGTTACAGTTAGTTCCATTACTTTTCTTTTTTCTTATTTGCTTTTGTTTTGTTTTAAGAGTTTCATGTAGCCTATGCTGAAATAGACATATAACCAAGAGTGACCTTGAACACCTGCTGCTCCTGCCTCCACCTCCCCACAATTGGAATTACAGGGGGAGCCGCCATTCCCAGCTGGCTCCATTTCCGGGCAGGTATCTCTGAAGTATACTGACTTAGAGATGTTTAAGCACTCAGCAGCGCTATGACTGAATCATATGGTATTTCTATTTTTAGCTTTTTGAGGAAGCTTCATAATGACTTCCATAGAGACTGCATCAATTTACATCAGTGTATAAGGGCTCCCTTTGCCATACGGGGTCAGCAGCATTAACTCTAATTGTTTTCTTGATGAAAACCGTAGAAGAACCTCTTTAAAGAGAAGTTTTTGGAGTGTGTGTGTGTGTGTGTGTGTGTGTGTGTGTGTGTGTGTGTGTGTGTGTGTGTGTGTGTTCTTTGGGATTTTAATAAGGAAAAATGTAGTTTTTCTCATTGTGTGGTTCAAGGTCCTTCTCTGTAAAAATTACTTGAGCATCTCAGTAAAAAGGAGTCCAGAACCCCCACCCCAGACCTTCTGAATCAGTACTTAGATTTGATCCTAGAAATTCTACTTTCTATTAATCTCTTTGATGGTTCTAATGTAGTGGGTTAATAACATCTAAACTCAAGCAGCCATCCCTATAAGGATTTCAAAACAAGTTGTAAAAAGTAACGGTGTGAATTTTGGCTTGGTGGGCCAAACGGCTTTAAAACAGGCACCAGGGATTCAACAGGACAGAAAGCTAACAAATCACCAACTACAACATCAGATACCTAGTATGACCTTCAGAAACTGGAACCATCTGATTTAAGAAAAGGCTTGTTTGCTTGCTGGCCTGTTTATTCCGAGACAGGCTCTGTCTTATCCCAGGCTGGCCTCCATTCTCCTCCTAGGTGCTGGGATTTCAGGTCTTTCCCATAACCAGTCTATATGGTTGTAGAGGTGGGTCCCAGGGTTCATGCATGCTAAGAAGGTATTCTAAAGATAGAGCTACATCCCCAGTCCAGAAAAACTCTTTCGTAAAGAGTCATCTGTATCTTAATTCTGCAGAATGGCTACATTGGGGATTTCACTTGTGACAGTCTAATGACCTGAAGGTCACAGCTCTGTTGTAGCACAGAGGCTGCAGACAACTCTGCCTTTTCTGCTTCAGCCTTTGTCTTCCTTGCAAGCTTTAAAAGAGAAGTTCAGCTGCTGTGGGTCCACGTGTGTGGAACCTCTATTTGGACTAAATTTGGCAAGCAGAATGGAACAACAATGTTAAGACTACGAATCACCTTCTATTATAATAGGGTTCCCTTTTCTTTTCTTTCTTTCTTTTGTTGTGTTTGTTTTGGGGTTTGGTTGCTTTTTGAGATAGAGTTTCTCTTTGTAGCTTGGAAGCCTGTCTGGGAACTCGCTCTGTAGACCACGCTGGCCTCACAGTCACAAAGATCCATCTGCCTCTGCCTCCCGAATGCTGAGATTAAACCCCCTGGCCAAGGCTCCCTTTTCAAAGAGAAATTTCCATATGAATTAATTGAGCTGAGTACCAGAAAGCAAGTTGTTGCTTTTAATTTAAAAAAAAAAAAATTAACAACTTCCAAGACTATTTCAAGTATTCATATTTTTCTGAAGCATTTTAATAAATATTTTTATAAAGTGAATTGCATGGTTTGCTTCCTAATAATCTAAAATTCAGATCAAAGAAAAGTACTTGACAAGAGAAAGCAAAAAGCTCCCAGAACCCTTCAGTTATAGTTTTTATATAAATACTCAAAGAAAGTATATAAATACTCAAAAGATTACCTTCTATTTTTTTGAGAGTACCTTTTAAAATCATATAATACATTAGACGCAAAGTTTCTGTCACTCTGTAGGGAAGAATTTGAAGCAAGATTTACCGAAATCATAACATAAATCTGTCATAAAATCTGAATGAGATTCAATTTGGTGAAAATATGCGTATTTATGTGTATGCTCATTATCTTTCCAGAATTAACAACTCAATGCTTGCTTTAGCTTTTCTGACATAACACAGATCCAAAGAACAAAATTAAAGTCAGGCCTGGTGGCACAGGCCCTACTGAAGGTTAAAGATAGAGCATGTACATCAAGGCCTGCTTGACCTGAGGTGCAAGTTCAAGGACAGACTATCTCAAGGGAAAAGAGGACTAGGGTCAGAGCTTAACAGTGTAGCATCCTAGCAAAATGCACACCACACACTCATAGAATAATCTTGAGCCTGGTAAAGTGACACACACCTTTAACTCTACTGCTCAGGAGAAAGGCTGAAGGGGAAATTACATGATTCCCAGGCCAGCCTAGGCTGTATGGCAAGACATTGTCTCAAAAAAAAAAAAAAAAAAAAAAAAAAAAAAGCAAAAACCTTGATTCACACAGCTCTTGGCTCTTATGGTCAGTAGTTTTGCTTGTTTTCCTATTTTTAGCCTTTCTTGATGAATTGCATACTGGAATAATTGTTGCTTCAGATGACTTTGCTTTACACCATTTCCTCAGCGAAGTTATGTAATGCCTCTCATTTACGGAAGGAAAAAAAAAAAAAACAAAACCTATTTCCTTCAAAGGAGAAGGGGGTAGTGGCAAGAAATCACTCTCCAAAGTTTACCTAGAGAGTGCCCTCTACTCCAGGATAAACCTTAAGTTTTGTTTGGCTAGTCACTCAAGCAAAACTGTTTTCAGAAGGGGTTGAAGGTGTGAAATTCCTCTTTTAAGACTTATTTTAGTTTTAATTATGTCTATTGGGGAAGGTGCATATAAGTGCAGGGATCCATAGAAGTCACAGGTGTCTGATCCCCCTAAGGCTGGAGTTAGAGGCAGTTGTGAACCACCTGGTGTGGATGCTGGGAACCAATCTACAGTGCTCTGCAAGAGTGGTATGAACTCTTAACCACTGAGCCATCGTTGAAGTAAAATCTTTGAAATCACAGAGTTTCCATTCTCATTCCAGGCTGTGCAGAACTACCCTTGTGGCAGCCTGCATCCTACTGGTCCCAAACCATCAAAATGACTCACTTTGCCTTACTCACCATTGGTGCCACTGTCCAGTAACTCCCCCTGACTAAAATGTTAAAGATTATAAACTGAAGCTTTTAAAGACTGTTGTCAAAATACAAAGAGCCAAAATTATCCTCATGGTCTTCTCTCTTCCTTGGCAAGTTCCTTCATGCCTTTCATAATCTCCCATTTTAACAGTGTACCTAAGCATGATTGGTCACTCATGTGACCCTGGTGGTTACAGTTTGAGTATAAAGTATCCCTCCAAAAGATTCATTTATTTACAGTTGAGTTTCCAGGTAAGTACCATTTGAGGAAGTTCTGGAAGCTTTAGAGGCGTGGCCTACTTGGAGGTCATAAGTCACTAGAGAACTAGAGAACATCTGTTCCATCACAGATTTTTCAAGCAAGGAAAGGAAGTTTGGAGAGGTAAAGGCAGAGAAGATGCCACACTGGATAATTTCCTCTCCTCCTCATGCAACCTCTCATGAGCACTTACAGAGGACCTGCTGCAAATAAATCATGGTACAAAGGACTGTGCAGGGAATTCCAGTGCCGGTGGCAGGCTCCCCGTGCCGAGTGCTTCAATGTCCGATGGTCAGGGGGATTTTATGGCAGATGAAGTGTTAGCTGGCAGAGACCCTCCTATCTATCTGAAGTGATGAGGTGAACAGACTACAGATGCATGAATAAATATGAAGCATAGAAAGTGACGTAAGTCCTCAGGGTGCTCCTATTAAAGAACCATCACATATTACTGGAAACTAATAAATATTCAGACTCTAATCAGAACAGCAGCTCACTTGAGTGAGGAGAAGTGACCTGAACTGTTCCTTTGATTTCATCCTTAAGGACAAAAAGGAAACAAGAGCAGCAGGAAGGAAAGGGCTTCCTAAAAAAAAGATTGTGGAAAAGGCTAAAATAGAAAATTGCTGCTTTGACAAAATGTTGACAGAAATGGGTTGGGGGGGGGGTGAGCCCAGGCTCTAACTTCTAGGTACTCAGTTTCAACATACTATGTATACAGGCCTTAACCACAACGGGACTCTGTCAGAGCAACACTGTATGTATTATCTCTTTATTGGGAAAACCCTGTAAGAAGAAAATAATAATGCATGTGAAGACTTTATTGGTATTTATTAAGGTATTCCTGGGTGTGTAACAGCAGGCTCAGCTCTCGGATACAGCTCATGGAAGGGTCGTTTTCAAGTCTTAAAAATATTAGCTTCCACACTGAGGGCTAGCTTGTGTTCCTGATATATTAACTATTTAGAATCCCTTTTAATAAGTGTGCCCCCCCCCGTGTTTACAGAAGACAAAGAAGAAGCAGCCATACGTTCAACACACCTGGCAGTCTGAGGTGATGATGAGTCCAGATCTCAGACGCTGTAACTTGATAATTCCAATATTCTCAGTTTCCTGTCTAAATTTTCCTTTGGAAGCTAGAATTGGTCACTTCACTATCAAATTTCATTGTGACTAAATGGCTGGGACAAAAGAAAACAAACACCCTTTGTCAGTCTTAGGGGAAAAAAATCAATGTGTAGAGTTTCCTTTAATGGCAGAGAAAGGTAAGGACTGTTGTACACCATTTGTGACACGAGAAACCCATAGACAAGTAAGAGTCAGAACTGTGTCTTTTCTTGTGTGGATTCTTGCTGTTTTTGTCTCTGCCAGGCAGATTATTAATTGAAATGTGCCTTTTTTTCCAAAGGAACTTGTGCTTAAGGAGCATGTGGAACACGCACCCTTTAAGCTTTAGAAAAGCATTCAAAGTTAATTCTTCCGTAACACAAATGGAAAGAGTGTGATAGCATCAGTCCCATCCCTTAATGATGCTGCTGGTCAAAGCCTTCCTCCTCCCTGCGAAGTTCAAAAGGGAAAATAGGGCAGCTTGAGGCTGCATTGAGAAGGGCACAGTCTGTGTCAAAAAGAAAGCATAAAGGGCTTCCAAGTTGCAACCCAAAACACCCTGAGTTGAAGGGATCTTTTTATGTAGCTCAAGTGCAGGAACAAGTTCTCAGTACCAGAGTTAGGGTTACAGTATAGCCACACAATTGCTCCCAGGGGGCACCAAACTTGATGATGGTAGGTCATAAGCAACAGGATGTGGCAACTGTCTTTATCATCACCCAAATCAGCAATGAGAACAAGAAATGAAGAAATTCATTCTCTGTTTGCTTTTTGAAGTTGAAATTTCTGCTACTTTAATTTTTTTTTTTTCAGTCTGAAGTTTGAGGAACGTCCTATGAATTCAGCTATCTTCTTCAGGCCTTGGGCTGAAATAAGCCCTCTTTCCTAATACGTTTAGTTCCTCAAACAAAGCACACATAATCTGTGTAATGAGTTCAAGAAAGGGGCAGTAAGAGTTGACAAAGCAAATTGGATAAATTAGTACAGTGCAAGGACAGTAGGTAGAATCTTCATAGAAGATGACTCTCTATTTTCTATATGTGGCCCTTCTTACAACTTATACCAAAAATACCCTAAGGAAGCAAGGTTGTAATCAGAGAGGTCATGGAAGTCTCAGGGCCTGCTTCAATGTTCTAAACAACTCCAGCGTGGGGGTGAGACTGGCACACTCCTCATTGCCAGCCTACACATGTTCATCTCCATGCCCAAACATCTGTAGTACAGCTCTCGAGAAATGCCCCTTAAGTAGCCCATTTGTCACCAGTTTGGAAGATGGGGGCAGGAGGGGGGGGGTTCAGACAGAATGGGTACAGATTCTGAATTCACCCCTTTTCGTTCACAAGCTGAGCGACTTTAAGTGTGCTGTTTAAAACTGTCCAGCATTTTACTTTCTCATCTGTGGCTCAATCCCTCGAAAATTCGGTTTAAATTACCTCAGTCAATATTTATGAAATAGTCTAGACTGAGCTAGGGAGAACAAAAGATACAGAATCAATAATGGCCAGCTGGTCTTGGCAGCATGGAGGGAGTCACAGAATTCATACAAGGAGGCTGCAGATTACTTACAGCATATGCCCAACAAGCCTCACAAGGCAACTTGTTTGAGTTGCGAGTCTCTCCAGAGCCCAGAATAGTTTGACTGCTACAAACAAACACCCAGTGGGCCATGAGACAAGGAGAAGTCACGTGGCACTTTCCCGGCCCTCAGGAGAGAATGATTGTTCTTCAGTTGCAGATGTCCCCAAACAGCTCACAGAACTAAACCAGAAGGTCCAGGGGGAAACTTGCCAGGAGCTTTCGCCAAGTTTGGCTTAGCTCAGACCTAGATCCACGGTCCTGCCTCTCTTCTGAGTTAAAAAAAAAAAAAAAAAAAAAAAAAAAAAAAAAAAAAAAAAAAAAAGGAAAAGAAAGGACACCTGAGGATAAGGCAACTTGACAAGTAGATCCTCCTGGATACACAGGACCACCTCCCAGAGAAAAAGGAGTGCATCATGCTGTCTTTTCCTCACTCTGGAGAAGCTACGGCATCTGCAAGGAAAAGCTTCTGTATGGATCCCCTCTGCCTCATGGCCACTGACACTTGAAAATAATTTCAACCTCAGCACAATCTAACCCAGAGGAATATACCCAAATGGAACAAAAACTGTATTCTTGGATTGTAAAAAAATCAAAAATAATCCATGAATCTTCAAAGGCCATGAACAGAAACACAGTATACTCATGGTGTTAAAACTTAATGAAGAGAGGAGGAAGTTGGCAAGAGTTTAGGGAAAATAATGTCTACCAATGCTGAAGGTGTGGTGCTGACTTCTTCTTCTTCTTTTTTTTTTTTTTTTTTGTGAGAAACACTATTTTCTTGTCTTGCCTGGTAGCATAGCTAATAAGTAAAGGAGGGAGTTGCTTCCTCTTCCTAATAAAAGAATAAGAAAGAGTCCCCACATAATATACTATGTAATTATCTTATTTCTCCTCTTTATTTATCTTCATGTTCAGCTCCCCAAACATAGAGAAGTTTTCTGTATGCTGATTGCTAAAGTAATGGCGCCCACTAGAAACCAGTATGCAGTAGTGCCCATTACAAACCAGTGCACAGATATGTCCATTCAAAACAGTATGCAGAGATGCCCACTACAAAACCAACACACAGAGATGCCCATGAAATATCTGTCAAACAAGTGAGTGAAGAAGGGAAAAAGACAGAGATGATCCCAGTCCTCACAAATTGCAATATGGAGACAGTCACATGCTGATGTGGGAACAACAGGCTACTGCTGTATCATACAAATCAGGAAACTAACCCAGACCTAGGGAGACAGAGAATGCTTCTTGAGGAAGTGATATTTGTCATATGATCTTAAAAAATGAGAAGTTAAACAAACAAAAACAAAAGTCAAGATTCCACGTCAACTATACAAATCAGAAAGAGCCTGAAAACTCATCTACAGAAATGGCTTAACTAGCTTTAAAAAATTATATTACAACTTATAGTTCTAAGTTCTCTGTAAACACCCAAAAGATTGGAAGAAATCTGACTGCAGTACTGCAGCTGAATAACATTCCAGTTCTCAAGTGGCTGTTGCTCCCTTATGGAGCCTGGGACTGAAACTCGCTCATATATGTGTGTGTGTGTGTGTGTGTGTGTGTGTGTGTGTGTGTGTGTGTGTGTATTACTCGTCTCAAAACAGAAAGTGAGAAGACAAGCCAGTTACAATCATTGCTGTATACCTGATAGGACTATGGAGCGACAGAGAGACAGACAGAGAGAGATGAATTTGTAGCAAAAAAACAACCAAAAGTTTTTCATAATGTTCTATAGATCATTCTTTTGACTTGACAAATCAAGTTGTTTATGAGTCTTTAGTCTTTCTTTAACTTGAATCTTGTCACTGTTGACACTTATCCCTTCTTCACAAGGGTACAAAGAAGAGAAAACAATTGGACAAGAGTACAGTGCCAGGAGATCAGAACCTTAAGTCGAAAAACACACAACAATATTAGCTTTGCAGCCCTGTCTTAATAAACCAGGGACTGCTTTGAGTTTAAACTGAAAAGGTACTTTGCTACATGCCAATCCACATAAGATGGACAGGATTCTGTGCTTTGTCTTGCTACACTAGAACATATGGAATGTTCTTCGGTAACCAGAGAAATCCATTCAACTATAAATCAAGGGCATTATAAGACCCTCAAACCAAAACTCACAAATCTCACCCAAGGATGCAATTACATTATGTGAGATTTACCCTTTCTTTTTAGCTAATCATATTGTCCAAGGAAAAACACATTAACTGAGAAACTAAATAAACCTCTAAAAAGAAATGAAATTTTTTCCAAGCACATCTGGTAGATTTATTTTGTTACTTCTCTTTTTGTTGCAATCACTGAATACAAAGATTTGCTACTTATTTCAAAACAAGAGAACTATTCATCCAGTGGGAAGAAATTCAATAAGTATTAAGTGATGAGCAAAATACAAAGCTAAGACAAAGCTAAGCAAATTGTCTTTCCATGAGTAATAGAATAAAAGTAAAAGAAAGGACATTGGGTTAAGAGACCTTGCAGGCAAAAATTTAATTGGTTGATCTGACATTTCTTAAAAGATTGCTTTTGATGTCTTTTTTAAAAAAGAAAGAAGCAAAGAAGCCTCCCTGCTAGGAAGTGAGCTAAGAAAGCACGTTCTCATTCCTATGGTGATGGTGTGATGACCTCATGACCTCATAGTAATGAAGGTAAGAGCATCCAAAGGTCAACACACCACACATGCTGTAAAAGCAAAGTTGAAATAAAAAGCAGGATGATAAAATGAGAGGAAAATTAGACACTTGCTTAAAATAAGCTATGCTACCATCATAAAATCAGATGCCATGAAACTTTGCTGCAAAAGCCAATTTTGATGACAAATGACAAACTGTAACATCTAAATCGAAATGAGAACAGGAGCTAGCATAGGTTCTCGTGTGAACATCTAAGCAGTTTTCAGAGGCTCTTAGTTTGAGCAGAATTATGTAGTCACTAAGTATCTCCCTCTCTACTTGGCAATGATGGAAGCTCATCTCCAATGTGAAACAGTTTGCCTTTCTGCAACCAATTTAAACAATGATAGAGAAGGGAAACACTGAGTGAAAATAAGCCAGCTATTAATTTGCAAAACAGAGAATATAGTTAGAAGGGTTCATTAATCCCGAATGCCAGCAAAGTAGTTTCCTAAACATGTATAATAAAAAAAGGATGTAAGCTGAGCATTGAAAACACATGCCTGTAATCTCAAGAGTACTCAGGAGGCTAATGCAGAAGGATTGCTGCAAGTTCAAGACCAGGACTGGGCTCCATAATGAATTTCAGGACAGTCTGGGCTACAGAGTGGGACCTTGTCTAAAAGGAAAAAAAAGTTGGTTTTTTAAATACTAAACATTGAGATTCTCTTGTTTGGCAATGTCTATTTTTTGTTTTTAAACAGAGTTGATCCCATTTACTTTTAGATCACATTGAAGACTTCCACTAAAAAATGACTTAGTTTACAATCATCAAACTATCTACATCCTTTGACTGCATTTGGTTTCAACCCCAACTAGTGTACTGAAATTCATTTCAAGTACTAACCACCCAGAAGTAGTGCAGACTCCACAGGTTAAGGTCCTAGTCTTCTACCAAACTTGTCATTCAGATGTCACCTGCATTTCTGACCACAAGTCTGGGTGCTTTCATCACTCATGACAATTCTCTAGGATAGCTCATAGGACTTAGGAAAGTGCAATATTTATGAAATGGGGCATTAGGTTTTCCTATCATCTTGTGCTTGATTAAATCATTTACAAAGGTGGGTATGCTTGGATAAATCATTGGCCACACAGTTGAACTCATCCCTGTAGGTTCCACAGGCCTAATGCTCCACCCCTCTTATCCTGTAATGGGCCTTGCTGGAGAATGGTCCCCATCTAAAATTACCTAGGGGTCCACCAAAAATTACCTCATTAAAATAAGCACAGGTGATAGCACTTTGGATCCATAAAGCATTCCTGTCATTCCAGAAATCCAAAAGGATTTAGAAGCTCTATGCCAGGATCTGGAACAAAGACTAGATTAATTCTTTATTTCAGAAATTGATAGCATTAAATCAAGAATTGCAAAATGCCCCCAAATCGAGAGATACTTGGAAGATTTTCATCTGTTACTTATAGTATACATATGAAATATGTAAGTGACAGCTTAAATTGGTACACACAAAGGTTTTGTGACATATAAATATAAGCCTCTAAAGTAAGAAAACATTGTTTTACTCCAAAATGGTTGACTTGGGGCAAATTACAAAATCAAAATAGTTTCTTTTTCTTCAAAACTTTCTGTTTCAATACTTGCTCCTCTACATGGATCTCAGTCCTGCTTGTAATTACAAACTCTTACTCAAAGAATTAAAATCAGCAACCATGTGTCGAGCAATTTCAAAGTATTGCCATCAGTAGGCACCTGTTTGTACTTATCAGTTTTAAAACAAAAGAGACAAATTGTGCTTAACAACTGAGTGACATGAAAAAGAAACTTTTTTCAGTGTTTAAAACATGAACATTTAATGAGAAACACCATGAAGGTGGCCAAAGGGAGTCTTGAAAAACTACCAGGATTTCAGAGCAGGGTGAGAAGTCAAGAACTTGCCCAACTGAGAGCCATTCGATGAACCCATGTGGCTGCAGCAATAGCATGTGGCTGGTGTTGGGTCTGAGGCTGCAGAGCTGGCTAGAGAATGCTGTAGGGTTTCTATGGTCCATGCCAAGGAGTCTGAATGTTTCGCTGCAGGCTACAGAAAGTCATAGAGAAAACTGCTTCAGTCTGTCTGAAATTTCCCTTCCATTTGTCCTGCAAGAGCTCACAGACAAAAATTGTACCAATTAAGAAATTACTAAAATACTTCAAACAATAGTGTGGTACTAGACACAAAGTAAGAATTCCAGAAAAGAAAAAAGGAGAACCAAGAAATTGCTGATTTAGGATACTGGCAGAGTGGTGCATGCCTTTAATTTCTGTGAGTTCAAGGCCAACCTGGACTACATAGTGAATTCCAGGAGAAAAAAATTACTTATTAGGGGCTTTAACAGGGGGCACTGAAGAGAATGCATGAATGTATATGGGCCTAACTGGAAGCATGGTGTCACTGAAAGAAGAGCTGCACACATGTTCTCCCAGAACTCAGAAGGCTGAGGAAAGTGGGTGGTGAGCCTGAGAACAACCTACAGATCACAGCTTTCATTTTCTTTTTTTTTTTATTTGAATTACAAACAAGATTGAATTACATGACAATCCCAGTTCCCTTCTCCCTCCCTTCCTCCCCTACCTCCCCCCCAACTAAAACCCTACCTATCACATATCCTTTCTTCTAATCTACACCTGACTCAACCTTTCTGCTCCCTCATGACCTCTGCATTCTTCCTTTTCTTCCCTTCTCATTCTCATAGCTTCCTCCCCCCTCTTCCCATGGTCTCAATTTACTCAGGGGATGGTGACCCTTTCCCCTTCTCCAGGGGACAAAATTTGTCTCTTTTAGGGTCCTTCTTGTTTACTAGTTTCTCTGGCAGTGTGGATTGTAGGCTGGTAATCCCTTACTCTATGTCTAAAATCCACATATGAGTAAATACATATCATGTTTGTCTTTTTGTGATTGGGTTACCTCGCTCAGAATGGTTTCTTTGAGTTCCATCCATTTTCCTGCAAATTTCAAGATTCCATTGTTTTTTTTTTTTTCTGCTGAGTAGTACTCCATTGTGTAAATGTACCACAATTTCTCTATCCATTCTTCAGTTGAGGGGCATCTAGGCTGCTTCCAGTTTCTGGCTATTACAAATAGTGCTGCTATGAACATCGTTGAACAGATGTCTTTGTTGTATGAATGTGCTTCTTTTGAGAATATGCCTAGGAATGGAATTCCTGGATCTTGTGGTAGATTGATTCCCATTTTCTTGAGGAGTCGCCATACTGATTTCCAAAGTGGCTGTACAAGTTGGCACTCCCACCAGCAGTGGAGAAGTATTCCCCTTTCTCCACATCCTCTCCAGCATAAACTGTCATTGGTGATTTGATTTTAGCCATTCTGACAGGAGTAAGATGTTGTTCTGATTTGCATTTCCCTGATGGCTAAGGATGTTATGTGTCTTTCAGCCATTTTAGATTCCTCTATTGAGAATTGTCTATTTAGTTCTCTACCCCACTTTTTAATTGGATTGTTTGGTGTTTTGGAGACTAGCTTCTTGAGTTCTTTGTATATTTTGGAGATCATCCCTCTGTCAGATGTGGGGTTGGTGAATATCTTTTCCCAGTCTGTGGGCTGCCATTTTGTCTTGCTGACTGTGTCCTTTGCCTTACAGAAGCTTCTCAGTTTCAGGAGGTCCCATTTATTAATTGTTGATCTCAGTGTCTGTGCTACTAGTGTTATGTTCAGGAATCAGTCTCCTGTACCAATTAATTCAAGGTTATTTCCCACTTTGTCTTCTACTAGGTTCAGTGTGGCTGGGTTTATGTTGAGGTCTTTGATCCATTTTGACTTAAGTTTTGTGCAGGGCGAAAGGCTTCTACATGTTGGCATCCAGTTATGCCAGCACCATTTGTTGAAGATGTTCTCTTTGTTCCAGCGTTTATATTTGGATTGTTTGTGAAAAATCAGGTGTTCGTAGGTGTGTGGGTTAATATCAGGGTTTTCAACTCTATTCCATTGGTCTACCTGTCTATTTTTGTGCCAATACCAAGCTGTTTTCAGGACTATAGCTCTGTAATAGAGCTTGAAGCCAGGGATGGTGATGCCTCCAGAAGTTCCTCTATTGTACAGGGTTGTTTTGGCACAGCTCTCATTTTCATAATCATGGGGAACACAGAAAGCTTAGCAAGAGCAAATTCTAGAGTATCTGATCCTTCATTTTCCAGGTCAATGAAACTGGAATTTATTATTTGTCAAGCCACATGGTAGTCAATAAAACAATTGTAAAGTCTATGTCCATGATCTTTTCAACCTCTTCCAATGAAGTTTTCCCCTAACTCACAAGTGCCCCATCTGTCTCCTTTTTATTCAGCTAACCTGTCTGGGTTTAGCAACATAGACACAAGTTCTTAGGCTCCGTGGTCTAAACTCAAGTGGGAGGAATAACAACAAACTTTAAATCTATGTAGTTAATGAGGACACATGTTGGCTACAGAGCAACATACAATCAATAAATAAGTCACTACACCCCTACAAGGAACCTGAAAATTTGTTAGAAAAAAAAAAAAACAGGATGGCTTAGAGAAGTTTCAAACAAGAGAGATGTGATCAGAACATTTCTAAAAGATTATTGCTCCTCGGTTTAATTGAAAATTCCCTTGCAATATACAGTCATCTATCTGACTAAAACTGATTCAGGGTTCATATTTTTAAAATTCCCTAGCTAAAGCATTAATCATGGAAAAATAATGGTGTTTCATTAACAAACAGTGCTATTTATTATAATTGTAACATAAGGCATTGCAATCACCCCTAGCATCCTCAGCATGATTCTCAAGGTATCCCAAACTGGTCCCCAAGCCTCTTTTCATCATCATTTCTAATAAACCTTCTTCCATGTGTGTTATAGTAATCAATTTAGGGATGTAAATCTCGAGACGATGCTCTGGTGTTGTGTATGGTACACCCAGCTTCAACATGGTCACTCAATAATCTTACAAAGGGACCCCCCAATCAGTTTGCAGCACTGTACAGGGACCTGTCTCACTCACAAATTCATGTGGAATTCTCTTTTCACATTCACCTCTTTAACCTCTTAACGCTGCTCGTCTTTCAGGTTGTGCATCCTTTCCTTATATAGTACTTCTGGAACAGACAGTTTGGATTGGAACAGCATCATAGGATATGCCATGCCATATGGTGGCCATGACTTGTCTGCTTTTAAACAGTAAGAGCATGAATTTTGTTCCATTTCTGTTTTCTACCTCTACATTACAGTATGTAGCATGTGACTGCATGTTAAAAAAGAACAGAAGTGTATCCAGCCAATTCATCAATGACTTCTCTGTGCCCAAATAAATACACGTGAATGAATATAGCAATATATTTGACTGTTTTTCTTCTCTTTCCAGTGTCCTGGAACCTGTTATTTAAAGATCAAGTTTGAAAGTCATGTCTAGACCTTCCAAAGAAGGTAAGAACAAAAAGTTGCAGATGTAATTCCTTTTACGAAACATGAGCTATTTTTAAAGCAGCCCTTTGGACCATTCCCGGGAAAGTACTGGGCACTAGAGCATCCTCGCATCAGCTACCTCTCTGAGCTGATTATCTCTGAAGGACACAGGAAGGTTTGTTAGACATGAAATGATGGGAAATGAGAAACAGAGGAGTTATGTAGACAAGAACAGCAAGCAAAGGATGCTGAATAATAAAAGATGGTTTGAGTTTGGCACTAAAACAGATAGGGCATGTTTCCAAAGAGGGTAAATGTGATCAAAGAGATTAGAAAGAAAGACCATTTGAGTTGAAAAGTCTAGAAGCTATTAAATTAGGGGTTTCATTTGTTTGGACTAGGCTGTGTTTTCTTTGAGAAGGCAAGTTCCTAACCCCACAACTGCTTTTGATGAACACCAATAGCAAACAAGGCTTTGTTCAGCCATGTCTGACAAAGCACCATGTAAATCATCCAGCAGCCATGGCCAGGGGAGCAGAATGCCAGAAATTAATTAGGACTGGCTTTCATTCTCCTGCCCAGGGTTAAAAAGTTAGAAGTATTGTGCCTAATAAACGAAAGCCTTCATTTAGTTGCTATGTCCGGAAGAATCCATTGTCAAACATAAATCATATCAAAACCAAAGATATCCGGCTCCTCACATCATTTTCTTAAGTATTTGCAAATACATCACCTCTGACAATAGATTAGCCACTCAGCAATTTAAGAGAATGGAGTTAATGTCTTTATAATCTTGAGAAAAAACAAAAGATATAAATCTTAAGATAGCAAACTTCATTACAGCATCTTGCTCAATATTCTGTAATAAACACAGACAGTCTTCATAGTGGCAGCTTCATTATAAAAGGGTTAATCAGTAACCACATAAAAACTCCACAAATGAAACACTTACTGGGGACTAATGGAAATACAGATCTATATGGAAATACAGATAATGGGATCTCAAATAAGAACTGTGAAATTAAGAGCTGAGGGAGAAAATGATGCTAATAGGATGCTAACAGATTTACTATCTGTTTCAGTCATCTGTGACAAGTAAATAGTGCTAAGATGTTTTAATGTTTTGAAAATCATTTTAGTATAATTATACATCCGTTCATGATTTAATTCTCCAATCTAAAGGCTAACTTGTTTTTATTCATTGGCTATGTGCCAGGAATTAGGCAACTACATCAAAAGATCTGCTCCAAAGGAACTCACACTCTCTTTGCACAAGCTGACATCTGAATAATTGCCAAATAGAGAGTGCATTTCGGCGATGAAAGAACTGGAGTGTGATAGAAGATACCCAAAGTCAACCTCCACCTCTATGTGTGCACACACAGGCAAACACATCATCATGTATACACATCTACAAGACACACAGTGTGTGCATGTGCACACACACACACATATACACAAGACACACACACACACACACACACACACACACACACACCAGAGCAATGCCATCCAGCAGTCAGTCCATTCCTAGTATTTTTCACAGGCCATTTTCACTAGATGCTCCCTGCAATGTGGAACCAATTTGTCTCAGTAGAGAGTGCCTGTTTCTTTGTTCATTTTTAGTGCTTTTCAAAATGAGTGTAATTTTTTACTACTATATGTAAGTAGCTGTCATAAAACATAAGACCTCTCATTGGCATATTTTTTAATAATTAATCCCTGTGATAATAAACAGTTCATGTTAAGAAATATGTTTAATTCCTCTTTTTATCATAAACTATTGATGATCCATTCAGAGACCTCACTTCCTGTCCACTCCACACTCCATTACAACAATGGCTTTAGACTTTTCTCAAATACTGCAATTACTAAAGCTCAAACTTCTTCACTAGAAGGTCACTGACATTTTAGTCCACCTGAGCAACACCATTATGTGTATGTGCCTATAGAAATTTTTTGAAGGAATGAATACATTATTCTACAATGAAATCACTCACTGTACAGTGAGCAGAGCCTAATAAGAAGCCTTGCCGCTGCAAAGGTATGGCTGAAGGTCTTAAGCCAGAGTGTGCTTTAGTCATGTGTGTTTGTCAACTGACAATTTGAACACACGTTTGAACTTGCTCTTAGTTCATTATTTTATTTATTTATTTATTTATTTATTTATTTATTTATTTATTTATTTTGGTTTATGAGACAGGGTTTCTCTGTATTGCATTGAAGATTGTCCTGGAACTGGCTCTGTAGACCAGGCTGGCCTCGAACTCACAGAGATCCACCTGCCTCTGCCTCCCGAGTGCTGGGATTAAAGGTGTGCACCACCAACACCCAGATAGTTCATTATATTCTTAACCAATAATCAGAAGTAGAAGACGAATCAACTGGAAAAAAGAAAGATTCAATTGGAGGGGGTGCAGATCAATATATACACATATGAACTTGCCAAACGTTCATTAGTTATTAATGTGTATATTAATGATTTGTTGAGCCTGTTAACTGTATTTCAACTTAGTAGCAATCACCAAAGTTGAGCTGCTGTTCTGCCTTTGAATATGTGTTCTCGGCCTCACCAGGGCCCTCTCCTCTTCTCTCTTACTCTGTCTGCTTCCCCACATCTGTACTGTACCTGCTTGCTCTCTGTGGCATCTGACTTTGCCATATGCTTTAGAGCCTTGATTAACAACCTTTTTTCCATGATTTAAAAACACAATAAAGCTGTTCGTATATCCTCAGCACTTGGAGGCAGAAGGATTGCTGTGATTGATTTGTGAAGCCATCAGGACTATTATTAGTAACACAGTTAACCCCGGATTACCTGGAATATTGAGTAGAGGTGGTCATTTTTTCTAAATAGCCACACATTGCATAGAGTGACTTATTATGTTGTTGGTTATTTTTAATTTTACTTTTTCAGCCAAAAGTATTTAAAAGAATACACACCAAAAAAATCTATATTTAGGAGCATTGAATATCATATAAAATGCTAGCTAAAAAATTGGTCATCAGGAGGAGACTTAATTTGTCTGAGACTATATGCTATTAGAAAGCCCAAGAGTCCAAGAGTGAGGTCCCTGCAGGTGTCTTACAAGGAAGCAAACTGTAAAGAGATAAGAATGAAAACCCGAACCCTGTCTTGAAAAACCTGGGTCAGACTTTAGGGACTATACTGCCAGGTGGTTCATTGCCAGCATATTTAAAACACAGTACAATTTTGGAAAGAGTTTCCAGGCAACAATCAGTCCAATTCCAGTGGCACAAGAAAGCTTAAGGTGTGACTGCATAGAGACTCTTTTACAAAGTACATGTGACCATGAGGGTGAGTTCTACAGCTAAAAGACCTGGAATCTATGACTGACAGCATAGAGGTCAGCAGGCCATAAAGTACACATGACATCTCCCCTAAGGATGGGTAAGGGTCTAGGGAGGACAGAGTCTGGGATAATCATTCTGGGGAATTTGGGTGAGGTCTGTCTCCGTAGCAAAAAGTGGATGAGGTCTGCCTCCACAGATAGCAAAAGGGTCAACAGGTCATTAGTAAAATCTACTCTCAGCTTTCTGGATGGAAGGCAGGTATTTGATTTTATCTCCTCCATTGAGGAGACAGCCCTGCATGATTAACATTCCTGGCCCTCTTAGCACTACTTTATGAGTACAATGACCCTTGTGGCCCCAACACAAGAGAACTGCATGAAGAGACTCTGTGAAAGGGAACTGGAGGCCTAACCATCGGACCCCAGTTGAGCAGTCTCAGCCAGATCTCAGACGTTTAAGTCATTCCAGCTAAGACCACAGACATCACAGGATAGACATGAGCTACTCGAATAGTGCAAGCTGATGACCCACAAAACGATACTTTTAAACTAGACATAGTGCTGCATGCCTAAAATTTTAGTGCTTGCCAGGTAGAGACAGAAAAATCAGGGGTTGAAGGATAACCTTGGCAACATAGCAAGTTTAAGGACAGCCAAGGCTACATGAGATCCTTCTCAGAAAAAAAGAAAATGAAAAGTGAAGTGTTGTTTTAAGCTAAAAAAAAAATGTGCTTTAAACATTCCCTAATTAACTACAATTGCAAATTGCATTCCACAAAACTAAACTGATAAATCAAACTACCAAAATCACAATGTTCTGCTCTTTGGAAGAAACTATGAAAAATGCAATCTGAATTTTAGGACAAAACAGTTACAAAATATTTGTGTGAAAAAAGGACTTATATCTAGGATATGTGATGAAATCTCAATGCAAAATAACAACCTAGTTTTTAAAAATGAGCAAAAGATTTGATCAGATATTATCACCAATCCACAAATGACAAATAAGCATGTCTGAGAAGTTGCATCATAGGTCAGTAGGGTTATGCAAATACAGGTAAGAAAAAGAAACACTACATGGCTTTTAAATAGGTAAAACGTAACGAAAATAACAATATCAGGAACAAGGAGTTGAGTAAGCTAGAACACATATAAACTTGGTGGAAATATAAAAATCTTGGAAAACAGGTTGACACATTATTAGCATATACTTACCATAATACATAGGGTTCCCACTATTAGATGTTTATTGATAAACTTTGTCTGTGAAAAACATTCACAAGAAACTGTACAAGAATGTTGATAGTAGTGTTATTTATAATCAACAAAACTGGCAAAAGAAGAAAGAAACTATCTCTACTATAGAATACCTTTCAGTGTTAGGAAGGAACAAAGAAACAATACTCTCAACAACATGGCAAATACTGTACTCTAAGTGAAAGAAGCCAGACCCCACCAGTCGCATATACCATTCTATTTATATAATGTTCTGTAAAAGTCAAAATTAGCCGGACGTTGGTGGCACGCGCCTTTAATCCCAGCACTCGGAAGGCTGAGGCAGGCAGATCTCTGTGAGTTCAAGGCCAGCCTGGTCTCCAGAGCAAGTGCCAAGACAGGCTCCAAAGCTACACAGAGAAACCCTGTCTCGAAAAACCAAAAAAAAAAAAAAAGTCAAAATTAAAGGAACAATGAACTGATCAATGATTGCCTATGGTTAGCAGTGAAGAGGAGTTGAGGAAATTTTGGAAAGATCTGGGACTGTTCTGCATGTGATATGATTGAAATATTCTCTCCTAGAGCAAGGCTCAGCACAGCTAGTAGGTAAATAAAACATACAAGGCTCAGGATGTAAACTAAACATACAAGCTCAGGAAGTAAACAAAACTGGACAGTCTCAGAAAGCTCATGAAACAAGATTTACAAGTCTCTCCCTGTTGTTGGAGTTTCTTTCTTGCCAGGTCCCACCACCCTTAAGCCCCAAATAAACACACAGATTCTATGTGAGTTATAAAAAAACTGTTGGCTAATGGCTAGGGCTTCTTATTCGCTAGTTCTGTCTTAATTATTAACTCATTTCTATAAATCTATGTATTTCCACGTGGTCTTCGCTCAGGTGTCTCCTGAAGTCTCTGTCTGCCTACCTTTCCTAGAATTCTCCTCATCTCCTAGTTCTGCCTATCTTCCTGCCTCTATTGGCCAAACAGGGTTTTTATTCATCAACCAATAAGAGAAACATATATACAGAAAGACATCCCCCATTACCTCCCAAAGGTTATATAAGCAGTAATGAATGAATAAAAGAGATTTTTCCATGTGCCAAGCTGCAGGGAGCTCCAGGGATGCTTGTATGGGTTGTTCTGAGACATAACTTGCCTTTGAACATAAAAACTTCTGCACAAAACCTCTCACCTCCTCACCTATAGACAACCCCTCTCCTATACTCCTTCAGGTAACCACAGTAAACTCAATGATTCAGTAAAGTGGTCTAAGACGGAATCATTTATTGAATTTTTGAACTCAAGAAATCCTCCCAAATAGCTAGACCTTAGGGCATGTGCCACCACACCCGGAAATCCTTCAGTTATGACAGGATGTATAAGTTCTAAAGAGTTTACGTGTCTGTTTATTACAGTCTATGTATAGTAAGAAGATGTGAAAAATATTTAAATAATTATACTCGTGTTTTATTTACTTTGAAAAGTCTCTATACAACCAAATGGAGATCCATTGCAATGGTGACAATGAGAGCTACAATTTGTTAAGAAACTACAAAGATCCAGACACTTGGCAGTTGTCCCAAGTATTCCCATTGTTCACAGTAGGAAACAGACGCAAAAAGGAGTCACCCTAGCCTAGGACCTCATTTAAGATAAAATTTCTGATACAACTGTGTATTTCAGAGTTATGCTCAAGACCTGGCACTTGGAAAGCATGGGGCAGATGAATTAAGCAAGTGCCATGTCCCACAGTATCCTCACATTTGGGATAAACCCGAATGTCTCACCTTGCCCTATAAAGCTTTCTTTGCCCTGCACTTGCCTGGCCGTGAAGCCATTACAGTCTGCTTGATAGTAACCAGGCAACCACGCCATCTTCAGTTCCCCAACAGTACCAAGTGTTGGGCACTGGCTCTGAATACTGCTTCCAACTATAAGCTTATGCCCTGCTCTGCTACTCCATCTTTCCACAAGTATGTTCTCCTAGGTATTTGGCTTTCAGTTTACTTTCCATCTCCTTAGGAAGACCTTCCCAGGTCTGGAGAGATGGCTCAGCAGTCGACAGCACTTCCTGGTCTTTGAAGGGACCCAAATTCAGTTATCAAAAGATTCTGACACACACACGTGTAAAAAAAATTAAGGAAAGAAAGATCTTAGCTGTCAGTATAAAAGAGCCACAGTATTACTCCCTAGAGGTTTAAATTTTTACAATGCATTTGTCATATTCCAATGATTTTCTTTTTATTTACTTCCATACTTGCTGGCTTTCTCCTCTGCTAGATCAACACAACAGGACTCATAGTTTCCCACTTACAACTCTTAAGTTCGGTAGAACCATGAGGAAGTCAGTCCTTCATTATGTACTGAAGAGAGCAAGGCTATCATTTGTCTTGTTCAGTGCTGTGTCTCTGGAAAATGGGAAATCCCTGCCATAGAATGAGAGCTCTGTTGACAGATGGTCAATGAAGAATGCTCTGTTTCATACTGTCTGCATATGGCTATGCAGGACTGAAGAAGTGACTTGTGTATAACCTGATCCTGTCATGTGAAATCTCCCTGAAATTCTCTAGCATTCATCCATATGGTCCTCTCCTCTCTAGCTGGCAGCAGTGTCTAGTAACTAAAACAGGTTATGGAAATTAGCAGCTGTGACACTGACTCCAAAGCCCTGCCAGGGTATTTCCCAGCAGGTGCCAAGTTTAAATATAGGATGCAAGGGAATGCCCTGCTGCCAGCATGGCGTAGAGTACCAGACAACTGTCATGCTCAGGATCCTGCTGGGCCAACTGTTTCTTTGACATCCATGTCTGCATCACCACACTCTAACCAAAAGGGCATCTCTTTCTCAGATACGGTAATGGAAAGTAAAGAACCTACTTGGTATTTTATGTAAAATGTATGAAATCCTATCCTTCTGTCTTTCATGACTTTAGAATCCCTCAAATGTTTGTTTCTAGCCCCAAATCCCTACAACTTGAATACAGCCTTTTTACTGATTTAGTCAATTCTTAATCTCACAAAGAGCTAAAAAAAAAAAAAGAAAGAAAAAAAAGAAAGAAAGAAAGAAAGAAAGAAAGAAAGAAAGAAAGAAAGAAAGAAACGTTCCAGAAAATGGCCTCAGCTTCTCTCCCAGAGGAGCTAAGAACAAAGTTCAGGCTTCTTGCAATGCTGTGCAAAGGCTATGGAGATATAAAGTAACACCTGAGTGTACTTCTCTGAAGAACTTTAAACATGGATTTTTCTATAATGCTAGCTTGAGACTATCATTGCCCATGGTAAGTGCTCCATGAACCTTTTAATCTGAGAGTAACTAGAAAATGGGAAAATCTATCTTAGTGCAACAAACAAGATGGTTAATTTGGACACTGAGGAATCACACTGTTCTGAAAACTGCCAAGGAAAAAATTTTTCAGTTTCCCTTGGCAGTTCCTAAGTCTGTCGAGCAGAGACTGGGGAACAGCAATAGAACACGGGCTTTGCATTGATAAAGCATTTTACAGATCCAAAAAACAATGAGGTTCTCTGATTTAGTTTGGTTTTCCTGTTTTTTTGTTTGTTGAAACAGGGTCTGTATAGCTCAGGCTGCCTCTTGTTCCTCCTGCCTCCACGCCCCCCCAACCCTCACAAGTGTTGAGAATGCAAACATCTGCCAGCAGGTCTAAATTTTAATTATAGTCTACTATAAACAACTTTTGTTATAGTCTAGTATAAACAACTTGCCAATATATGCTAAGAAGAAAGCAGGATACAAAGCTATTTAGCTAGAGCCATCTACACAAATAATCTACACCTGTAATCTACTACAGAGGCTGAGGCAAGACTGCCATGAGTTCTAAGACCAACCTTGACTCCAGAGTAAGACCCTGTTCTGTAAAGCAAAAAGTAATAACTAAGTAAAAGTGTCTTTTTTGGTTAAAAGAAAAATTTTAATGCCCATCTTCAGGTTGTAGAATAAAGTACTGCCCCATTTTTAAAATTCTGTTCTTTGATTTTTTTATCTTAAAACATTTCTACAAATTAATATGTAGTGTTTACCTTTTATAAAATGTTTCAGTATGTATTGCCATGTTCAATTACTATGAATAGGCACAAAGGAAAACTTGTCTGGGCAGGACAGGAGGTGATGTATCTTAAAGTTCAAGTGCTTTTTAGCACCTCTGCCAATGCTTCAATAAATTAGCCTGCCAGCCCCACATTGGCATGCCAGGGAAAGTGGGCAAAGCTTTAAGGGCAGGTCAAAGGGAGAAGAGCAAGGGGGTAGGGGGAATGAATATTTTATTCATGGTCTAATAAGTTTTAACTGAGTGTCCTTCACAGTCTTCCTGAGAAACCAATAAGGCATAAACTGTGTTGTGCCACAAAGCTCCAGGAGTTCTGTTTGGGTGATAATGACTCCAGCCACGCGCTCTAACTCCAACGTTAGGGAAAGTGAACACACGTCACCAGCTGCTAGTACCGACAGCAGCCCACTGTGATTCATTCTTTTGGCAAACATATCAGAGATAGGAATGTTTTATTTAGAAGTTTTGTACAAGTTTAGCAATATCCAGAGGTCATGCTTCCCAGGACTTTACCAGGGTACATCACGTAGGACTTGCAAATGTATTCAAATCAATAATTAATGAGTCCCTTAATTAAAAGTATAATATAGAATGGCCAACTTCCTTTATTTTAGTACTCACATTAAATCTGGGAGCTATAGTCACAAAAACGTGAACCTTGGTGTAATTTATAACTGATTTGCCAGTTAATAGATCACATTCCACTAATTGCAATGCATTTCCACATACAGTCAACTGAAAGGAAATTATGAAATTCTTTCCCACTATATTCCACACTGGTTAAAGAAAAATATTGTGCAACAGCTACTGGCCTTGCGGAAAGGCAATCTTTTTCTCCCATAGTCTTCTGAGAAAATTGAAGCTCTTTTAAGAGAACACAGTGACAGCAAAGCTTTGATCATTGTGAAGCTTAGAAGTACTGAACCTATTCTGACCAGGATTCCTGGATCTAGCATCTATAAAAAGCACGCTCGTGTGCACACGTGTGTGTGTGTGTGTGTGTGTGTGTGTGTGTGTGTGTGTGTGTGCGCGCGTGTGTGTAGGACCTTTCACGTTCTACATCAGTTTCCTGTGATGCTTTGTTTCTTTTATCTTTTCCATTACTGAGCATAAATAAAATATTAATGCTTAAAATTATCCAACTCTGGTTGAAATGGCTCAATATTGCAAATCTTAGGTTGGGAATTAAGTTGTGAGGTTACCCATAAGATACTATAAGCCTAATTCAAGGTACTCAGTGTTACATTGTAGCTATTTTATGTATATAATGGTATATACCTGCCTTTCCATATTATAAAAATAATTTATGCTTATAAGAAATATAAACAAAGCCAAATAGGAGGTAGAAATTTAAAGTCCTTTCCTAACTCTTCCCCTTCTCTTGCTCCTCTGAAATGATACCAGAAGGTGTCATGAAATCTTGCAAAGGAGGGAAGCTACTGACAGTCCTGACCAGCTATGACGTCTGTGAACCAGCATGGCACAAGTACATTAAGAGTGCAGTAGAGGCATGCATACCGCAGTGGTAACCACAATCTCTCTATTTGAACTTAAGAACTGTTCTACAAGAAGGAAGACACACCTAGTACTAGAAAGCTAGCCAGTTGTCCAGGGCTAGTGAAGTTAGGGATCTTGGTGAAGAACCTACAACTACCACTTCAATAAACCATCAGAATCCCTAACTACATTCTACATCTCTGCCATTAGAGCCACAGATAAGTGTAGTACTCACCCCACATCAAGGAACTTTTGTTTGCAACAGATAGACACCATTATGAAAAGACACAACCAGTCAAAATGCACAGTTGTATAGCCCAGTCCCAACTGATACATCTACAACATAACTCTTGACCCTAAGGCTCTATTATCACTGTGGAAGAGGGGGAAAAAAGATTATAAGAGCCAGAAAATTTGCTGTAAGATTGTCTCCCAGTAATGTCAGAACATGTCTTCATATAGTCTCACCAACATGACTGCCCAAATATGAGCTGAACATGGAGACAACAGAAGACATTCTATTGTGAACAAGAGATAGCCCAAGAGGTTTCAACCCTACACAAATAACTACAGGCAACTAAAGAATACTGAAATAGTATTCCCTGGGTAAGAACACTCCAATTGGTTATCCAATACCAAATGATCATTCCTGAAAACATACATACAAGTAACATTATATAGACTGAGAAGGTTGTTTTATGTACTTAGAAATATATATTTATATTAACTTGTACACATATGTAACAGCAATTAATGTAAAAAGAGGCCATACATTTGAAAAAGAGCAAGGAATAGTAAGTGAGAAAGTTTGGATGGAGGAAAGGGAAAAGAGAAATTATGTAATTATATTACAATCTGAAAAAATAAAATTAATAATTCAAAAAGAAGTTAAAAAGGAAAAGTGAATAGCTCAAATCCACAATACTAAACTACCGAACCCTGATTAAACACCTAAAGACACCTTAATACACAGCTCTAAATTGCTCCACAGTGTAAATTTCCAAAGAAGAAGGAATAAAGTCTTATCAATATTCACATTTTAATGTTAGTAAGATGGTCGAAGAGGTGTATAGCAAGGATCCACAGTAGGAGAGCATTAAGCAAACCTTGTAATTGCTTGGCTGGTGAAATGTAATTGCACTGGGCACTCAAAGAGTAGTGAAAAAATGGAAGCTACAGAGAAACCTAAAATACTTAATTTGATTTCACAATTAATTTATGGAAAAGTTAAAAAAAGTCATTGACTTCTATGTAAATTTCTTATTTAAAAATCATTCCATCAGTGGTATAATATCCTTTCTTTCCCTACCGTATGCACAATGATGGATTACGAAGTATGCCTGTGTGACCTAGAACTCCCTATGTAGACTGTTCTAGCCTCTTCCTATGCAAACCAGACTGACCTCAAACTCACAGAGATCTTTTACCCCTCAAGCACTGGAATTAAAGGCATGCATCATCACATCCAGCACAGAGATTCTTGATTTCAATTCAGAAAAGAATTCCGAAAATTACATATAAATCTGTATGTACAAATAGACATAGACTAGACATAGGCTATATATATATATATATATATATATATATATATATATATATACAGTTTAAATGAAGTTATCCCACTTTGGCTGACAATGCTCCCCCAAGAGTCATAGATTATCTAATGGAAAATCTAGTATCAAGCCTGAGAGAGCCCCTTTTGAGTTTTTGGTCAAGGGAGTCCAAGATAGTCCCAAAATAATATAACCTGGTGTTGTTGGCCTTGGTTGCCTCTGAGAGGTTGAAGATTTAAGACACCATATAATTTGAACGAAGGATGCAGAAGATTTGTGCTGGATTTGACCTGAAAGGCTCCACTTGAGGATTAGATTTCATAGTACCAGAAGGTGCTATGTAAGCTTTCAAGGGAGGAAACAATTTATAGTCCTATCTGGCTCTGTTGCCTATGAACAACAACAATGACCACAGTGTTGGTCATTGACACAATAATCCTTCAGGTCACAAACAGTGGCACTCATATCTTGGTAGAAACAAACATCTCTCCAGTGGATACTGGAAACAACTTTCAAAGCTAGTGAGGTCACGGATCTGAAAGGAGAACATACAACCACTGTTTACCAAACCAGCATAATCTCCATCTGCATTCTGAGTATTTATCTTTATATCCACAGATAAGTGTAGCTTCACCCCTCATCAAAGAGACGTCTGTTTGCAACAGATAAAGACTGTTACAGGAAACCACAACTGGTCAAAATGCAGAAAACAAGTGATCATGAGGTGTTCAGTCCCAAATGACATATTTACAATACAGCACCTACACCTAAAGCATAGGGAGCATCAGGGAAGTAGTGTTGGGAAGATTGTAAGAGCAGAGGACAAGGAAATCCTCTGTGGGATTGTGTCTCCTGGAAATGACAGGACAGCTTCACCCATATACCCCAACTATATGGCTACCTAAACAAGACTTGAACAAGTACGACAGCAATAGACATGCAACCTGGAAGGGAGAGGAAGGACTGGAGACTGAAACATCAGGATAAACATTTGAAAGAAGCTAGTTGGTAGAGAAAGACTGATGTCCTTCCTCATCTGGGCTTCATGTAAGGAACAGTGTATGCTCAAGAAAAACCTGTGATGTACAAACTGGATTGGTGATGCTCTGTAAATGTCCTACAAAGGACTAAGTACCTCATTGTCCAATGCTCTTTGGACTTCCCCTCTCGGCTCACTAGCTCACTCCTATTCTCAGGTGTGCCTTTCCCTTTAAAAAATAATTATGTCTATATTACTAATCAATGTGTCCCTGGTGCAGTCCTCTACCTTGTGAAACATGAGTGTGATATTAGGCACCCTCTAAACTCAGATTCATTTGTTTACAAAGCCATTAAGGGCCTGAGAGATGCTTCGGCGTTTAAGAGTATGTACTGAAACTGCAGAGGACCTGTGTTTGTTCCAAACACCCATATCAGGTGGCTCACAAGCATCTGTTCCTCCAGCTCCAAAGTATCTGATCCCTCAGGCCTTCACAGTTACCTGTATTCATGTGCACATACCTCTACAGAGTCACACATAAATATAACTTAAAATAATAAAAATAAGTCATTAAAAAAACTAAAACTGTAATGGTGATAGTCCCTCCAACAGGCCATCCAACTACATGTTGTGTGTGTGTGTGTGTGTGTGTGTGAGAGAGAGAGAGAGAGAGAGAGAGAGAGAGAGAGAGAGAGAGAAAGAGAGTCTCTAGAAATTGATGGAGGATTTCTGGCTATTCACAGAGCCTCATATGAGTGTTTTTCTTGGCTTAGCCTGGTGTATCTCTCTCAAATTGCCATCCTGCCATCAATCCATCCTCTATCCATCACCCATCCATTTGCCTGTCACTGGGACCTCACCGTGAACACCCTCCTTGTGTCTGACACTATTAAGACCTCTTTGAACTCTGTAGCCTCTTTAGAGATAGATAATTCATGACGAAGATTGGAATAAAAGAATCTGTGATTACCAAGAGCCTTCTGTGAAGGGAAATCTTGATTCTTTAGTAAATTGTAGCCACCCAAACTGACACAGTGTCCCTCGCTAACCGCCTCGCCAGCAAAAACGACACGGGGACACTCCTCAGGATCCTTCTGCAGTAAAGCTTTAATGCCTCTTGAGAGGAAGAGCATAAGCTTACAGAGTGGAGACCCTGAACACCCAAAAATCCCTCCTTATATAGGCTGGCAACCGTCATCTCAGACTGTTACTTTCTGACTGGATGAAGCCCGTCGGACCATATGACGTCAGCTGATCGAACCATATGACGTCACGGGAGGGGCAGAGACTAAGGGCTGGGAAGTTACAAAGTTACCTAGTGCACCTGCGCAGAGCCTGCAACGGCTCCTAACATACGCACCAGCTTGTAACGGCTCCTAACAACACAGCTTGTGAATTTACTATTATTCAATGAATTCTGCTGGTGAGAAAAGACATGGATATTCCTGTCTGTTCTGCATAGAGAGATCATATAAGACTATTAATGCCATCGTACCTGCTATGCCTGAGCTTCTTCTGAATCCTTAGCTGGACTTGTGAACTCTTATGAGTGATCATAAGTCAAGTACCAGAAACAACATAAAACAAAATAGCACCCATACCTGTGCCAGGTTTTAAGCTGAAAGTATAAATAGAATAGTGTCATCTTTTCACCAATGAGAATATCAGTTGAATCAAGTCAGGCAATCATGCCATAAAGAAGCCAGGGACAGCCTTGGGTTTGTGTGACTACAAAACCTAGTACCTTCCTATGAATGTGTCACAGAGCCTTTTACCAAGTCCATCACAGAGTGGGTCAATGAGGTAATGGTTATTGAGCAGAGTAGGTTTGACACTATTTCTGTTATATGACTTTTCCTGGGGAGATGTTTTTAAAATGTCTACTCTGAGAGGGCACCGACTGGTTAAAGAAAGGTTTCTGCACAAGTCCAGGTTGGCAAGCCAATAAGGCCTTCGAGGTTACTTAGAGGAGTATGTGTGACTAAAAGGCAGCTATACCACCAGGAAATCTCACCACCAACATGTCTGACAGGCTGGTGCACCACCGAAGAGTTCTAGCTGCCTATCAACCTTTTATTTCCTACATAGTCTAGCACTCTCCACTGTTGTGGCTCGGTAGAGTGGTGACTAGAATCTCAAGTGAAGGTATCATGCCCTTCCGGCCTTCTTCCTCAAGGAAGTGTGAACAGCTTCCTTACTAAGACCATTAGGCCTAACCAATAGCTATGATGTTTACTATTTCCTTGGGGTGAGCTACTCTAGGTCCTTACATCAAACTGCTTCATGGTTTCAATAGTCATGTCCTGCCTGATTGGAGAAAGTAACAGCATCACTGTTTGAATTTGAAGTCTGAGAAAGGATATGCTAGTGGCTGGTTTAGCAAGTAAGCTCAGAAATCTCTGGGAAATGGTGGACGCCACTTCTCAGCACAGTCCCCCGCTCTTTAATTGATGGGAAAACACTCAAGGTCCCTCCTATGGACTTGAACAGACCAAAAGAAGACTCCAAGCAGAGCCTCTGTACCCAAGAGCCTTTGTCACCAACAGTCAAGAGCCTTTAGCACAGATGGTATGAGAACAGTATGTGCCAAGAGGATATGGACTGGGCAGGAACATCTCTACAGCCTGGAACAGATTAACATAAGCCTGAGCTATGATGGCTGCTATATGCTTTATGACTATGGGCAAACAGAAATACCCGTAGAGAACACACATTGTGTTTGGTGATAACATCCACTATAGCTCTTAATGTAGAATACTCTCTCTTTTTCTCCAAGAAATTTAATATTTGACTGAAATCAAGACCATTGTCTTTCTTTTTGCAGATTTTTTTATTTGAATTAGAACCAAGATTGTTTTGCATGACAATCCCAGTTCCCTTCTCCCTCCCGTCATCCCCTACCACTGCCCTCCCAACTAAAACCCTACCTATCACATATCCTTTCTGCTCCCCCTGGATGGTGAGGCCTTCCATAGGGTGTCATCAGAGTCTATCTTATCCTTTGGGATAGGGCCTAGGCCCACCCCCCGTGTGCAAGACCGTTGTCTTAAAGGAAATCCCATTCTCTATTTTGTACACACCCTCTTGTTTCTTTATTACATTATATTTCAGCAAGATTCTCTCTTCTCTGCATTTCCTGCAAGTTGTTGGTCAGATGTAAAGACTAGGTTAGACCTGTATGAAGTATTTTGGTAGGAATCCTTCGGAGGACAGTTCCGAACTTCATACTTCGTTACATCAGGAAGCTTCCTGCATTTACTATCCGTATCCTTTGGGATAGGGCCCAGGCCCACCCCTGTGTGCAAGACGGTTGTCTTAAAGGAAATCCCATTTCCTATTTTGTACACTATAGCCATCAGTTAAGCTAAGACTCATCGGTGGAGCAAGGTGGGTACAGCCAGTTCTTGTTATTCATGATACAGAATAAAAATAGCCATACTACTAGATTCCCATGAAAACCAAGTGGCATCACCAAAGTCCTAATATGATTTAAGAATACGATGGAATGCATTCAAGGAAAGTGTGCTGCATCAGTACAATGAGAGAGGGAAAGAAGGAGCTTTGGCTTTTTTTTTTTTTTTTAACTTTGGTGACTTTTAAAACTATCCCCATTAACCTTTCAGGTTAGCACACAAAGCAATGAGGTACCTCACAGTGTCTTCATTTATGTGCACTACTATACTCTGCTCTTGTGTGTTCTCCTCGGCCATGTCCCTTCCCTTCCCTTCCCCCAGCTGGCTCCCTTTCTTTCTCCAGTTACCTCTTCCTTCTGCTTCTCTATGGCATGCATCTATTACTCTCTTAACTTTCTACCTTCCCTAAGATCTCATCCACCTCTCTCATGATCTTCTTTGTAGTTTCATGATCTACAAACACACATATATAAATACACATACACACAAACATACAAATATATATACATAACTTCAAATATTGTTCCATATTTGAAAGAAAATATGCAGTATTGTCTTTATCAGTCTGGCTTATATCATTTAAGAGTGATTTCCAGTTGTACTATTTTTTCAGAAAATGCCATTATTTCTTCTTTTATGGTGACATAAAATTCCATTGTGTGTATACACCACGTTTTGTTTATTCACTGATAGACATCTTGGCTGGCTCCATTTCCTAGCTATTGTGACTAGTACAGCAATAAACATGGGTGTGCAATGTATGGTATGTTGATTTAAAAGTTCCTTGTTTATATAACCTAGAGTAGTTTAGCTCAGTCGCATTTCAGTTCCACACTCAGCTTTTTGAGGGACCTATTTCCTGCTTTTTATAGTGGCTGTGTAAAATTCAAATTGGCATTAGGAGTGAATCAGGGATCCCTTTTCTCCAAATCCTCACCAGCATTTGTTGTCATTTGTTTTCTTGATGACAGCCATTCTGACTGAGGTTGGGTGAAATTTCAAAGCAATTCTAATTTGCAATTTCTTGATGGCTAAGGATGTCCTGAAGATTTGAATTTTTTCCATTTGTATTTCTGAAAACATTAAAGCATCCAAATAGCAAATGAGTTGATGAACAGAATAGTCCTAGATTGACTGTACCTTTTACCTAAAGAGACAGATTTTAAATGAAGTAGTAAGAATTGATGAGGGAGAATTGTTCTCTGGTATGAGCTACAAAGGAAAACAAATTTAACAGCAATGTAAAAGTCAAAGTAGAATGGATAGATGTAATGAGGAAAAGATTATAGGAAGTTTTAAATATTGGCTAACCTAATTTGAATTTTATTTTGTTCAATGATTGGAAGTCATCAAAAATGGAATTTTGTTTAGTTGTAAGAATCACTTGAGTAAACCTGTCACTGGACATGCTGAGGAGGAATATTAATGATGGTCAGGATCTGGGCCAGATGTTTCTAGCTCCTTGACTTCTTATCCAAAGAATTTAAAATAAGGGCTCATGCAGATTCACAAAAGAAGCAAGGTACCTTTCTAAGGTACAAAGAGATGGTGCAGACTGGAGACAGAGATGCTGTGAGGACTAACAGTGTGCCACATGAGTAACATAAAGATTGCTGTGAGTTCCTCATATGTGGATTTTAGACATAGAGTAAAGGATTACCAGCCCACAATCCACACCACCAGAGAAGCTAGGAAACAAGGAGGACTCTAAGAGAGACAGGCATGGTCTCCTGGAGAAGGGGAAAAGGACAAAATCTCCTGAGCAAATTGGGAGCATAGGGGGAGGGGAGTGGGAGCTAGGAGAATGAGAAGGGGAGAGAATACAAGGGGGGAGGAGGACATGAGGGAGCAGAAAGGTTGAGTCGGGGGAAGAATAGAAGAAAACAAAATAAGAGATACCATAATGAGGGAGACATTTTAGGTTTAAAGAGAAATCAGGCACTAGGGAAATGTCTGGAGATCTACAAAAATGACACCAGCTAACAATCTAAGCAACAGAGGAGAAGCTACCTTAAATGCCCTTCCCTGATAATGAGATTGATGACTGACTTATATGCCATCCTATAGCCTTCATCCAGCAGCTGGTGGAAGTAGAAGCAGACACCTACAGCTAATCACTGAACTGAACTGGAATCCAGACGCAGAGAAGGACGAGTGATGAGCAGCAAAGGGGTCCAGACCAGGCTGGTGAAACCCACAGTAACAGCTGACCTGAACAACAAGGAGTTCTTGGTCCCCAGACTGATAGCTGGGAAACCAGCATGTAACTGATCCAGACTCCAGGAACGTGGGTGTCAGTGAGGAGACCTCGGAAATCTATGGGGCCTCCTGTAGTAGATCAGTACTTATTCCTAGCATAGGTGTGGACTTTGGGAGCCCATTCCACATAGAGGAATACTCCCTGAACCAAGACACACGGGTGTTGGCCTAGGCCCTATCCCAAAGGATATGACAGACTCTGAAGACCCCCTATGGAAGGCCTCCCCCTCCCTGGGGAGCTGAAAGGGTATGAAATAGGTAAGGTGTTAGTTTGGGTTGGTAGAGATAGGATGGGTAGGGTGTTAGTTGGGGGTGGCAGGGGAGGAGAAGAGGGAGAGGGACCTGGGATTGACATGTAAAATAACTTTCTTTAGAATAAAAAAATAGGAAGAAAAAACGAAAAGAAACAAGATTGTTTTACATGTCAATCCCAGTTCCCTCTCCCTCCCCTCCTCCCCTACCATCTCCCCCAACTAAAACCCTCTTTCTGCTTCCCAGGGAGGTTGAGGCCTTCCCTAGGGGGTCTTCAAAGTCTGTCATATTCTTTAGGGTAGGGCCTAGGCCAACCCCCTTGTGTCTAGGCTCAGGGAGTATCCCTCCATGTGGGATGGGCTGCTAAAGTCCATTCCTATGGTAGCAATAAGTACTGATCCACTACAAGAGGCCCCATAGATTTCCAAGGTCTCCTCACTGACACCCACATTCAGGGTGTCTGTATCAGACCCATGCTGGTTTCCCAGCTATCAGTCTGGGAACAATCTTGTTTCCAGTTCAAATAAAAAATGGGGAAAAAAAGGATTGCTGTGAGTTCAAGGCAAGCCTGGGCCTCAGAAGAAGGCTTTGTTTCAAAAAGGGGGTGGAGGGGGAGGATAAGGAGAGGGAAGTGGAGGAGGGGGAGAGGAGGAGGAGAGACAAGGTAAAGTAGGAAGAAGGAAGAGGAGGAGGAGGAGGAGAAGAAGAAGAAGAAGAAGAAGAAGAAGAAGAAGAAGAAGAAGAAGAAGAAGAAGAAGAAGAAGAAGAAGAAGAAGAAGAAGAAGACTTGTGTTTTGTGAATATCAAAGCCCCAGAGATCTTCCATTTGTTCTTCAGGATACCCTCTCACCTTTCTTCACTTGTTCTCTGCCCTTAAGAAGCTCTTATGATACTCAAATGTCGTGGCTCATACTTGTTATCTCAGCATTCCAGAGGTAGGAGTGATATAAATTCAAGACCAGCCTGGTCCCTGAGCTGTATAGTTAGTTTGCAGTCCATCCTGGGACCCTGTCTGTAAACAACAATAAAAGAAACTACTGTGTATGACCACACCAACAAGCTCTTTTACCCTCTGGTTCCTGCATAGATTAGACAGTTGGAGACTATAGCAACATCAGGAAGAAAGAAGAGTCAGGTAAGGGCATATGCCCCAAATCTTGCCATAGGGGCAAGTTTTTGCCTAGGGGCAAGTATTTGACTAGTTGGAAGAGTCAGAAGCTATGGTTCTTCTTCTACCTTTGTGATAGTCTCTTTGTTAACTGCTACTTGAATTGCATTTTAGTTGCCACGTGTGTCTTGCTGCATCTATTAATAGTCCCAGAAGTGACCCCAGGAAACAGACACTCATATTAAGAGCCTGAGATTGATTTGTTTATTTATTGTAGGATCTTAGAAGAATGGAAGTTTAGTTTAGCAGCAGAGAATCCCTGTCCAACTACAGTGCTGGCAAAAAGGATGAAGAGACAGAAATAGAATGTGTAGTAAAAAAAAAAAAAAAACAGAACCCTGGGATAGGACGAGTACTCAGCTGATAAAATGCTTGTCTTGCAGTCATGAGGGTCTGAGTTCATAAACAACAAGAACAACAAAGCAAGGTGTGATGCTGTGCACTTACAGTCCGGAGGTGGAAACAGGTGGGACCCTGAGACATACTGGCTGGCTAGCATAATTAGCAGGTTTCAGGCCAGTGAGAGACTCTGTCTCAAGACAAGGTGGAATGATGCTCAAGGCTGTCCTCTGACCTCCACACGCATGCCCACACATTCACACACAGACACACACACCACACAGGGGCAGAGAGAGAGGGGGGGAAGAAAAGAACAAAATTCCTACTAATCGAGTTATGCCACGTCCACTTCCAAATGAGAGATGGTAGCTGCCATGTGTATTATTTCCCTTCCTTTTGTTCCCTGCTCCCTTCCTAAGAGTCCCTGCAAGCATTCATGCTTTCACTTCAGGCATAGGTGTGAAAGAACTGGCATCACCCCCTCATGATTCACTAGCTGATGGGTTTTCTGTGTTGTAGTGGCAGAGACAAGGATCTCCTGCAAGCAGGAGGGGATACTGAGGACCCACAGGAATAACAACACCAGATCTGCTGTCTCCTAGAGCCCAGGAAGCTGATCACAGTGAACTATACTAACTGAACTGACTCCTCTGCCTTCTGGAAGCTGGCTTGGTTTGTGCAGAGTCCCAGGAGATCTGAGGGAGGGATGAGGCTGTGTTGAGAACATTCTCTCTCCTACTCCATCCTAGAGACTGTCCTGTCATGGAGTTTCTGCCTACAAGCCATTCTATTTGCAGGTTCTTGTGACAACCTAATCCCTTAAAAGCCTTGGCCTTAGGAACAACACTACACTATTCCTTTTCCTTCTTCTCACCTGCATGCACTCTCTAAATTTCCCTGTAAATAAGCCCTTCTTTACTTGTCCTCTTTTAAGTGTGCCATCTTTTCTCTGCTGCACCCCGACTAATACAATAACTCTAAAATCCCGGTTATGAAGGTCCTGGAGAGTATAGGGAATTTGGATCTCCAAAAGAGAGACTGGACTCTTTAGAACCCTGACATGCCCACTCTAGGGCTTATACTATTGTCCCCTTACATACCTTTCCTCCTCTCTCCATACTCATGGTTAAATATATCCTACAAATTTTCCTTAATAAACTCCAAGTTTGCTGAAGAAAAGGAGGAGGCGGGACAAAATCTTCATCCTCAAAAGTTTATACCCTACTTATAGGAGTCAGTAAATATGTCATCACACAAACTAAGTCCACTTCCAGCTCTAACCTATACTATGAAGGGAGTGTGCATTGTGAGGAGGTGTGGAATATATGAGCTGAAACAGTTCTTAAAAAGTCGGTTCAAAAACGTCCTTTATGGGGAGATGACAGGAAGGCATTGAAAAACTGGAATCCATGACACTGGTTACTGATGAGAGTTGTCTACCAGAGTAACTTGGGAAAGAGAGTGGCGCACATGGTGGATATGGAATAGACCAGTGTTCTCTGGTAGAGGTTGTGAAATCTTGATATGTCTTGTTCCCTCTTTTGGTAAGTAAATGTTACCAAAGCATAACATAGTTATCGGTTCACTTCCTGCCTGTAAAAGTTTGCCCCCCCACCCCCTCACAACAGAAGTGAGTCCTCACAACAGGCAATATGGCCCGCTAAGCTGAAGACTTATGCCCTCTACAGAAATTCTGTGTACTGATCCCTGACTCTAACGTTGTAATGTGTAAGAATCTGAGGGCAGTCCATGTCCTTTAGGAATGTTTGGTAGCTAAAATAACAGTGCATTTATATAACTAACATCTTATGCCTTTGAATGAGTAGCAGAATACTCATACTCAAACTTAATCAGTGTAAGAGAAATGTGGTAATTATTTGTCATCCTCAAATAAACTTGTCTAGGAGCTTCAATTTATAAACCTATATCCACCTGGAGCGATGGCCCAGTCGGTAAAGTGGCTGCAGTCAGCACAAGCATGAGGACTTCTTCTTGGATCTCTAGTGGTGATGAGTGCCCGTAACCCTAATGCTGGGTGACTGGGGCAGAAGACAGATCCCTGGAACTCATTGGCCAGTAATCCTAGACAAATCCTGAGCTTCTGGCTCACTGAGAGACCCTGTCACAAAAGTGTGGTGGCAAGCGATTAAGGAAGACACCTAGCATTGACCTCTGGCTTCCATATTTGAGCATGCAACACACACACACACACACACACACACACACACACACACACACACACACCATGTATCTGCACACATGAAAGCAAGAGACAAAGAACAAATGGATGGGAAGGGAGCCTATGTCTACAATGAAAACTATCAAGCAGCAGAGAAAACTCTAGCCTTCATCTCAGACATGTAGGTCTCAGCCTGCTGCTATTCTTCAGGGCCCCACCCAGATTGTACTGCTGATTCTGCTGCTACCACCTAACCCTCCCAACATCTACATCTGAAAGAATGATTCAAATCAGAGGATCCTCTCCCCAGATCCCACCTTGCTGCCTCTGAAGAAGACTCTACCACTGTCTGCAGGTTGTGAAGCTACGAAAACCCCTGGCTTCCAGTCAAATGAGCCCTAAAAATAGGGTCCTCTGCAAGGATCTGCTACTATGCTGTGCCATCTACAAAGCAACTTGTTGCAAAGGTGAATTAACATCATCCCCAAGGACAACTGCTATTTCAAACAATATATTTTATTTCAAAATAAGGCTGTGTCCACAAGATCCTCCCTGCTCCTATTTTAAGACCTGAATCTAATAAACAGCACAGGCTGCGGGCCGTGGTTTGCTTACCCACTGTTACTTCTTGTAGGAGTGTCTTTTTCTTTGTTACTATTTTTAGCAATGCTTTTAGCCACAAGAGCGAGTCTGAGAGCAGGCAGAAGTAGATTCAAGGAAGATAGATCATGGTTTGAATGTATTCTCAAAGGATGAAAACCAAAACAGCCTTTTTGTTTTTAAAGGAGCATTCCCATCTGGCGAGCTAACTGCCAATTTGGAGCAACCTTAAAAAATTGATTTTAGTTGCAATGTTCACATTATAGAGCTTTGTTTGGATAACCAGGAATTTATAAGCTTCACAGAAGATCTTTGGGGAGATTAGAAGTTGAATGAAAAATCACAGGATTCGGATATTAAAGGGTCTGGTATAAACTTCAACTATGCCCCTTGCTGTTTATTACACCAGACAAGTCACTTAACCTCTTGAGACTGGGATTCCTGTTTAGAAAATGAAGAGTTGGACTGAGTCAACAAAGCATTTTCCAGTACTGACAGCCCATTACCCTCTTTGTTCTAATTTAATCCCTCACTTTATGCCAAAACACAACATACATTAAGGAGAAATCCAACATGTGGAGATATGGATGGATTTAGAAACACACTTCTGATAAGGGTTCAATATTTTGCTTTATGCTAAATCCAAGTCTATGTGTGTGCAGTGCATTGTGTGTGTTTGTGTACATGTGTGTGTGGTATGTGCATCAAGTGTGTGTGTGTGTGTGTGTGTGTGTGCACATTCATGCTGTGTGTTTGTGTGGGTGTGTGGAGGCATATGGTGTGGTGGGTGGGTGTGTGGTGTACTGTGTGTGTAGTGTATGTATTGTGTGTTTGTGTGGTATATGTGTGCATGAATATGTGGCATGTGTAGTGTATATCATATGTTTGTGTGGGGCATATGTGTGTACGTATATATGTGGTGTGTGTGTGTGTGTGTGTGTGTGTGTGTGTGTGTGTGTGTGTGTGTGTGCACCATGCATGCTTTTTGTCTTAATTCTAAAGATCTCAAAATAATAGAACAAAATTTTTATGGGCCTGGGTCTACATTCATGTGACATTTTGCATCTTTTTTCCTATAATTTCGGTCCTTGGGACACATGGAAACCATAAGCCATGCTCTTTGCTTCCTTGGTAAGAACTTGGGTTGGAACATGAGACTTGGAAACACCTGACTCAGAATCTCAGGGAGACTGAACAATACTGCACTTTCAAGTGACTTTCAGATCTCAACTTTCTCAAGCATTCTTAGTTACAAATGACTTACAAACAAAGTTAGTGATTAAATGTTATTTTTTGTGTTTTCTTTAATTAAGAGCCATTTTCTTGAGTCACTCACTGCTTAGTATAATGCTTTTATTGTGGCATTGCTTTAATTTTACTGTGGAAAAAAAGATTATACCAATTTCCTTAACCTTAGAAGTCTTGGAGTAGAAAATTCTACAGACATACATACTTGTCAATAAATTTGAAAATAAAATTGTATTTTTAACTGGGAGGGGTGGAGGGAGGGAACTGTGGTCTGGAGGTAATGTATGAGAGAAGAATTTTTAAAAATTGTATTTTAAATAGTGTAGGTCCCTACGACATGAATCATAGTGGTGAGAAGCAGCCACTAAAATTTCATCCATTGGCAAAGTCAGTCCTGTAGCTCAATAATCTAAATGCACAACATTTATTCAGAATACCTTGTTCCTGAATAAAATGAAAATCAGAATGCCATTGCCCTGGGAGTAGATTAAATATTTTATATACTAATTCAATGTGTTGTACCACACTTATAAAATGGAAGTCTATTCATTGCAAGGTGTCTTTTATTGTTTTGGGGCTTTTGCAAGGGGGGCTTGTAACAGATGAAAATATTCATTTACTAATTTTTTTAAAGGTTATAAAACTGCTTGTACCCTACAATCCTTATTTTGCATGCCCGTGTGTATAAAAACTGTTAAAAAGTAAATCTTATAAAATTGTGGAGTCAGAAACTGGAGAGATGGCTCAGTGGGTAAAAGCACTTGCCTCACAAGCCTGATGACCTGAGGTCAGATCCCACCAATCAAATGCCTACAATGCTAATACTGTTGTGGAGGAGACAGGAGGACATCTGGGGCTTGGGCCTGCCAGCCTGTAGTGGAATGTTATTTTAAGATGTGTTACATTTGTTTATGATGTGGAATATTTGTTTAATGATGCAAAGATGTGTTGCATTCTTTTATGCTGCATTTGCTTAACTCTGTGAAGCTGTGTGACTTTCCCTGCCTAAAATGTCTGATTGGTCTAATAAAAAGCTAAATGATCAATAGCTAGGCAGGATAAAAAATAGGTGGGACTGACAGGCAGAGAGGATAAATAGGAGAAGAAATCTGGGAAGAGAAGATAGAGGAGCAAGAGAAGAAGAAGAAGAAGGACACCAAGGGCCAGACACCCAGCTTCACAGCCAGCCATGGAGTAAGAAGTAAAGAAGGATATATAGAATAGAAAATGAAAAAAGCCCAGAGGCAAAAGGCAGACAGGATAACTTAGGGTAAGAAAACATGGCTAGAAATAAGCCAAGCTAAGGCCAGGTTTTCATAAGAAAGAATAAGACTGGTTCTCCCAAAGAGCCAAAAAGTAAAGAGAAAAAAAAAAAAAAAACTATACCACCCAGTTCAATAAAAGACCCTGTCTTGAGGGACTAAGATAAGACAGTGATGGAGCAGAGCACACAAAGTCCTATCTAGCCTCCATATGTGCAAACACTCTCATGCACCACTCTCACACAGATCCACACACCACCCCTACCACACACACCCCATGAAAGAACTAAGGAATCAATTTTGAGCAAAGTGTTTTTCTTTACTTTTAATGCTATACTGCTGGGGTTTTTTTGCAGGGGTCTTTTACTCTGGAATTATTCAGTCTTTTCTTACCTCCTCACCTTAGCTCCACGTTACCTTTATCATAATTCATAGGAAGCTAAAATTGTATTATTCCATTTCTTCTTACACTTATTTTTTAAAACTTCATAGTTGAATTACAGTTAAAATCTGGGATCTAAAATAGATTTGTCTCTGGTTTGTTTTTCTACTTAATGAGGAAGTATGCTGATCTGATATTATTTAATACAAACTAATTCAATATGAATCAACTTGCAACATACCGTAAGTCTTAGATGCTGCAAGTTTAAAGCTGATGTTACTTCCTTCAATGATGGCAAAAGAGGAAGCCGACCCACGCACTGGGTCAATTCCTGGCTCTTAAATGTGGGGACACCCTGCCCATACAGCCTACAGGAAGGAAAACAAATGTGTAACAACCATGACAAGATTTTGTAATGATTTTTTTTTGCCTTGATTTCTGGTGTGTGCGTGCATGAATGAGTGCGTGCATGCGTGTGCGTGTGCGTGTGCGTGTGCGTGTGCGTGTGTGTGTGTGTGTGTGTGTGTGTGTGTGTGTGTGTGTAAGTCATAGTGCTTGATCTAAGTGCAAGTAGTTGGATGAACACGGAGAATAGCATTGAACTGCACAATAATAAAAATATCTGTGTACTGATATTATAATAGACTCTACAGTGTGTTTGCCTAGTGCTGCTGAGATCCATTAACTGAGTCTATACATTCACTATTGGCTGCTAGGACTCTATTAGCTCTCCTTCTCCAAGCATTCTGCCTATGAGCTTCATCTCCCCTTTCTTCCCACTCATATCTCTCACCGACTTCAAAAACTACAGTCTTCTTGCCTCAAGAAGGAAACACTGCAGTGTGCTTTATGTCCAGTGTCCTGCCCCATTGCCTTACCCTCCTCTCCTGGGTAGGGCCAGGTGTAGACCTCACTGGAGCGAAACTACATCCTTCTCTAGCACCATTGCTTGCTGTCTACTCTACTTTTCCATCTCAGGAGTTCCCTTCTCCATAGATTATGTGCACTCTGGCCCTTTGAATGGGCTCTGCTTCAAAAGAGATCTTCAAAAGAGAGATATTTAGTTTGGGGAAATAATCTTATTTGCTATCTGAATTATAGAGTATCTAAAAATTAATATTTGTCTTCGGGTATGTGTGTATCTGTGTCTATGGAAGGCTGACTAGGTATCAGGTGATGGTGAAGGCCATTCAACCCTTCTGTTCTAGATGATTGAAGAGGCCAGGCCCTGGGATGCCACAGGGTCTGGCACACTTCCCCTTCATAAGCGCCTCCAATCACTGAGTTCAGTTCTTGTAGATAAACCTCTACTGTTCCCCTAGACACAAATTGGGATGACATGGCTTTTTATCTTTCTCTACAAGAAATATAAAAAGGGTCCCAATACCCAAAAAAAAACATATGTATTTGTAGTATAGAGGGTATGGGGTGTTTGTAAGGAAGGGTAATTTTCTTCCATTAACAGTTTTTGTGAATAATTTATATCTCAAAACCAGTTCAAGAAGAGATATGCTTTTGAAGTTCTGTTGTTGTTGCTATTTTGTTGTTTAGAGAGTACTTGAGTACTTTAAAGATTTGGTTTTTATTTTGTGTGTGTGTGTGTGTGTGTGTGTGTGTGTGTGTGTGTGTGTGTGTGTGTGCGTGCGCGCGCGCGCGCGCGCGCGCGCGTGTGTGTACCAGGCCCCTGGAGTTGAGTTACAGGTGGTTGTGAGCTTCCTAATGTTGAGTTCTGAAGCCGAAGCCCCATCCTCTACAAGAGCAGCAAGCTCCCTTGACCCTATGCCAGCCCTCTGCCCATTCTGAAGTTCTTGGCTAAGTAGGAGATGGTGGCAATGGTACTCAGCCTCTGAGTTATCAGAATGGCCAGTCTGCACCAAAGCATGGTAGAAAATTATCATGGCAGAGTGAGGTCAATTCTGCCCCTAGATGACACAATGAGGAAGTTGTCAAAGTTGAGTCCAGTGGAGGATTGGTCAGCCTACTTCAGATGAGAGAACTGTGTAAAACCAACTAGAGGGCAGTCAAAATGGTTACCAGGCCCTGGAAAGGACTCCCACCACCTACAAGAGTTCTGCAGGATTGAGTTCCTCAAAAGCAGGCCTGAAGGGAGCTCAACCTGCCCACCCCATGTCTGTAGAGCCAGAACAATCATGACAAACAACAGAGAGCAAAGAATACCCTCTGACATGAGGCTGTCCCACAATGCCACCAAAGAAGCCTTTCCTCACTGCTGACACTGTAGGAGCCCACAGGAAGAAGAAGGGAAACTCTGGGTTAAATACATGACTGTTTAGGTAAAGTATGGGGTAAATACATGAAGGTTTAGGTAAAGATTAAGATGATAACATCATAATAAGCATGACTGACCAATTAATGGGAAGGCCAGTACAAAAGTAATGAAAAAGGGACCCTCAAAGGTATAAATTTATTTCTTTCCCCCATAATTCTCACAATCTGTCAGAGTTTATCATAGTTTAATGTTACAATTGTTCTAGTAGGGGATAGTCAAGAGGTGTCTGTTGACACCCATAGGCTCCAGAGCTGCATGACAATCCCTGGTCTCCTTGGGCTGGCAGCTCCCAAGTTCCTCCTTTCTACATGCCACAGACTTCCCAGGGCATTGCAACCACAGCATCAGACACATCCCATATCCCCAGTGCAGTTGGCTAGGCATTGCTGGTGCTGTTAGCGTGGGGCAGGGACCACAGCAGAGAGAGCAATTGTCTTCTGCTCTCTGCTCCTGCACTCTTACCAGCTTTCTAATCCCAGGCCATTTATGTGCCTTACATTGCTTATGACATAAGATTGAGGACTAAATAAGGTTATAACTATGAACTAAATTTCCTGTTCTTCTCAAAAACCTAGACAGACTCCTGCCTGGACATAAGGAACATCAGCCTATTAAACAGATTGTGACTCAGTAATTTTCCTGAAGTGCAGATTGCCTGGCCCTAATAGATAGTTTTACCAGCAGCACTGCCTGCTAGGATTCTGTCTCATCCCACTTATATGGGAATATATTGTTTATCCATCAAAGCGGTTTGGGCTGGGGCCCAGAAGTTCTGAGACAGTCCAGTGAAGGCCCTTAAAAGGGCAAGAACAGAAAAGCCCAGGAGACAGATAAAAATCAAAATACTAGCAAATGAAGCACTTTATTAAAAAAATGATTAGGAACACATAAGACAAGATGCTATTATTTTGTAGATAACATGTATGATACTACTTTCAATATAAAAAATTCTGAGTTCACCACAGGGTTATTATAAAAAGACTTCTCTCTTTTTGCTTTATAGAGTATTCAAAGATTTTTTTGACTAAAAGATATTCTTACTAAGTTCAAGAATTTAAACCACAGACATTCAATAAAATTTAGAAAAAGAAAACAAAACATCTGAACACGTGTGTTTGGATACGTGTTTATAAAGCAAAGCTAAACACAAAACCAGATAAATCAAGACCTTTTAAGAGTCTGAACGGTCCTTGTAAAGGATACAGTTCAAGCCCATTACCCTCTAAACATGGCTATTTAGTGAAAATAAGTAACCTGCTCTGTCAGTCTCCTTGAAGACAGCCAATGACTATCATCAACCTAAAGGACATCAGTCAATGTAGACAATTACTGGACACACAACTGTTGAATGTATACATTTGTATCTTTAGAGTTATGACTATTTGTATATTACACATTCATAGTATTCACAGGTATCTTTTGTATTTGTTTTATATTGGCTCTATATGGCAAAGAAAGCCATTTCTGTTTATTTCCAAGGACACATATACCACACACAATAATTGTTAATACAGATGTAGATGAACTAGCTCACTAAGTGCATAGTGAATTACCTCTGCGTTTCCTATTCACTCAGCAGAGCACCTTGGATGTATATTGATCAGCTTTAAGAAGTTAATAAGAATGCCCAGACATCTTCTAGAGTCCACATTATGCCAGGTTTGCTGCTAAAGGCAATACCCAGGAAGCAGCCACAGGTTTCCCAGTCTCCACATGGGCTGTACTCCACCTCCACATGTTCTGATGAGGAGAAGGAAATGTAGACACCATCGGTGACAACACATTGGTGGAATGTCTGGAAGCACAGTTTGTCATTTGGGATATTACATAAAACATACACTTGCTTATCTTTTTGTACGGAAGTATTATCGTTCCCCAACTTGACTGTGACCTCTTTGAGAACAGTTGACGTCATTTTCTCTTTGTACAGCTGCTTCCCACCCATACTTCCAGTAAGTTATTTACTACTAACTTAACCACGATATTAATTAGTAAAAAATTATCATGAGGATTTGAGAACATGATGGTCTTAAAACTTTCCTTGAAGAGGGAGTCCAATTCACCACTCCCGGATGACCAGCAGCCTCGTCTATATAAGGCAGTGAGGGCAATGCTGTGCACCTGCTGAGCCTAGGTTAGGAAGAGCTCCAGCTGACACTCTTCCCAGGACTCATGGCTTGGGAACTCCTTGCTGATAAGTGAGAAGTTTGACTTCTTTGAAGCTGCTATACTAGAAAGACCACATGTAGAGATCACATAAAGCTAAAGAGAGACACTCAAGGATCCCCACAGCCCTAGGTCCTACGGTCTCTGAACCTCTCACCCTCAGCTTCAAGACCTTTCCTCACTGTAGCTCTATGGAGTAGAGATGAACTTTCTCCTCTGTGCCCCATTGAAATCACAATCCACAGAAACCGGGAACAGAAGGCAAGGTTGTGTTGGGCCAATGCTGTTTGTGATACTTTGTTGCACAGCTTTCGGTAACCAAAATGAGCAGATAATGACTTTCCAAAATGACAAAACAACAATATCAAAACACTGGAATAATGCAAAACTTAAATGTTATTAAAATTAATTTATTGCTTTTGCTAAAACTGTTGTTCCCAGAAAACATTTTTATTAAACAGAGTCTAAAGTCTTGGAGTTTGCCTTAGTTTTATCATGATCTTTTGAAACATCAGTTATTTACTTTGATCTATCTTCATGCTGAGCACTTAACACATATTGTCTCAGGAGAAAGCTATAGGAATGCTTTGCAGATGTGTAAGAAGGACAGGAACAACAAAGGTTGATAATGCCTTCTTAAGGCTGACGCGACAACCAACTTGCTTTTCAAAAGAGTAAACTGAGTTATGGAGACACTAAGATCCTTGAAGTCACAAATCAGAATAAAGAATTGGATGAAGTTATGTCTAACTATGCATCCAATACATGCTTCTCTCTTTGTTCTTTGGCCAGTCAGTTGAGTTGTCTGAAGCTCAGCTTGGTCCCCTTATAAAGTGATTATAAATAAACACTCTGCCACAGAACCATAGTCTCAGAAGGACCAAATGGGATAACTCATTAGCAACTACTCTATAAATAGCATGTAAATTAGAGTGAATTTAGAAGGATAATTTTCAAAAGCACTTCAAACTAATAAATATTTAACCTATTCCTATTTTTGAGTCATTGGATACAGAACGCTTCAAAATAAATTAAGATGTACATGCTGTGTTTAAATGAGTTGAGAGGGAAATGTCATTTTTGTAGCAAGATGTGCCTTAATTATGCAAACCCTCTGCAAGCACAAAGTAACCTGACACTACAGCCTTCAAACATGGATCCTTGGAGACAGGGTTCTTCTCCAGGCCCTCTCTCTTTTCATTTGTGTGTTTTATATTATTTACAGGAAGAAATGGTATCGTATGTTCACTTGTTTTGGGGAAAGAAAAGTGATACCTTTTCTTAGATTCTCAAAAGGATCCAAGACTCAGCAAAGGTCAAGAGCCTCTGTCCTGGAATATAAATAGAAACAGGAGCAACACGAAATGTCATCTTCCGCAATCATCCAACACAATGTTTCTCCTGCCCAGAGTATGCTGCAATATCTCCAGAAATATCATGCGCCCTGTCTTTCACATTCTATCTCTAGGGAAAGTCATTTTTCCTGCATTTTTGCAAACTTTGGGCTGAATTACTACACCTTACAAAATTTGTTCCAAATTCTAACAGTTGATATTTACAAGTCAGAACTTTGGTCCCTATTTTCATATTTAAAATACCTAAAGACAGTACCATGCTCTCCCCTTGGCCTAATTTATACAACCTGCCCATAAATGAGCCTCACAAGAGTCCAATACCCTTGGTTTAAACAGTGGTTACTTACAAATGATCCATAACATGATCTGCACAATTCACAACTTCATTCCCTGTAACTAGTCTGTGTGGATAAGAACCTGACATTCTAACATTCTGTGCATATTAACAAAGAAATGCCACTGTATTCATGTAATCCCAAGTGAAAAAAATCGGCATAGATCAAAAGGTCATTGAAGGGTCAGATTCAGGTCAGAAACAAGAAAGTCAGTATTCTTATAAGAGCAAATAAGAGAGCACTTCCCATGACTAGTTTTCACAGTTATTAAATTTTTAAAAGGAATTCTCTACACTACTTGGACAGACAGACAGACAGACAGACAGACAGACAGACACACACACACACACACACACACACACACACACACACAGGGTGGGGCTTTCATGTTTAAATACCATAATAGAAAACAATACTGTACAACTTAAATTTGTCATTTTTTGTGAGTTAAATTTTCAATTATTTTAGGGCAATAATAACAATATTATATATGAACGAAATAAGCTTCTGACAATTATAGTGTCTAGAACTATATATTTGAAGTTTCTTTTCAAACATATTTAATCAAATTATATCATATTTTGACTCTTTTTAAATCTCTCTCTCTTCCTCTTTTCTCTTTTTATTTCTCCAGTGTCACAGAAATTTGGGGAATATTTCAGTTTTTTTAACCTCATTAGATTTCATACAATTCTGCCTTGTTTTTTGTTTTTTGTTTTTTTTTTTTAATCACTCAAGCAAAAAGGAATTAGTGAGCAATGTTTCCCATTGGGATTACTTTACTCGTGAATTAAAATACCCATGACAGATCAAAGCACAAAAACCACCAAAGTCCAACTTGGTCAACCAATGGATTGTATTGCGGTTACTTACAGGATGATGGGTGAGAAGGTTGCTGACAGGAGCAGAAATGATTCAAAGACAGCTGCATCACCAAAACTCACCCCAACACAGGTGACAGACAGATCACAAAAGATAGGAACCTGGAGCACACTGCACAGCCTGCAGGCAGCTGTTGGATAGGGTTCTTTCCAAGTGACTCTGGTCTAAACATCTTCTAGGCAGCTTAGTTGATCTGCTTCCTCCAGGCAGTTGGCCTGGTCTCAGTCTTCTTTGCAGCTTGGTTTGCCTATGAGTGACTCTCAGCAGCTTGGCTTGTTTACTTTGAGAGGGTGGAGCCCAGTGAATCTGGTCAGTTTTAGGAACTTCCTGAAGAGATTTTGAGCTATTTACCTTTCTGCTTAAGGAGCTTCCCTGCAGAGTAAAATGTTTCGATCTCAGGAGAATTTGCTATACAATTGTTGGTTTTGCTGTCTCTTTATGGCTATAGAACAATAGCTAAGACAAGGACAAAAGATACAAAATTGTACAAATGTCACTCAGCCACCCAGATTGCCCTATTTGGATGCAATCAAATTCATGTGTTTCTTTTATGTGTGTTTTATGCATTTACAAGTAAATATAGGCATAGCAAATACATGTATGCATGCTTATATATGTATATACATATATTTTTGTATACATGTTTGCACACAAACACATAAATGGTATGGGCTTATATGCATACTTTTTCTGTGCCTTCTTTTTGTGTGTTTTACTATATCATGCTATATTTCAAACCAGGAAAGGCCATAGTAGGTGGATTTTCCATGCCAAGGAAGGTGTGCTTGACTACAACTCAGAATACTTGTGTGTAATGAGGATTGGCCATATGATTTGGCAAAAAGGAGTTCAGTTATGACTCTGACAAGAACTGCTGCAGGGGAATTGTGGCTACAATGAGTTGCTTAAAATAGATGTCACAAAGAAGGAATGAAAGGGTAGGTAGACCTTTCTATGAGGTAACATCATCTGCGATGGTTGTAAAAGGGGATAGGGTAGAACCACTAGAGGAATTTAATTAAGAAGGAAAAATTATAGCAAGTACATTTGTATGCAATTGAGAACAATTCATTACAGTAGGAAACTGAATGGTGAATGACGAAAAATGACAACTACAGGAGATAGGAGTTTCCTGCAGTGAGCATGCAGACAGTTGACCCAGTGTGACAGCAAGGAAAGCAGTGTGGGGCACAAACAGAAGCAGGAACATCAGCAGAAGCAAGAGAGGGCACACGTGGAGGCATCTGGCATTTACTTCTAAATTATCACTCCAAAAAGCAGCACTGGGGGTATAAATGAGTATGAGAGAAGAGTGCTCATTTAGGGAGAAGAGAACAAATTGGCCTGTTGCTGGAAGCTCTGAAGGATGAACTAAAGTTAGTGGTTAAGTTAGTGGTGAGGAGTTTAAAGGGAGATGACCCAATGTGTTTGCGTGCTTTTCTTAATAAGATAAATAGTTAGATGCACAGATGATTGATAGATATGACCCAGTCAACCAAGCCTTCAACAAAGGGTTAAGCCTTCCTCCTGCTTCCTCCCGCTAGCCTTCAAGAAACAAACCAGTGAAAGCCTACAGATGCAAACAATAAATTCTGCTACCAACTCTATGAGTCTAATCAATTCAGTTATGAAACCTATTAAGCTAAGGGCTTGAACCCTTGTCAACTATACAATAACACATGGGTGTTGTTTTAAGCCACTAAGTCACTGAAGGTTTAGAAAACAAATATAGAGGGAAAGAGGCAAAGGATGTTTGAATGTTAGACAAATACTGGTCATAAAGAAGACTGCAGAAAGAGTCCAAGAAGGAAGGAAGTGGGGCATGAGAGAGGTGAGGTAAGGATGAATGGATCAATACATTTGATTATCAATATTCACTATTTAAAATGTGCTTGATTCCATACTAGAAGAGGCTTCAAGGAAAACAGTGCTCTCTTCTTGGTAGAGAAAGAACTGCCTCACCATAATATTGTGACAGTTGTTCCTGGCATGAATGGTGGCCATTTCAAGGCTGTGATGATGTCTGCACCTCAGTGTGCTTTGGACCCCCAGAGGGAGAAGTAGGTCTCATGCCACGACACCAAGCAGAATGTCTTCGGGTGTACTGGGCTTTCTGAAGGGCTCCAGCTCAGCTCCTACAGCCACAGGAAAGTCTAACTATTGATTTGATGCCGAACCTTACAACCTCTTTGTGCAAGCTCAGCAGAGGAACATCCCTTTCCAAGAGCCTGAAGCAGAAAAGAGGAGTATTTTCAAGAAAAACCATTGGAATGCAGATACCAGTGGGAAGAGAGGAATCGGATGATGCTGGAAGAAGCAGCAGGAGCCTACCATGGATTCTGAATACAGAAAAGATGTTCAATATAATAGACAGGAATGTAGACATAGCTCTGCCATAGACCAAAACAGGGTAAACCCATGTTCCCGAAGACTTCATCAAAAGATCAGGCTTCAAATGGATTTGAAATGGTACCAAAGCCTCAGAAATGCTAAGTTGAAATCAATTACCAGCACCATTGTGCACTGTTTCTTCCTTTTGGGCAAGCTATTCCCTTGTGTGGTCTTCCAATACGGCATCTATGGCCAGGAACCTTCAGAAACGTGAAACTGTTCAAAACAAAATTATATTTAATTCAAAATAGTAAAATTCTGCCATTATAGCCCTTATGAGAATCAGTGGAGTGTCACAGATGACCAAAATAAAAAAAGAAAGAAATCAAAGGAACAGAGGCTGTTGTAACCCGGAAAAGGTTAGAAATCACTTGCTCAAATCTTTAGTGAATAAATACATAATGAAGTTTCCGATCTTACACTGTCCAGCTGTTTGTGTGCCAGGAGAGGAATTTATCGTCAGTTCATTATAATGGAATGGTACAGAGCTGACAGACAACTTCAGGAAACAGTATTTTCCCTAAATGCATCAAAGCATCATTGCTTTTAAGCCCCGGCTGTTGTCCTTCAAAAGCTGTTTTGTGCACTAGAAAAATAGTTCAATTAGAGCTTTTTCTTTTCTTTAGCCGGCCTTCACTGTCTACAAAGCCATGGTTGTAAGGGAACACCCAGGTACAAGAAAAGAAAATTCTAGACTTTTGTAATTTTAGTTTGCACTAATATATTGTTTCAGAGCAATCAAAATTTGAATTAATATGTCAATAATATGGACTGCAACAGTCATCCTGGGGTTTCTTTTCTTTTCTTTTCTTTCTTTTTTTTTTGTTTTTTTTTTAGAGACAGGGTTTCTCTGTGACTTTGGAGGCTGTCCTGGAACTAGCTCTTGTAGACCAGGCTGGTCTCAAACTCACAGAGATCCACCTGCCTCTGCCTCCCGAGTGCTGGGACTAAAGGAGTGTGCCACCAACTCCCGGCCATCCTGGGGTTTCTAATGAGCCTCAGTCTTTGAGTCTGCCTGCTCTCTATAACCTGGCACTGACAGAGCTTTTTTACAAAGGTGATCCCAGCCTCATTCTTAGCACATGTGGCCTTTACGTCTGACACCCACTTCTGAGGTTTCCTATCTCCTCCCTTCTGCTCCTTTCTGGCTTCTCCTTCTTAGCTTGACCCCCTGCCATGCAAGGGTCTATACTTGGCACTTGGGCTGTGCATGAGCAAGCTTCTTCCACCCTTGGCTACAATGTCAACATCATCTGAAAACTGTCTCAGATGCCACCTCAACTCTGATCCCAAAACCAAATTGCCGTGTGTGTGTGTGTGTGTGTGTGTGTGTGTGTGTGTGTGTGTGTGTGTGTGTGTCCCCACATATACACCACACAACTTGGTGTTTTGATATATGTTTACACTATGAAATGGTGACCAAAGTCAAGCTAGCCAATATATCCAGAACCTCACATGGTTGTTGCTGTTCTGGTGAAACACTTAAGATCAACCTTTTTAGTATACAGATGTGAAGTGATACCATAGTTAAAATGATTCCTTAAATACAAATCCTGCTGTATTTTGAATAAAGTCCAAACTCCTCACAACGGCATTCTGGAGATCAACTGGGGCTCTAGCTCCCTCACCTGCTATACTCCATGCTATACTTGTTGGCCATGTCCTGTCCTCAACATGATGTGTCCTCTCTCTGTGGAAGGAGGCTTCCAATAGATCTTCTGCCAACTGCCTCCTCACACAAGTATCAGTGCAAACACTCAAGTCTGACATCCCCATCCATATGTGTCCTCTCACCATACTCTCTGGCCTCTTCATCTGTTTTATTTCATCACAGAACAGTATGCTATTTAAAAATAACATTCTACTTGTTTTATTTCCCCATTATGAACTCTCTAATGGCAAGGACATTTTTTTTAAAGAATTGTCACTGCCATGCCAAAACTATTACCTCACACTATAGATATCCATTTTGTGGTATTATAGGACATTAGAAACTAAAGCTTCTGGTGCAATAGTTTTCAGTTGGTGTTATTAGTAATACCCACAAACCTAGCAGCTTAAAACATTTGTTAACAGAGTTATGTTTCTGCTGGAGTCTTCAGGGAAGAAGCCATTGCTTTGTCTGTTTCAATTTCTAGAGGTAGCTGCATTTTTTGGCTTCTGGTCCATTCCTCTAGTTAAAGTGTATCATTTAACACCCCAGGTTCAGCATCTCATCTCCTGACTCTGATTCTTCCTGTGTCTTATAAGGACCTTAGTAATAACATTGAATTCATCTGAATAATCCAGGGTACCATCCTTCTCAGGGTCCTTAATTTAGTCAACTTTGCAACACAAAGCCTCTTTTGTCACATAAAGCAGAATATTCACACATTCTGGAGCTAAGATGTGGATGTCATGGCTGGACGGTGGTAAGCCATTATGCCATAATCTATCACAGGAACATTCATCAATTAGCTCATCATCAATTAGTGAATAAATATCAAGGATTGGTTTTAATTTTGAGCTTTTTTCCACTGGGTTGTACATATTCTACTGCCGATGATGTTCCTTTAAGCTTGGGTGTATCACCACCCATGTAACGTAAGCAAAGCTGAAGGGAAGACTGGGGACTGGATTGGCAGCAGCCTTGGTTCTGATTGTCAATTCCTCTTTTCTACCGGGTATTCTGATAGCCTGTATGACAAGAACTTTAAGTCCCCATAGAAAGAAATTGAAGAAGATACCCAAAAATGGAAAGATCTCCCATGCTCAGAGATAGGATCAACATAATAAAAAATGGCAGCCCTACCAAAAGCAACCTACAGATTCAATGCAATACCCAACACAATTCTTCATAGACCTTGAAAGAATAATACGAAACCTCACATTGTGTGGAGGGGAGCCAAAGTAACTAAAAACAACCCTGTAGAATAAAGGAACTTCTGGAGGCATCACCATCCCTGACTTCAAACTCTACTATAGAGCGAAAAGTAATAAAAACAGCTTAATATTGACATAAAAACAGACAGATGGATCAATGGAATTGAATCAAAGACCCTAACATTAAACCACACACCTATGAACACCTGATTTTTGACAAAGAAGCCAAAATGGTACAATGTTAAAAGGAAAATATCTTTAACAAATGGTGCTAGAATAACTGGATATCAAGATGTAGAAGATTGCAAATAGATCCATATCTATCATGCACAAAACTCAATTGCAAGTGGATCAAGGACCTCAACACATATCCAGTTACATTGAACCTGATAGAAGAGAAAATGAGAAGTAGCCTTGAATACATTGGCACAGGAGACCACTTCCTAAATATAACACCCGTAGCACAGACACTGAAAGCAACAATCAATAAATAGGACTTCCTGGAAAGCTTCTGTAAGGCAAAGGACACTATCAATAAGACAAAATGGCAGCCCACAGAGTAGGAAAAGATCCTCACCAACCACACATCTGACAGAGGGATGATCTCCAAAATATAAAAAGAGCTCAAGAAATTAGACATAGAAATACAAAATAACCCAACTGAAAAATGAGGTACAGAACTAAACAGAGAATCCTAGATAGCCTGTCACAGGCAATTCTTACCAGCTAATGTACAGACTTGCTGTCTGTGTACAAATAATGCACTTGTGACAAGGCCATGTTTGCTGGAGGCAATGACTATAGGACTCTGAACTATGTGAAAGAAATAGTAGGAGAGCCTCTGTCATTTTCTAAGCACTTGTTTCCCCCATGCATTCCCATGTTTATCATCTCAGTCACATTTTATAAAGAAACTGATGTTCATGGGGTGCAGAGTGAATCTATGCAAGTCCAAGTGAAGAAGAGAGAGGCCGAGACTGATCCATGTGCCTCTAAAGGCCACACCTTTTCCAATATTCTCAAATTCCTGTCCAACCAACGGAGAGATTTCCCTGCTGAATCTTCATACATTACTAATAAATGTGACTGGGAACAAAAGAAACATGGAACACTAGTGAATTGCTATCTGAATTTTTTTCCTTTGGGTATTTCAAAGAAAAGACAGTGGTGTGGGCAGATTTTGTAAATTAAAATCCTTGTGTGGGTTAGCTTAGTGCCTGAAAGGCTATGAATAATAAATACATTTAGAACAAATCTACAGCCTTTTCCAGGGTATTACATATTGTTCACGTCTTCTGTGAGATTACACGGGATTAAGTTGGGGGCAGAGAAGTTAAGCCCAGGAGAATACTAATAGCAGGATTCTGAAACAGGCCAGGGAAGGCACACTCGTCATCAAGGTGCTCCACGCCCTGGTGGGAATGATGGCTTTTGATGCAGTAGTTACTGGGTGGTAACAACTAGTGCCCTCATCTACCAGGAATGGCTCAGAAGTCATTTTACTGTGATTTAATTTCTGAACTCACCACTCCACTCCCCTATCACCACCAATAGTTCTAATTTACACATACAACTAATATATATTGAATCTGTACAATGAAATAAACTGTTGAAGTCTGGGGGTATAAGATTATTTAAAAAAAAAAAAAAAACTAGTTCCTGCCTTAAAGAGAACAAAAATTTAACTATGATAAAAATAGGTATTAAAGTATTCACTTTGGATCTTATCATTTATAACTGGATCATCCAGGGCAGGTTAGTGACCTTGGCCTGATGGGCAGTAGAGATGGAGTCAGGGAAGACTTTAGGGAGAGGGGCCTTTTAGAAATGTTTAGAGTCTTTAAAACTTGGAGGGAAAGGTAGGAGATGAGTAGAGAAATCAGGATATTCCCAGATAGAAGTACTTACATGAGCAAAGGCATAGGGATATCGGGGAAGAAAGCCTTTACTTTTTCCTGCTGTCATCACCCAGATACCCATCTCTAGTCCATCACTCCCATGGAACCTTCTAAGGAGCCACTGTGTACCTAGCTGCCTTTCCTCAATTGAGCCAAACAGACCTAACTGAGGAAGTAGTGGAGAAAACAATCAGAGATTTTATCCATCATTAAGTTAAAACAAAACACTATAGTTTTGTATGTGTGTTTTTGGTATGGTCATAAATCATAGAAATAAAAACAAATGTGAAGTAAATAATCAAGGGGTAAATATGAATTCCCAAACTTTCCTTTCCTCCCTCATTTTGTACTCATTTATCTATCCATCAATTAATCTTCAGTAAGAAAAGGTCCATAATAAGGGAATCCCCTGAATGATCACGTCAACAGATGATTAAAAGTTTGACCAAATAGACTGCTTTATTGCATTGCATGCTTATCTGAGGATAAGTATCATGGAAATAAAGTATTTCCAAGTCTAAATGTCAATGTGAGCGCAAAAATAGCTCACTGGAGTGTTTCCCTCAAGCAAAACAAGTCTTCCTCCAAGGTCAAAATATCAGGGACATTCAGTGTTTAAAATAAGAATGAAAAACTCTGCCATAAATCCCAAAATATTGGCAGAACTATGAAAGATTTATGATTGGCCACCTAGTATGAGATTTTAATTTCAGCACATTCTTCCCAAACAGCTGGACTCTGTATTTGCAATGAACTATCTTGAATAATCATCAAAAAGCAAATATCATGAGTAAAGCTTCCAATAATAGAAATAAAGCTAAGAAACTGATCTTTTTTTTAAGTTCACAGTACTTTTATTTCACCACTACCCACACTCACAATTTTCTTTCCTCTCCAATTCAACTCTCCAACTTTTACATGTCCCTAGGAAGTATGGTTTTCCTTCCATTTAGACCTCATTACTGTTCCTTAGAATCTGAATGATGTTCAATGTCATCTAATCAAAACGTTTAATTTTACACATGGCCATTGTGTGGAACACCTGTTATGAGGCAAGGGGCCAGGGGCCAAGGGATGGATAGCCATATGAAAAGCATGGCAAAATTATTCCATTCCTGCCTTAAAGACATTTTAAACATTTTAGGAGATTATTGATAACATATACATGTAGAATAAAGCTAAGGGGGATGAAAGCAAACTCCCTATCCAGAGCAAGAGTATTAATATGTTAATTGCAGAAAATTATTTCGACTGGTAAACTATTGGAAATCTGTTTCAGGTGATGGGATTTCACTTGATAGAGAATATACGCATTTCCACTACCAATAAGTAAAATATAAGAATATATTCTATGAATGGAATAGTGTTAGTAGAAGTTTATAAAGAGTAAAGAATGTAAGTGTCCCTTGGAACTTGATTTGGAGAATCAACTGAAGGAAAATCACTGGAGCTTCCTGATGAAGGCTAACAATATGGGTGTTCTGACTTCTGAATGAGGTGAAACCCAGCCTCAACAAACAGCAGCTTACTGTCTTAGGTAAGGAAGCACAGAGGCAGAAACACCTCAGACATGCCATTTTAGTGGCTTAGCAAACTCCTCAGTGAAACTTGGTTTTCTATTTTCCTATGTTCTGTCATCCTTTAGACTTGGGGTTAAATCTCATGATGTCAAAGTAGTCCCAGGTTCGTCATCACATTGGGTGCCACAGCATCCTATATATGAAAAGACATTGCTCCATTCCTGAGTCTCCTTTTGTCATGTATTCACCCCAATCCAATTCCAATAAGAGAAAATAGATTATCAAAATTCATAAGGATTTTACTCCAGTCACAGCAGTTGAAGTGAACATCCAAAGTCAGGGCTTTGCCAACAAGGAAAGTGACACTGGCCTTTGACTATGCAACTCATTGCTAAGTACCTCAGTGATTTCCTAAACCTTGTTGTGAAAGAAGGTAAAATAAAGACCCATTCTTTCTGCTCAGAGCATCAGCTTAGCCACAAAGGCTGAAGCAAACTAGATTTTAGTTCTTCTGGGCCATGGAAGGTCTACAGTGATAGACTGCAACTTGGGAGAGCGTCCATAGCAGCTTCAAATCCTACTTCAATCCTTCAGCAGTCAAGTGCATAAGGAGAAAAACTATGGGAGGAGGGGAAGTTCAAGGGTGGTCTTTAGAGAAGTTTGGAGGCAACCTCCTTCTGTTTTTACTCTGGTGTTGACAGGTGTGGCTCATAACCTCAGTAACCAGTCTCGGGCACTCTTCTGGTTACATCTTCCCCAGAAGCAGGCCTTCCATCTGCCACTGAATGTTTCATCTCTGTATTTAAAGAATTTCCCAAATCAATTCAATATTTTCTCAAGTACTTTGTTTCATAACATGATGTCAGAATCTGAAAACCTCAGTGAAGGTAATGTTTGTGTCGAGGTAACTGCTGTGCCCTGCGTCACAAGTGTGGATTCTGGGTACCCAAAGCAGCTCTCATAATTATATGTTGCTGCAGTGCCCTTTTAGTAAGGAAATGATGATGATGTTTGTAAAACCACATCTTCTTTTCTTTTTTATCCAGCCACTGTTTTTTACTTTATGATAAGAAGGAATTAAAGACAAAAACAAAATGAGTCACCCCATTGCACCTCTCCCCTTTCATTTCCCTTCCTGTTTTGCCCTGGGAAGTCGAAGGCCGCTAGACTCATTAGCGTCTCAAATCAGCCTCAGGTCAAAGCACTGAAGAGATGTTTCGCCCTCTGTTTCACAAATACTTATTACAGACACTGGACAGGAAAGAAAAACACAAATCAGATATAGCCATCCAGTCTTTCTAGGCAGCTATTAAGAATGATGAAATAAAAGCATATTTATTGTCAGGTGAAGAGATTCTCCATAAAGGAAAATACATGGCCTATTAACTGTTTACTTTTCAGTGTATGGAGTTGTGTGTGTGTGTGTGTGTGTGTGTGTGTGTTCAGGTGTTACTTTCTTTATTATTCATATAGTCAGGTAAATATGCTGGGGCTAGGGTACATTATATTAAAAAACAAAACTGAGTGACTAGGCCATATTCTCTTCTAAAGGCTAGTGTTGAGATAGCAAAGAGTGGAATAGAAGGGGACTAGAGCTAAAAAAAATCACAACAGTGGGGCGGGGTGGGGGGGGGATCTTCATATTACTTTCTTTTGCTAACACTGAGCCATGCAAGAAGAGTCTTGCCTCTGGTGTTACTGTTATTAAAAGATGGTAATTTTAAAACTTAGGTGACCTTATTCAGTGGGCATGTGTTACCCCTGCAGGAATGTACATTATTCACACAGGAGTGTATTCTTCTAGAAGAGAATATATAAATAAAACACTAAGAGGCAACATCATAAGGGGTGCTTCAGGAGAGACCTATACATATTCATGAGAGCACACAGAAAGACACTGTCTTTACCTCAATGTCCCTCCAAGGATCCTTTCCTCCTGCAATTTGGTTTTTGGATTAGCTTTAGAGGCAAAAAGCCTCAGAAAGAATAGTGTAAAGCACAAAGGAACCCAACAATTCAGTGGCCATCAAGTGGGAGACCCACACAGAGCAGAGGAGGAAAGGCTGCAACTGTGGGCAGGGGTGAAATAATAGAAACAGAAGCAGACCTCCTCCTCCTAAACACAGTCTCAATTTCCTTTAACAAAATGTGCATTTTTGCAGTTATAAAACAAAGGACATAGAAAAGTGCGGTTAGAACCTGAAGCTAGACCCTCTGGACTAGTTATCTCAGAAGTACATCAGAGTGACTCTCCAAGCTGGGATCCACCAGAAAATAATTTTTTTTTACCAGCAAAAGAGGAATTAGGATAAATAAGCACAGCAAAGTGGATTTTGTATCTAGCTATATTCAGGATTTTTATTCCTTGTGTCTGTCTGTGTTCACAAAACAAAAAGAAGATCAGTGATCTTATGTTGGCATGCCTGATTTATTTTCCTTTCTCAGCCAGGAAACCTTAAACCCAGGAACCCACCAAACTGTAATTGTCTACTTTCACCACTTACTCAAAATAGCCAGAAAAAGGAAACTACACAAAGGGAAAACACAGGAAAAGAGAATCAAATTCAGAGGAAATTCCAGTGGTCCGGGAGGTATGGACATGAAAAAAAAGGCAGTTAGCCTAATAACAAATAAAACGCTATTTCCAGCAGTCTTGCAATAAATCTTTTTTTATTTTCTTTTTATTTTAAAAAGGCCTGAATATATCCTTCTTTTTCCATTTCCATGTCGAACTTCTACTTTGTGCTTTTGTAGTTTGAAGACTGAAAGGCCAGGTGTGTACACAAATCCCCTTCCTTTAGGAGATGTGTGGCTTTAGCATAGCTGGCTACAAGGGGAATTTTTTACCAAAGATACATTCATTGTTAGAGTATGTTTAAAACAATTGCAGTTTTGAGGGCTGCAGAGATGGCTCAGTGGTTAAGATGATCATTGGCTGCTCTTCCAGAGGTTATGGGTTCAACTCCCAGCACCCATACAGCAGTTTATAACTGCCTAGAACTCCAGTTTCAGCTGATCTGACATCTTCACACAGATATATATGGAGGAAAATGAGCACACATGAAACTAAAATTAATTAATTAATTAAAAAGTAATTGTGATTTTGAAAATTCTGAGAATTCCTGGTAACACTGAGTTATTGTCCCTGAATCTCAAAAAAAATTATATTAAATTTTAAAAAATTAAAAAAAATAACATGCCAAGAATTTGAAAACACTGAGAAAGTTGCCTCCTAACCCTCCATTGTAAGTTATAATTCTAAAATGTATCATTGTTGCTAAATAAACACACTTTTTAATTCAAAAACAAAAATTTTAAAAGAAATATTCACCACCATCACCACCACCACCCTTTTTTTTTCTAAATACCAAAAGCTTCCCTAGGTAGTTGATGTTGACAGCTTTAGAGAAAATGAAATGGAGTTCATGTCCTGGCTTGTGGAATACGAAGGCACTGCAAGACATTGCTGGAAATCTCATGTTAAAGCTCACTTTTCTTTTGCTTCATCTCTTTCCTTGCTCTTTTCGAGTTCCACAGGACTTGTTCCTGATTGATTTGAATGGTTAATTTTGTCCTGGGCTTGTGGACTCTATCCACAAGGGTGGTTACATGATTTCTCTTGATATACAGCATAGAACCCTGCTGTTTTGGCCAGGCTTGTGGACTCTGTGAGGGTGGCTATTTGGCTTTCACTTGGTATCCCTAGAGAGCACCGGGTCCACACCCTATTTGTTTACCTGCTTCTCCTTCCTTCACAGAGTAATAAAAAAAATGATCTTTGCCCCATAATCCTCCACCTCGATTTATAGAACAAGGTATCCCATTAGTGGTTTTAATATTTATCCTGTCAATCAATTGTGTTTTAGCAGGATATCTCAAATTAAACATCATAAATTTAGATTTCATGTCAACTTATTGCTATATACATCCTTCTCATATTTTCCTTTCTGTTTGTGTTATTCAACAATAAAAATTAAATCCATCTGCTTCTAGTATATGATCACACATATTTAGAGACAAGAATAAAAACATACTCCACCAGTGATGGCACACATGGAAAAATCCTCACAGGCAGAGGCAGGGGTATTACTTGAAGCCAGTCTGGTCTACATAATGAGTTCTAAGCCAAGCAAAACTACATAGTGAGACCTGCTTCAAATACAGATAAAAATAGAAATCAGAACTAGACTAAAAGTAGATCTATATCTTTCCTTTTGCTCCGATAGTTTCAACGCCCCCAGTTTCATCTCCATCTCTGTAGCAGTACCTGTCATACTCTCCCTTGCCTCTCTGACCCCAACCAGAATGGATGACAAAGACCTTCTCCTACAACCTTCCTTCCCCAACCTCATCCCAGTATCCCAGTCTCCAACACCAGCAGGCACTCCCTTTGAACACACCAGCTGAGCAGGCCAGGAAAACGGGCAACATACAGCCGTCACACTCTCTGAAAATCAAGAAAGGAGAGTTCAAGGTCAACCTGGTCTACAAAGGAAACTGATTTATCTCAAGACCCAGCTATATACTACTTTGTGGTATATACTCAAAGGATGCTCTGTCCTACTACAAAGATACTTGTTCAACCATGCATGTTCTTTGCTGCTTTATTCATAAAAGCCAGAAACTAGAAAGTACCTAGATGTCCCTCATCAGAAGAATGGATAAATAAAATGTGGTACTTTTACACAATGGAGCATTATTCAGCTATTTAAAAAATAAGAGGAAACTTGCAGACTCAGAAAGATAAATATGGTATATATTTACTTATATATTGTGATGGCTATTCTTGGTGTTAAACCTAACTATATCTTGAATGAACTATAACCCAGAAATGGAGAGTACACTTGTGAACCAGATGTTTTTTATTAATTTTTTATTTATTTTGCATACCAACCAGAGTTTCCCATCACTCTTCTCCTCCCATTCCCTTCCCCCACCTCCTTTCTATCCCTCCTCATCCACTCCTTAGAAAGGGTAAGGCCTCCCATGGGAATCAACAAAAATGGCATATCAAGTTGAGGCAGAACCAAGCTCTTCCCCTCTGCATCAAGGCTGAGTGAGGCATCCTATCATATGGAATAGGTTCCAAAAAGCCAGCTCATGCTCCAAGATAGATCCTGGTCCCATTTCTAGGGGCCCCACAAACAGACAAAACTACACAACTGTCACCCACATGCAGAGGGCCTAAGTCAGTCCCATGCAGGCTCCCTATCTCTCAGTCTAGAGTCCATGAGCTCCCATGCACTCGGGTCAGCAGCTGTCCCTGTGGGTTTCCTTGTCATGATCTTGACCCCCCCCCTTACTTACATAATCCATCCTCCCTCTTTTCAACTGGAGTCCCAGAGCTTGGCCCAGTGCTTGGCTATGGATCTCTGCATCTGCTCCATCAGTTACTGGATGAAGGGTGAACCAGATTTTGAAGCAGGGAGACAACATGCCTTTGATCCAGATCTTGAGGGTGGAAGACACACTTTCTTGATGTGAATCTTGAGGTAAGAAGACACACCTATAATCTGGGCTCCACTTTCAGTTGGAAGCCTATGTAAGGACAAGAACAGAAGGAAGGGTTTGTTCATTCTTCACCTGCTCGCCATTTGTCAGCACAGCCATTCCTTCACTGGCATTGGAGCCTACTTCTTCGGGATTCCAGCATATACAGAAGGCCAGCTGAGGACTACTGGATTCTTGGAATTTCCATTCATAGCTAGCCATTATTGGACTGCAGCCTGTAAGTCATTCCAATAAATTCCCATATATACATACACACATGCATATATGTACATACACACACACACACACACGTGTGTGTGTGTGTGTGTGTGTGAGAGAGAGAGAGAGAGAGAGAGAGAGAGAGAGAGAGAGAGAGAGAGATTCATTCCATAAGTTCTGTGACTCTGGAGAGCCCCAACTAACACATAGGTGAATATTAGCCATCTTAAGTAAATTATAACCAAGCTACAATCCATAGACCCAGAGAGGTTAGGTACAGTGGGAGGGTCTAGGCTAGACACATGGAACTCCCTAGGAGGAAGAAATAGATTTTGTAGGTGAACTGGGACAGGGGTGACAGGAACTGGAGGATCAGTTGGGGAGGGAAAGATAGGGTAGGGTGGAGGGATAGTATATGGGGAGAGACAGCTGCAATTGAGGGGCATTTGAGGGGAGATATTAAAACCTAGTGCAGTGGAAGCTTCCTGGAATCTATGAAGGTGATCATAATGATCTCTTATAATGGGGATATGGAATCTCAAATAGTTATCTCTTACTACCAAATGAGGCTTCTGGGAGTGGGGATGAGTTGCATTCAGTTGAGTTGCTGGCCAAGAGGGTCACATGAAAATCCCCTGGCATCGGGGCCCCATTGCTGAGGACAACACTCACACAACCCCTCGAACATGGAGAAGTTGAACGGTGCTTACATGGAGCCGTTACCTCTACACTGTAGTCTCCTTGGTTCAGGAAGTTACTCTGCAGACTACCAAAAGAGAAATGTAGACACTAACTTAGCCACAAAACCTCTGACCTACAATTTGTCCTGCCTGTAAGATATGCTGGGACAATGTTGGCACAGAACTTGTGTGAGCAGCCAACCAATGTCTGATTTGACTTAAGGCCCACTCCACAAGAAGGAACTCATACCTGACAATGGGTGACTAAGAACCAGAGACTAGAAAGCCCAGAGACAAAGAGCAAAACCAAATCCTACTGGTCTTTTTAAAAATATATATATATTAATAAAGTGCATCTTAATACTATTCTGCTACACTCATAGATCAGTGCCTTCTTCAGTCATCATCAGAGAAGCTTCCTCTGGCAGCAGATGGGAACAGATGCAGAGATCCACAGCCAGACATCATGCCATGTGAAAAGAGTCTAAAATGGATGTCTCAATAAAATCCCTCCCCTCAGAGCTTAGGCAAACCCCCTGAACAGGAAGTGATAAAAAAAAGTAAGAGCCAGAGGATATAGAGAACACCAGAAGAACAAGGACCTCTGAATCAACTAAGCAAGGTACATATGAGCTCACAGAAACTGATGCAGCAATACCAGGTCTACATGGGACTGAACCAGATATCTGTATATACATTATAGCTCAATATTTTCATAGGACTCTTGACTGAGAATGGGTAGGTCTGTTTCTTGTGCCTGCTCTCAGGACTCTTTTCCTTCTGTGGGGTTGTCTTGTCCAACTTTGAAATGATGGTTTTTGCTTCATCTTTTCATATTTTACTTTGTCATGTTTGGTTATCTCTTAAAAGCATGTTTTTTTTTTTAATGAAAGACAAAAGAGAGTGAATCTAGAAGGAATAGGAGGTGGGGCAAAACTGGGAGGAGACACTGTAAACAGGATATATTGTATGAGAAAAGACTATATTTTCAAAAAAGAAAAAGATGCACAGTATATGACAAATATATTTATAAAGTCTACACACTGTCCCAATTTTGTATCTATTTAAGCAAATACCAAAAATTAAAAAATAAAGATAAAAATAGAAACCAAAAGGGTAGTTCTGAAGACAGGTTTCCTTCCTATATTAGTCTCTTGATGTTACTCCCCATGAGTTCCTCTTTCTTTGTTTATCCCCAACTGTGAGTAAGTTTCAAGAGTCTCACTGCATTTCTTCTGTCCTGATTCTAACCAGCTTTTGTAAATCATTTCTTTTAATCTCATGCCTACACTGATAGATGACTCAAAACTCGTATCTCCAGCCCAAAGTCCCCCTTTTTATACTCAGAACTTCTACATCCCATTATTTATAAGGATTTTAATTTATTTATTTTATTTTATGTGCATCAGTGTTGTGCCATGGGTGTTGCGTCTCCTGGAACTGGAATTACAGATAGTTGTAAGCTGCCATGTGGGTGCTGAGAATTGAAACTGGGTCCTCTGGAAGAGCAGTAAGTGCCTCTAACCACTGAGAAATTTATTCAGCCCCTTACTGAAGATTTTTAACTAACTCTGAAACCAAGTCTTCCCACATTTCGTGAGTCTTATTTCTTTTTTTCTTTTCTTTTTTTTTTTACTGTTGGAGATTGAAAATCAAATGTTTATGCATTCCATTCTCTGGTGTCTCTCTCTCTCTCTCTCTCTCTCTCTCTCTCTCTCTCTCTCTCTCTCTCTCTTCTCTCTCTCTCTCTCTCTCTCTATATATATATATATATATATATATATATATATATATATATGGCTAGGGATTTTAAAATATCTACTTTGTTTGTAATATGTCTTCACTTGATTAATTTTTCATCCAATCCCTCTACTTTGTTACATAACAAACCTAATTTGTTCTGTGCCTTGAATTGTATTTCCTAAAAAGTCCTCCCGTGTGTCCACCCCCCAAGGCAGTTCCCTCCTTTCACATTCTTGCTCAGCCTCATCCTCCCACACAGCACTCCCTGTGCTTCCTGCAGAGAAGTGTTTCAGAAACAAAAAGAAGACACCTAATAATAAACAATTTAATGAAATTTCAAAGCTGATTTTAAATAAACACTGTGTATTATCTAAATTTTCTAGGCTGCTTCTTTATTTTAAAAACAACCTAAAGCAATTGGATATGATTGTGTAACAGGATTACCTATCTGGCAAGACGACAATAAGGTCCTTTTGGTTTAGACATCTGTTTGTATCACCATGTGGGGGGCTCTGTGGGGAACAGAAAAATCTGTAGAAAAGTAACTGAACAAACGTTTTTATTAACATTTTTATTAATTTATTTTTTTACATTCTGATCCCAGTTCCCCCTCCCTCCTCTCCTCTCTCTCCCCCCACTCCCCCCCACCTCCCATCTGCTCCTCAGAAAGGATAAGATAGTTTACTAGGTAGTTCCTAATAGACTAAGATTAAGATAGTCCCCTAGGTAGTCTACTAAGTCTGTCCCATCATCTCATTGAGGCAGGACCAAGGCACCTCCCAACTCCCCACACCCCTGTGCCTTGTGTCTAGGCTGAGCAAGGTTATCTCTCCATATAGAATGGGATCCACTAAGTCAGTTTGGGCATTAGAGTTAGATCTTGGACCCACTGCTAATGGCTTCATATATTGTCCCAACTGCACAACTAGTTTGGTCTTCTGCAGGTAACTGAACAAACTTTAAAAAACACTAAATAGACAAAATTTTACAGCATTATAAGAATGTAAGTGGCCATATTCTTCCTTTAATTTCCCAACAGGGACTCTAGAGCAAACAATAGAGTTTCTTTAAAAAGGCAATTTCAAATTGTAGTTTGTCAGGAAGTAGATGCAATAAAAACTGGGACTTTTTCGGCGTCTTTTTTCAGAGAGATCCAAATCTTCACAGTTCAAAATGTGGAGGAAGAACCATACCCACTGGAACACTCTGGTCATGTCATCAGCTGTAGCTTTGTAAAAGAAATTGAATGTAGATTACGGGACAATGAGAGAACATTTGTATTCTTTCTTGATAGTTTAGTTTGTCCTTAAAAAGTACATTTGAGGCTTTTCTTCTTTTTTATGGGTTGTTGGAGGGTGATATCAAATTAAATATTTGTTAAGCAATTGTATGAATAAAGAAGCCCATGGCTCACATTAAGTGGAAAGCCTTAAATGGGATCAACCCTCAGTCTGCTCAGCAGGGTTCTGAGGGACCAAGGTCTCTGTCTTGCACTCTTGCCTTGCTGACACCTTTTAGGGACTTAGAACATCAATATCTCCCAAAGACTCTCCTGCCTAAGTACTACAAAATGTCCTTCTGAAAAGACTAGTTGAGAAGCTAGGCAGATGGCTCAGTGAATAAGAGCACTTGCTATGAAAAGAAGAGAACCTAAGTTCAAATCCGCAGTACCTATTTAAAAGCTGGGCATGGCCATACTTACCTGTCACTCCAGCTTTTCTGGGTGGAGATAGGAAGATCCTGGGGGCTCATTAGCCAGTTAGCCAGGCAAAACAATGAGCCTCTGGTTCAATGAGAGACCCTTTATCCAATAATATTAATAATGACAACAACAATACAGAGATCAATAGAAGAACACACCAGCATCTTCCTTTAGCCACTCTATGTCCCACCATGGACACTGCCATCTGTGTACATGTGCATATATACTACAGCACGTGTGTTCACATGCTCGCGCGCACGCACACACACATACACACACACACACACACACACACACACACACACACACACACAAGGAGGGAGAGAGAGCGAGAGACTACTGAGAAAAAGATGAATCACAGAGAATGAATACCAGCACCCAGGAGTAGATATTACTATGAAAATAAGTACATGAGGAAGCACAGGAAATCATAGAAACAATGATGTCATGAAGGAGCCGAGGTCTGAAACAAGGGGAAAGTGTTGGTGGCAACCACAAAATACCTGACTTCCAGCATACTTCACATCTGACATGATTCTCCTTTGAATTATGCAGAAAAGTCACACTTATGAGTGTTTTCTTCTCCTGCTATGTTCTAATTTCCACAGGTCAAGACAACCAATCAGCTAAACTCTAATGTCAACTTCAGTCTTCTGTGCAGTTAATACAGAGGACAAAGCTGGACAGTGGTGCATCCCACCTCCTCCTGTTTCTGATAGTCATAGGAACAGGGATGCTATCTTGCAAGGGACAGTAGAGCGACTGATGGAGAGAGAACAGGAGGTTGTGAGACAGAGGTCAGTTGCTATAAGAGAAGTAAGTTAAGAATAGCTATTGGCTATCTTATTTTTTTGACCTAACACAGTGATATGAAAAGATTTTCAGAGAGAAACAAAACAGCACGTGAGTACTAACAAGTTACTGTAAATCAAGTATAATATGACATCCATCCCAGGCCCTATTCATTAACGGTCTGTTGATACCAAGCAATTTGGACAAGGGATAAAGTCTAGTTACAGTGTCTTCCATCTGCCCCAAACAGTTCTGTCATGATTTCTCAGGACTGGGATATCTAAATCTTTCTTCAAGACCCTGCACAAATAGGCCTTTGCTTATTGACCCTGGGAGTGACTGTAAGGCTCCGAGTTCTTTCTCTCTGGAGTTATCTCGCTCCCTCTGTGTTGTCTTGGATAGCTGCCTCCTCTAAGAAAGATTAATATTCTTGGTCCAGCCACTTTGTTCTCTTATTTGTTCTGACAATGAAAACACTTTAAAGGTTCTCTGGCCAAAGAGATTATTCCTGCCTGGAAACCATAATGAAAATAGATCTGACATTTGGGCAGAGCCTTAAAAAGCAGCAGTCGTAGTGAATGCCACCGTGCCCCTGCAGCTCTGAGGCCCAAACCCCGTTTCCAGCAGTGCTGTCTATCAAGGAAGTACAGCAGAGGCCCTCCTCAGGAGCTAGGTGCAGTTGAGGGAGCATATTTATGTCCTCTTCCCCACTCCAAGCAGCCTGCCTCTGTTTTGGATGACTCCGGCAGTCATGCTGTCTGTGAAGGTCCCATGGCACGTGCTGAGACCCCAGCTGCAATGGCACCACAAATAAGGTTTTCCTTCTGACCCATTCTGCCTCCTTCCCTCCATTATGAGTCTGTGTCTCATCCATCTCGGAGTCAACTTCACAGAGAGACTAATCATATCTGATGGCTGTATTAGGTCTACTCACTTGTGGAAACTGAAAATAATAACTGGAACAGCTCATGCCCCTGGTGCGAAAATAGTCTAACTCACTATTATCTAAATTTTGATCTTAATTATCAGTCACTTCACATTTATAAATTGTATATAACAATGCATAGTTTAATAATGAGTTTACAGGGAAAATGTGAAATCAATACAAGGTTTTATCCAAGTTTACCCACAGCACAGGTTTTGAATATCCAGTCTTGATTATTGCTTGTTTTCTAATTTTGGAATAACAGTTTTGGAAAATTTAATTTAAATGTTTTTATTGGTGATCCACCTTTGTTCTTATTTCCATAACTAGATTTAATACTAAATGTCAAGACACTTTAAAATTTCAGGAAAAGATTCAAGTAGACCTATGTTTTTGTCTGCCTAAACCTTCCTACTTGAGAAAACTCAATACCCCTTTAGCTAGTGGTCCTGATAGATGGTCAGACGGGACTGCTCTGACCCAGCCAAAGCAGAGATTCGGGCTGGCCAACAAGGGCGTATCATCTCCTTGGCATGGTGATTGATCAGAAGAAAGTTAGTCACCTTTCTGACTCTTCTCCAGGATTTCTCTGCGCTGGACTGGGAGGAAAGAGGTAGACCTGCGGAGTTGCTGAGGAATGACCTATCCACTCTGTGTCGGAGCTTCCAGGCTGAAGCTAATGACAGATTGAAGCGCAACTAAAACCGGAAATCACCTCGTGTGGGTGTTTCGAGGTATTTGATTGTCCTGTGAAAAAGTGTCACTCTGATTGGTTTAATAAAAAACTGAACAGCCAATAGCTAAGCAGGATTTCCAGGCACAGATGACCAGTGGTAAAAAGGTAAAGGAGGAGCTGCGAAGAGACCCAGGAAGCAAGAAAGCAGGATTGACATTATGAAGATGAGGTAAATGAGCCTCCAGGCAGCACATAGATTAATAGAAATGGGTTAATTTAAGTTGTAGGAGCTAGTTAAAAACAAGCCTAAGCTATCAGCTGAGATTTCATAATTAATAATAAATCTCCATGTCTTTGTTGGGGAGCCAATGATCCCGACTAAACAGCCCGACTACAGTATGGAGACAGCCTAGTGCCAGTAAAGGCCCAGCCTACCCTTTGGATTCCCCAAATATAAACATCAGTAAATTCTATCTTATTTAACTCCTGTGAGTTTCTAGAGCATTCAAAGAGGCCTGGATCAGAGTTCCATCACCACCTGAGGGCTCACACTGTTTCTCTGAGAATGCAGGTCCCAGCATCTCTCTTCTAAGGATGAAGGCAAGGACCACTGTATTCCACATTCAGGTAAACCTTCTCCAATCATTTCCCATCCCTCTGTAGTTATTTTCTATAAGTTCCCACAACTGCTGTTTTCCACTCAGCTAGTGCTTAAATTGATTCAAAACACACCACTGTTGGTTTCCTTGCAAATGTCACCTCCTGCTTCCTGACCCAAACCAGTTTCTTGTCCTGAGGTCTGAGTCCTGGTGTGTTACATTTTCTCTGACTTACCATATGCCTGTGTGAAGGTGAGTTTTCAACTTGAAACTTCAACCAGAGGAGATAGTTTTTCCTCAATGGCAATTTCCCCAAACTGTTGACACACTGCTTAGGAAAAAAATAGCCTGTACACTGCTAAATTTGCAGACCTATCTGTTGAGGCAGCAAATATCGCATGCTTCACTACAATAGTAAAGGGAAGTCAGTGTTAGGACAGTTAATTGTGGAAGCCTGCCATTTAAGGGTGTAACAAACAGGCTTCCTAACATCTTTAGCATGGTTATCTATATTCCATTTTAAATGAGTCCCATGAGAATCGCCATGACAAGGTCAGCTCATCAACATATGACTTTTCTAGTTCTAGAGTAAAATTATTCTGCAATTGACAAGCCCATGGCTTTGATTATAAAGCTAATTTAAGTGGATTTTCAAGCCATCTGTTACCTGCTGACATGTTCACAGACATTCATGTGGAGTAGTGAGGAGTCTAAAATAGAACCGAAGATCACACACAGTCATATCTCTCTGGTAGTCCCTGGGGAAGCATTGCAACTTATATAAGGCATGATTTGTACCTAACCTGCATAAGCAATTCTTGGTTACAGAATTGGAGAATGCTAGAATCAATCAGAGAGTATGTACCAGATCTCCACAGTAATTCCTTTAAATTGGCGTGCAGGGAAATGCAGTGATTCACTTCATGTCCTCAGCTAATGAATGCCACAACCACCTGCAGACTCTGCTCTCTTGCAGTAAGAGCTATATTACTTCGCATGCTCTCCTCCCACCCCCCAAAGATTTGTTATTTTTAATTATATGTATATGTGTGGGTGTGTGCACATGAGTCCTGATGACTGCAGAGTTATCAGAGCTCCTAGAGGTAGAATGACAGGTGGTTGTGAGCCATCTGATGTGGGTACTGGGATTCAAACTTGGGTTCTATGCAAAAGCGGTGTGTGTTCTTAACCACTGGGCCACCTCTCCAGCCCATTATCACTTCTCTCTTATAAATGTTGCTTTACCATAAACCTTTGGTTTGTCCAACCTTTAGCTATGTTTTGGTGAAAAGAAGTCTAGGGTCAGAGCACTTAGTGGTGGGTCCTAGATTTGATACTCTGCATTTATATTGAGGCAAGGTCTCCTGTAGCCAATGCTGGCCTCAGATTCATTGTGTAACTGAAGATGACCTTGAATTTCTGATCCATCTGCCTCCAACTTTAAAGTCCTGGAATTGCAGGTGTGTACCACCATTGTTTTGTTTTGTTTTGATTGTTTTGTTTTGTTTTTTGAGACAGGGTTTCTCTGTGGCTTTGGAGGCTATGCTGGAACACGCTCTAGGCTGGCCTCAAACTCACAGAGATCCACCTGCCTCTGCCTGCCAAGTGCTAGGATTAAAGGCATGCATCACCAACACCCAGCATGTGTGCCACCATTCTTAAACTTTCTTTTTCTTAGAAGAAGGGACAACAAGACAGGGTCTCACTATAAGCCCAGGCTAGCCCAGAATTCAGAATCTGTTGTCTCAATTTGCAGTGTCCAGGGATTATAGGCATGCCACCATCATGCTCAGTCCAAAGAATGCAACCTTTCTTGCTCTGACTTTTTTTTTTTTTTTTTTTTGCTCTGTCTCAGGGCCGTGGCAGATACAGAGGAGAAACTATTAATAAAAATTCAGATTCTAGCTATCTTGTCGATTCTATAACAGTAAGGAGTAACTAGAAATTAAATTCCTCTGAGTTTTGTTGGCATTCTGTTTTCACTACTGTGCTTAGAAGTTTTATGTCAGCTGGACACACTCTCAATTCATCTGAGTCCATGAACTTCCCCTTGCTCAGGTCAGCTGTTTCTGTTGGTTTCCCCAGCACCATCTTGACCCCTTTGCTCAAGTTATCCTTTTATTTAGACAGAAAAGAGGAGATGATGGGGAATGTACTGTGTATGTTTATCTTATTGATTATTGAATAAAATACTGTTTGGCCAATGAGACAGCAAGTTAGACGGAACTAGGAGTCAAAGAGGATTCTGGGAAATGTAGTAGAGAAGTGGTGATCCATACAGGAAGTGACATAGCAAGGAGACTCATATTTAAGCGAAAGAGAAACAGGAAGGGCCCTCTTTTTCCCCCTCGGCTCCTGCTCCAGCGGCACGATGTGATCCACCAGCTAGGAGGGACGCCAATAAGGCGTCCGATAAGATAAGTCTTCTAAAATATATAGACGTATGATAATTGAGACTGAGCTAACAGATAAAAATCCTAGTCATTGGCCAAGCAGCATTGTAACTAATACAAGTCTCTCTGGGTATTCATTTGGGCCTAACTCATTTGGGCAGGCGGCTGGCGTAAAGCACACACGTGGTGGTGGGGCTCAAGCGGCTTTTGGCAGAAAGATTTATAGTAACACCCCTCCCTCTCTATAACTGGATTCCAGAAGTTCGGCTCAGTGCTTAGCTGTGGATCTCTGCTTCTGCTTCCATCAACTACCAGATGAAAGCTCTGGGATGGCATTTAAGGTAGTCTTCAATCTCAATATAGGGGAAGGGCATTTAAGGGATGGGGGTATTGATGGAGAATATAGGAAGATGAGAGGGAGAGGGAACTGGGATTAATATATGAAACAAGTTTGTTTCTAATTTAAATAAAAATTTATTTTAAAAGAGAGAGAGAGAGAGAAGAAAATGCCTCAGCCAGGAGGTGGTGGCACAGGCCTTTAAACCCAGAACTTTGGAGGCAGAGGCAGGTGGCTCTCTGTGAGTTCACAGCCAGCCTGGGCTACAGAGCGAGTTCCAGGACAGGCTCCAAAGCCACAGAAAAACCAAGAGAAAGAGAGACAGACAGAGACAGAGAAGAAGAAGAGGAGGAGGGAGGGAGGAAGGAAGGAAGGAAGGGAAGAGAAAAAGAGACAGAGAGAGAGAAAGAAGAAGAGAGAGAGAGAAGAGAAGAGAAAGAAAAGGAAATGCCTCTGTAAGATCAAGCTGTAGACAAACCTATAGGGAGGGCATTTTCTTCTTTTGGGGGGTGGCATTTCTTAATCACTGATTGATGAGGTAGGGCACAGTCCATTGTGGGTGGTACTCTTTCTGAGCAGATGGTCCTAGGTTCTATAAGAAAGCAGGCTGATCAAGCCATGAGGAGCAAGCCAGTAAACAGCACTCCTCCATGGCTCTTGCCTCCAGTTTCCTGTCCTAACTTCCTTCAATGATCAACAGTACTGTGAAAGTGTAAGCCTTATAAGTAAGCCCTTTCCTCCCCAACTTGCTTTTTGGCCATGGCGTTTCATCACAGCAATAGTAACCCTAACTAAGACAACTTTATATACTACCTTGTTGTGGTGGTAGCCATATTTTTAAAGAAAGAGCAAGTTGTGAGTATGATAAATGTAACAGAATATGATTTTCCCCTTTTCTGTGACACAAGGTCTCATGATGTAGCTCAGGTATGCACCACCATTCCTGGCAAAAGACTACTTTTAATAATGTAGAAAAACAGTAGCAGTTTGTAAAATTGAGGACAACAATGATCTGAGATAGAGAAAATGGCATCAGATATCTGGATGTTGGAATAATATAGAAAATATGATTGGACACAACAGGACCATCAAACTAAATCAGAGAGTAAGAATAAAAGGCATTTGGGTTCAATACAGTTTTACAGAAACTGGGAATGAACATAAATAAATAAATAAATAAAAGTAAAAATCTGAGAACCCAACTTGAGCCTTAGGCTACCTGTGACTGTCATGGAGGAGTGAAGGGAAGGCATTTGATTATGTCTAATTTTCAATATCCACATAGGAGCCATCTGCAGAAATCTGAAGTATAAACACTGTTCTATTCTAACAAACAAATTTTCCACATTTTGAAAACCCATCCTCTCCAGTCAGTTTCATTTAGAGAATTGTTTTATACAGATCTATCATACATTGTCCAATAGAAGCTTCTCTACATTGTTATCTCCCAAACTTTTATGTTTTCAAGACTAGCTCTCAGCAGGAAGAAACACTTCCAGTTCCTTCCTGGTAAGGTTCCTAAAAGACCAAAAGATTCTTTTTTGTAAATTACTATCCAACACCATTTAATAACAATGTTTCATTCCTAGCCAATGTGTCAAAGACGGCTGTTTTTCATCAAGATGTTAAGCACTCTGAATTGTGCGTGTCATCCATAGTCAAACAAAGAGGCCTGGGTGATTTCCTGTGCTTGTGTATGGAGGGTTTTGTTTTATAGCTAAGGTGTTAGCGACTATCATGCAGATCAGCTTCACAGTGTTATTTCTTTTCATCTCTCCCTCACCTGAAAGTTCACTTACCACTAAGAAAACTAAAGGCACTTTCTTAACATTGTCAAGATAGAAAGTTGATTGTATAACTGTTAAAATAATTAAGTATCCACTGATACAATGAAACAGGACAAAAGTATCTGAAATCTATTTGGTGCCAGTGACAACTCTCAACCATTTTTTGGTGGCGTGAACACTTTGCATGCATGAGGTCTTGGCTCAATACAAACATAAGCAGTAGCTCTGACTTGTTCCTATGGTTTCAAGTCACTGCAGATGGCATCCGTGGTGTGGCTTACCATAGCACCTCCCACTAGGACTCTGGTTGCAATACAAGTCTCCAGCTTCCCTTAAGAGATGCTATCTGAGTCTCTGACACTGTCTTTCTTCCTTTTGTAACCACTATATTGAGATGACCCTAACTACTGTTCAATACACCTTTAATTACTGTATAGTGAAAGTGTTGGTGTTGGGTTGACAAAATATCTAAGTGCCATATGAGAGAAATGTAAATTTTGGCTTTATGAAATAATATTTTAGGGTGATTCTTGACTCAATACAACAGGTGTTTGGTGAGTCCTCAGTGAGCCAGTTCCAATCTTTTTGTTAATATGACAGTCTGCTTTATAACCATTAACTTTAATTAGATAAAAATTCAATGTAATACCCTATATGTTAAGTTAAGCTGATATCTAAGGAGCCAGAACAAGGATTAGATGAACTGATTATGCAAGTATACAGAAACAAAGTAAAGAACTTCTTTATTCTGAATCCAGTTCTTTCTTCCACAATAGACTTGTAACATACATTGCATAGACTAAGAATGACACTGGCTCCTTTGGTTCTTGGGATTTTAAAATCACCCTGAATAAGATCACCAGTTTTCCTGAACTAATAGCTTACAGGTGACATAACATGGAAGATGTCTTGGTCTCCTAAGAACTGAGCTTTTGGGGACAAAGATATGGCTCTGCAGGAGAGAGTTCCTGCAGAGTACCCTTCCCTTTTCAGCATCCACAGGGTGGCTCACAACCATCCAGGGACCCCAAGATCCTCTTCTGATTTCCATAGGCACTGGTTAACAGGTAATACGCATACATACATGCAGGAAAAACACTCATACACATAATATGAAATAAATCTAAAATAAAATTTAAAAAAAGAACTGTGGGCAAAAAACATGAATGAGTGTAGCACAAAAAATAAAAGACCCAGAGACAGATATTAGGGTTCAGGCTTCAAGCTGAAGATCAGAGAAGCAAAGCAACCAAGTCACTACCTCTTACCTCTACCTCAGGCTGAAAGGATTGATCCTATTTCCATGAGCTCTCACCAAGTCTTAAGACTTCTGCCTCTCCTCAGTGTGGCTGGAGAGAATGAATGCCTTCCTATCCTCAATGTGCTGGAGAATGAATGCCAGCTCTGAGACCCTGTTCCTGTCTTAAAAAACCTCTCCTGAGCCTTGGTATTAAAGGCATTAGCTCTGTTACTCTTTTAGACTGATCCAATCTCATGTAGCTCTGGGTGGCCTTGAACTCAGAGAGATCCATCTGCCTTTGTCTCCTGAGTCCTGGGATTAAAGGTGTGTGCCATCATTGTCTGACCTCTATAGCTTGTGGCTGACTCTGCTTTCTGAATCCTCAGGCAAGCTTTAATAAATTATGATATATCAGTATACAGTGCTACTGAGGGAGACAGGACAGAACATGTAAAGCATCACCATGCCATATTATTAAGTGTTGAGCTTCTTATGATCATGAGAACCTATTAGTTTCAAAATAAGAAAGGAAATATACAGCAACTTGGGCTGTTTTAGAAGTCTGCAATTCTCATGCTAGCATCAACTCTTTCTCATTGTATGGTTTTGATGGAGTTTCTCATTGTTTTTGTATCTTCTCTTGAATACAGCATAAAGGACGAGCCTAGCTGATCTCTAGAAGTCTGTTTGGTCTCTGTACATCTATGTTTTCCTCATTATATTCTTATGTATCCCACACCAGGCCTTATGTCTGTTACTTGAATACTAAGTTAGCAAAATTCACAGATTACACATACTATAAATTCAGTTTGTTTTGGTTTTATCATCGAAGAATTTCCTATCACTAAGAGAACAAGGTCAAGCTAAAAATGTAGACACTGTCTTCACAAGACAGGAGAAACTGGAACAAGGTCTGTGACGTCAGGTTTATTCCTCAAAGTTTAAGGATAGCAAGGTTTTTCCATGTTGATTGATATTAATCAAATACATTTGGGCAAATTAAGATAGATTATTTGGTCTTGGAAAAAAAAGTGTCACCTATCAAATTTTCAGAAGGGTCCAGTTCTTCTTTCCAGATATAATATAAAGGATATCATAGAATACAAAGAATACTATAGGGGAAATATTGACACATTACACTGAGCTCTTATTTGCAAGTGTTCCATTCTCTACTTTAAAGTATCTCGGGTCACTCATGCTGGAGAAGCAACATGGAAGACAGTAAGTTAAAGGCAGATTAATATCTCCCCTGAGACTTGTGAAGAGGGTTTTGGAGGTACTAGTAAGGAGATTGTCATTAATCCAGCAGTTTGATGAAATGTGATAAGTCTCCCTCCTATCTTAGTGAAAACATTTAGATGCTTGGGGATTTCCATGATACTAAGACTGAGAGTGACTTGATAGATCAGCTACCTAAAGATGGCTGCTCTGTCTTCATCCTGCTTTTCCTATTTGTTGAATGCAGTTGGCAACAGGCCAGAGCCACAGCAACCTTTTAACCTCATAGTGAGAGAGACAAGACCCCAGTGGGTAGCCTGGGTCCTTGGATTACTTCATGAAACAAACTCCTATCTCCCTGTATTTGAAACACATTAGCTAGCACCCTCAGCAACATTATATTTCTATTCAGTGTGTGGCAGTTCCTAGGAAGCACCTTTAAAGGGAAAGGGCACCTATTTCTTTTTTTCTCCTCTCTTTTTTTAAATTAGAAACAATCTTATTTTACATGTCAATCCCAGTTCCCTCTCCCTGCTATGATGTTCATGGACTCTGACCATCTGGAACCATGACCCTCCTAGTTAAATGCTTGATTTTTTAAGTTGTTTTGGTCTTAGTGTTTTTTTTCATGGCAACAGAAAAGTAATTAAGATAGTTATTATATGTATGTGGTGTGGCATGTCCATATATGCATAAATATGTAATGATCCATTCAGGGCAATTGTCAATTTACATTTTTATATGTTGGGAACATTCAAAATCCCATCTACTAGTTATTTGGAAATAGTCAATTCATCTTTGTTTTGTTTTTTTTTTTCTTTCTTTCTTTTTTGGGGTGTTTTTTTGTTTTTGTTTTTGTTTATTTTTTTGTTTTTTTTGGTTTTCAGGAGGGGGATTCTAACAGCTCTGGCTGTCCTGGAACTTGCTCTGTAGACCATGCTGGCCTCAAACTCATAGAGTTCTGCCTGCCTCTGCCTCTCGAGTGCTGGGATCAAAGGCATGTGCCACCACCACCCAGCCTGTCAATTAATCTTTGTAAAACACAGTTTCCTACTGTTCTCTAGAACATCCAGAAGATATTCTTCCTAGCAAACTTCATTCTATCCTCATTAACCACACTTTTTTCCCTTCTCTTTGTGGCATCTTTCAGGATTTGGTAATTACTATTTTATTTACCACATCTATAAGAGCACCTCCTTAGCTTCCACATGTAAGTGAGAATATGGGGCATTTGTCTATCTGTACCTAACTTATTCCCTTCTTGTTGCTGAAAATGACAGAATATCATTTTTTCATGGGTGTGGGCTAAATAATATATGTGAACTTTTATCTTCCTTCTTAAAGTTTTTATTTATCAATATTGATGGGTAGAACACATGCCACAGCATGTGTGTGGTGATCAGAGGACAACACTGTAGAGTTGGTGCTCTCTCTCTTTAAATTTGTTTTTTTTTATTATTAGCAGTAATATTGAAAATAGATTCTTAAAAAGAAAAGAAATAGATTCTCCCCTCCCACATTAATTCTGACCACAACTCCTCTCTCCCTTGGATCCACTCCACCTTCTTCTCCTTTCAGAAAAGAGCAGACCTCCAAGAGACAACAACCGAACATGATAAAACAAAATACAATGAGACAAGGCAGAAGTCCTCAGATTAGGGCTGGAAAAGGTAACCCAATAGGAGGAAAATGGTCCCAAAAGCAGGCAAAAGAGTCAGAGATACACCCATTTCCACTGTTCAGAGTGCCACAAAAACAACAATTTAACAGCTATAACGTGTAGGCAGATACTGGTGTAGATCCATGCAGGCTCCCTGCTTGCCTCTTCAATCTCTGTGAGCCCATGTGGACTAGATTTTCCTGGTGTCCTCTGTCCCCTCTGATTCCTTCTGCCGCCTTCTCTACAGCATCCTAGGAGAGGGACCTGACAGAGACCTCAGTGGAGCTGATTCTCTTATTCCACCTTAATGTAGTTTTCAGGAATTAAACTCAGATGGCTCAGGTTTCGTTGTAAGCATCTTACTTGCTGAACCGTCTTGCTGGATCTTTGTGTTTTTTTTTTTTTTCCTTTTTAAGTAATTATTCCTCACATTTTGCTACATTTGACCTAGCCTAATGATTATCCATGTCTACAGTCGTAGCTTAGCCTGCTGGCTAGAAATGAATGGGAAGATGAACAAAATGACATAACATTGCTTCCCATGGCTAAGACTTAAAACAAAACCAATGCTATTTGATCCACCTGGTAGAGAAATGAGACATGGAACAAGTGCTTGTTCTGAGCATATATGCATCACTTAAACCAAGATTATTAGCTTCACAATAACTGTGCAAGATAGTTAACATCATCCCTATACTAAAGAACTTAAAGATCAGAGTGAAGGAACAGGTGGCTTGGCAACATAACCCCCAGTATATAAATGTCAGAATTTGAAACTTGAATTTGAGCACAGTTCTTATGAGTACTGCCCTCTCTATATGTGCTATAGCTTCAATGTTCAAGGTTCAATGTTCCCTAAGACTCATGTGTCAAATGCATGGGCCCTAGAGTAGTGGTAATAGTATTACCTTTAGAAGGCAGGACTCAAAGGGGGCTTCACAATTTTGGGGACAGCACTACAAAACTGTAAGAGATTTCTCTTTATTTTTCCTGTCTCTCTACTCTCTGCCCCCACTTGTGATAGGCACTTTCACATAGAAATGCTCTCATGCCATGGTATGACATCATCTACCACCCTCACCAAAGGCCAAATCAATGACTCTTGCCTGCTTTTAGACTTTGAACTGTCAAAAGTATGAGTTGAATAAACCTCCTGATACTTTCTAAGTTGCTTGTGTGGGTGTCTTATTATAATGATGGAAAGATGACTAATAGAAGCCTCCACCTTATTCTACTCCTGTAAAAAAAAAAGGAGAAACAAAATACAAATTAAGAACAAATTGCTTTTGAACAAATACAAATAACTTGTGTAATAAAATAAAGATTTTCTTATAGTGGGTGTGTAGCTTAAGTGGCAGAGCATTTACCTGTCACCTATGAGGTCCTAGATGCAATCTCTGCCAGCAGGAAAAAAAGTATTCTAGATTCATAGAACCAGTTTGTTGTTTATATTTTAACCTATATTTTTAAGAAAAAGATGATTTTGTAAATTAGAACAGAGTTGTATAGTCTTCAAAGGATTTCATAGAGCATTTTCTCTTCCCTAAATCAAGGTATGCACGCGCGCGCGAGCACACACACACACACACACACACACACACACACACACACACACACACACACACACACGTGCGAATAGGGGAGAGAGAGAGAGCTCCTTGTTTGCATCCTGTCACAACAGTGCTTTTCCAAATGTTGACAGTGGAAGTCTGGACCAAAGGCCACTGTCATTGCTTCTGCTTCCTCAAATCCCACCTGGAATTTTGAATTTTTTCAGTATTCTGTAGGACCCCAAATGTTGTTGAGTCTAGGAAATAACTATAAGCAAACTAGGAAGTGTTCTCTGTATGTTCAACATCTTCTCTGAATATTAAAAGAGAACAAAAACATTAATAGATATAAAGTACATATTAATCTTTGCAGTGATGTCACAAATTAACACATGATCTTCTTTTGTACTAAAAAGCCATAGCCATAAAGAATTGGACATTAAAGACATCTAATAAACTGTCTTTTCCCAGTGTCATTAAAGTCCTTCATCCTTTCATCTTTCATCATTTAATAAATTGTATTAAATATCTGCAATAAGCAGAATAGTCTTTGGTCAAGAGCACAGACTATTTTCTTTTTTATGTATAGTATCAGGGTTTTGGTTTTTTTGGAATTTTTGATGCTTTTTATGTAAATTAGAAACAATCTATTTTATATATCAATCCCACTTCCCTCTCCCTCCCATTCCCATGCCCCCCGCAGACCCCCATCCCATCCCTCTTCTGCTCCATAGAAAGAGCTATGTCTTCAATGTGGGATCATCAAAGTCTGTCACATCATTTGGAGCAGGGCCTAGGCCCTCCTCTGTGTGTCTAGGCTGAGAGAGTATCCCCCTATGTGGAATGGGCTCCCAATGTCCATTGGTACACTAGGGATAAATACTATTCCACTATCAGAGACCCCATAGACTGCCCAGGTCACCTAACTGACATCCACATTCAGGGGGCCTGGTTCTGTCCTATGCTGGTTTCCAAACTGTCAGTCTGAGGTCCATGAGCTCCCCCTTGTTCAGGTCAGCTGTTTCTGTGAGTTTCTCCAACCTGGTCTTGACCCCTTTGCTCATCACTCCTCCCTCTCTGCAACTGGATTCCAGGAGTTTGGCTCAGTGCTTAGCTCTGAGTGTCTGTTTCTGCTTCCATCAGCTTCTGGATGAAGGCTCTAGGATGGTATATAAGGTAGTCATCAATCTTATTATAGGGGAAGGGCATTTAGGATAGCCTCTTCACTATTGCTTATAATCATCATTGGGGTCATCCTTGTAGATCTTTGGACATTTCCCTAGTGCCAGTTTTCTCTTTAAAACTATAATGGTTCCCTCTATTGAGGTATCTCTTTCCTTGCTTTCCTCTATTCTTCCCCCAACTCAATCTTCTTGCTCCCTCATGTCTTCCTCCTCCCTCCTCTTTCTCCTAGCTCCCTCTCCCTTCCCACCATGCTCCTAATTTTTCAGGAGATCTTGTCCCTTTCCCCTTCTGGTCCCCCGGAGGACTCTTAGGGTCCTCCTTGTTTCCTAGCTTCTCTGGAAGTGTGGGTTATAGGCCAGTAATCCTGTGCTTTATGTCTAATATCTATATATGAGTGAGTAGATACCATGTTTGTCTTTTTGCGACTTGGTTACCTCACTCAGGATGGTTTCTTCTAGTTCCATCCATTTGCCTGCAAATTTCAAGATTCCATTGTTTTTTTTCTGCTGAGTAGTACTCCATTGTGTAAATGTACCACATTTTCTTTATCCAATTTTCAGTTGAGGGCATCTAGGTTGCTTCCAGGTTCTGACTATTACAAATAATACTGCTATGAACATGGTTGAACAGGTGTCCTTGTTGTGTGAATGTGCATATTTTGGGTATATGCCTAAGAGTAGAATTGCTGGATCTTGAGGTTGACTGTTTCCCATTTTCCTGAGGAACCACCACACTGATTTCCAAAGTGACTGTACAAGTTTGCACTCCCACCAACAGTGGAGGAGTCCACACCCTCTCCAGCATAAACTGTCATTGGTGTTTTTTATTTTAACCATTCTGATAGGAGTAAGATGGTATCTCAGAGTTGTTTTGATTTGCATTTCCCTGAAGGCTAAGGATGTTAAGCATTTTCTTCAGTGTCTTTCAGCCATTTTAGTTTCCTCTATTGAGAATTCTTTATTTAGTCCAAGCACAGACTACTTTCAAACCAAGGCTTCTCTTTCAGTTGCTTATTCAAACTTAGTTAAGTCACTTTTTTTAAGATTTCATTTACTTATTATGTATACAACATTCTGCTTCCATGTATATCTGCATACCAGAAGAGGACACCAGATCTCATAACGGATGGTTGTGAACCACCATGTGGTTGCTGGGAATTGAACTCAGGACCTCTGGAAGAGAAGTCGGTGCCCTTAACCTCTGAGCCATCTCTCCAGCCCCGGTTAATTCACTTTTACAATCCTCTATTTTCTTATTTGTAAAACAAGACAAAATATCAAGGACTATCATGAACACTCATGAGTTGATATAAGAATTAAATAGATACACAATCAATATATAGAATATCTTTATAACCTCATACCTACATCCATTGATAGATATAGAACTCCAGAAATGCTTTGGAAAGTGTGAGGTACAGCAATGGCTTACACAGACATATTTTATCTCCATGTAACATATCTTGGTTAGAAAAAGAAAATTACAGACAATAGGCTCATTAATTGATATTCTCTCTTCTTTTCTATATAGTTGAATTTTTTAAATAATTAATTGTTTCTCTTTTAAATCTTCAGTACCCGGTCTTGTATTCAGTTTAGAACACACAGACAAATAGAAACAGTTGTGGTTCCCCTACAGCATGGCAGTATTTCTTGGTATGTTCATGAGAACATTAGGTTCACGAATGCAAGCAGATGGTAATAATAGGTTTATGGGAAACCTCAGGAGCTAGCATCTAGATTTACTGAAATTAAAATTAAAAAGTTGTGTTTGTTTGGGATGCCTTGGAGCTTTAACAATTAGTTATGTTTTATGCAGGCTAAGAGGAAGGTGCATGTCCAGTATTTCCTATATTGCCCTATTTCCTGAATGGCCCCCTCCTTTTTTTTCAGAGTCTGTCATAGTCCACAGAACTCTGTGGTTATGAAGTAACGCCCTAACTTCTGATCTGACAGATCATCAGGATCTTATCCATATGTAATTTACATCAGCTTAGGATATCAAATCGTCTTTAGACTAAATATGAACCTGTTACACAGACCCACTTTCAACTGTGTATGTTGTACTGAACTAGAAAACACAAACTGGCTTCAAGTGTTACTGAAGGACAGCTTTGACATTATACCCTGCTTAAATACTGAATATGAGTATATCCACTATCATAATTATGTCTCTGAATTTTACACTCTCCTACTATTGAAATGTAGTGGATGGAGCCGAGGGAAGAAATGGACTGCTTTGCAAGACATGGGTTCTCAGCCTCCATGCCTGACCTACTGAATCAGAATGGGACATAAAGCAATCATAATGATAGCTACCTTTCATCAAGCACTCACTATTTCCAGCACTATGCTAATTGCTTTACATGACACACTTCATTTCATCCCTACAACAGCAGCCCAGTGAGTCAGCTGCTCTTATTACAATGCTTAGATAAGAGCATTGACTCTTGACTCAGACTTAAGACATTCCTAGGTTACAGATGCATTGAGCAATAAATCCTCATTTTTATTCATTTACCTCCAAATTATTTCTTTCTTCAAATTATTAGTAGTAAAATAATATTTTCAATATTAAAAGGCCACAGGCAGTGCCAAAAACTGCTTCCCAATCCTTGAGAAAAGAAACCCAACAATTGTAAGTGAAAAAGAATCAGCTGTGAGATGGATTGGAAAACAAATTGCAGCCTTGCTGGCCGATCTCTGTCGCCCAAATTAACTCAAAAGCACATAATCCACTGGCTAAAAGAAGTTACCCACTGTGTGCAATGAGAAAGGCCACTCAAGAACAGGGACCGTGCTCCACATGCTCTGCCTTCCCAGACCTGGCCTGGTTATTTCTTTCCTTTCTCGGGCGTTACCAGAACCCCATGTCTTAGTGGACAGCATTTCTAAAAGAGTTGGGTTGAAGAAAGAAGTTGGTAGAGAAATGAAAACAAGAAATGTGGAAGGTCTCAGGCACAATCTGCGCAAACTCTATTCCAACCTCCTGGTCAGAAAATTCTTGGACATTTCCAGGAAAACCTACAGCACCAAGAGCAAGGAAACAGTGTTTTCTTAGGCACCAAAACATCAACTTTCTATTTCCTGATATGCTGCGTTCAGCAAATAACAATCATCATCTTGCTTGGTCAAACTCACTTATCCACGTCACTCAAGAAAAGGAAGCCTTTCATTACATAAGAGAAAAGAAACAGGTTAGACTTTCTTTAATGTTTTCCATTTTTTACAAATTGTGGCACCCAGTAAGGCTTCCTTAAGAAAAATTTAGGTGTTAATTAAAGGAATTTAAACGAAATATTAGTTTACTTATGAAGACCACAATTGCAATGACTTGAGCTTCATAAATGGAAGTAATTGAATCAAACTGCCTCTTCTGGAGCAAAATAAATCCTGGTTTTATCATTCATAGCCCTTAGTAAGACAGTTTTCTCTGTTCAAAATTAGCATTGTTAAAATAACCAAAATGATGTGATAGTCTTTAGAAGCTGGGAAAATGCTTCTCATGGTTCCCTAATTTTAAACTTTTTTAAACAGACAAAATTTTTTTAACAAGGGGAAAGTCTACCTTTAAGTATACTGATGGTAGTGTTTCTATGACTATAACTATTTTCCCCATTCTGTGACAACATCTCTGTAACAAGGCCCAGACCTTAGTAGGCCCCAAGACTTTAGCACAACTGACCCCTTGGTGGAAGTACCACTTAGGCTATAAAACTCAGCATGTAGACAGTACCACCTGCCAAAACTAAAACAAAAACCTAATCCATGGAAGTCCACAGTTAGGGAAAGTCTCTAAATGTACTAACCTTGCTTTTTGGCTTCTGTAGTTCTGCTTCTGTGTAACTGTTCTTGTTAATTGAAGTATGTCAAACCAGGATATGGTTTTTGTGCTTAAAAGCTCACCCTGAGAAAGGCTCCAGGTTACACTGGGATCCCAAACACCCAATGTAGTTGCCAACCAGCTAGTAGAGACTTTCAATTCTGAGTAGTCTTCTATGGTGAACACGCTACAACAATCTCATCATCATGGATTATTTTACTAACAAAGATTCCAAACATATTTACACAAGTATTAAAAATAGTGAAAGTGTTAAGCTAGACTGGTCTGGGTAAAATTCTGTTTTTGTCACCTTGTAGCTATGTCACTTAGCTAATCTACTTAACCAAGTTTAATTTTAATTCTTTCTGTTTAAAGTAAGAATTGTTAACTCTAGCCTCATATACTTTTTTATAAGTAAAAAAAATAAATCTGAAGTATATATCTGAAATATATCTTTTCTGTGTGATTCTTCTAATGAAATCTTTTCATTCCCCTTCATAAAACAAAACCTATAATAAAGTCAAAAACAGGAGAAAACTAGCAGGTACCCAAAATCATTCAAGTTTTTCATTTGTTTGTTTTTTGTAATGTCCCCAGAGTATAAAGTAGCCTATTATGGTGACTCAGAGTGAAACACTCAGCATTTTATTTCCTGCAGTAACAGTTGGAAGTTATTCCCTCTTTTGAGAACAAAAAATACAACCCCAAGAAGCTTTTTAAGACTGCAAAATAGTGACTGTTGAACATTCATTTGCATAGTTTTGGGAAACTGATCTAAATTTGTCTTTCTTCAACTTCTTCACTCAGAAAGCATATCCAGTAAATGAATTATTCTTCCTCAAAGGCATAGACTTAAAAACATTTAACATGGTAAAATCCATGTAATGTTGAAAAGTACCAAATTCTTCACAAATAGACACAAGACTACAATGACAGAGCCTATGGCAATGTTGATCATTACCAGGGGACTTGGTTTAACAGTGGCTGGTTTGCTGCTGACATAAGACCACTCCAAAATAGTCCATTCCTTTTCTCTCCAGCAGAGATGGAAATAGAGTTCAAGAAGAAATACAGAAATATAGAAAAAGGCTGGGGACTGACTTTGTATAAATAGCACTGTCTGACAGTGCATTGTGTAGATCTGAGTGCTTCAGAGCAAAATGAATTAGGAATATGGCCTGTGCTTTTGAAAAAAGTCCTATGTAAATCCTGATAGAGTACAAAATATACCAACAGCCACAAGGGAGCTAAAGAACTGCATGAGATGGATGCCAATGGGGAGGCCCCTGCACTCCTGGGAGCCTCCGGAGGTGGACTGGCGTTTTGCCCTGGTGTGTAGGGGGGCCTTCGAGAGCCCATCCCACTTGAAGGGATGTGCTCTGTCTCTGAACACATGGGGAGGGGCCTAGGCCCAGCACAGGAAGATTTGGTGGACTTGGTGGAGCCCCGGTTGGGGGCCCTACCCTGCCTGGGGAGTGGTGGGTGGATGGGGTGGGGGGTAGGTTGGAGGTGGGGGAGAAGGAATGGGGGTGAGGGGAGGGAGAGGGAGAGGGGAATTACATGTGAAACAAGCCTGTTCCCGAACTTGAATTAATAATAATAATAATAATAATAATAATAATAATAATAATAATAAGAGAAAAAAAAGAACTGCATGAGACACGAGGAAAACTGCAGCTCCTCCAGTTTTCTTTGTTTGCTTGTTTCTGAGGCATTGGGAAACAGATAAAGAAGAAAATATTTAAAATGGCTGCTGGGGCATAGTGAGAGTTTGCAGAAGATTCGAGGGAATTTGGAAAGAAGAATTGGAGGAATGGAATCATGATCAGAGAACTTCAGCATCAGACAAGCTTAGAGGAAAAATAATGAAGAGTTCCTCTGGAAGTGAGCACAACCCAAATGGAATGTGAGGCACAAGAAGAAGAGGAGGGAGAGCTCAAAGGGTGAGCTGTATCCAAATGGTAGAGATGCTGTTGCTGTGTGCATAGCATGTGGCTTATTGGCCGTGTTAGAGAAGGCATTTCAAATGTCAAATGCTTAAGAAGAAAGGTGTTATGACTGGGGAAGCCAGTCGAACAGACTAAAACATGCCACTGGGAGCAAGCATAAAAACAGAATTAGAAATCAAAACGATTATTAGTTTGAGTAAGGGTAAACTATTTCCACTAATGATGAACCTAAGAAACAGTAAAACACAGAAGCACAAAGAAACAGTAAAACACAGAAGCACAAAGAACATTTTTAAAAAATCACTTTCAGTGAACACATACAGTACAGACCTGATTTGATCAATGTACGGAGGAGATGGGAACCTTACAGTGCTGGTACAGCTCTACCAGTCTAGGGTGGTGGCCACAGAGATGCAAGGTGAGATGATGAGTCATGACTAAGGAGAACTCACTCCACAAAAACAGCCATGGAGTGTAGGAGGAGAAGGTAAAGGACTACTCAAAGATGACTACATTTAATTTAGGGTGACTAGTCATCAGTAAGGGAGCAGGTACGTCAGAAGGAAAGATGTGAGCATATTTGGGGCCATGACACACTTGGGATTACAGAAGAATATCTAGATGGAGAAGTTCAGTAGGTTGTTAGGCAGGAACTTAGGAGAGAAACTGGACCTTGGGAATCATCTAAATGGATGTGTGAGTGGAACCTAGGAGAACAGGGGAATCTAATAAAGACAGCAGGACATCACTTAAGAAGAAACAATACTATTTTCCTTTAAAGAAGCAGAATTTCCTTCTAGCTTACCCTAATAAAAGTTAACGTCTTGTTGTGCTTATTCTGAGTGTGGGAGAGATCTGAATGCAGGTGATCATTATAGTGTGGATGTGTGAATAGTGCTTGGGACAACAGAGGACTAGTCAAGCAAGACATTTCATTTATCATTTGCCCACTGGGTTGCACAGGAACCAGTATTCTTCCTGGGTACGTTAGGAGCAGCCTATTACTGATAGGAAGTGTGCTTCCAGGCTCAATGGGAAATAGGTTATTATGATCCTCAAAATGTCTCACCCTGTGTGTGGGCAGAATGTGAGAGGACAACAGAATGGTCCTAAGGACACTGTGGGAAGAACAAGTAAGCTGAGAGCCATGAGTCAGAAATCAACTCAGTCATCTTTCAACTATGTTAGAACATCCCCAAGCTGACACACATGGAGACATCAATGGAAGTCACCTAGGTCAGGAGGAACCAGAGGGAGGAGAAAATGGGGAGAAGTAGGGGAGTATGTAAGTAGTTATGACATCCACTTTGCCATTTTGTTATATGATTTTACGCAAAAACATTTTTTAAGAAGCTTTGAAGAGCCACGGTAGAGGCTGTTACCCTTGGCCAAGTACAGGCGCTTTCAATTTCTCTGTAAATGTATCAGAAATTTGGAGGACTTGGTTCTAAGCATAAGTCTAATGAAGTAAGACTAAGCAAAAACCAGCCTTAACCCTTGATAACTCTGATCACCTACTGAAACAGCGATAACCTCTAACAAAGGAGAAATATACATTTTCTCCAACTGTGTGATTTGGATGCCTGGGTTGAGCATCCACAGAAATAGCCAAAGTCCTAATGGACCACACTGGGATGGATCTGAATCCCATGAGGTCAACCACTAATTTCAGTATTTGCTTCCCTCTGCTTCCTTCCCAGATCACTAACCAACTATTTCTTCATTACTCCATCTTTTTGTAACCAAGAAATCCATAAATCTATTTGGCAGAGTGGTGGGAAATCACTATTTCCAGGCAGAAGACTTTTGAAAAGGTAAAGCCCTACAAACTGATGCCATTGTGGATGTGGACACAGTATCCTAGTGTAGCACACCTCAAAAACGATAGGCTCTCCATTTCAGAAAATCAAGGAAGCAGGCAGAATACAGAAACAAGGGTTGGATGGAAAATGAACATGGGGTAGAGTCTTCATAGAACCTGGCCCCTGGACTGCTGAGGCTCTCCGTCTCTCTGAAGCTGACTCAACCACATCTGTGGGCCAAACCTAGGAATGTGAGACATTCATTCCTTTTTGGAGAATAAAAGAAAGAAATGAACACAGAATGGTTATTTTAGCCAAAGATTTTTGGTTGTTTCTTAAGTTTAGTAGAATTATTTTGATCATAGGGTCGGAGGGATATCTCAGCAGTTAAGAGCAAACACTGTTCTTATAAAGGAATCTCCATTTGCCTTCCAACATGCACACGGTAATTCACAACCAACTGCAACTCCAGCACTTGGGAGGTAGAGGTAGGCAGATCTCTGTAAGTTCAAGGCCAGCCTGGCCTACAAAGTGAGATCCAGGCTAGCCAGAGTTATATAATGAGAGCTTGTCTCAAAAACAAAACTAAAAAAAAAAAAAAATTATTATAGTGTCAGACCTCTGACTGTCATGGGGACTCTTATTGGCAGCATGTTGGAATAGGTTATGGAATTACACTGCTACAGAATACATTCAGCTATCTCTAAAAATAACAACAAAGATTAGCGATTCTAATTTTTCCTGCAATAAGACTGTCTGAGGTAGACCATTCCAGGCTTGATATAGCAGCCAGTTCCTCCCAACTTCCTGGGCTGGCATTCTTAGCATTCTGATCAACAGTCAACCCACAACAGTACATCAATAGTCCAGGTGGACAACAAAGGAATTCTGGTAAATCCCAAACCCAAATTGGAAAGAGATCAAATTCAAGGGTTTTTATTATAATGATCTAAGTAGAGTAAACCGATATAAAATATGGTTGCCTAATGCTAAGGCAATCAGAATTTAAAAGGCAAATATTAAACAACTTTTGGTTAGAAAAATAATCAAAACCCTTTAAAGTTAAAAGCAGTAAGCATACTACACAAAAAATGTATAAGATGGGGCCAAAGCCATTCTTAATGTGAAATCCTAAATCTTAAATATATATATTAAATATATATTGCTAATAAACATTAAATTTAATAACATTAAAATATTTAAGGTTTCAAATGATAAGATCAACAAATTAAAAATATAAAAATAAAACTGATTAAAATCACATTATTAAGGATGATTAAACAAATAGTTAAATAACTAAGAGGCAAGTAAAAGATTATAAAGAAGAGAAAATAATTGCAGCAGTATATGTATATCTCTTCTTAGAGATGTGTGATACTATTTAAAATGGCAAAATTTCTTTTGAAATATGTTTATCAAATGTGACTTAAAATAGAAAACTAAACAGATCCATATGTGAAAGAAATGAAGAAATTTTCAAAGAATTATTCTTTTAAAAAGAATATTATATTCCTATATGCAAGCCTTAAGTTTGATCAAAGCAAACTAGTTACTGTTCTATTTAAACTATTTTAAGTCATAAAACACAATTTCTAAAGTAATTTTAGAAAGAAATTGTTATTTGTGAGGCTGGCTTACATATTCAGAGATATTTTTTTATATGTAGAAAATTAACTTTCCCCAAAATGGAAAACCAGCAATCGCATATTGAATATCAACAGATTCCTTCCTGCTACTTCTTTAGAAAAGTTCTTAAACTTTTAAGAGGTTTTATGGATCTTAGTACAAAAACTGAAATTCTGAGAGACAGATGGTTCAGTGGTTAGGAGCACTCACTGGTCTTCCAGAGGACCGGAGTTGGTGTCCTGCCCCATGTCAGATGGAGTCCAAACCACCTTCAACTTCAACTCCAGGGGTTCTAGCGCCCTCTTCTGGCCTCCACTAGAACCTGCATACATGTGGCATATAAAATACATAAATAAAAATTTAAAAAATCTTTGGTGTAGCTCTCACATACATATATATTCATACACACATGTGTGTGCACATGCATGTGCATACACACACACACACACACACACACACACACACACACACACCCTGAATAACCTAGACATATACCTCAGTATATGCATTTGTTCTGTACATCTGTTACACTGGCCTTGTGAATGTTTCTAAAATACTTGTTCACTCAGTTTTGTCTAGAATACTTCTCTCCCCATAAACCTGTGGTTTTTGTCTGCTTAACACCTACTCATCTTTCAGATTTCAGTTCAGATTCTCCCTTAGGAAAGTCATGTCCCCCTTTTTATAGTTTCATTGAACTTTTCACTATTTTTTGTGTGTTCACATGCACATATGTACACATGTGTGGTAGCAAACATCAGGCATCATCATCTAGCAGTCTTCGAGGCAGGGACTTTCATTGAAATTGGAACCCATTGATTGGTTCGACTAGCTGGGGAACTCTGGGAGTCTCTGACCACACCCAGTTTTTATGTGTGTGCTGAAGATCCAAATGGAGGCCCTAGAGCTTACACAGCAAGCACATAACTTGCCATCTCCCAGGCCTGGTTTGTTAATTATGCATTTATGACTGTTTCATGTCTCACCTAGTTTATTAGACAGCAAACTGCATGAACATAAAGAGTGTATCTATTGTCTGCACCACATTTCTTACTGTCTGCACAGTCAGAAACTAAGTCTCTGATAATGTATTCACTATGAACCAATCCAGGGAGCACTAGCCCAGAACTCCAACCAGATATCTATTATTAGTTTTATACTGACCATATAAGAGATCTTACAGTGGCAACATCAGAAACAAGAGTTTAGCTTTCTTTAGAAAACAATACTTCTTAAAATCTAAAGAGATATTATAAATGAGTGGCAAACAGGGTAATGGAGCAAGAAAAAAATAAAATAAATTCTCAGCAAACAAATACAGGGTAGGAACTTCACTAATGAAAAACACAACTGACCATTAAATTCAAAGGAGCCAGGTGTGGTGACACTAGCATTTGTGAGGCTGAGTCAGGAAGATCACGGTTTGAGGCAATCAGGGTCTCAAAGAAAACCTCTTTCTCAAAATAACTTCTAAATGCTTAAAGTATGCCTGTGGGATATGAAAATATTTGCCTAAGTTAAGCCAGGGTTATTCAGTGGAGACTGTAGGTCAGTTCATTCTTTAGTTTGGATTCTGGTGTTTAAAAAAATTTAAGCCAACATTTATGAATTGGGAAACCAGAATAGACCTTGGGTTTTAGCCTCTGGCAGCTATCAGCTATAGCTGAGAAATGGCTAACCTCCTTAAATAGGTGATTATTCTCCTGCTGTCAGTCTGGGCAAGTGTCCCTTACTAGATGGTGAGGGGTGACCTACAGAGAGGTCCCAACCTGCAAAAAAAATAAAAATAAAAATAACAGGGAAGTGGGGGAGGGAAGTACCTTTACTTGGTGAAAAGAAGAGGCCACACAGTCTCACTCCTTTACAAATACTCATTTACACATAGGTATCACATTCTGGGTTACAAGCCTGTCCAAGCCGACTGGGAGCCAACTGATTCTCTACACTACTTTCTGTGTTTACGTTCTATCTTTATATGTTGACTTTTCAATTTACCCTTCACCATGCAGTCTTATTTCTTTAATTTTCAGTTAATGGGAAGCCCATTATTAGGTTCAAATGCTGATAAAACTTAAACAGCACAATTTTACTTAATGTCTCCCTTGATTTTATTCATGTCAATCTTTATGTCACTTAATGTCTATCTCATGTCCAAACTGAAATGCAGGGACTGTCCCTGTCACTTTTCTCCCCTCCTCTATCAGACTAGCTGTTAACACACACTCAAACAAGAAAACAAACAAACAAACAAAAAAAAACCCTTGATAGTAATGTTAACAGTGTAGCCACAAAATATATCTATAAACAGTGCTTTAAGTAGAACTGAATCTTATAAACATCATTTGTACTTGTGAGGCTTTGCTTGTACACTGGTCTGTCAAAAGTGCAGGTAAGCTATTTATCCCAGGGTTGCTCCTCTGGAGAAGATACACAGTACTGAGTATTTTGCAATCCCACAGGTTTCACACACAGGCTCCAGGCAGCTTAGGAAACACCATCTTGACTCAGAGTAGATATGAAGACCTTCTGAGTGAAATGAATTAATGAGTTGAAGTTGTTCAAGCATAGCCTCATGTCTTTGCTCCCATAAGGATGATGTTCTTGTGATATTTATCTTCTAACACCAATTGATGCTAAAATATTAGCTCAAAGAATTAATGTTAATTCTAGCAACAGGCCTCAGAATTGTCTACATTTATTTTAAAACATATCCAGAAAAGATTTGGGTTTTCTTTTTTTGTGAGAACATTTTGAAAGAAGCTGTTAAGGTTATGTGTAAAAATCTGGCATGGTGACTCATGACCATAATCTCAGTAACTGGGAACCTAAGGCAGGAGGATTGCTGAGAGTTCAAGTCCAACCAGGGCTACATAGTTTGCTCCAGGCCTTATGAGCTACAGAGAGTAAGACCCTGTCTCAAAAGAAGAGAACATTAAGAAAGGAAAGGGAAAAAAAGAGAGATGAAAGGTTGTAAGGCTGTATAGAGAAACTACTAGATACCATTTGTAAGGGAATGTTTATACCAATAATGTTGGTGTGTGCATGTGTGATGCTAGGGGCACATGCATGCCAGACAAGCTCTCTAACACTGTTACATTCCCAACCTCTTTACATCATTTTGAAAGTTAAAACAAAAAAATCAATGAAAACAATGTCTTCAAGAAAATAGTTACATTTATAAGCTTATGCTATTGTTATTAGAAAGTAGATTCTGAAATATAGGGTAATAACTTACAAAAGGCGAATGTCCTAGTTTCATTTCTGTCGCTCTGATACAACACAATGCCAAAAAGCAACTGAGGAGGCCTGGAGCGACGTCAAAGAAGCCGTGAGCCTCAGTCCCGGAAGCAGCATCAGAGATAGGACAGAACTTAATAAGGCCTGGAGCAGCAGTCCAAATCCCAGCCTGGAAGCAGCCTCAGTAAGAGGCCCAAATCCCAGCTCGGAAGCAGTGGCAGAGGAAGAGTAGAGCTTCCGAGCTGGGGCAGCTTCAAGGGAGCCAAGAGCCTCAGACTGGGGAGCGTCGAGCATCATCAGAGGTAAGCCTGAACTTCAGGCCCGGCGCAGCATCAGAGGGAGGTTCAATCTCCAGGCCCCCAGCATCGTCAAGGGAGCCAAAAGCCCCAGACCCAGGAGCAGCATCAGACATAGGCCTGAACTTCAGGCCAGAAGCAGCAGTGTTTGAGCTTTAGACCCCGAGCAGCAGCATCAAAGCCCAGAAACAGTGTCAGAGGAAGGCTGGAGCTTCAGGCAGCAGCATCAAATGAGCCACAAGCCCCAGACCTGGGAGCAGTGTCAGAGGGAGACCCCAGTTTCAGCCCCAAGAGGGAGGAGTGATCACTGGGTGAAACGACAGCAGCTGTTTCCAGCAGTTGCTTCTAGGAGCTATTGCAACAAGTTCCTCTGGGAAAGAGCACCTGTGTCCTAGCCAGCATCCATTGCCATTTCTTGGTTGGAGATACCCCACTACTACATCGACCACTGAACCCTCAGCCCCATCTATTCCTCCAACGGGAGGAATGTCCACCAGAGCTGTAGCCCCACCTATGCCTCAAGGAGTGACCACCTGAGCACTGGGCCCACTTCCACCAGGAGAAGCGTTCACCAGAAGCTCTGCTCTACTTGTGCCTGAAGAAGTGGTCAATGGAGCCACAACCCCCAACTGTACCAATTGGAGAAAGAGAGAACTCCAGAAGCACAAGCTCCACCTATACCCATTAGAGGAAGAGATGTATAGACAACAAGGTAATAACACACTCAACAATATAAAGAGCAATACGGCACTAGTTCCTAGTGGTGCTGCAACAGCAAGACCTGAACATCCCAACACAGATGTAGCAGAAGAAAATAACCTAAAAATAACTTTATGAGGCCCTTAAAGAAGAAATGAAAATTTTTCTCAAAGAAATGGAGGAAAAGACAAAAAATTGGAATATATCAACAAATCCCTTAAAGAAAACCAAGAAAAGGAATCAAATAAGTGAAGGAAATGATTCAAGACATGAAATCTGAAGTAGAGGCAATAAAGAAAACACAAACCAAGGGAATTCTGAAAATGGAAAATCTGAGTAAATGACCAGGAACCACAAATGCAAGCATAAACAACAGAATAAAAGAGATAGAAGAGAGAATTTCAGGCATTAAAGATAATTTGGAGGAAATACATTCAACAGTCAAAGAAAATTTTAAATTCAACAAATCCTTAACACAAAACATGCAAGAAATCTGGGATACCATGAAAAGACCAAACTTAAGGATAATAGGGATAGAAGAAGGAGAAATCGAACTCAAAGGCGCAGAAAATATATTCAACAAAATCTCAGAAGAAAACTTCCCCAACCTAAAGAAGGGCATGCCTATGAAAATGCAAGAGGCTTACAGAACACCAAATAAAGTGGACCCAAAAAAAGTTCTCTCAACACATAATAATCAAAACAGTAAACATACAGAGTAAAGAAAGATTATTAAGAGCTGCAAAAGAAAAAGGCCAGGTAACATTTAAAGGTAACATTTAAAGGCAGACCTATCAGAATTACACCTGACTTCTCAACGGAAACAATGAAAACCAGAAGGTCCTGGTCAGATGTTATGCAGACATTAAAGGACCACAGATGCCAGCCCAGATTACTTTACCCAGCAAAGCTTTCAACAACCATAGATGGAGAAAACTAAATATTCCATGATAAAAAAAAAACAAATTTAAACAATACCTATCCACAAACCCAGCCCTACAGAAACTACTAGAAGGAAAATGTCAACCCAAGGAAATCACCTATGTCCACAAGAACACAGAAAATAGATGAGCTTATAGCAGCAAACCCCATCACCACCAACAAAAACAAAAATAACAGGAACTAACAATCACTGGTCATTAATATCCATTAATATAAATGGTCTCAATTCACCTATAAAAAGACACAAGCTAACAGCTTGGATACAAAACAATTCATCCTGCTGCTGCATATAAGAAACACACCTCAAATGCACAGACAGCCATTACCTCAGAGTAAAGGGCTGGGAAAATATTTTCAAATCAAATGGACCTAAGAAACAAGCTAGTGTAGCAATCCTAATATCTAACAGAATAGACTTCAAATAGACTTTAAAATCAATTTAAAAAAAAAAAAGATAAAGAGGGTCATCTCATATTCATCACAAGAAAAATCCATCAAGAGGAAATCTCAATTCTGAACATCTATGCCCCAAACACAAGGGCCCCTGCATTTGTAAAAGAAACATTACTAAAGCTTAAATCACAGATCAAGCCCCACACACTATTGGTGGGAGCCTTCAACACCCCACTCTCACCATTGGACAGATCTGCCAGACAGAAACTTAACAGAGAAAGAAGGGAACTAACAGAGGTTATGACTCAAATGAACTTAACAGACTTCTATAGAACATTCCACCCAAACACAAAAGAATATATTTTCTTTGCAGCACCTCGTGGAACCTTCTCAAAAATCAACCACATACTAAGTAACAAAGCAAACCTCAACAGATACAAAAAAAAAGGGAAAAACCCCTCCCTGTACCCTTTCAGATCACCACAGCTTAAAGTTAGAAATCAATGGCAACATTAATTTCAGAAAGCCTAGAAATACATAGCAATTGAGCAGTGATCAACTGAACCACCACTGGGTCAAGGAAGAGATAAAGAAAAAAATAAAAGACTTTCTAAAATTTAATGAAAATGACCCAAACTTATTGAACACAATGAAAGCAGTGCTGGGAGGGAAGTTCATAGCACTAAATATGTAAAGAAAGCACTAGGACAAAAAGAAGCAAACTCACCCAGAAGGAGTAAATGGCAAGAAATAGTCAAATTGAGAGCTGAAATCAGTAATACAGAAACACAGAAAACAATGCAAAGAATCAATGAGACAAAGAGTTTGTTCTTTGAGAAATTCAACAAAATAGACTAACCTTTATCCAAACTAACCAAAAGACACAGAGAAAATATCCAAATTAGCAAAATCAGAAATGATAGGGGGGCATAATAACAGACACTGAGGAAATCCAGAAAATCATCAGGTCATACTTCAAAAACCTGTACTCTACAAAATTGGAAAACTTTAAAGAGATGGACAATTTTGTAGATAAGTAGCACATACCAAAATTAAATCAAGAACAGAGAAACAATTTAAATAAACCTATAACCCCTAATGAAATACAAGCAGTCATCAAAAGTCTCCCATCCAAATCAGTATGGCAGTTGCTCAGAAAAATGGGAATCAATCTACCTCAAGATCCAGCCATTCCTCTCTTGGGTATATACCCAAATACTGCATGTCCATACAACAAGGACATATGTTCAACCATGTTCATAGCAGCATTGTTTGTAATAGCCAGAACCTGGAAGCAACCTAGATGCCCCTCAACTGAAGAATGGAAAGAGAAAATGTGGTACATTTATACAATGGAGTACTACTCAGCAGAAAAATGCAATGGAATCTTGAAATTCGCAGGCAAATGGATGGAACTAGAAGAAACCATCCTGAGTGAGGTAACCCAATCACAAAAAGACAAACATGGTATGTACTCACTCATATATGATTTTTAGACATAGAGCAAAGGTTTACCAGCCTATAATCCTCTTCCCAAAAGAAACTAGAAATCATGAATGACTCTAAGGGATAAATGGACCCCAGGAATGGGAAGTGGCATGAACTCCCGAGCTAATTGAGAGCATGAGGGTAGGGGAGTGGGTGCTACCACAATAAGAGCACAAGAAGAAGAGGAGAGGAGAAGAAATGGAGGAGCAGATATATTGAGTTGGGGGAAGAATAGAGGAGAGAGAGCAGGATGAGAGATACCATATCAGAGGGAGCCACTATAGGTCCGAGAAGAGATCTGGAACTAGAAAGATCTCCAGAGACCTACAAGGATGACACGATCTGACAGTCCGGGCAGTGGAGGAGAGGATGGCCTAGAAGCCCTTCCCCTAGAATGAGAGTGATGACTACTCTCTATGCTATCCTAGAGTCCTCATCCAGTGGCTGATGGAAGCAGAGACAGACATCCACAGAAATACACTGAGCTGAAATCTGGAACCTAGTTGAAGAGAGGGAGGAATGAAGAACGAAGGGGTCTGTACCAGGTTGGAGAAACCCACAGAAACAGTTGGCCTGAAAAAGGGAAAGCATATGGACCCCAGACGCTCTTTGGGAGGCCAGTACGGGACTAATCCAGCCCCCTGATCATGGATGCCAATGGGGAGGCCCCTGCACTCCTGGGAGTCTCCGGAGGTGGACTGGTGTTTTGCCCTGGTGTGTGTGGGGGACTTCGAGAGCCCATCCCACTTGAAGGGATGCACTCTGTCTCTGAACACATGGGGAGGGACCTAGGCCCAGCACAGGAAGATTTGGTGGACTTGGTGGCGCCCCGGTTGGGGGCCCTACCCTGCCTGGTGGTGGGTGGATGGGGTGGGGGTTAGGTTGGAGGTGGGGGAGAAGGAATGGGGGTGTGGGGAGGGACAGGGAGAGGGGAATTACATGTGAAACAAGCCTGTTCCCTAACTTGAATTAATAATGATAATAATAATAAAAAGAGAAAAAAAAAGTCTCCCATCCAATAAAAGCCCAGGCCCAGATGGATTCAGTGCAGAAATCTACTAGATATTCAAAGAAGATCAAGAACACATAAGAAAAATCCACCATGTTCAAGTAGGCTTCATCCCATAAATGCAGGGATGTTTCATCATAAAAAAAAAAATCAGTGTAATCCACCATATAAACAAACTAAAAGAAAAAACCAACATGATCATCTCAGTAGATGCTGAAAAAGCATTAGACAAAATTCAACACCCTGGTGGGCCTAGGCCCTATTCCAAAGGATATGACAAGCTCTGATGACCCCCCTATGGAAGGCCTCACCCTCCCTGGGGAGCAGAAAGGGTATGGGATACGTAGGGTGTTAGTTGGGGGCAGGCAGGGGAGGAGGGGAGGCAGAGGGAACTGGGATTGACATGTAAAACAATCTTGTTTCTAATTTAAATAAAAAGTGGAAAGAAAGAAAAAAATTCAACACCCCTTCATGATAAAGGTCTTGGAGAGAATAGGGATACAAGGAACATATCTAAACATAATAAAGGCAATATACAATAACCCAACATCCAACATCAAACTAAATGGAGACAAACTCAAAGCAATCCCACTGAAATCAGTAACACGACAAGGCTGTCCACTCCCTCCCTATCTATTCAACATAGTACTAAAGTTCTAACTATAGCAATAAGATAACAAAAGGAGATCAAAGGTATACAAGTTGGAAAAGAAGTCAAAACTCGCTTTTAGTTGATTATATAATAGTATACATAAGTGATCTAAAAATTCTACCAGAGAACTCCTACAACTGATAAACACCTTCAGTAATGTAGCAGGATACAAGATTAACTCAAAAATATCAATAGTCCTCCTATATACAGACGACAAACACGCTGAGAAGGAAGTCAGAGAAACATTACCCTTTACAATAGCCACAAATAACATAAAATATCTTGGGGAACTCTAACCAAACAAGTGAAAGACCTGTATGACAAGAACTTCAAGTCTTTAAAGAAAGAAATTAAATACCAGAAAATGGAAAGATCTCCGATGCTCTTAGATAGATAGGATCAGCATAGTAAAAATGGCAATCCTACCAAAGTAATCTACAGATTCAATGCAATCCCCATGAAAATCCCAGCACAATTCTTCCCAGACCTTTAAAGGACAATACTCACCTTCATATGGAAAAACAAAAAACCCAGGATAGCCAAAACAATCCTATGCAATAAAGGATCATTTGGGGGGCATCACCATCCCTGACTTCAAGCTCTACTATAGAGCTACACTAATGAAAACAGCTTGGCATTGGCATAAAAACAGGCAGGTGGACCAATGGAATCAAGTTGAAGACCCTGATATCAACACACACACCTATGAACACCTCATTTTTGACAAAGAAGCTAAAAACATAAAATGAAATAAAGAAAACATATTCAACAAATTCTGCTGATAAAATTTGCTGTAAACATGTAGAAAATGCAAAAAGATCCATATCTATCGCCATGCACAAAATTCAAGTCCAAATGGATCAAAGACCTTAATATAAATCCATCCACACTGAACCTTACAGAAAAGAAAGTGAGAGATACATTTGAATGCATAGGCACAGGAGACCACTTTCTAAATAGAACACCAGTAGCACAGACACTGAAAGCATCAATTAATAAATGGGACCTCCTGAAACTGAGAAGCTTCTGTAAAGCAAAAAACACAGTCAACAAGACAAAATGTCTCCCTACAAAATGGGAAAAGATCTTCACCAACCCCACATCTGACAGAGGGCTGATTTCCAAAATATACAAAGAACTCAAGTAACTAGAAACCAAACTACCAAATAATCCAATTTAAAAATGGGGTACAGATATAAACAGAGAATTCTCAACAGAACAATTTCAAATGGATTTATGTCTGGTATCCACTTACGAATGAGTGCATACTATATTGCTCAACTATGTTCACAGCAACATTATTCATAATAGCCAGATCTTGGAAATAACCTAGATGCCCCTCAAATGAAGAATGGATAAAGAAAATGTGGAATATTTACATAATGGAGTATTACTCGGCGGTATGAAATATTGACATCCTAAAATTTGCAGGCAAATGGACAGAACTAGAAAAAAAAAAAAAAAAACATCCTGAGTCAGGTAACCCAAAACTCAGAAAGACAAATATAGTATGTACTCACTCATAAGTAGATACCTGATATAAAGCAAAAGATAACCAGCCTACAATCCACAACCCCAGAGAAGCCAGAACCCTCTTCCAGAAATAGATGGAAGCAGATGCAGAAATCCACAACTAACCAATGGGCCATGCTCCTGGAGTAAAATCAAAGTGAGGGAGGAGAGATAATATGAACAAAGGAGTCAAGACCATAATGGGGAAATCAGCTGACATGAGCTAGGGAGAGATCACTGACTCAGATCTGACAAATGGGGAACCTACATAAGACCAAACTAGACTCCCTTAATATAGGTGACAATGGTGTGACTGGGACAATATATGACTACTGGCAGTGGGTCCAAGATCTAACACTGATGCACAAACTGACTTGGTGAAGCCCATTCTATATTCTATAGGCCTTGACCAGCCTAGACACAGGGGTGTGGGGGGTAGAGCGGTGCCTTGGTCCTGCCTCAACGAGATGGTGGGACAGACTTTAGTTGACTACATAGGGGAGGCCTTACCCTCTCTGAGGAGCAGATGGGAGGTGGGGGGAAGTGGGGGAAGCAGGAGGAAAGGAGGGAGGGGGAACTGGGATTAGAAAGTAAAATATTAATAATAAATAAATAAATAGGAAAAAAAAAAGCAACTGAGGGGAGGAAGGGCTTATCTGGCTTACAATTCTAGGTCACCATAAATCATTTTAGGGAAATTAGGGCAGGAAACTGAGACAGCTGATCACATCATGTCCACAGTCAAGAGCAGAGAGAGAGAAATATACCCATACTGCATGCTTCCTCTATAGCTTTCTTTACTCTTACACAGGTCAGAGTCTGGTCTATGGAATGGTGCCACCCACAGTGGGCTGTATCTTCTTATATCAATTAACAATCAAGACTACTTCCCAAAGATTTATCCACAACCAATCTGATCAAAATTCCTTATTTGAAGTTCTCTTCCAAGTTGAATCCAGTTTATATCAACTTGACAAAACTAACCAGCCTAGTAACTAGTTTTTTTTTTCAAGTTTTATAAGCCTCTATTCTTACATTTAGACTCAACAATGAGGAAACAAGGCACAGAAGTATATGGTCTGGCACTAGTTTAAATGGCCTGTTAGCATGTCTGATTGCTAATTGATGGTAGAGGATCCAGTTCACTTCTGGAGGAATTGGAAGGGCAGTGAGTGTGGTAGAAATGTTGTAAATACAGTACTCATGGATGAAATATCAAAAACATTAAAATAAATGTAAACAAGATTCCTACGGCTGCACTTAAAGATTATATAATCAGTACAAATTGTTGCACTGCAAGTTGTCCCGGGATCTCCGGGAACAGAGTTCTCATGAGTACTCACTCACCCAGGGCTGAGCTTTTCAGTGATATGGCTACCTGTGAATCACTGATTGTCCTGTAAGTAACTCCCCATCCCCCTCACACAGACATAAAGCTTGCTGGTTTGCTGAGCAGGATTCGGATAGTCACTTCATCTGTTACTGATACTTTATCTGAAGTAAATTGACATTTGTTCACATCTTTCCAGGAAAAGTGATGCAATAAACTCAATTTTCACCTGAAGAGGAACCAATGGACCCAAAATGAAGGAGGAAGGAATGATTGTAGAGTCCCTGAAAGGAGTGATATCACATGCAGCCAACACAAATGCAACTATGGTTGAAACATTGATAGGTACACACTAGATATGGCTACTTTTTCCTCTATGGGATGTGGTTTCCTTGCCTTGCTGACATTGCATGTTCCTTGTAATTAATGGGTGATAAGACATGCAACCAAGACTGAGGCATCTGAGAATGGAGTGACCTTGGGGGCATCCCAGGATGGCCATCTTCCTCACCACACTATGGGGTGGGTTGCCTTGCTGATGAATTGGATCTGCTTCTTGAGTACAGGGACACCTCCCCTCAAAATGGCTGATAGACTGGAGAATGCACTGCAATCCCTAAAGCATGCATGCATGTAACATGATTGTAAGAAAGGTGTGGTGGCTGTTGCATGATCTTTGCTATAGACAATCAACCGTGTAATTTGGTTTCATTAGTAAGTTTATCTCAAAAGCAGAGAATCTATTGACAGGGTAGCAGGAATATTTGGTCTGCTGGCGGTTACAACCTCAAAGTAAACTAATAAACTCTATTTTTTCAGATATATATTAGTGTCTTGCGAGTCTTACTGAGTTTGATTAATTAGCCAAAGTCCTTAGCATTTTCAAATTAGAAGCTGAAAGGTCACATCCCAGCCCTTGGTAACCTCACTAGGAGACACTACTAGGAAGCCCATCTTGCATAGCTTATTGACTTCTAATCGTTATCATAATTACCAGCCTTCAGGGAGCCACTGGAGCCCAGAGCTCACATGGTTACCACTTATACCACATATTCCTTAGTAACCTGTAAAGGTCATCAGTGGCCCCTCCAAAGCACCTAATGAACCCAGAGTTTTCTCCTGTGATTACTTCCACTGTACAATTCTGTATCTAATGCAATTTTTGCATAGGGCCAGATTGGGGCTACAGAGCAAACAAACATTCTAATTGTTATAATAAAGCACTCGGTCCCCCCACTTGGCAGATTCCATGGCAGGCAAGGGTGACCAAGGCAGAGGGACAAACATGCCAGACAGACAGGGCTTAAGTGAGTTTTATTAGGGAAAGTGGGGAAAGAAAGAAAAAAAGAGGTAAGGAGACATAGAGACAGGGAGAGGACAGAAGAGAAGAGGGAGACAGGAAAAGTCTTGTCTGCCCCAGGGGAACAGCAGGAAAAAGCATAAGTGAGCAGGAGTCTTTCTTTTAAAGGGGTCCTTTGCACCTGCGTGCATACTAGTAGGCAATGAACCCTGGCCAGTGTACTTCCTGAGTGCATTCTGCCAGGTGACAGGGGCAGGCCAGCATAATGCCTGAATGCTTACACTAATGGGAAGAGAGGTTGGAGTATGTGTAGGAGGAACACACATGAGTGTCACAAGGGAGCAAGCATGTAAAAAGGGAAGGAGGGAGAGTAAAGAAAGTGGGAGGAGAGAGATAAGGGCGTAGGAGAAAGAAAAGCAGGGAAATGCATTCCTTTAAATGTTTCCTTTTTTCTTTTATTTTAATTTAAATTAGAAATAAGCTTGTTTTACATGTCAGTCCTAGTTCCTTCTCCCTCCCCTCCTCCCCTGTCCCCCACTCACCCCCTAGACTCCCCTTATCCCATCCCCTTTCTGCTCCCCAGGGAGGGTGAGGCCTTCCTTGGGGGATCTTCAAAGCCTGTCATATCATTTGGAGCAGGGCCTAGGCCCTCCCTCTTGTATCTAGGCTGATAAGAGTATCCCTCTATGTGGAATGGGCTCCCAAAGTCCATATACTAGGGATAAATACTGATCCACTACTAGAGGACCCAGAGATTGCCCAGGCCTCATAACTAACATCCACGTTCAGGGGTCTGGGTCTGTCCTATGCTGGGTTTCCCAGCTATCAGTCTGGGATCCATGAGCTCCCCTTGTTCACGTCAGCTGTTTCTGTGAGTTTCCCCAGCCTGGTCTTGACCCCCTTTGCTCATCACTCCTCCCTCTCTGCAACTGGATTCCAGGAGTTTGGCTCAGTGCTTAGCTCTCTGAGTGTCTGCTTCTGCTTCCATCAGCTACTGGATGAAGGCTCTAGAATGGCATATAAGGTAGTCAGCAATCTCATTATAGGGGAAGGGCATTTAATTAGCCTCTCCACTATTGCTTAGATTTTTAGTTGGGGTCATCCTTGTGGATCTCTGGACATTTCCCTAGTGTCAGATTTCTCTTTAAACCTATAATGGCTCCCTCTATTATAGTATCTCTTTTCTTGCTCTTCTCTATTCTTCCCCAACTCAATCTTCCTGCTCCCTCATGTCCTCCTTTCCCCTCCTCTTTTCCCCTTCTCTTTCTCCTAACTCCCTCTCCCCTCCCCCCATGCTCCCAATTAGCTCAGGTGATCTTGTCCCTTTCCCCTTCTCCAGGGGACCATATATGTCTGTCTCTCTTAGGGTCCTCCTTGTTTCCTAGCTTCTCTGGCATTTGGATTGCAGGATGGCAATCCTTTGCTCTATGTATAAAATCCATATATGAATGAGTACATACCATGTTTGTCTTTTTGTGACTGGGTTACCTCCTTCGGGATGATTTCTTTTAGTTCCACCCATTTGCCTGAGAATTTCAAGATACCATTGTTTTTTTCACACTGAGTAGTACTCCATTATGTAAATGTACCACATTTCCTTTATCCCTTCTTCAGTTGAGGGGCATCTAGATTGCTTTGAGGTTCTGGCTATTACAAATAATGCTGCTGTGAACATAGTTGATGTCCTTGTTGTATGAATGTGCTTTTTTTTGAATATATGGCTAAGAGTGGAATTGCTGGATCTTGTAGACTGATTTCCACTTTCCTGAGGAACCACCATACTGATTTCCAAAGTGGCTGTAGAAGTTGGCACTCGCAACAGCAGTGGAGGAGTGTTCCTCTTTCTTCACATTCTCTCCAGCAAAAACTATCATTGGTGTTTTTGATTTTAGCCATTCTGACAGGAGTAAGATGGTATCTCAGAGTTGTTTTGATTTGCATTTCCCTGATGGCTAAGGATGTTGAGCACTTTGTTATGTGTCTTTTAGTCATTTTAGATTCCTCTATCGAGAATTCTCTATTTAGTTCTGTACCCCACTTTTTAATTATTTGGTGCTTTGGTGATTAGCTTCTTGAGTTCTTTGTATATTTTGGAAATCAGCCTTCTGTCAGATGTGGGGTTGGTGAATATCTTTTCCCTGTGGGCTGCCATTTTGCCTTGTTGACTGTGTCCTTTGCCTTACAGAAGCTTTTCAGTTTCAGGAGGTCCCATTTATTAATGTCAATCTCAGTGTCTGTGCTACTGGTATAATGTTCAGGAAGTGGTCTCCTGCACCAAGTCATTCAAGTTATTTCCCACTTTCTCTTCTAAGAGGTTCAGTGTGGCTGGATTTATGTTGAGGTCTTTGATCCATTTGGACTTAAGTTTTGTGCATGGCAATAGATATGGATCTATCTGCAGTCATCTACACACCAGCATTCAGTTATGCTAGCACCATTTGTTGAAGATGCTTTTTTCCATTGTATAATTTTAGCTTCTTTGTCAAAAATCAGGTGTTCGTAGGTGTGTAGGCTAATATCAGGGTTTTCAATTCGATTCCATCAGTCTACCTGTCTATTTTTGTGCCAATACAAAGCTGTTTTCAGGACTATAGCTCTATAATTGAGCTTGAAGTCAGTGATGGTGATGTTTCTGGAAGTTCCTTTATTGTACAGGGTTGTTTTGACTATCCTGGGTCTTTTGTTTTTCCATATAAAGTTGAGAATTGTTCTTTCAAGGTCTGTGAAGAATTGTGCTGGGATTTTGATGGGGATTGCATTGAATCTTTAGATTGCTTTTGACAAGATTGCCATTTTTACTATGTTGATCCTATCCAAGAGCATGGGAGATCTTTCCATTTTCTGGTACCTTCTTTAAATTTCTTTCTTTAAAAACTCGAAGTTCTTGTTATACAGGCCTTTCACTTGTTTGGCTAGCGTTACCCCATGTATGTTGTTAGTTTCCCTATGACTAGTGGGATTTATTATGCATGATAGAACCATTGAATTGCCCTGCAAACTGCTGGCTCATGGCACTTAACTTTTTTTTTCACATTTTCTTCCTCCTCTTTATCTGTTGCAAGTTTTCTGTCTTCACATCAATATTTTTCAAGTAGTATGTACATGTGGCAAAATTCTATTGACTTGATGGTTATATGCATCTGTTACTGTACAGAGTTTTATAATTTTAACTATTCTATTTCTTGGGAAGCTTTCCTTTCTATTCTCACGTAATTCTGTCATAGTTTTTCTAGTAACTTCATTCTTTCAAATGCTGAGGGAAGTTAAATTATTTTTAAAAACCACACCTGCATCAAATTTTCCTCTACTACTTTTGTAGCCTCCACTACTTTAATGCCATCACTATAACAAAGGACTAGAGACTGGCGTGGTGATGTATGCTTGTAATCCCAGCTCTTGGGAGATAGTACTATCTCACAAATGGTAAGAGGCAGCCTGGGGAACTATAAATTATAAAAGGCACATTGACTAGAGACCCCACCCTTGTCTGCTTATTTAACTGATTTTGATACTGATACCCCAGGTCAACCTTCATACCCCTTTTAACTATCAAACATCATTACATATTAGAATACTCAATTATAACAAACTATATGCAATCCATTTCTACAATGCTGTGAAATACTAGAGAGAAGACATCCTCTTCATTGATGGCTCTGCTTAACAGACCATCTTCTTCAAGGGCTTCTGCACAGCCATCTATAAAAGCTTCAGCCCACAGGGTTCTTCTGCACTACTGGCTTTTCAAATACACTTCTTTCAAGTATATGAAACATGTATGCCATCTCACACTTATTATCTTAGCACAATGGCAAGGATTTTTATCTTGTTTACATGGTATCTCCAACATCTGTGAGTATAAAGATGACTTATAACAGGCTGAATAAATTACCAAATAGTTGTTGAGAATATAATCAAGAAAAAAGCAAAAGTATAAGTATGCTATAAGCTGTGATTCCTTGGCTTTGTCAACAGTGGGATTTAGGTTTATTAAACATGTATTAAGGGAAAGAATAAATTAAGCACCATGGGTGTTTAACAGATTTAGGAATTCACATTACTTAAAAAAAAAAAAAAAATCCCCAAAAAAGCAAACTATCCAGTTTGCCTCTTTCTATGTTTATCATTTATTATTTAATTATGTTTATGCTGTGGGGCTTAGTTACATTCGAGCACATCTATACAGTATAATACTAGTTTATCACTAAAGCATGGTGATGCAAGTATATTTACTGACATGAAGTCTGAAAAAAGCATGCAATATTTAATAGTACCACATTCTCTAAAAAGAATACACACACACTTATAAATGTATATTCTTTGGAGTGACATTCTTTAAAACACTAACAGTGGGAGGCTGGAGTGATGGTTCAGCGGTTAAGAGCACTGGATGCTCTTCCAGAGGTCCTGAGTTCAATTCCCAGCAACCACAGGTAGTTCACAACCATCTGTAATGAGATCTGGTGTCCTCTTCTGACCTGCAGGCATACTTGCAGGCAGAACACTGTATATACAATAAATAAATCTTAAAAAAAAAATAATAAACCTACTAATGGTGACCATCTCTGGACGAACAATGTAATCATAATAATTTCTTATTTCATTTCTCTAAACATGTTATGCAAAAGTTTTTAAAATTTTTTCTTGATACAGAAAAGAGTAATACCATGTGACTGAGTAAGCTTGCACTCAGCATCCCTTTCAGTCTATGTTCCTATGCTGCAGACTGTAAAGCCAAAAAAAAAAAAAAAAAAAATCCCAGAATCCCTTGAAGGAAAATCCATGAATGATTTACACAGCCAAAGTAAAGCAGAAACTGTCTCCTGTTACTCAGCTATTTTCCAGGTGGCATGTTTAGATACAGAGCTTGATTTTTCTGTTGTTCCAGTTGTGTATCAATGTTTGTAGCAGATTCCTTGTTCCTGGAATACACAAGAGCACATTCTGACTTCACTATCTCCAATGATAGATACTCTCATTGTAGGTGAAGGAAAACATCCCTCGAGGCCAATATGCTTTGCTGGTAGTCAATTCTGGAGACTTAACACCTGAGTCCACTCTTCCAAACCTTCCAACAGCTTTACACAGAAAGGATGGTAGCTCCAAAATTCTCAATGTTATTCTTCCTTCCCTCTCTAATAACTAACACAGCTTGAGTGCTACATGTTATTAAAGATGTAAAAAATGAGAAACTGCAAATGTGTCATATGCATTCTGTAATACAGTACAGAAAAAGCATGCAATATTAGCATATAAGCAGGGACATTTACATAAAAAAATGAATTGCTAAATACACTAAATCTTGGGATCACCTCTGTTGGCTGTGTGTAACAAATTTTATTTTTACTCACCTGTTTCCCCTACTATTTAAGGGAAAAAAAGAAAAAAACTTCTATGTCCTCCTTACCATTTCAAAGAAACAAAATCCTTTTAAAAGGAAACAAAATCTAAATGTATTTTGAAATATTGTAGGCAATTAAGACTAACTGAAGATATTAATCTGAATGCAGCACCATAATTCATTACGTATTACACACCTAAAAGAGCAACATGTCCCATAATTCCAGAAACAAACATCCTTCTACCCCAGTGGCACAGTCAAGCTGTTGTTCTTTGCTAGACAAAGGGCAGCTATCTTGGGAACTAAACAGGAGGTGACATGAGGCAGTGCTGCAGCTGTTGGAAAGTTTTTTGTGTTTACAACAGCAGCAGAACATCCCTACAGTGAAATGCCTTTCTCTACCCAGTGGTTAAATGAGATTTTAGAAAAAGGCAATGTTCATTGAATGTTTTTAAAAGACTCCATCCAAAACTGTGTCCACTTAAACTAACACATGTCTAATTCTGGTTTGCTGTTCAGCTCTCCATTTTCTCTACCCATGAGCTCCATTACTTAGTTTCAAGTAAAAAACATATAGGAACCAAAACAATGACTTCTTTATTCATAAGCAGAAATAGCCATGAAGTTCCGTACATTCACAATTGTGAGACAGATACCCTATTCTTAAACTATGACTATTCTTACCACATTTTAGCAGAATTAGATCAATAAGTTCTAATGCCTATTAATAGGTTTATAAAACTACATTTAAAATACTAGTTCCTCTTAATTACATCCCTCAGTGGCAAGTTTTTAGTTTTAGTATTCTCTAATTTTGGGTCTTTTATTGCTGTCTATGACTTAAGAAACCTGTGGCTATCCTCAAGTCACAAAAATATTCATGTATGATTTTGCAAAAACAAAAACAAAACACTTTGAGTTTTTAGCTATTACATGTAGGTCTATGATTAAGCTCAAATTCATTTCTGAGAGTATTGAGGTCACAGTTCATTTTTTTTTCATATGGAAATTCAGCTATTCTGTCCATGTTGAAAAGTCTTTCCTTGATTGCTTTGCCAACCTTTGACAAAATTCATGGGATCAGATAAATATGAATCTATTTTAGGTTCTCTTTAGTATTCCATTCATTTATTTGGTTAGTAGCTACTACTTTCTTTAGTAAGTCTTTATAAAATGTAAGCCTCAATAGAAGTTTGGAAACAAAGCTTATTGCTCAGTCATGAGACATTTACATTACACCGCTTCCCCAATTCTCAGAAAACACAAAGGATAATGGTATAAAAATACAGTAAGAGCTGGAGAACAGAGGAGACTGCTGTGGACAGCATCTTCCGGAAAGAGCAGCTGTGCTCACCTGGTAAGATCAAGTCAGTCAACATTCCAACATAGAATGTGGGGCGCAGAGGAGGCCCCACTCCTAGCTGAGGAACTACTGGCGATGTGGTTGCTGGGAGAAGGGAAAGTCAACTTTCTCCAGGGGTGTGACCTCTGGTGTATTCACGTGCCCCCAATAGATGGTCTTATGCCCTCAGCAGATTATCAAAATAAGGAAAAGAAGAAACAAAAGACAAGAAGTTAGGAGGAAGGAATTGTAGTGTGGGGACAGGCTAGATTTAAAATGTTTTGTATACATGTATAAAATTCTCAACCAATAAAAACTATTATTTAAAAAAAAAATAAGCTCAAATGAGTTAGATCAATGTTGAGTCCAAAACAATCCCAGGAAACTATTTTCAATAATTATAACACAGCTTGGAAACAGTCCACACTACGGCTCTATCAAGAGCAAAGTCCTCACAAAAAAAAAAAAAAAAAAAAAAAAAAAACCTGAAAGACCACATCATCTGAAATTGAATTTTTTTTTCAGTTTTACTCCAAAGCTTTTGTTAGTTCTGAGTCATCTAATAAGACCTCTATCAGAAGCTTTAAAATAATTATTAGAAATTAATTTATAGGCAGGCAGTGGTGGCGCACACCTTTAATCCCAGCAGTCGGGAGGCAGATGCAGGTAGATCTCTGTGAGTGAGGCCATCCTGGTCTACAAAGTAAGGACAGCCAGGGCTGTTACACAGAGAACCCTGTCCCAAAAAACCAAAAGGAAGAAAAAAAGAAAAAAGAAATTAAGTTATAAATAAGCTAATGAACCAAATAAGTGTTTTTAAAAGACATGAAAATAACCAACAGATATTTTTTAAAGTATTCAACATTCTTAACCATCAGAGAAAAGCATACTAAAGCTACTTTGAGATTCTGTCTCACCTCAATCAGAATGTTATCAAGAAAACAAAGGACAACAAACTGAGGACATGGGTGACTCTGCTGGTCAGAATGAGGACTACTGCTGTTGGGAGTATAAACAAGTGGAGCCCCTAAGGAAATCACTGTGGAAGCTTCTCAAAAACAAAACAAGAACAGAACTACCAAGTATCCCAGCTATATCACCCCTTGGTACCTACTCAAAGGACTCTATATCCCAGAGATACTCATGTTTATTGCTGCTCTACTCTTAATAGCAAGGACATGGAATCAGGTGAATGGATAATGAGAATGTGATACTGTACATAATAATCTTATCCATAACAAATTCATTCATCTATAAAGAAAAACAAAAGTACAGAATCTGCAGAAGAAATTACTAAATGAGGTGACTCAGAAGATGCATACATGGCACGTGTTCTTTCTCTCACGGGATCCTAGTCTTTACAATGATCATGAAATTATAAAGGGCCCACAAGACAGACAGAACTGGTTTTGAGGAAGGTGGGGAGGTCAAATACAAGTTATGTGAAAAAAACATAAGAATGAGCAAAGAGGAGGGAGGTCAAAAAACAAATTATGTATGAAAATACTAAAATATAAACTACCACTTTGTATGCCAATTTAAATAAAGTAATCTGAATCAAACTGAAGCTAGAAAATGGGTACACAAGTTACCTAACAAAATAGGTTATGTTGTTTCACATAAAAATGTTAAAAAGTCATGTATTGATTTTAAAAGTATGCTTGAATGAGTAATTTTTTCATAGTGAAAATTTCCTTTAAAGTTTAATGGGGGAGGGTGGCAATGGGGGCTGGAGAGATGGCTCAGAGGTTGGTGCTCTTCCAGAGGTCCTGAGTTCAATTCTCAGCAACTACATGGTGGCTCACAATCATCTATAATGAGATCTGGTGCCCTCTTCTGGCCTGCAAGCAGAATACTTTATACATAATCAATAAATAAATCTTTAAAAAAAAAGTTTACTTTGGAAAAAAATAGAAACGACTTTTGAGAGACAAAGATCCAGCGTTGGGTCTTTTTATCCAATGTGAGATAACATACATGGCTCCTGCAGCATGTACATTTCAAATGGGCATAGAAGAATCCTCTATTACCACTGCAGTCTTTTAAAAGAATCAGGTAACTTCAAATAGCAAACCCTTAATTTTCAATGAATGCACAGGGCAAAATTTTGAAAATTGAGAGTAACTCTGAATTCTAAGATTTACAACATGTTCTAATCTCCAGTTTTGTTTCGAAGCAAAATATTCAGACCTTCCTAGAATAATCCTATAATATATTAACAGATAACCCCAAACAATTGAAGAAAGTTTGCTAAAATAAAATTGGGATGTTTATTGTCTTCTTTACAGATAGCAATGTAAGACATTAGATGGCTTTCCAAATGACTGGCCTTAAAAAATCAAATTGGTGTGAGATAAAATTCAATTTTAGGATCTGTAAAATACATACCAAAAACAAAAATACTGATTTTTTTTTCCATAAACAATTAGAAACAGATGGCCCAGTTTAAGTAAGATCTGACACTCAAAAATTGGATATATTTAAGCTGACAAATAAAAGTATTACTCAGAATAGCTACAGATTAAAAAATATCATTTGTGTATTTTTCAGGTTTGTTACTGTAGTTATGTTTCCAGAGTACCAAGAGCTTTCAGATCCAATATCAAATAATGGAATTTGGCCAGCACTTTTATGCCACTTTTATTTAATATGCTCTACATGCACATGATGCAGGTAGGGAAAAATTTTTTGAATCCATGCATAAAGGACAAGACAGACTGGTACTATGCCAAACGTGCACTGAGTCAATTAGGATGTTGTTCAAAATTCCTTAGTATTTAATGGTTTCCATGAAAATAGTGCAGCATAGTGTACACAGGTCCAAATATCCTCTTCACTTAGTTTCCTGAGCTTTCTTTGCATTCTGTTTTTCTTTTGCCTAAAAATTAAAGACAGCATATTACAAACTCCTCGAAGATTATTTTAGATAACATTAAAATAAAATGCATCCAATGGTATTCAAGGAAGACCTGTGTGGTAGACTGTAGCCCCAGCAACTGGGGAAGGTGATACAAGAAACCAGCCAGGCAACATGTAAAAAATAGGTATAAATGCATAAATAAGATTTCTGAGGGTGTTCTGAGGTACTGAGAATATGGCAGTTTATAATTTGGGACTTTGCCACAACTTTTGTTGAATTCTAAAGTTATTTACCCTCAGTAGAGATCATCTTTGGTTTACAGGAAATGTATTAATTGTAATAATTAAAATATACTCATTCAAGCCGGGCATTGGTGGCGCACACCTTTAATCCCAGCACTCAGGAGGCAGAGGCAGGTGGATCTCTGTGAGTTCGAGGCCAGCCTGGTCTCCAGAGAGAGTGCCAGGATAGGCTCCAAAGCTACACAGAGAAACCCTGTCTCGGGAGAAAAAAAAAAAAAGTATATACATACATACATACATACATACATACATACACACACACACACACACACACACACACACACACTCACACACACATACACACACTCATTCTAGAAAGTCAAACTCAAACTCAACCATAAGAATTCCAAAGGTATAAATATTTGTCCATTTCTTACTCAAACTAAGTTTAAAAATTTCTCTATACTTTTGTTATATTGAAATAAATGAATTCAACACCATTTTTAAAATATCACCAAAAGAATATACATCAGTGGTATCAATAAGTTATTTGACCTAAATATTTTTCCACATGATGTCATTTGACGTCATAATTATACAGCTTAACACAGTAATTCTATTTGTTCTTTAGTAGGTAAAGAAACCAAAGCTCATAGACATTACCAAAGTTGACCAAAGCCACACAATTAACAAATAGTGGAGTTTCAGTAGAGTCAAAAACACTTGTTCTCCAGCAGTGCACATATATACATTCATTCATACATACATACATACATACATACATATATATATATATATATCAACTGGGGTCCCTATTTAAATGTTGAGTCCAAATGACTGAGGTTCTACAACTCTTAACAAAGTCTCATGTCACCAATTCTTGCTGGTCTTTGAAAAAGAGCCAGTAAATTAGAATTGTGTATTATACAATTAAAACACAGGATAATTAGAACAGTTGTTAACTATTTATTATATATCAGGCAACTATTATGCAGCAGCATGAAAAATTCAGAGCTATGTATTAGAATTAATGGATGTGGTGGCACAGACCTATAATCTCAGCTACTTGGGAGGCTGAGGTAGAATGGCTGGCTCAAAACCAGTTGGATAAAAACAGCCGGGTACAACTCAGTGATAGAGTGCTTACTTAGCCTGTGAGAAGCCCTCAGGTTTAACCTTTGCACCAAAAAGGGGGGTTGGGGGGGGGACAAACCACACAAAACCAAGAGCAAATTATTATAAAAAATTATGTATGCATAAATATAGAAATATAGGTATTATCTAAAGTCTAACTACTGCATAAAAAAACAAAATTAGTTGTTATATGAACATATTTAATTAATAGACATAATTTGGAATTTAATATATATACCCTTTCATATACAAACTTTCATTTTTCAAATTTTGGCTTATTTATGTTTGAGACTTGTGGCCTAAGATGGCTCTACAGCACACAAGCCTCCTGACTAGGCTTCCTAAGTGCTGAGATTACAGACATGCAGCACTATGCCCTCCTATTTTTAAATCATGAAAACAATTCTGTTGTAGGCATAATGTGAAGAAAAGAAAAGTATTTTCTATTTTGCTTTTGGTCTCTGAATACAGTTTATAGAATGTTTGCTAAAATTAACAAAAATATTGTGATCAGTGTTCTACTTTACTTCTTTATTTAAGCGACAGAAAGAAGTTTTTAAGGGTTAGCTACTTATTATCAATTGGTTCAAAGTTCAATACTGTGAAATCATTTTGGATTCCTCAATCAACTACATTCATCATTTTATAATAGGTACCAGAAGTTTAAAAAGTTAGAACTAACAACAATTTAGAATTGTACAGCCAGGCGTTGGTGGCGCACGCCTTTAATCCCAGCACTCTAGAGGCAGAGGCAGGCAGATCTCTGTGAGTTCGAAGCCAGCCTGGTCTCCAGAGTGAGTGCCAGGATAGGCTCCAAAGCTGCACAGAGAAACCCTGTCTCGAAAAACCAAAAAAGGAAAAATAAATAGAATTGTACATATATATGCTAAAATACATACATACATATGCACACACACACACATTGAAGTAAAAACTTTTAAAGTACTGTAAGTATACCTGAATAAACAGAAGATTGACAAATGAATCTTTTTTTTTGGATTAAAGAATTTAATTTTTTACAAATATAGCTTAAGTGATATTTAAACAAGTATTAGCGTCACAAAATTCTGCTTAAGTAATTTCTCAATCTATTTCTATAATATTTCTTTCATATATTTTTGTTGATAATTCCTTTATTTTTCTACATTTTTTTATTTAAATTAGAAACAAGATTGTTTTACATGTCAATCCCAGTTCACTCTCCCTCCCCTCCTCCCCCCCCCCACTAACACCCTACCTATCCCATACCATTTCTGCTCCCCAGGGAGAGTGAGGTCTTCCATGGGGGGAGGGGGTCTTCAGAGTCTGTCATATTCTTCGGGACAGGACCTAGGCCATCCCCCATGTGTCTAGGCTGAAGGAGTATCCCTCTATGTGAAATGGGCTCCCAAAGTCCATTCCCATGCTAGGGATAAATAACCCTGTACAACAGAGGAACTTCCGGAGGCATCACCATCCCTGATTTCAAGCTCTATTATAGAGCTATAGTCCTGAAAACAGCTTTGTATTGGCACAAAAATAGACAGGTAGACTGATAGAATTCAACTGAAAATCCTGATATTAACCCACATACCTACGAACACTTGATTTTTGACAAAGAAGCTAAAGATATACAATGGAATAAGGAAAGCATCTTCAACAAATGGTGCTGGCATAACTGGATGCTGGCATGTCGAAGACTGCAGATAGATCCATGTCTATCACCATGCACAAAACTTAAGTCCAAATGGATCAAAGACCTCAACATAAATCCAGCCACACTGAACCTCTTAGAAGAGAAAGTGGGAAGTACCCTTGAGTGAATTGGTACGGGAGACTGCTTCCTGAACATTACACCTGTAGCACAAATGAATCTTAATCTAGCTAATTTCGTATTTCAAGAAACCAAACTGGTATATGGTAAAATAAGTTTTACAACTACTTGTTATCTCCTGAGCAGTTTTTATGCAATGTATGCAACTCTCATAACAAAACCATAAAATTTTAGTCTATGTCATTATAGTCATATGACCAAAAGAAAATCAAAGTCTTCCACTTTGCTTATTATTCAATAAAAAAGATTTTTGCCAATACTTTCACCATAGGCTGTATGTACAGCATCTTTGCACCACATCTTTTCTGTCTTTTCCCTCCTACTCCCTTTCACATTCTAATAGCCATTTTTCCTTAAAGGGAGGATGCAGGGAAGGGAGGGGGGACAACCAACAAACTAAATTCCATTCATTACAAATCCAAATCCACTTCTAGATTCTATAGATAATTTCTCTTGAAAGTATTTTAATTAACAAACATCATGAAAGCTTTTAACTACATATAATTTTAAAGTCTAATATTCATTTATTTCACTTGTTCCTCAATTTGCTTTCTAACATGTGTATTTAATTAGCAGAGTTTCAATGTAGTATAATAATTTGCTTTTTTTTCAAAAAAGGATGACAAAAATACATTTTCATGACTTGTGTTAATACTAATCACATGATACTATTCAGCAGACTATAATTATTTCACCCTTTCCCAAACCATGTCACAAATTGGTTGAGTAAATTTATAACTAAATACCTAGAATATAAGTGCAGCTAGACAAATGAGAAGAATAATTTAAAACAATTCAACCAAATGTTGAATCCAAATACCCTGTAAACCTAGCAGTTAGCACTGTTTATATAGAAAGAATATATACATTACTTATGTAGTATTGCTAAATAAAAATTTCTGAAAAATAGGTAAACTAGACAGTTGATAACTACTTTCCTTAAAAAATATGCAAACAGAAAGAGCAACTGAGCTGGTGTTAAACTAATATTATATATTCACATACTGCCACCTTGTGTCCAACACAAAGTGAACTAAGTAACTATGGTTCTAATGCAAAAACATTTTCTAAGCTCTCAAAAAAATTAAATAAAGTAAATAATAATGTGAGGAATATGCTATCATAGAAAAATACTTTAAAAATCATGCAAATTTTTTCCTCGTCTATATAAAAATATATAGTTTGAAAACAAACTTTAAAGCAAAATTAACATTGCATAAAGTGATAATATGTCCATAGGTTCCCAATGAGAAATTTTGTTCAGAATGACCCTGAACACTGAATCCACTTGCCTCCACCTCCAAGTACTAGAATTATAGGCATATACCACCACACCTAACTCTTAGTATTTTCAAAACAGAAACAATTTCAAAGAACACTGTATCTAGATAGCCTGTTAACAATTTTGAGGACCATAGGGTCTTTAATTGTTAATAAAAACTTGAAAATCAGTTTCCCATCTTGGTGAGGAGCAGAAACAGAAAAGAAAAGCCTATGTGGAAAAGAGAAGAGTTATCGGTCTTCTACAAGTTTGCATTTAATGCTAACAAGCGGGTCATGTTTCAGGTAATAAAGTAAACACAAATATATTATGAATTCAAATCTCAGTATTATTTGAAATGTATAATATGAAATAATCTGGGATAAAATGTATCGTTGTACGCTTTAAAATCAATAAGAAAAATATACCTACCATGTATTCTTGTCTTTAAATTAATGGTCCAAATTTTTATTTGCCTAGTAGTGTCTTCTCAAAGTGTTTCTCAAAATGTGGTACACAGATCAGTTGCATTAGAATCACTTGGGGGACTTATTAAAGATTCCTTCCCCTACGTGAGAATATCTGGGGAGGGGGCCAGGTAACATGTAATTTAAAGAGCATCCAGAGATGGTCATTTTCAGAAAAGCTGATTTACAATATAAACTTACAAACAATTTAGCTGTACTTCATTTATTACACAAATATTTTAAAGTGCCTAACACTGAAGAATAAATAAGAAGTTTCCACTTATTTATGTTAGTTATCCCTCAGTGGGATGTATTCTAGATTCTATTTGCTAGCCAAATTATTCTTTTACCCCCCATCAATGTCCATTCTAGTCCTAAATTCTATAGTATCAATGCAAAATTTTACAAAATTAGCTAAGAAAAAAATCCACTCCTTCAGTTATTAACACTGAAAATTTGTTTTTGTTTTTACGAAAGGAGTAAGGTTGTAGTACAGAACAATCTGAGTTCTAGACATTAAGAATTACGGACTGCTAAAGTATTGGGGAAACACTTTGTTTTTGTGTACTTCTCTTAGAATGCAAAACACTAGGTAAAAGAATAAAACTACAAAGCTTCAAGAAACTTTATGCCCAAAACAATGTATTGGGGGAAAACCTAATAAAATGCATACCTTTTCTACAAGTGGAATTAACTGTTGGTGCTCTGCTAAGGTCTTTAGCAATTCCATAATGAAAGGCAGGTAGTTATGCTTCCTTCTGATATTTTCGATCTGAAAACAAAACACATTTACTGATTATTTTTTTGCATCCAATTTATAATCCTCCATTCTCACAAACAGTATAAGAAATGAGATTTGATTCCTACTGGTAATAAGGACTGTAAAACAAAACATGTAGCAACATTCCTAGGCACAGCTGCTTTCCCTCAGCTTAGCAAGCAGGTGTTTATAAAGCCCATTCTATACAATCTGCCACTGTAAGAAAAAAAGTTCATTCCAAGGATATTTATAAAAACACAAGCCATGAAAACAAACTTCAGAAGATCTACAAGACAAATCCACACCCCTGCTACTGTAACTAACAACTACTAAAGCCCAGCCTAATGAGACCAGCTTTAGTTTTTGAAGATCAACAAATTTTCTTGGGGACTGTTTTTTATCAGTGAGGGTAGGTGAAAAAAAAAAAAAATCCATGCTTCATTAAAAAGGTCTGAAGTCGGCAGGCTTTCAGAGTATTTTGGGCAGTCTCCAAAATTATGTGCTTCTAGCTTTTCATGATCACTTAGTTATTAGACATTCCATCTACATGTTCAATTAACTGCTCCTTTCCCATAGTTAAAGCTTCTACCATTTCTAAGTCATTGAAACATTCCCTCATATAAATTTGAATTTAGAATTTCTTTTAAACTAGTTGTGATTTGTTACAGGTTCTTACAATAAGTCATAGGCAGTTTGTACACCTTTTTAGTATTATGTGACATAGAAAATAATGGCTGAAGCTACCATCTCTTACTTTCCTGTCCCTGTAAAACTTGGCCCTTTTTTTCTGCCCAAAATACTCTGAAAGCCTGCCGACTTCAGACCTTAAAAAATTCTACTTAGATTCAGTTACGGTCTATTTATTTTCCTTTTTTTTTCTTTTTTTTTAAGATTTTTATTTATTTAATTTATTATGTATATAACACGCTGCTTCCATGTATATATCTGCACCAGACCTCATAACAGGTGGTTATGAGCCACCATGTGGTTGCTAGGAATTGAACTCAGGACCTCTGGAAGAGCAGTCAGTGCTCTTAACCTCTGAGCCATCTCTCCAGTCCCTATTTATTTTCTTTAATCTTTAAAAGTCATTTGTTGGCTCTTAAGTACAATGTGACACTCAGTTGACACAAGTGAGCAAAAACAACAAAAATACAGTCCTTGCCTTCAAGCTTCATGTGAAAAAACATGCATAAACATAGGCATGCAGCTTACTAAACAGACAATAAGCGAAGGAGGATGGCAGAATTACAGAAATGTTAGTGATAACTAACAAAATTAAATAAGGGTTCTTAAAAACCTAAGAATTTAAAAGCAAAAATCAAGAGACGAAAATTTCAAGTAATTTCAAGGCACAGTGATTTGGTTGTACATTTAAAATGGGATATATAATAAGGAATAAAAGAGAATTTAAGAAAAAAACTTCAATTGTTGTTAACAGTACTGGCACATTTGTATGAAAATGGTATAATGAGATCCATTATTCTGTACACTAACAAATTAACTAAAAAAATTTTAAGTATTGTTATTACTATTCATGAAACAAATGAGCACAGTTCAGATGAACTAAAATTTTCATACTAAAAAATATAATTTATGTATTAAGTGGAAAGCCTTTTTAATATGAAACAAATATTAATATGAATCCACTTTTCATTAGAAACAGAAAATGTACTTCTTAACCTGAAAAAGATCTACAGTGAGCAGTCAGGCAAGCAACTAGTACTTTTTAAACACAATTTTCAGCTAGTCTGTAGTGGCAAATATGTATAATCCCAGCACTTATGAAGACAGGCAGGAGGATCACCACTGGTTCAAGGCCAGCATACTCTATATCCTTTTCAGCCCCAAATAAGCACACAGGAACGCTATATTAACTATTAAACTGTTGGCCAATGCTTAGAGCTTCTTATTGGCTAGCTCTGTCTTAATTAACCCATTTCTATTAATCTAAATATTTCCACATGGTCTTATCTTACCGAAGAAGGGTCTGGACATGTTACTCCTTCCTCCACTACATGGCTTCTCCTCAAGGTCTTTCTCTGCCTACCTTTCCAAGAATTCTCCTCATCTCCTAGCCCTGCCTATCTTCCCGCCTCCATTGGCCAAACAGTGTTTTATTCATCAACCAGTAAGAGAAACACATACACAGAATGACATCCCCTATCACACAGCCAGGGATACATTTGAGAAAAAATATATATATACACTAATTAACTTTTGCAAAAATGACTGCAAGTATTGATCAGGCACTGTACAAGAAGAACCTGAAGCATGTTACACTACACAACACAGGTACACTACACAGCACAGCAGTTCTCAAAGCCTATAGACAAGAGGTCCTGGTTGTCCTGGACATCAGGAAGAATAGTAGGCACAGTGAACTGATACATCTTACAGGGTAAAAATCTGTTCATAACAGCATTTAAAAAGTGAAACTTTGTGAAATGCCAGATATTGAATACATTATTCTGAAAACTAACCAACGATGGGAGGGAAAGCAATCAATCACTGAACATAACTTCATCTCAAAGTTTTCTAAACTGTTAAAGTAGCCCATTCTTAAAAACATACCTTATATCTCTTTAACTTTTGTACTTCTTCTTCAATGAGCATCTGGTTTCTGGCAACTTCTGACTGAATAGCACTTAACACAGTACTACCCTGATCTGTATCCATGGGTTCCTCCTTAGTGAAAAGAAAAAGAAACAGTACCCTAATGACTGTGGCTTAAATCCTAACTACATTTAAATGACTAAGATGGTATAATTATTTTCAAATTTCAACTTAATGTTGGCAAGAATATCAGAAAAAAAAAGGGTAAGAGTCCTAAATACGCCTTCCCATATTTTAGAATAATAGATGAATTTTTCACCTGCTACCAATACTGTAACATACTATATTGCTACTATCGATTAACATACAAAATAAATGTGCTTAAACTGTCTTAAGAAGTGATCAAAGGTCTTTTAAGACTTTCTCTACCATTTGCTGTCTTTTCCAATCAAATTTACAGCATTAAGACTAATAAAGATTACATGTATATTTATATATACCCAATTAACCCCTACAGAAATATATAATATTTATATAATGAAATAAAGAGAAAATAGTTAAAATAATTCAATACTAACATTTAGCTCCTGTTAGTCTTTAAGTGTTATGTAAATTTAATTCTAGTGATATTTTATGGCAAAAACTATAATCATCATAATACATTAAGAAACTAAGAAAAATACCAATTGGAAAAGATAGCAATTAAAAGTAGCATAAATTCAAACTATTTCCCCCTAATCTCTAATCTAAACACTTGATTAAATCTATTTTGAAAAAGAAAATCAAAGTAATTTTTCTAAGAGAATACAATACCTATTGCTAAAGTTTTATACTTAAAGACCTCAGGGAATGCAAAGAAGGCTCAATGGGCAAGAGTGCCTCCTGTTCAAGCATGATCACCTGAGCTCATATACAAGCACCCCAGAAAAAGCCAGGAATGACTACACACATGCCTATAACACCAGTACTGTATGGGTCAAAGACAGGAAATTCTTTGGGACACAGTGAGAGACCTTGTCTCAATAAAATAATAATAATAATAATAATAATAATAATAATAATAATAATGCAGTGATAGAACAAGATACTATACATCCTCCTCTGGCTTCCACACATATCTCCCCCAGCAATCCTCCCAGATACATAAAACCAAGGATATATATTAAACTGAATTTCACCCTCACAATATGTACAAAAAATTTATAATGTAATAAAGATTATAAAATCATCAGTATTAAAATGCTTCATTGTAACTATATGTATGTGGACATATATATAACCACAAACCTCTGCAAGTTGTCTTTGTAACTCAGCTATCTTCTGTTCATATATCATTTTTCTGTCAGATACAATGGCCATTAAATTAAATCGAATTTCACCTTCACTATACCTACAAAAAAAGTTTATAATGTAATAAAACCATTAGTATTAAGATACTACATTGTGATTACTAAATAATGGAGTAAATGAATCTATCACTAAGCTACCAATAAAAATTGGCATTTTATTAAGGCTTTGTATATGAAAGAGTACAATGCAGCAAAAGACTATCTAAATTGCATCAACTGCAAATATTTTTAAATGTTCTATACTACTATGAATTTCACTTAAAACATCTGAAATAACATGTTTTCATCATTCCTCCTTATGCTGCAAGAGATAGGACAATTATTATTTAAGATCTCAGAGAAAAGAATTACACCAAGACTTTACATTTGTTAAATTCTACTGGTTAAATTCTATACAGTTTCTACTGTTAGTTAATAAAATTGTATTCTTTTGTAAAATTATTACACTGATACAGATAAAAAGCTCACGACACAGTAAGAACTGCCATAAGAATACTATATTAGAAATTATCTGTAACATATGAAGAACACTTAACAACATACTATAAAAATATGAGCCCATATTTGCATTAGTTTACCTTTGAGGGTGTCTTATAATTCTGCTCATCAGAAAACACATGGACCAATATAACTAATACTTTGAATTACATGACAATGTTTAAAAATTTCTAGATTTTGTTAAAGTTGAAGGAGTTCCATATTCCTAATCTCCTATCAAGTACAACTGATATTTATGGAAATAATAAATCAAAAGGAAAAAGAAAAAGGAAAATTAAAGACATAGAGAAGGCAGACAAACTAAGGAACACAAGCTCCAGAATGACAAGACAGGGAATTCTCTGACTTTTCTTTTTGCCTTACATATCCCAGACTTAAAGCAAAAAACAAAATCAAGCTAGCAAACCCCTCCCCACCTACACATGACAACAAGCACAGACAAAAAAGACCTAGTAAAAGTCTGCTCTTAAATCAAACAAGAAAAGCTGAAAGATGGGAAGACACAATGCTTTTAGACTACAGTCCCCACACTATATCCAAAAACCACAGTAGGAAACCAAGACTTCCAACCTCACTAAGTTGTAATGAGATGCCTGGGTTAGTGAGGAGAAACAGGTGAGGGGAAAGCTGACTTTCATGTTTGCCAAGTGGTAATAAAAACACCCATTTGCAGTATCAGAAGCCTGAGTGGAAACCAGAACTGTCACTATCGTCAAATAGCAAAGAAGCCCCCCCCCCCCTTGAGCATTAATACAGGCATGCAGAGAACACTAGCAAGAAAGCCATACCTCCCCCAGCCACAGAGGATCACCAGAAGTCTTGTTGGTAGTCAGAACTCCCACTACTGCCCAGCAGTTAAGAGGGAACCTCTTTCTTCCTCAGGTGTCAACAGAGGCCAGGTGGAAAATGTGAATTTCTGCTCCTATCTGACATTAATGAGGTAGTAATCCCAATTTACCCTGCCAGAGCAGTGTTGAGTTTAAGAAAAAAAAAAAAAAAAACTGAAATAAGATCCAGAATCTCATTATAATAATCAAATGTTCAGGTTCTCGTAGATAACTATTCACTGTATCTGAAGACCATGAAATAAACTGTCAACCTGAGTAAAAAGCTACTTCATAGTGAAGTGTCAGACATCATCACCTTCTGACAGAGATTTCCGAGACATTATGAAACCATTCAATTAGCTATCACAGAACAACAAAATCAATACACTTTTAGAGAGTCAAATAGAAATTTTACAACTGATTTATGTAATAACCAAGGCAAAAACCTCAATCCCAAATGGATGGGCTCAACAGCAGAATAGAGGGTAAGACCAAAAGAATCAATAAATGGAGACAGAAAAACATACCAAAATAAACACAAGAAGTAAGCAAACAGCCTTGGATTGGATGTGGTGATGCATGCTTGTAATGCCAGGAGATGCAGACAAACCTATGAGACTGAGGTCAGCCTGGTCTACATAGTAAGTTGCAGGACTGCCAGGGCTACATAAAAGACCTTTATCTAAAGAAAGGAAAGGGTGAGACAGGGTTTGCAAGCAAGCAGCTGGGGGAGAACAACAAAAGCTTCAGGAATCCATGGGACTAAACAAGTGACCCAATTATTTGAGCGCTTGAAGGTCAGGAAAAAGGGAACAGTGAATTTTAAACATTCCAAGAGATGATGGCTGAAGGCTCCCCAAGTTTGGCAAAATAAATACATAGATTGCAGAGGAAAAAAACCTAAAGAAATCAACACAATGATACAGGATAGTCAGACCTCTGAAGAAAATGAAAGATGAAGAGAAAAATTCTGAGAGTAGCATGAGAAAAACAAAACAAAACAAAACAAAAAAAAAAACAAGAACCACAGAAGGCAGAGTCCAGAAGTAGTCTAACATTCTTCAAACACTGAAAAGACATCAATCACTCATTGTTTTATTTTGTTGTTGTTGTTTTGGTTTTTTGAGACAGAGTTTCTTTGTATACCCCTGGCTATTCTAGATCTCACTCTGTAGAGCAGGCTGTCCTCGAGATCCACTTGCCTCTGCCTCCTGAGTGCTGGAAATAAAGGCATGTGCCATCACCACCCAGATCAATTACGCATTTTGTATCTTGTAAGACTTCTCCCAAAATGAAAGAGAAAAACCAAGATATCTCTAAGGAATCTAAGGATGAAGAAAATGGAATATGCTAACAGGTAATCCACTCCAAATGAAAAGTCAAAGGAGGCTTTCCAAACAGAACAAAGATGGTAACAGAAGGAATCCTGGACCATCAGCAAGGCAGACAGGAAAAGTACAAACACAGCTCCACATGGAACACACACCTTCTCTTTAAGTTTTCTAAACTGCTTCATGATAAAAGCAAAAAAATTCTACAACTGGTGTTCTCCTAAAATATGCATAGAGGAGTTATGCATAGCAACGGTGTTCACATACATTGCACAGTCAAAGTACATGAAGGAAGGAACGATTTTCACGTTTAATCTTAACTGGTAAAATACTGACACAAATAGATTGATGGGAAACCACTACAAATACACAGAGTACACACACACACACACACACACACAGTGCAGAATTCCAAAACAGAAAGTAGAAGAGCAAAAAGAATTAACAGAATAATCTGAAGGACAGAATTAAACCACATGAATCATAGTAAATGTATAATGTATTTTACATGTAATCTTATGTCAATTGTATTTGGTAAAAATGACCTCAATACATTAAAATACTGATAGGATGTACTGGAAAACATCACTTGAATATACACTGCCTACAAAAAATTCATCTCAAATACAACATTAGGCAATCTCAAACTTACAAGATTGAGAGAGATGTGCATTTCTTTTTCTAATCAAAACAAAGCCAAATGGCCATGCTATTAGACAAACTTCATTCATAGCAAAGAAAATTACAAAAACAGACATTGTATGTTGATAAAAAAAAATCAATCCCTAAAGATAAAACACTGACCAAAATATGCAGGCACTAAACAACTAAACAAGAAAACATAAAAAGCAAAATTGGTAAAAATGAAAGGAGAAATTCAAAGCTGTTCCCTTATGCACATCATATGTTTGTTGAGGTAGAAAATGTCATTGAATATGTGTGTTCACTTAAGTTAAAGAATGCAAAACAAAGAAGTCAATTCTGTTAATTAGCAAGACTACACAGAAACCAAAAATTAAAGTATAATACCATTTATAATACCACTCAAAAATATGAAGTGCTTAAGTAATTCAAAAAGACAAACACAGGAGTTTTATGCTGAACCTACAAAATACTAGTGAGAGAAACCAACATCTAAATAAACAAATATACCATGATCAGGGATTGAAAAACTTCACAGTAGAAATAACAATTCTCAAATTGGTTTTTTTTGTTTTTTTGGTTTTTTTTTGGTATTTTGAGACAGGGTTTGTCTGTGGTTTTGGAGGCTGTCCTGGAACTAGCTCTTGTAGACCAGGCTGGTCTGGAAATCACAGAGATCCGCCTGCCTCTGCCTCCCGAGTGCTGGGATTAAAGGTGTGCACCACCAACGCCCAGCCTCAAATTGTTAAAAAAAAAAAAAAAAAACTAATTCCTATCTCCCAAGAACTTTCGTACCTGTGACAGGAAATATGCTAAAATATGTTTGAGAAACAAAGCAACTTTAATAGCTAAAGCAAACTTTGAAGAACAGACTGAAGGAGGCAGAACAGACTTTTAAAACAACAAACAAAAAAACTGAATGCAGAAATAGAATCACACAAATATGCCCAGACCACACACAAATTTTTAACAGTTATAGAAGGAATTCAGTGAAGAACAGGTAACCTTTCAACAACTAATGACAGGGAAATTGAATATGCACAAGGTAAAAAAAACAGACCTTAAACCTAAATAACTCACCATACACAAAATCATCTCAAAATAGTTCAGAGCAAAATTAAAAATAATAAACTATAAACCTCTTAGGGAAAACAAATAAAATGGAATGCAGGGCCTTGCAAAGAACTCTTAAACTTGACAATAAAAACACAATTCATACTGGGAAATATTGATAAACTAAACTTGATCAGAACTAAAGACTTTTTTCAAAGAGTGAACAGGCTAAAAGAAAAGAAAAATGCACCTTCTATACTATAGAGAACTACCCATCAACAGAAGCTGAACTGTTGCTGGAGATGTACCTTGGTGGGTGAGTGCTGGCTTAGTCTGCACAAGGTCCTGGGTTGGATCCCTAGCATGACAAAACAATAAAACCTCTCAAGTATTATGTTGAATAAAAAGATGTACTGTTAAAAGATGACAAAATGTGTGATTCTATTTATATAATGTAAAAATGTAAAACTAAGTATTAAGGTGTAAACAGAGGGAGAGTAGGTGTCAGGTCGAGGGAATTGGTTGTGGGTATAAAAGGCCAACATGAAGGATCCTAAAGTGAGCCTGAATTCTGCCGTGCTTTGTTTATACCATTATCATGATCTCGGCTGTGATAGTGCAGTGTAGGTTTGTAAGATTACAAGGTAAACAGTACACATAATCTATTACTTCTTAGAACTGAACATGGATAATTATTTCAAAATAACTTCATTTTGAAAGTCCTCAAAACCAAAACAATACTCCAAAACTACCTACATAAATATTAGCAGTGCAAAGCAGTTCATTTAAGGCTGGTGCTATAGTTCCGTGGTAGATAGCCTGCCTAGCATACCTGAGGCCCTAGGTTTGATACCCTGCACTGTCAAAAACAAAAACAAAAACAAAAAAAATCCTCACTTAATGGAAAACAATGTATTTACTTGCCATGTCACTAAGTAAAATTTCTAAAATACATTTTCTAAATGCAAGATTCAATCAAGAGTAGGTTACACATTTAGCATACAACATTAAAGAATTAAAACTTTAATTTAAAAAAGAACCTTAAAAACCAGATTTATACATCATCGACATTAGTGAAGCATTACTTTTGTATCCTTTTCTCTATAACTGGTCTCACTGCACTAATCCAGTCATCTTGATTGCATGCACCTAGAAGAAAATGTCAAACAGTTAAAACAAAAAATTGAAAAAACAACATTAACATTCTCTCAAAGTTTTAATCAACAATATTTAAGTAAATTCAAGACTTATACAAATGGTGTGTGTGTGTGTGTGTGTGTGTGTGTGTGTGTGTGTGTGTGTGTGTGGTTTTAAAGGTCTCGGTATGTAGTCTACTCTGTCCGAAAACACACAATCCTTCTGATGCGGCCGTCCCAGAGCTTGAACTACAGGTGTGAGCCACCATACATCTTGTCAATTTTTTTAGTGGAATTACGTTAGGCTTCAATTCTTACTTTCTGGTAACAGAAAGAATACTATCATTTGCACTGTCATAAAGTCATAAAGTCATAAAGTCATAAAGATAAAGATAAAGTCATAAAGATAACTATACTTGGCGATAGAGTGCTTGCCTAATACACATGTAGCCCTAGGTATGTTTATTCATATTCTCTCTTTCTCTCTGTCTCTCCCTCCCTGCCTTCCTCCCCCTAAACAGAAATTCCTTAATCTTTTTTTTTAGGTTATCATGTTTCATAGATGACAAAACTGAAGGCTTAAAAAAAAATCCACATGCTAATGGCAAAATCTTTATTGTCTGACTCTCCAAAAATGTAAAATAAAAAGTGGTAAGAAGTAATAGAGATTGAAAAGAGAAAATTATCATATGCATGTATAGAAACATCATAACGGATACAGACTACTCTTAATAATTACTATATATGCTAGGAAAAATTAAAACAATTGAAAATCACCTATGATGTAAGGCCTTCTAACCAAAATGTTTTAATTCTTTTTTTCCCAGAAGTTACATCACAACCACCAGCTATACAATAAATATTTGATAATTATAATGAATAAATAGTTGCTGACCTGAGAAGTCAACAGAAGACATGCAGAAATAAAATTATCAAACTGAGGAAAACAGACTTCTACTAAATTATTATAATGGGACAGAATAACATTCTTAAATCCAAACGAAATTCACTAGATGAATTATTTATAAATGTGGAAAATGATGAAAAAAATTACAAAAATTATAGACAAGACAAACTTATTTAATTATCTGTTTCAGGGATGGGAAATGAACCTAGATCATCATAGATGGTAGGTGAAAACTATATCATCACTTAGATGCATTTCTAGGCCTAATTTTTTTTAATGTATAAAAGTATAAAGTTTAATCAATAGCATGAATCAGATTCAAATTAAGCGAATGTTTTGCTGAATTTCAACCTAATACAACAAAAGAAGAAAGTTAAAGAATTCACAAAAAAGAATTATAATCCTTTTGGGAAGAGCTGGAGTGTAGTTCAGTGTTAAGAGTCCTTGCCTAGCACATACTGTAGGGCACATGTGCTCGAGCTCACCCCTCCAACACACACACACACACACAGAGAGAGAGAAAACAGAAAGCAAATTACCTAAATCAATTGGTCCTTCTCTTAATCCATCTAATTCATACAGCCTTCCATTAACTGGAACATAACTGACAAAGTGAAAAGCATCTTCTTCTTTGGCTGATGTCTTTGTATCAAATTCAAACATCTGCTGTCTATAGGGAACAAAAAGGAGTAAGGGCCAAAACTACAAAAAACAAAACAAAAACCAAGAGATGGATAGGGACAAAAAACAAACAAACAAAAAGAAAGATAGACAGATAGACAGATGCAGATCTTTTACCTGGCAAAACTGTTGTGCACTTGTCGAATCACATCTGAGTTGCTCAATGCCAACCCCTTCATCTAAAATAATTGAAAAGTAGTCTATTATAACAAGAACAATCACAAATACGTCGTTTTAAGATTAAGAAGACTACTCACAGCTGCATCAAAACTTTGGGAAAATTCTTTAAATTCTGACAATGTCTCTCCTAAGTGGACATCTCGATGGGTACAGTTCAGTAACACACTTACAATAGCCTGCGTGGCACAAGCGTTATTAATTACCTATACAAATAGAAAAAGAAAGAATTCTGAGTTTGTTTTAAATGTTTTTTAATTGACAAAACACCCACCCAAACAGTAGTATTCAAATTCTATTTCACATGGCATTAGCACAAACATTTAGTTCCCACTCTCCTCTACTTTAGGAACTTGATAAAATTTTTGAGTGGAAAATTTAAGACAGTCAAAGATACTAAGTAATCATTAAGACTGAAAACAATGGGGGTAGGGGAGGAGGGGAGGGAGAGGGAACTGGGATTGACATGTAAAACAAGATTGTTTCTAATTTAAAACAATAAAAAAAACTGGAAACACACCAACCAGCCTAACCTAAAACAGCCAACTAGAACAAAAGAATTTGTCACAGAGATATGAACAACAGAAAAACAAACTAATACAAAAGAAATAATTTTAATTGGCATTATCAGAGGTCCTTTCTAAATGAAATGTTTATATTTTTACATAAATTTGAAAATTTGGACAGACTAAAGCAAACAAAATGAAATTCATTCAAAGATATAGCAAAAAGGAACAAATTAAGATGATATATTTAAGAACTAAAGAGCATTTTTGGTTGTATTAGTATGGTTATTGTCATAGGGGTCAATGATAAGTTACAAATCAATGATCTTAATGATTTCCTAAAGATTTTTCATAGAGAAACTACATACTAAAAAGTGTTTAAGGAAGATCCAGTTGAAATTAAGGAGAGGATTGAAAGTACAAACAAGATCAACTAGGTTGTTATCCTAAGCCTAACAAAAGGGTGAAATACTAAAGAGAATATTAATAACAAAACTTTTATATAAATATGAAATAAGAAATCTAGAACTCAAGAATATGCCTAAAATTAAAATATAAAATAAGGAAATGCTAGCTGGGCGGTGGTGGTGCACACCTTTAATCCCAGCGCTTGGGAGGCAGAGGTAAGCGGATCTCTGTGAGTTCGAGACCAGCCTGGTCTACAAGAGCTAGTTCCAGGTCAGCCTCCTAACACAGAGAGAAACCCTGTCTCAAATAAATAAATAAATAAATAAATAAATAAATAAATAAATAAATGCTAATAACCACATAAAATGACATTAAAATTTTATGTCAAAATTGAGAAATTCTAAGTGGAACTCAAGGAGATATAAATAGCCTGGAGTTTTTATTAAACTTACAGAGTAGTTTACAAGAGTTTCACAGATGCCAAACCAAAATTTGGAAAAACAAAATCATCTTTGTTGTTGTTTTGCTTTCTTTTTCAAGATAGAATCTCACATCAGGCAGGCCTCAAATTCTCAGAGATCCGCCTGCCTCTGCCTCTTGAGTGTTGGGTCTAAAGGGGTGGGCCACTATGCCTGGCACTGAAAAACAATCACCCTAAAATAAAAGGCAGTCGATATACTAGAGAAAAATATAAAAGTAATCCTTTCAAAGTCTCAAATGATTTTATTGGAGGTAAATGAAGACCAAAGGATTAGGATAATACAACCCCCATTACTTGTGGGTAACACAATCATTTAGATGGACATAGAAACTATTATAGCAAGCATATTCTTGGAAAAGTGCAAGAAAAGAGACCTATTAGATACTAGCATACACGAAGAAGCAAACGTATTAAGACAGAGACAAGCATATCAGTCAATGGATCAAAATCAAGCAATACATGAATCAACACAGACATGGAACTTTGGGGTATAACCTAGGTAGAACACAGGGAAAGAAATGTCTGACAAACTAAGTAAGGAAAAAGAATGGTAATCTACATGAAAACAATGGAGACTGAATTGCTTGTAACTATAAAGCTATCATGAACAAAGAACTATGGCCTACTAACACCAAGACATGATTAAGATATGTGGTTTTATCAAGCCTAATTATGTTTTTGTTGTGGTGGTAGTAGGTTTTATTGTTGGTGTGGTTTTTTTTTTTTTAGAAAATTGTTCTCTATCTGAAGTTATAAAAAATATTTACCTATATAGTTTAATATTTTTTTTTTGACATTTACATCCAGTTTTCAGGAGTTGCGTTTTGACATAGAGGTGTGAGGGGTCCAGCTGAACGGGCCAATAGCAAGGACAGGCAGGGCTAGCAAGCAGAGTATAAATAGGAGAAAGGAGGAAAAGGAGCAACGAGAGAACAAGGAGAGGACGACATCAAGGGCCAGCTACCAAGCCATCCAGCCAGCCACAGAGTAAGACTGAAAGTAAGGTATACAGAAGAAAAAAGCTGAGAGGCAAAAGGTGGTTGGGATAATTTAAGAAAAGCTGGCAAGCCGGGCGGTGGTGGGGCACGCCTTTAATCCCAGCACTTGGGAGTTCGAGGCCAGCCTGGTCCCAGAGCAAGTGCCAGGACAGGCTCCAAAGCTACACAGAGAAACCCTGTCTCGAAAAAAAACCAAAAAAAAAAAAAAAAAAGAAAAGAAAAAAAAGAAAAAAAGAAAAAAAAGAAAAGCTGGCAAAAAAAAAAAAAAAAAAAAACAAATCAAGATAAGGTAAAGCATTTCTAACAAAGAATAAGCCTCCATGTGTGATTTACTTGGGAGCTGGGTGGAGGGCCCTTCAAAACGCCAAAAAAAGCCAAAAGAGCAAAACATCACACAACAATGGATTTTTTTTTAACCACTTGCTACTAATATTAATATGTAACAGTTTTGTTAAATTTTAATCAACTGATCATTTTAAATGCCTCAGTTTCATTATATAATACTAAGAGATAACCATATAAACAAGTTATTTCTGGCAATAAATTTTAAATTTGTAAAGGGACCCCCACAACCAAAGAAAGTACTAAAATCAATGCAAATATATAGTTTCTTGGCTCTTGTAATTTTTCAGAGAATCTACAGACCATACCTGCTTGGCAAAAAATATTGTTTCAAGTCTGGAGTCCTGAACCACAGAGCCTGCAGGTTCTTCTCCCGGTTGCCACTTGAAAAGAAAAATTAACCCATGAACTGGCCTACAAAATAAAAGAAACTAAATTAGCAACACCAAAACCACATCACCAATATATTAAGTCATAGTCAGCTATTTAACAAAGAGAATGCAAATTAACTAAGTTAAGTAAATATGGAAAATGTTTAAACAAAACAGTCATGCAGTCATTAGAATGTTAGCTTAAAAACTAATAAAACTAAAACCTAGATCATTTAGAACAGAATTATATAAATTTTATTCTCAAATATAGAGACAATTCATTTGTATCTTGTATCAACTCACTTTTAAAAATGGAAAAATAACTGAGTGAATGTGGTAGCACATGTCTACAAGCCCAGCACTTGGGAGGTAAAGGCAAAAAAGACCAGGAGTTTGAAGCCAGCCAGAGCTACATGTAATTCTGTCTTACAACAAACAAGGGAAACGGAAAATAAAGAACAGAGTAAAACTGGAAGCTATTCACCTACATCAAATTCCAATATGTACACATAAAGTTCCTGCAGGGTGTTTATATGAAAACAGCTGACAGTACACACTCCTGCATGATTACTGAATTTATGTATAATCTTCAAACTACAGTCTGAATGGCTACTGCTGTCTCAGACATAATAAAGTTACTCATTCTTAATGGAATTATAAGAAACATGAAGTCATTAGTTAAGATTTCTTATCTTTGACAGCTTCCTTATTTAAAAAAAAATCTTTATTGTATTTTAAAATACAGTTCAAATGATTCATCTGCACTTTGCCTGATTTCAAGCAGAATGAGTCTCTCATTTTGTATCAAATCACTGCTTTTTCTATGGGGAAGATGAAAGTGGGAAAAACAAACTCATCTTTTTCTAACTACTAAAGACAGTAGAGTAGCTATAAGTACCCATTTCCCCCTTTATATTACTTTGTAGGCTTTTTGTAACAAAGTCTCACTCCGTAGCCCAGGTAAGACTTACTATATAGCCAAGTTGGCCTCAAACTCCTGACAGTCCTCAGACCCCTAAACTGAGATTACAAAAAAAGTGGCAGCAGGCTCAACTGCCATTTTCCCCCTTGTAAAACCTATTTCTTGTCCCCATTGTAAGACTCTAAGAACACTCCAAAACAACTCATCTGGTCCTCCATTTGTAGCTACAGTTAATGTTTTTCTTGTTTGTTTGTAGAGACAGAATCTTTCTACATAGTCCAGGTTGGCCTGACCTAGAGCTATCTATATATCCATATATCCATCATTTGCTAGGACCAAAAACAAACAAACAAACAAACAAAACCTAAAGGTACTCAGCCTAGGACAATTCAAGTAAAACAAACAAACAATCTGAATCTTTAAAAGTATGCTGAAATGTAGGTAAATATAACTAAAACTTCACTTACTTTAACTTTTCAAAATTCTCAGGTTCTAAGCTCCATATTTCTTCTACTTGCACTCCTCGGCAACCTAAAACAAGAAATTATTTCCTTTAGAAAACAAATAACTTATTTTCTCCTTTACCAATGAATAAAATACTAACTAAAAGAAAAATGCATGCCAGGGTAACAAGACACTGACAAATTAAAAAGATAAAGCTAACACCCCCAGTCAAGTCCCCGGCTCCCTTGTTTCCCAGTGACTTACTGTGAGAACATAGTATTCGTTTCAAGTTTACTTGCATTAAATCAGCACCCTGTGATCTCAGTCTTTTATATAGCTCAATTCTTAGCTCTTTATGTTTCTTGCTTTCCTTAACTCTCTTTTTAAATCATTTTAAAAGAATGAGATGAAAAAACAGCACTTAACTATGACTTTCAATCTTTAGTTTTGACACATTCCAAGTACATACATTCCAAGTACATATTTTCTACTAGCCTCATTCCCTAACCCAAGCACACTCTTCTAGACCATTGGTTTCCAACCCTGGATATTTTGCTCCCATGGGAATGTCTATAGACCTTTTTTATTGTCGATAGTCTGGAGAGTACTGATATCTAGTAGAAAAAGATGATACACATCCTACATTACACAGGACACAAATTATCTGGCTGGGTATAGTTCTAGGTACTAGAAAAACTAAGACAGGAAGATAATTTAAATATAAGGAGTTCAAGGCCAGCCTGGGCAACATAAGGAGGCCTCCAGGATTATCTAACCAACAGTGTTAGTTCCAATTAAGAGACCTCATTCTAGAAGAACCATAGTAGTCATGTAGTAAGCTCTCAGCCTCCTAACTGCTAAATTTGAATCACGGCTCAACCACTTATTGTGTGTGATCATACTACATGTTAGCTAATATTACAATACATAAAATTGACTCTGCCTACCAGTGTCTCTTGTGTGTTTTGGATAGACTTTCTCTAACACCTACATATGACTAACAGAAGAGTATTCAGGATATTAAGTGGTCTGCCTGAATTCACCACAGCTACTACTAGTGAAAACCCACATTTGCCTGCAGTTATCTGGAAATCTAATATTCCTGATTATTTTCAAGTGAGTACCGGGGAAGCCTTCAGACCACCTATAAACTTCCGTTAACAGTTCTCTAATTCTATGGTAGAGTACATACACTCAGTCCCTAGCATAGAACCAAAGTGTAAGCTCAGATTCCTATCACCCCATGCCTCTTGCTTCATTCTCAACTGCTGAATTTATGGGTTTGATACCACACCTGGCTGTCTTGAAGCTCTAACTTGAGAAAACAGATTTTCCTCGTGCACATACAAAGCAAAGTCAGTAAAGGAAAAGTTTTCCTGTTACACAGAGGGAGGGAAAAATACCAAGCACAAAGAACTTAATTCTCCTAATATGTATTAAATAAAAAGCTGAGAACAGGTAGTAAGTCCCTGCACACAAGCAGGAGGGCCTGAATTTGGCCTGCCAGTTCCCACAAAAAAAGTCAGAGGGCAGGCTTCCATAACCCTAACCCTTGGGAGGCAGGGGAGTGGTAAAAGACATGGATTTTTGGAGCTTATTGGCTAGCTGGTCTGGCTAACAGGTAAGATCCAGGTTCAATGAGAGAACCTAACTCAAAAACTAAAGTGGAGAGTTAACTGAAGAAACTTCTAGCCTCCACAAACATGAACACATGCATAACACACACACACACACACACACACACACACACACACACACACACACACACACACACACAGAGTTGAGGGAAGAATTTTCAAAGTTAGTGAACAACCAGTATTTATCAAATACATTTTGAGTGCCATGTACAAGTAGTATGCGCTGGCAATGACAGACATTAATAAACCATTGTAACACTCATAAGTCCTATAATCCAAGAGATAAGTACATACAAACCTAAGACAGTGCAGGATTCATATATTGATTTGAAGGATACATAGGACATATTCTACAAGTTCAGAGCTAGACAGATCATTCATTTACTACTGATGTTTATGACATTTCCATGAATAATTGAGCTAAATCCTATACCATATGATCATATATGTCACCCAAACCAGAACACTCTTCTAAAGAGGTTCTAAAATTAAAACGACAGAAGTTTTGAAATATCTATGCACTAACATATTATATCGATATGGGTGGTTTTACAGAACTATAAAACTCCAAATTTAATCTCAAAAATATTCTCACTTTCTTTTCCCTGCTTAAAGTTTCACTAATCAACTGAAGTTGACTTTGAATTTGTGATTCTCCTGCATCAGCCTCCCAAGCCTGGCCAAGAAAAACAAATTGTTTTGTTTTGTATGGTCTGAAGAATGATTTACAGTAGTCATACTTCGGTTTTGAACGATTTTATTAAATATATAGCAAGTCAAAGTAAACGAACAAATAGTAAATTACAGATAGCAGAATGTCAATAAATTGGCCTCAACAAACCGGGCGGTGGTGGCACACGCCTTGAATCCCAGCACTTGGGAGGCAGAGGCAGGCAGATCTCTATGTGTTTGAGACCAGCCTGGTCTACAGAGCAGGGCAGTCTCCAAAGCCACAGAGAAACCCTGTCTCGAAAAATCAAAAGAAAAAAAAATTGGCCTCAACTTCCCTAGTTAGTTTCTGCTGGATGCTGTAAATATTGGCATTTGTTCTTTTACCTGGAAGCCTCCCTGGAGAGGATAGTCTGCTCTGCCCAGAATTCTCTGGGGAACTCCAGCTACCTCAAAGAGGGACTTCTCAATCAGTTTCTGCTGAATGTTTAGAGTACCTGATTTGATGACGTTTTTGGCTTTGGGATTCTATTATTTTATGGGTTTTTGCCTGTATGTATGTATGTATTGTGCACAGCTGTTGTTTACAGAGTTCAGAATAGAGCACTGGGTCTCCTGGGACTGGAGTTGCAGTCAGCTATGAGATGCCATGTGGGTGCTAGAAATTGAATCCAGGTCCTCTGCAAGAGCAACTGGTACTCATAACTGTTCAACTTAACTCTCCAGCCTATAATGATGCTTTTTCCTAAGTGTTTATTTTTTTAATTTTTTAATTATATGTGTGCATACACATGAGTTCAGGTATCTTTGGGACCCAGAAGGAGCCCCTGGAACTGGAGTTACAAGCAGTTATAAGTATACCTGTTCTTAACTACAGAGCCATTGCTCCAGTCCTGATTTGATGTTTTATCTCTCATCTTTTGTTATATGTTTTCTTACTTAAGCTTGCTATATACTTAATAAACTCACATATTCCAAACCAAGAGTATGGAAACCATAATTTCCTTAAAATACTTTGGTGGTGTTCTCCCAAAATGCTGCTAGTGCCTTCCTTAAATAACTGCTATTCTATCTCCCAAATTGTTGCTTCACAACAGTTTTTCATTGTCTTAACATCATCACTAACTCTACCAAAAGCAGTGGGGATGACTCCAGCTTCTGCATTCCCACAAAAAACATTCTCCCTAAGTTTTCCTCAAGCCCATTCTCAATTAATCCACGGCATACACGATCAGTTGTATACATATGTGCCACATGCCTGGCGACGTGAATAAGCAACCTCTCAAAAAAAAAGGACTACACAATTGAACTTAACTAAGCCTAACTCTGTAAATGATTCAGTGCTTTTTGGGGGATCCCAATAATTATAAGCAGTACTTATGGACCTCCCAGAACTACTTTTATTGTGTTAAAGCCAAGTATTAACTTGTCTCTTTCCTCAGATTAAAGTAAAATATACACCTTAGATGTGATCATAGGAGACCTAGTCTCAAAGAAACACCATGTTGAACCCAAGTAATTCACATCTGTATTAAAGCATGGGTCATAGTCCCAGATGAGGAAACTACTCCAGACCTCCTCTCTCATGGCAAAGACCTCTGTACTTTGCTACACTTGGATCAACACAATGAACTAAAAGTATGTACATAGTAGATACTAGTCTAGTCAATTTTAGTGAGTTCATTTCAAAGAAATCTGCAGTAATATTCTCAAGACAAAGACGTTTCACTTCCAAACCTTATTGTAAATACAAGAACCAAGCAGGAAAAAGGTAGAAATAATTGGAATAAAGTTGGGGTGTTTTTCCTTTGAAGCAGCTGATGCTATAAACTACTTTCATTTAAAGTTCTTCTTTTTAGGAGCCAATCCATTAATAACCATTGCTTTATTTTTAATATGTACAAACGTATTTCATATTACTCTAATGTCTAACTTTTCTCTAAACTATTTTCAAATGCCAAATTTTCTGTATACGTAAACTGATAACAGCAGCAGGTTATGGACTACACTAACTTCTTTTTCTATTTTTTGTTTGTTTTTTTTTTTTTTTTCAAGACAGGGTTTCTCTGTATTGCTTTGGAAGTTGTTCTGGAACTCGTTCTGTAGACCAGGCTGACCTCGAACTCACAGAGATCCGCCTGCTTCTGCCTCCTGAGTGCTGGGACTAAAGGTGTGTGCCACCAATGCCCAGCTCACATTAACTTCTTTTTATGGTGTAAGAGTACTAATGTGAATGTGCCGAACGAGTGTGTGGAATTCAGGACAGCTTTTGGGATCGGTGAGCTCCGATTCTTCCCTTTCTGGGGATGGAACCCAGGCCATCAGGCTTGGGCAGCAAGCACTTTTTGCCCATTTGTTTTATCACCAGCCCTAGACTACATGTGTTAATTTAAAAATAAACTTACTTGGGCCACTACCTCTAAAAGTCAACTTTTTAAATGATAGCTAAGATTCTGAAGATAAATTTTATCACTAAACCTCCGCACACTTCAAATTCAGTAACAATTAAAACTCATTTAATTTTCTTTCCTATTAAGCCTATTCTAATTGCACTTTATTAGCCACTAAGGTCATTTCTATCTCTTCTTTCCTGCATTCAGCAAACCAGCGTCCTGTTAATTATTTTTCTCTTTTTGTGTAGGAGAAATATACTACTACTCAACCTCTACTGTAAGGTTGGCAGCCCTGAGAACTCCTCTTTTAATGTAGCATGTTCTGGATGTATTCCTGCTCCAAAGAGAATGAGGAGAGGTATTTCCACATGCAACTTGAAATTGAAATACTATGTAAATACTAACTCCAGTTCCTCTGTAGCCCACGACTTCCAATCAAGCCAATAACCCACAAACTTACTATCTTCAAGAAGATATCTCATTTATCACAACTCTAACACTGTAGGCATAATCAATCAATCTTAATCACAAACTAACTTTATTTTAATATTTTTGGCCTTCATTCAAATCTTTCTTGGAATAAGACTTCAGTGACTATAAGGCAATCCAATCTATACAATATGGTATATTATTTGGCATGGCTTTATACTCTTCCCGTCCATTCATTACACCATGTTTTAGTGACTTTGCTAGCTGCGGCATAAACTACATTCAGATAACTGCATTTCAGATAACAAAGTACATTCAGATTATGCTTCCTTTTGCTCGGCTCTTTCGTGATCTATTTGCTTAAAACACTTTCTGTATACTCTTAATGTAAGAACGCCCATTATTATAGTTTAAACCCTCACTTCTGCAGAGCAGCAGTCCAGTTATTCACATTAAAATTTCCTAATCCTTTACTGTGTATGTCGAGGTACAGTTGAACATATGCTAGGCAATATTCCAAATATTCGGCCATGTACAATAGACATGATCTACATTCATATTTGTTCTATCTCGGGTACAAATTTTAACAAAACAGTTAAAAACAATACTTGAAAAAACTTAAAATTAAAAAAAAAACACCAAAGAGGTTAGGAACCAGGAGGAAAGTAAGGCTAAAAATGTCCTATTGGTTGACTAGGACGGAAGGAAATAACAGTCGGACAGAAATTCAGAGGTAAGCATGTGGCCTCTAGGAGAGAGCACTACCTCAAGGAAACTCACTTCACCGGAAGCCAAAAAGGAGGGAGTAAAAAGAACCAGGGAAGCGGCGTGCAGGCCCGCATAGTCGGCATCTGTCCGGAAGAGGTGCCCACACATGAAAGGTGAGAGTTCTGCTTCGAGAAACTAGAATCTCGAGTTGCTGGGCGGCCGGGGCCCTCAGACGCCACCCTGGAAAACACACGCCCTAGACCGGCTGCTCCGCAGGACCGACGGCCTGAGCGATGCACCTGGCCACACCGGGGGGACAGGGAGGCTCCGCGGGGCAGGGACAGTGGAAAGGACAAGATAAGCACGTGGGAGATGATGAGGGAGGGAGACAGGGAAGGAAGACGCTCGAGTCAATTCAAGTCGAGTCCCAAGTCCGGATAACACATCAGTGCACAAGGCAGAGACAGGGGATCCTTGCCCTCGTGGTGTGGCTCCCAAGATCACTGCGGAGACGCGGCTGCCCCGGGGCCGAGGACGCGGCCGCAGCCCCACTTTCCACGCACGCCGACTCCAGTCCCTCAAGTCACTTCTCCGACGCCGGGCGTAGGTGGCCGCAGGTGGCCACCTGGCCCAACCAATGTGGACCTCCTCCCGGAACCCCCGGCCCAGGACGGTCCCCTTGGTGCTCACCGAATCCTTTAATGAGCTCGGTGAAGACCCCGGGGTCGCTTTCCATGAGACACCACTCCCCGGCATTGCTCGCCATGGCCCGGGCCACACACGCCGCCCCACTCCACCTCGTGCTCTCCGAAGCCCCCCAAAGCACCAGCTGCCACCGGCCGCGGAGCTCAGCAAAACCCGCCGCCGAGCGTCAACCCCACGTCACCCCGCCTACTTCCCGACAGCCTCCGGGCGCCGTCACCTGCAGCGCGACGGAGCCCAGAAAGACGTTCCAGCCACCCGGGAGACGTCGAAACTCCTCCTCCTCCTCAGCCTCTCAGGATCCGTAGAGCGTCCTCCGCCCGCCCGGCCGGAGAAGGGGCGGGGCTTCGGAGCGCCGATGGGAGGCACATCCGGGACCCTTGGCACTCCAGCGCTGGGGCGGGGCGGTGGGAGGGGCGGGGCCAGGGAAGGGGCGGGGCTCGCTCGACCTGGACCTGGAGCTGTCCTCGCCCTTTCTGGCCGCCGCCTCTTCCCCGCGCTGCGCAGGACTTCTGCTTTAGGCGCGGCGCGCGGGTCCTGAGCATCGGCTTCCAGGCACAGGTGGGTCGGCGGAGGCCGACTGTGGGGCGGGGGAAGCGGGTTTTGTGCGGTCCGAGCGATCCTGGGCACTGGAGGTCTGGCTGGTGCGCACTCTCTTCCCACCGGCATCCCAGGATCAGAGGCCGGGCAAAGCCTTCGCCGCCGCCTCTGAGCTGCGGGGCAGCAGGACCGATTTCGCGTCAGGACATTTCGGGCCTGGCCCGGTTGCTCCAGAGGGTGGGTGGGGTCTTGGGGAACCCAGGACGACTCTGCTGCTTGCAAAGCTCCTGGCGGGCGGACGTGCCAAGGCCCCTTTTCACTTTCTCCCCCTCCTCCTGCGGCTTTCGTACAGAGGCGTTGTCTCGGATACGGGTTTGGAAAAGAGCTTTGTGGGAAAACGGAAAGCGAATTTCTCTTAGAGGAATTTATTATTCGTCCTAAAAGATTTGCCCTAAAAGTCCAAAGGAATAAGAGACTCATGTATCAGTGCCTTACGGAGAAATTACCTCCCCCCACCCTTTAATATAGTGCATTGCTTTAAAAACCTTTGAAATGTTTCTGGTGTATTAAGCAAAAATGGCTACTTTCAATTAATACTTCTCATTCATCGAACTCCTACAGAGTGCCGTGGTGTTAAGATGGTTTTAAAGAGTATTAGTTACTCAGCATTTCTTAAAAGCTTGTTCCAAGGAAGGCTTTTGCCTTATAGAGGAAAAAATACTGCTCAGAGCGTACTACCATGGTGACATTTTGCCACAGTCCTCAATACTTTTTATTGCATCGCCCTTGAGACACTTGTTTTCATTACCTTTGTGTATACCTATTTGAACTTGTGACCCTAGTTTTTGTAATGTAGTAAGTATAACTTCATAACTGTAAATTACCCCTAGCTTCCATTTAAAAGAAACTGCACATTTGCTTGACTTCTCAGGGTAAAAAAAAGTTAGCATTTTCAAATAACAGATGATTGAGAGGTATTGATTTCATAGATGTGTAGATTGAAGGAAAATACAGGAATCTTTGTATTAGTAATAGTAAAAAATTATATTGTGGTTTGGATGTTCCAAACTTGAAGCACAAGTGCTATGACACCAGTATTTTACTAGTGTCACCAATTTTACATTTCCAAGTTAAAAGAGCTAACAACATATAGAACAACACATCACTGGTTAACCTTATAGATAAGATCAAGTGTAAGATACTCAAAATCTTGTCATGTTTTTTTTTTTTAACAAAAGCTCTACTTGATAGAGATTTGATAAAATTTCAACTAGTATAAATTCTGGAGGCTGCTGTGTTTAAAAAAAGCTTAGGACAACTCTAAGAAGAATTAGCTTTTTTTTTTTTTTATTAGTTCAAATTAGGAACAAGCTTGCTTCACATGCCAATCCCTTCTTCTTCTCCCTCTCCCTTCCCTCCCCCCAGCCCTCCCCCCAGAAGAATTAGCGTTATTCTTGTTGTTGGTGTAGATTTTCAACACTTGATAACATAGGAGTAGGTTACCAGATAACCAGACTTTGATTTGCCTCATTGCCCAGCTGCCTTCTAAACCACTGGATGGGAGCTTAAGTTTAGAGAAAGAGGACACTGGCCTTTTGAAGAAAGAGGAAATTAAGCTGTTAGTTGATGGCTGTCTTGAAATTGTCTTGGGGCTCAGGATGAGTCACCTCATTAGTATTACTAAGATACTCCTAACAGTTGGTACATTCCAAGGGATTTTGAAACTATCAGGAACCATTGTATCAGCATGTCCTATAACATTGCCAATTTTAAAGTAATCTCTATTTCAGCACTTAGTGACAAGAAGGAGAATATATAGCTTGAAATATACTGCCATTCAATTCTCTATATTTAAATATATGTATAGTAAAGAAGTGCTGTAGGTGGCCTGGTCACCAGCACTGCAAGGTGCAATTTTAAGATGCCTGATCTGCAGCCTAAAGAAGTTCTCTTCAGAGACCTCTGCCCAAATGTAGCTGAGACCCTCTGACTTGCATTGCATAAGACAGTTTCCAGATGAGTCTGAAGCCATGTTGGTTATTGTAGTCCATGGACATCATAGCTAGTTGCTTCCCTCTCTTGGAAGCTTGCATGGTGTCTTCTGGTGTCATGAAAGCTAGTCCTCGAGGAGGCTTTCAGGTCAGATCCAGTTTGGGCCCTCTTGCTCATGTGTCTAAAATATGGATGTCTTCAGCATAAAGACTTACCTTCCAGCTCTGGGAGGCAACTACAGACAGCAGCAATAGCCTATAATTTTGGGGGCTCTCTTAGACAATGTTGACCAACAACTCAAAAGGGGACTTCTCACACCTACTGTTGGAGTTTTTTGTTAGATGGTCTCTGGGTCTTGGGGGAAGCATTGTCGGCCCAGGTAGATAAATTTTATTTAAAACTACATATATATACCCAGATTTCTATACATTATGTAATTTTAGGTCAATAGGTAATATGATTCCTTATGACTTTTTCAGATATCCATGTTATTTTACCGTCCTTCCTCATATTGACCTCCCTCCCCACTTCTAATTAGAGTCCCCACCACCACACTTTTTCACATTTAGGTCTTTGATCTATTTTAATTTAGTTGTGCAAGGTGGTACAGGATTAATTTCATTCTTCAAGTGAACATCTAGTTTTCACAGCATCCTTTGTTGAAGATGCTGTCTTTTCTCCAGTGTATATTTTTGACAACTTTGTCAAATATTAGAAGTCTACAGTTATGAGTCCATATTTAGGTCTGTTTTCATCCTTGTACCATTTTAATAAGTTATTATTTTTATTTTATTACTATGTCTCTGTAATATATCTCCAGTTCTTAAATGGTAAGCTCTTCAACCTTGTTCTTTTTGCTCAGAATTGTTTGCGTTGTCCAGGGACTTAATCAGTCCATCAGACTATTTACACACACACACACACACACACAAAGAAAAAAGATAGAAAGACAGGTTAGACTCTGGGCATTAACTATAAGAGCTAGTTAGTAAGGATTATTCCACAGCAATTAACAAAGACTTTGGAGTTTTGTAATAGTAACTGTATGGGTGATTGATGTAGCTTTTAAAATTTTATTACTCAGAAGACATAATTAATAATTAGATTTAAAGATTAAGTAATCGAAGCTTAAAATTAAAAATAAGCTAGTTTGCTCATTGCTTTTAAAGAAATTCCTTTTGTAAATAAAATTGTGTAGTAGTTGATGAAGTACAGTTTTCACTCTTATTGATGAGAATTGAGTTACTGATAAGTTTAAAATCAAAGGTTATAAGTGTGTGTGTGTGTGTGTGTGTGTGTGTGTCTGTGTGTGTGTGTGTCTGTGTGTATGTGTGTGTGTGTGTGTGTGTGTGTGTGTGTGTGTGTGTGTGTGTGTGTGTGTGTGTCTGTGTGTGTCTTGACCTTAAGGATTAGCCATTAGCTATTTCAATGCTCTCATTTAAGGTAGGGCTCAACAATCAAAGTATGGTTCTTTGAAGGGAGTCTTGAAATGTTTTGGTTAGTTGTAAAAGCTCCTGACTTTTGACCAATGAGAGATGTAAGTCAGATCATAGGAGCTGGGGATTCCTTTGCTTTTTCATGTCTCTGTAATTTTCCTTTCAGTGCCTTTCTGTCTTTCCTCTCTCTGGTTTGTTTTGGTTTTTCAAGATAGGTCACTCTGTAGCTTTGGAGCCTGTCCTGGCACTTGCTCTATAGACCAGACTGCCCTCCAACTCACTGAGATCCACCTGCCTCTGCCTCCCAAGTGCTGAGATTAAAGACATGCACCACCATGGCCCGGCCTGTGCCACTGTTTTATGTTGTACCCTGGAAAGTAAGTCAGAGAGACATACAAAAACCTAAGCCATTTATGCTGAAGAAATACTGGAGGAGCACATCTTTTTGGCTGTCTTTGAAATAATTAGCAAAGGAAAGAGTCCATTGATAAATTAGTTATGTCAAAAGATAAAATTACAACAAATTTTAAAGTATCGCTCTTCTTTTATTTACAATTCTAGAATTGGGCAATACCTTATTCTATAAAGTATAATAGTTTCATTGCACATTGGCAAAGCAGGGATCTTTGAAGGTAAGATGCCTGGTTAGCATCAGTTTACTTTTTTTTAGAATTAAATTAGGAGGGACTTCCTTGTTGACCCAGATAGATTAGCAGTTCCTGTTTTCCTGGAGGTCTTTTGGAGGATCTGTTCGGTCCCTTAAAACTGGTTTGATTTATAGCATCTAGCACATAATCACGATGTAGTCACTAGTTTGGTCTAGTCTGTTGAAGAGTATTGCAGACTTCAGAATGAGATAATGCACTCTCCTAAGTTGTATTTACATTTAAAGTACTAGAAGTACCTTTGGTGGCAGACACCTGTAATCTCAGTCCATGAAAAGCCAAAGCAAAAGTATTGCATGCACCGGGCCAACCTGGTCAGCGAGAGCACAGGAAAACTTAACGGAGAAATACTGATCTCTGTTGACATTTTTGCCCAGTTCTTTTTAGTTTACCTTTTCTTCTTGATTGTCTTTCCTACATAATATATTTAGAATGAAGCAGTGGTGGCACACTCTTTTAATCCCAGCACTCAGGAGGCAGAGGAAGGCAGATAGATCTCTAAGTTCCAGAATGGCCTAGACTCATAGAGAGTTCCAGGACACCCAGGGTAACATCGAGAGGTTTTGTCTCAAAAAAAAAAAAAAAAAAACTGGCAGGAGAAAGTGCGAACACCTTTAGTCCCAGCACTCGGGATCTCTGTGAGGTCAAGGCCAGCATGGTCTACAGAGTGAGTGCCAGGACAGGCTCCAAAGCAATACAGAGAAACCCTGTCTCAAAAACCAAAAAAAAAAAAAAAAAAAAAAAAACAACCTTTAGTTTATTAGAAGAATTTATCATAAAAAATTGTAGTAGTAAATTTTTCATCATAAATGTTGAGGCTTTTTCAAAAGAAGTGAAATACAGAAAAGAAAATCCACTGCAGCATTTCAATTAGGAAAATCGATGTTGATGCTATTTAGTTTTCCTTTAATGTCTATTATTCCTTACTTAGCTGTGATGTTCTAGATGTAGAAGTAAGATTTTAACATAAAACCCAGGCCTTGTTCTCCTAGAAACCAGTGATGTATACATAGATAAGCTTGGGATGAATAACAGAAGGAAAAGAATGGGAAAGATCTATTTTGAAATTTGGGCTCATATCTTTAAATCTCACCATTTGAACTTTGGGGGAGGAAAGGAGAAATAGTAGAATAATGTAATACTAAATATCATGTCAGTGTTACTCCTCTAACATATGTGAGTAAGCTGGAGTAGACAACTTGGAATATGATTGTAGTATTTTTGTGAAAACTAAGAAGAGGTTAGTAATGGAAAGATCAAAGGATAAGGATTTCTATTTGCAGTTGCTAGTCCTGGAAATGCTCTCCCACCTTTTAAAAATTTTTGGCAAACTAAGTAGGGGATAAGATAGCAAGCAGTAAAGGTGTTAAGCACCGGGAATTACAGCCTGTCCTCTATAACTATAAAACCTTCCCTATTCCCTAATGTGGTCACAATCTCTGCGACTACATGAGCCCAGCCCTACACTTGCCCTAACATAGGCAGCTCTGTACGTTTTATTTGAAATGTTGACTCTGATATTTCCAATGTAAATTATACTCAATGTCCCCTTTGTCACACACAGAATGTAGGACTCCCCAGTTCCCTGTGTGCATATCCCTATGCCATTGTTTGCTGTGTGATGTCCCTAGCTACTTGGCTTCCCCACCTACCGTGTGGAATTCTGCATTTTCTGCCAGAAGGGAATTTCTTCATTTCTCATCTCTCGGAGCTCTGTTTCTTAGCACATCTTTCACCCTCAGAAAGAAGGAGCTGTCTCGCTTTTGTCATCCATGGGCCAATTTCAAACTCAATGTTGTAACCTTTCCTGTCCTGTTTCTTTTAGGAGTTTCACTTGCTGTTATCCCGTTTCTGTTGTCTCCCATTCTCCAGGCTGACTGCTTCAGCACTAACCTCAATATCACACTCCCAAAGACAACAAGAAAGTTTTCTTCTCGGTTGTAGCTTTTGTCGTACCTTCCTTTCCAGCTTACAACTGTGCTTCTGTAAAGAGAACAAATCTGTGAAGTTGCTTCCTACTGCGTAGTCTCCTGTCCTCACTGGACTCAGCCGCTGTCTGTCACTCTACTGCACTTGATTCGCTAGTTACTTCTGTTTTCCAGGCCACTGCAGTGGTCATTCCCATCATTATTTGATTGTAGATGACATTGTCAACCATTATTTCCCTGAAATCCTCTTCCCTGTGGTTCCTTGTGAGGGCAGGGTTAGAATGGAGACCAGACATGCACAGTTCTGAGGGAGCTGACTTTTCTTAAGGTTGGCTATAGTTGCTCCCTTTTTGTCCTTATCTGGACCTACTTGATTAATATATTGTATAATTAATTTTTAATAATATAGTGTATAGTTCATACATTGTATAATAAATAATTGGACATAATATATTATACCTCAAAATTAATTGTTGTTTGTGATCATTATACTGCTTGCTTATTTTTTTTTTGAAAAATTGGGATTTCTCTAGATTATAAAAAATATCTGAGTAGATAATAAAAGTTTTAAATCATAAGCAAGGTCTTAACTCTGAGTCACTATTGGATGGCCATGTGATTTTTGAGTGTTTTTTTTTTCCTATTTTCTACCTTTTCTAATTTTTCTTGATGTTTTACTGAGAAAAACTGAACTCAAAAGATGTCTTTAAATTTAAAAGACTCATAACATTTCAATAAGCAGAGATTTACTATTGTTGCCTTTATAAAACATATTGACTCCATTTAATTGTAATGACACTTCACCTTTTTGATAGGTTTCCCAAAGGAGAAGGAAGATGGAAGAGTCTGCAAACCAGTTGCAGCCACTGAGTGAGAGCCAAGTAGCCAACTCTGAGGGCGGATACGTATGGCAGGTCACAGACATGAACCGACTGCACCGCTTCTTGTGTTTTGGTTCTGAAGGTGGCACCTACTATATCAAAGAACAGAAGCTAGGTCTTGAAAATGCTGAAGCCTTAATTAGATTGATTGAAGACGGCAGAGGATGTGAAGTGATACAGGAAATCAAGTCATTTAGTCAGGAAGGCAGAACTGCCAAACAAGAGCCATTGCTGTTTGCCCTTGCCATTTGTTCCCAGTGTTCAGACATAAAGACAAAACAAGCAGCATTTAAAGCTGTTCCTGAAGTTTGCCGCATCCCAACCCATCTCTTCACTTTTATCCAGTTTAAGAAAGATCTGAAGCAAAGCATGAAATGTGGTATGTGGGGCCGTGCCCTCCGGAAGGCTGTTGCAGACTGGTATAATGAAAAAGGTGGCATGGCCATTGCCCTGGCAGTAACAAAGTATAAGCAAAGAAATGGCTGGTCTCACAAAGATCTCTTAAGACTGTCACATCTTAAACCTTCCAGTGAAGGTAAGCATAAGATTTTCCTAATGGGTAGTAAGGCATAGGTGATGGATAAATAGCAAAATTTCATTTCATTTTCTAGAATTAGCTTTCACTCACAAAACATAATGCTGTTTAATTAATCCAGACATTTAAAACCAGCTTGAAAGTAAAGACCTACCATCGGTAATCCAGACATTGATAATCAAAGTTTGGACATGCTGGTTTTATACTTTGAGTTATTAATATTTAGGGTTTAATTTCCCTTTTAAGAAAGATTAGTAATTACTGTATTGCGACTAACTTTTCAAATCCCTTTCCACAGACACTTTCATACATTAATGTCCCCAGTGTCTAGTTCAGCATAGCCTTCACGATCCATGACAGACAGATTTTAACAGGAGAGGGGAAGAGTAACGGTCTAGAGCAGTGCAGTTTTGCTATCCGCCACCTGCTGTCCCAAAGATCTATGCTTACTAAGCCTGAGATCTGCCTGCCATTGCCTCCCGAGTGCTGGGATTAAAGAGGTGGGCCACCGATGCCTTATTTAGAAGAGATTTTTATGTGAAGCATTAAGCTTTGTCTTAAATCTGTAAAACAATAAATTATGACGGGTGGTGGCACATGCCTTTAATCCTAGCACTCGGGAGAGGCAGTCAGATCTCAGTGAATTTAGTCCACCTGGCCTATAAAGTGAGTTCTAGGACAGCCAGGACTGTTTGTTAGACAGAAAAACCCTGTCTCAAAAAAACCAAAATAAAATAACAAGTTACAATACTGTAGAAATTCTTAGATATATAAGTATTAACTTTTAATTGAATTACCTAATTGGTAATTCAAAAATAGCACATAGGCTGGCTCAGTTTTACTTAGAGATATGTTTCATTTAGCCTATAAAAATATTTTAAGAAAAACTTAAGTATTGTCAGTATATTGAAAGGTCATAAGACTTCATATAAAAATCTGCATTCTGACATGCCTTCAGATCAGCTGGCTTTGGTGCTAGAGTTGAACCTAAGGCCTCGTACATGGTAGGCAAGTCCTCTCTGTAAAGCACTAAGCTACATCCCCATCCTTTTATTCTTATTATTCATTCATCCATTTTACGCTTCCAAGCATTACACAGACCTAAGCTATTCATATATGAGGTAAATTCCCTACTACTGAGCTATATCTCCCATCCTCTGAACTTTCTTTTGAAGCTAGGCCTCACTAAATTGCCCAGGCTGGCCTTGAACTCAAGATCCTCCTGCCTCAACCTCTAAGGAGCTGGAATTAGAGGCCTGGCTCAAGACTTCTTGAAAGCCCTTTTGTGTTGCTGTTTTTGTATTTGGCAGCACTAAATCAGTGTGTGTCAGTTGATGCTCTCTGGCCGCCACAGTCCTAATGGTTTTTAGATCCCCATGGCCTGTTTCTGTATTTTACCTGAATTTGTCAAACTCTACCCTGGCATAATTTAACTAAGAGGTTAAGAGGTAGAAAGATTACAGTTTATCCAAAGTATACATTAAGGAATGGAAAAAGAAACTTATTGTTGGAGTGGTTTAGACCAAGAGTGAGCCCAAATTTGAATTCTCCACTTCTCTCCCTGTCTTCCTTCAGTCTAGTTTCTGGTCTGTGGCCTGTTTTCTGTCTGTAGGTTATCTCAAATCTGTTCCTATTAGCTGTCCTGACAAAGGACTTTGCTCTTTATTTGTTGAATAGCACAGAAAGCATGGTCTGGGAAAGGCATGAGGGATACTTTTCTATAAAAACCTTTAACAGGGTTTACAAGGGAAGAAGTTACTTTGCTGAACCACACTGACCAAAATAGCTCTTAAAACCAGCACAGGTGTTACCAACCTATGTCCATGTGTTGCTTCCAACAGTTATGAGATACTTTCTGTTTTAAGTTGCCTTAAACGTATGTAATTACCACAACACACACACACACACACATAAATACATTGGTCTTGGTCAGGAACATGGAAAAGTACATACTTTAAGATTTGCTTATGTTATAAAAGCTGATTACTTAGGAAATCCAAGGCATAGTAAAGTTGGTAGGATAGCAGGTTGAGTACATAGTTTTAAATGATCTCAAGGTGTATTAAATCGGTTTCAAGGTCTGACAAAAGTTCCGCCTCTTCAAATGCAAGAGGTGTTTTCAGCAAAAGATGTTACCAGAAACAAACTATAGGCTACAACTCAGATTTTCTCACTTCAAACCTCTTTTTACTATTAAAAAAAATGGTAAAAGGAATGCACAAGTTATTTTCCTTTTTTAAAATATTGGATTGGACCAGGCAGTGATGATGCCTGCCTTTAATCCCAGCACTTGGGAGGCAGAGGCAGGCAAATCTCTGAGTTTGAGGCCAGCTTGGTCTACACAATGAGTTCCAGGACAGCCAGGACTGTTTCACAGAGAAACCCTGTCTCAAAAAACCAAAAATGTGTGTGTGTGTGTGTGTGTGTATCTATGTACATATGTATATATTGGATTGGGCTTATAATAATTTCTGGTGTTAAACAGTTTAATACCTGTTTCCACTTAATCACTACTGTTCATAAATCCATATTTATCCAGAAGCAAAGGAAAATCAGTATGATAACCATTGGAATAGATCTGTTCTCTAATTGAGGTTATGGATGTGAAATAGACACTGTCTGCAAAGTTTATAATTTCAGTATGTCAGAAGAGCCTCTGTAGTACAATTGGCTTAAACTATAGACGGATTCCCCCTACCACCACATATTTAGACAGTAATGGTGTGTTTAAAAAAAAAAAAAAGACTCATTTCATTTGCTCATGTGGCAGAATATAACATCCCACTTTAAGGTAGTCAGCTGCTGTCTTTTTAGTTAAGCTGATCATGTTCATTCTATTTTCACTAATCCTACTTGCCTTTTCAATTCTTTATCTTATTAAAGGCCTTGCTGTTGTAACCAAATATATTACAAAGGGCTGGAAGGAAGTCCATGAACTGTATAGAGAAAAAGCACTTTCTGTGGAGACTGAAAAACTATTGAAGTATCTGGAGGCTGTGGAGAAAGTGAAGCGAACAAAAGATGAGCTGGAAGTCATTCATCTAATTGAAGAACACCAGTTAGTTAGGGAACATCTGCTCACAAATCACTTGAAGTCTAAAGAGGTAAGTTCCTTTGAAAAGAGAAACCTCAGGTTTCAGACCCAGGGTTCAATCCCCAGCCCCTCCAAAACAAGAGAAGGGGCTAGGGAGATGACTCAGTATTTACAGCATTTAATGAACAGGCAAGAGGACCAGCTAGTGTTCATGTGGCAGGTGGAAACAGAGATGGAAAACCAGAGCAAGGTAACTAGCAAGACTAGCCAAATCTCACTTCCAGGAGCATCGACTTGGACTGAGAGACCCTGACTCAAAAATAACAGTGAGATGCTAGTAAGGAAGATTCCCAGCATCAACATCAGGCCCTTTCTCTCTCTCTCTCTCTCTCTCTCTCTCTCTCTCTCTCTCTCTCTCTCTCTCTCTCTCTCTGTCTGTCACACACACACACACACACACACACACACACACACCAGAGAGAGAGAATCCAAACATATCTTTAAAGTGATGCTTATTAAAAATATTCAACATAACCAGGCAGTCTTTAATCCCAGCACTTCAGAGGCAGATCTCTGAGTTTGAGGCCAGCCTGGTCTACAAGCAAATTCCAGAGCTGTTACACAGAGAAACTCTGTCTCAAAAAAATAAATAAAATAAAGAAGATTCAATGTTAACGTGATACCTGTATTTTCTCTACAAAACCTTCAGTTTCTTTTTGATAAGTCTCTGATCAATTGATTTGCATTCTGGAAGTACTTTAAACCCTAAGTAAATACTTTACAGAATATACTGTTAATGTGGTTGATTTAGCTATGTTACATTGACTCATTTCCCCTTCATTCTTTACATTTCTAGCTATGCTATTCACCTTTTTTTGTTCCTTTCTCTCCTTGTAGGTATGGAAGGCTTTGTTACAAGAAATGCCCCTTACTGCACTACTGAGGAATCTGGGAAAGATGACCGCTAATTCAGTGCTTGAACCAGGAAATTCTGAAGTATCTTTAGTATGTGAAAAACTATGCAATGAAAAATTGCTCAAAAAGGTATGTGAGGCCCATGACTTGGTTAGCTGAAGAAATTGGCTCTCAAGTGATCTAAGACAGCGCTCATGACAAGTTGCGTTTAATTCTTAAATCTAAGTTTAATATTTGTTCTTCCTTTAGGAAGTGTCTTTATTACTTATAGTAATATAAAACTCTGAAGACTCATAATTGTTATTTTTACTTAAAGTTGGCCACTACCTTCTGTCTGTCTTATTTCTAGGCTCGTATACATCCATTTCATGTTCTAATTGCATTAGAAACCTACAGAACAGGCCATGGACTCAGAGGTAAACTGAAGTGGACTCCCGATAAAGAAATTTTGCAAGCATTGGACACTGCTTTTTATAAAACATTTAAGGTAATAGTTTTATTTTATTTATTTAAAAAAGACTTAGGGATTAATATATTTTATAAAAACACATTTTAATGGTAATAATAATAGTTTTTCCAGTGTAAAGTATATATGCATGGATTATTCATAATTGGTATGCAGATGGCTGCAAAACTGATATTGTAAATTTATAAGTAATTCTTACTACTCTGAGTAGCAGCTACTTATCCCAAGATCATTTTAATAGATTTTAAGGTCATATTGATAAACTACTGAATTTGAGAATTTGCATTTCTGTGGGTTCCTTCAACTTAGTAGTCCTTTTTAATTCCATTGCTAATTGAGAGCTGAGTCTCAGTCTCAATAATCAGGTTTTCAAAATGGAAATCAGAGCTATAAGTTAAAAATTTTTTATTACAAAGATTTCTGGATACACCACAAAACCTAACATCCAAATTGAGTAGCAAACTAAAAGCATTATGCATAATCAATAGGGGACATTTATGTGACACACACACACATAATAGTGTCAGTTGATGTGTAAATAGCATTTGACAAAATGTAATAATAAAAACCAAAATAAAAATCAAGAAATTACTTAATAAATAGAAGTTGATTTCTCACCATAATTAAGCTTATATTAAAAAAAAAATCATAAGTATCATCATACTCAGATAAAACGGCAAAAGCCTTTTCCTTAAGACCAAGAATAAGGGTGGCTACTTTTCCTACTTCAATGCCATGTAGTACAGAGAATTGTGGTAATTTTATAAGAAAAAAAGCCTAATTAGCATGCTCATTATTCTATGTAGAAAACCCTAAGGGATTCACACATAAGCCGTGTTAGAGTTAGAAGAATTCAGCAGACTTGCAGGTTATAAAGCAATGCATTAAACACACACCACACCACACCACACCACACACACACACACACACACACACACACACACACACACACTAGTTGGACCAGGTTTGGTGGTACAGATCTGTAATCCTAACTCTTGAGTAGTAGAAGTAACAGTCAAGTCAGAGCCACATTCCCCAACACCATAAGTTCAAGGCCATCGTGGGCTACATGAGACCCTGTCTCGAAAAACTAGGGGAAAAAGTATGTAAATAATAAATCAGTTCTGTACAATAGTGATAAACAAATTTGAAAAGGAAATTAAGAAGATACTAGTATTTAAAATAACAGTAGAAGAAAGACTAAGACAATGTGAAGAGAATAGGGCAATCCAAAGCGATATATATATATATATTTTGAAGTCCCAAATGGCATGTTTTGCAGAAAATTAAAAATCCATATAATAAAATCCCAAGTGACTCCAAATAACCAAAACAATCTTGAAAAGCAAATTTGCAAAACTAACACATCTGGATTTCAAAACTCAACTACAATGCAGCAGTAACCAGAGCACTATGCTACTATTACAAGGACAGACAGAATGACCAAAGGAATAAAACAAGAGTCTGTAAACAAACTGACCCATTTGGATGATTGATGTTAATTCTCAAAGGACAATTTTCAAAAATTGTCCTGTTAAAAACTGCACATTTACATACAGAAGGAGCAAAACGGATCATTTTCTTACAGCATATAAAAAAATATTTCAGAAGAGACCAATGGCTTAACTTTAGGAGCTAGAAAAAAAAAGAAAAATAAAATACAGGTGATAACAACTAAATAAATTGAACTTCAAAATTTGAAACTTGTAACTAGGCAGTGGTAGCACACCTCTTTAATCCCTAGCACTTCAGAGGCAGAGGCAGGCAAATCTTTGAGTTTTGAGGCCAGCCTGGCTGCAAAGTGAGTTCCAGTATGGCCAGAGTTACACAGAAAAACCCTGTATCAAAAAAAGAATGGAAGGAAGGAAGGAAGGAAGGAAGGAAGGAAGGAAGGAAGGAAGGAAGGAAGGAAGGAAAAGAAACAAAACTTGTGTGCATCATAGAGTGTTTTGAAGAAAGTCGGAAAAGATGGGATGGAAAAGCTGCATGATGGGAGAAAATATTTGCAGATTATATATCTGAAAAGGGTTTAATATCCACAAACTGCTGCTCAGTAGTGTAATTACAAGTCAGTTTAATAATGGGCCTAGGCCCTGCCCCAAATGACTTGACAAACTTTGGTGATTGCCCATGGAAGGCCTCACCCTCCCTGGGGATCAGAGTGGGGATGGGAGGCTGGGAGGGAGAGGAAAATGGGATTGGTATGTAAAATAAGAAAGTTTCTAATTTAAATAAAAATTTATAATTTTAAAAAAGGAATATGATTTCTTTTTTTTCTTTTTCTTAATCGTTTTACAATTCCTGACTTTTTCATGACTATTTTGTTTTCTTTTTAGACGGTTGAGCCGACTGGGAAGCGTTTCTTGCTAGCTGTTGATGTCAGTGCTTCCATGAACCAGAGGGTTTTGGGTAATATACTCAATGCTAGTACTGTTGCTGCCGCAATGTGCATGGTGAGATCCCCTACAACAATCCCACACCCCTAAAATGTAGTTAAAGTAAAACTGTAGAGGTAAACAGCATCAAGAATTAGTTTTTCAGGGCAAGAGAGTTGGCTCAACAGTTAAGAGCACTGCCTACTCTTCCAGAGGATCCAGGTTCAATTCCCAGCAAGCACATAGCAGCTTCCAACGCCTATAACTACAGTTCCAAGGGATCCAGCACCCTCAGAACAGACATACATTAAAACAAAATACCAGTACACATAAAACAAAAACAAAATAAAATATTAATTTTTTTACTTATGTTTTTTTGGTTTCTGTTTTTCAAGGCAGGGTTTCTCTGTGTAGCTTTGGGGCCTGTCCTGGAACTTGCTTTGTAGACCAACCAGGCTAGCCTCAAACTCAGAGATCTGCCTGCCTCTGCCTCCCAAGTGCCACCACCACCTAGCATCACTTATTTTTTCATTTCACTTAATTACATTGACCATTTTATATCTAAAGACAAGTTTATAAGGCAAAGTTTTAACTATACAGAAAATGTGCGTGTAAAGAACAATCAGAATTGTGTTGCCAAATTTTATAGCAAGATTGAATGTTATGAGTATTTGTAAAAGTAGGTAATAATATGCTTAGCAGGGTGGGGGGTCATGTTTAAAAGCTCAAGAAACTAGTGATAGGCATTGGGGAGGTTCAGGTCTCGACCATGCTTCTATTACTACATAGCAAGAAAGCCTTCTTCACTTCTGTGCCTTTATTCCTAGTTTAGTAAAATTGGAAGTGTGTGTGTGTGTGTGTGTGTGTGTGTGTGTGTGTGTGTGTGTGTGTGTTAACTTCAGAGGATGCTGTAAATACTAGTTTCTCAGAGATTTTTTTGAGTTCATCCTTTTCATTTGTTTTCATTTATGGATTGCATTGGGGGAGGGGGACCCCCAGAGGATAACTTAAGCAGTCATTCTGTACTTCCACCGTGGGAATTCCAGGGATTGAATTCAGATTGTCGGGTGGCTAGCACCTTTGCCCACTGAGCTATCTCACCAGCCATGAAAAGTGCTGTGACTCTGTATTCTGAACACAAAAATGCAAGTTTATGAACAATAAGCACCATAGTGTTTCTTTCAGAGATGAAGTTCTATAAGCCTTTAAGAGACTATAATTATTTCAGTGTGTTGAAAACTGTTCTCACTGCATTTTACAGGTGGTCACACGAACAGAAAAAGAGTCTTCAATAGTTGCTTTTGCATGTGATATGGTTCCGTTTCCTGTGACTACAGACATGACCTTACAGCAGGTTTTAACAGCTATGAATAAAGTAAGACACTGTTTTGTTAACACATCCTGTAATTTTTTACTTGGGGCATACATATGTATAACATCTATAAGAAGAAATTGTTCATCTCATAGCAAGCATAATCAGAAATATACATATGTACAGGCACGATGAAGCCTCAATACTGGTTTTACATAAAGTGGTGCTCTAAAAATTAGAGCTTTTATGTATTCATTTATAGACATCTAATGGACACTGAGGTGACTTTATTTTACTGCTCTTCCTTTCTTCCTTCCTTCCTTTCTTTCTTTCTTCCTTTCTTTCTCTCTTTTTTTCCTGAATCTCAAGGTTCCAGCCGGTAGCACTGATTGCTCTCTTCCAATGATCTGGGCCCAGAAGACGAACACAGCTGCCGATGTCTTCATTGTATTCACTGATAACGAGACCTATGCTGGACAGGTGCATCCTGCTGTTGCTCTGAGGGAGTACCGAAAGGTAAAACACAAACCTGTTTCACACCAAACAATACTCCATTCCCTTTGAGTAAGTTTTCTTCATTTGTGTAGGAAGCTCAGTGTCAGGTTGACTCAGCAGCACTTGGGAACAAAGGTAGGGCCTCCACACACATCTCCCAGTTCCAGTACTAAATATTAACAAGAATGCCCTTTGCCAGTAGCTTTTGATATGACCTCAGATATTTTTAATGATACATTACATTCCTTGGAAACTTATCACTTGTGAGTTTAACTAAAGAACTACATAAAGTTACAGCACATTTTTCAGTCTGTATTCTAGACTTTATGGGTATATCTGTTTTGATCATTCTCCTTGACAGAAATGTTCTGTTACTGTTCCGTCCATTACAGTAGACACTGATTATTAGGCTGCTGAGTTCAGTGAACATGTGGCTCACATGACTAGGAGGAGAAACAGAACTTGCTATGAAGAACAGTGGGCTTCACAACATAATTTTCCTACCAGCTGTAGCATCATTCGGTGTTCACATCAGATATGTAAATCAACACAGACCCCGTCAGATGTCTGCTGAGTCAAACACTGGGGGCAGGGTTCAGGTTTCTCATGAATGCTTTATTTTTGAGTGCCAAAAAAGGAGGAAATAGTATTTGGACTAAAAGCAGTCTGGATATGTTGTTGGTTGTTTTACTCTTTGGGGGGCCTGCCACCTAGCTCCTCAATAATTACACAGAGGCTTATTCTTTTTTATGAATACCTGGCCTTATCTTGGCTTATTTGTAGCCAGCTTTTAAGTTAACCCATCTACCTTTTGCCCCTGGGCTTTTATCTTTCTATATACTATGTATCTTTCTTTACCTCTTACTCCATTGCTTGTTGTGTAACTAGGGGGCTGACCCCTGGAGTCCTCCTCTCCTTCTCCTTTCATTCCCCAGTCTTTTCTTCCTAGATTTCTCCTATTTATTCTCTCTACCTGCCAGACCCACCTATTTCTCTCTCCTGCCTAAGTATTGGCTGTTAAGTTCTTTATTAGACCAATCATGTGTTTTAAGCAGACAAAGTAACTCAACTTCACAGAGTTAAGCAAATGCAACACATCTTTGCATCATTAAACAAATATTCCATAGCATAAACAAATTAACACATCTTCACCTAATATTCCACAACATGGATGTTAGTGCTAAGTCTCTTCTGATAACTGTGGATCTGAACAAATTGGATAACTGGCATGTCATAGTAGGTAATGGTGCATACTTTTTAGGGTGGATACAACAGTTCTACCCTGTCTCAAAAATAAATTGATCATTAGAACTGGGCAAGGTAGCTTAGCATGTAATCCTAGTACTGAAGAGATGGAGGCAGGGGACTAGAGAGATGGTTCAGTAGCTAAGAGCACGCCCTGCACTTGCAGAGGACCTGAGTTCATATCCCAGCACCTATATTGGGTGGTTCACAACTGTCAGTAACTCCAGGTCCAGGAGATCTGATGCATCTAGCCTCTGTAATCACTGCATCGCACACATACATATTAAAAATAAAGTATTTCAACAAAAGAGTCTGAGGTAGGAAGATCATTGGTTTGAGGGCAGTCTAAGCTACATAAGGAGTTTAAGATTAGCCTGGGCTACAATTATAGTGAGATCCTGTCACAATAAATAAATAAACAAGCAAGGGCTGGAGATGTATTTCCATTGGTAAAGTAGTTTACCATGTGTGAGGCCCTAGGCTCAGAACCCAGCACTGCATCATATTAGGTATAGTGATACAAACCTACAAACCTAGCATTTGAAAGGCAGAGGCACTAGGATCAGGGTCATACTCAGCTGTATACCAAGTTTGAGGCCTGGCTGGGCTAACTGAAATCTGTCTCAAGGAAAGTTTATCAAAACAAAGCCATTAAAATATTTTCTTTCATATAATTATGTATGTATTTGCTTTCCCCTCTATTTTCTGTACAGAAAATGAATATTCCTGCTAAATTGATTGTTTGTGGGATGACATCAAATGGTTTTACCATCGCAGACCCAGATGATAGAGGCATGTTGGATATGTGTGGCTTTGATACTTCGGCTCTGGATGTGATTCGAAATTTCACATTGGATGTCATTTAACCATAAGTACCAGAACGGCCTGAGGGGTCCACTGCTGCAGTGGACTTCACGAAAATCCACAGCTACTTCCCAGCTAAATGCAGTAGTAAAAAGCGTCGTCAGTGTGTGCATGATGGAAGCAGACTTTGCCAAGAGCAGGGAAAGAGGAAAGGAAGGAAAAGCATGTTGAGCCAAAGGTGCATGTACTCAGCTAGCTCTTGAGAAGTCTTCAGGATGCTGTAGCTTTCTCATAGAGAACTTCTTTTACTCGACACTGTAAAATAGAAGTGTTTTACTCCGGTGAATCACACATTTCTACTCAAAGCAGGTGAGATCTAAACGTGTAAGTAGCCTCACATGTCACTTGTTTAAGAAGTGCTTGTTTTCTTAAAGGTTTTCATCGGAACAAGGACAGTTTTTCATAATGTTCAAATCCTCTGAAGTGCACTAGACCATGTGACTGTGATGGAAATGAACCTCATGAGGTAAATTTTTATACCAAGGGTTTTTTTAAAAAACAAAAACAAAAAACTAAAGACACTTGGTAAAACTAAATTATGAATGAGTTTTACAAATTCAGAGTTTTCTAAGATCATATTAACAGCAGCTTTCTTAATCAATGAAAAATGTGTTTTATTTATACTTGTTAAAATCTACTACCATTTGGCCAAAACAACATGGGAAATCCCTAAGGGACTTGTTGAGTTTGAGTAGACTGAGGAATTTGCTTTGTATTCTTGTATTTACTGCCCCAAGTGAAGACATACTTAGTGATTCCCTCTGAGCAACAACAGTGTACATGTACTTAATGCTTTCCTGTTTTCATATTCATAATGAAAACAAAGTGTTTCGTATATTTAAGTCCCCCCTTTTATAATCCTGCTAGTATAACAATTAAAATCTCAACTGTAAAAACATAGTTTTTCCCATACCCCTAAAATACCTTTAACTATTTTTTATATTTTTCTAATAATTAAGTTTATCTGTGATCTTTTATATTTTTGCCCCCTATTCATCTTGTGTCTAATTTCTTCTTTAATAGAAATATAGAAAGTATAGAAGTAATAAAGCAAGCTAGATCCTTCAAGTTCAAAAGCAATTTTTAGAGTACCCAACTATCAACCATGTTTTGTACAAATTAAACTTCTTTTTCACCATACTAACATACATTTTTTTTCTTGAGCAGTCACATTATTTCGTTGGGAGGTTTAGCATGAAAATGGCCTATAGAAAGGCTAGTAGCTTTTCTCCTGATTTTATAATGGTATCTAAGGTAGTTTATACTAAAACTTTAATTTTTTATAGATTCCTTAAATATTAAAGGTTTACTGGGGGCTTATAAAGCCTTCTCTCTTTATATGAAAGGTCAGAAACTAGAAAGTATAGGTTGCATAACCTTATATGTGTTTCGGGGGTGAAGTTTTTACCTGGGGAGGAAAGGGTCTTTGCTATTGTGAAGATTTATATACATATTTTCTTCTCTTTCCTAAGAAAATAAGGCTGTGAAAATAAAAAAAAATGTTCCCTTCAGATAGGTTTCAAGTATTAATAAGGTTTGGTATGTAGCTATTCTTTCAGGAAAATAACAATTTGGTGTTATTAGCAAAGGTAGTGTCACCTCCCACTCCAAACACCATTGCTTCTGCTGCTATTCTGGCTTTAACCTCCATCACGTGGAATTTCACATCTTTACTTCTGATACACTAATATTTCATATTCAAATTTAATTTAAGGTTAAAAACCCTAAAAATTACATGAGAGCTATTTATTGACTTCATTAAACCCAGGATCTAAGTTTTAATATGATCTAACTATTATGAAATGTTATGTGGAGTGTTATACAAATGTTTATTTCTTTTACTTCTGAGCTATTTAGATAGTACTTTTAAGCAAGCAGAATATATCTAGGAGAGAATATTTAATCCGTCAGGGAAATCAGATTAGAGGTGGCCCTTCAACAGTATTTAAGTAGGCCTAATTAAATAGGTTAAGATTGAGACAGAAACCAAGTGTGGTGGCACAAGCCTTATTTCCTTCTCAAATCACAAAGCTTCAGAGTGAAAAGAAACTTTAGATGATTTTTTTTTTTTTTTTTTTTTTTTGAGACAGGGACTCTCTGTGTAACAGCCTTGGCCGTCCTGAAACTCACTCTGTAGACCAGGCTGGCCTCAGACACAGAGATTCTCCTGCCTCTGCCTCCAAAATGCTGGGGTTAAAGGCATGGGCCACCATGCTTACCATAAGGCTAGATGGTTTTGGAGAGGGGTGGCCTAGAAGGCTTGGTCTCTCTAGTTACCATTCTCACTTTTCCTTTCTCATACATAGGAGCATGTTGATTTAGTAAGAAGTATGGTAGAATTATGCAAACTTTTACCTTATTTAGACATTAGGAATTGATGATATGCATGATTGCTTTAGGAAATTGTGAACAACTCTCAAACGCAATTTTGTCTTAATAGCCTATGTTGCTATGTAATATAGCCCCATAGAAAGGCTTTACCTCATTAAGCATAGGATATACTCAAGTGGTAAACAAGTTTTATTTTCCAAATTACCACTAGGGTTACTCTTAAGTAAATGGTATGGAAAATACAGCTTTTAAAAAACAATCTTAAGAAAAGTAAACTTTATTTCCTAGATACTATGTAAATATTTCCAGGATTTAGTTGTTATTAGTAAAACAAACGATAATCTTTTCATCTCACCTTTTTTTTTTTTTTACTAGTAGAAATTCCAGTTATTAACACTATTACTTAGTAACTGTTTTAAGAGTGTTAGGAAGAATATGCTAGTGGGTAAAACATACTTCACCCTTTGGAGGTTCTTCCTTTCTTTCATGTGCTGTGTCATTACAGATCAGTTTAACATATGTGGTAAAATTTTGCTCTCCTACAAATTAGCATATCTTAGTCTTAGATCATAGAAGAACCAGTAGCTTAATATTTATCTAAAATTGAAACAGAAAGGAGACCTTTCAATACAAGATGTCACTGTTCTCTGATTAGAGAAAGAAGAAATATACTCCAAGACAGAACAAGAGCAAAGCTCAGAATCAAAATGACACCATGCTGTTAATAACAAGCACTGGCTTATATTAACCTGTTTAGATAACAAGTCTACAACTGACAAAATACCATTCGGTAGGTTGTTTCTCACTTTTCTAGACTTTGCAAAAAAAAAAAATCATAGCAATGTAAATTTGAGAATATAATGATTTAAGAACCATCTTCAGGATGCAGAGGTCATGAGGGAGCAGAAAGGTTGAGTCAGGTGAAGAATAGAAGAAAGGGTATGTGATAGGTAGGATTTTAGTTGGGGGGTAGGGGAGGAAGGAAGGAAGAAGGGAACTGGGATTGTCATGTAAATCAATCTTGTTTCTAATTCAAGTAAAAAAAAACAATAAAAAAAAAAAAGAATCATCTTCAGAAGCACAGTAAAGGTACATCTAAGCAGGAAATGAAGGCTGAATCATTGTAAGTTCTTGGAGTTATTTTCTTGTGACCTAAAGATATTGTCCCAGGGCCGGCAAGATGTCTTGGTAAAGACACTTGCCACCAAGCCTGACAAATTGCGCTCAGTTCCTGGACCCCCACATGGTAGGAGGAGAAGAACAATTCCTGCAAGTTGTCCTCTGATCACATGTATGCCATGGCATTTGTGTATGTGTATGTGTGTGTAAAAGTGGAAAAAATGAAAGATACTGCAACAGAATTGGTGACTGTGTGGTGGTGCTGAAAAATCTGGTCTTAAATTAGGTTGGTTTTGTTAAGGTACAAATTGTCCTCTTGGAGAAATGTCATATAGCCAGAAGGAAGGGTCAGAAAAGGTGATAGGTTCTTCAGTGAAATGAGCCAATATTAACTCTGAATTTACTGTGTTTTCCTGATACTTGTCCCCTAGTCTCTTGTTTCTTGGAAAATTATTTCACGACCAGTTTTCTCCATTGTAAGTCATCTCACATTTTTGTCTTTTTTCCAGTTTGATCCAATTGGGTAATAAATTGCATGACCAGAAAGACATCCCCATTCAAGTTTGGGAGTAAATCTCTTGCAGATTGTTTTTCATTTTATGTAAATGTAAGAGCATATTTTTCAGGGTTGGAGAGATAGCTCAGTGGTTAAGAGCGCTGGCTACTCTTCCAGAGGTCCTGAGTACAATTCCCAGCACCCACGTGGTGGCTCACAACTATCTGTGGTGGGATTTGATGCCGTCTTCTGCCATAAAGGCATACATGCAGATAGAGCAAAAAATAATAAATAAATCTTTTTTTTTTTTAAGACATTTTTCAGGGTTAGAGAGATGGCTCAGTGGTTAAGAGCACTAACTATTCTTACAGAGGACCCAGGTTTAATTCCCAGCACCCACGTGGTGGCTCACAACTATCTGTGGTGGGATCTGATGCCGTCTTCTGCCATAAAGGCATACATGCAGATAGAGCAAAAAATAATAAATAAATCTTTTTTTTTTTTTAAGACATTTTTCAGGGTTAGAGAGATGGCTCAGTGGTTAAGAGCACTAACTATTCTTACAGAGGACCCAGGTTTAATTTCCAGCACCCACGTGGCTATTCACAATTGTCTGTAACTCCAGCTTTGGGGAATCTTATACCATTATTCAGACATACATAGAGGCAAAACACCAATGCACATGAAAAATAAAAATAAACACTACTAATAAAGTATCTTTCCAAATTACTAAAGTAATGCCTGGATTAATACATCCCTTCTCCAGATCAAGGGAGTTGATACCTTTAGAGGTATTCCAAAAATGTTATGGCCATTCAGTAAGATCAGTTACTCAGGATCTGTTTATAATTATTGATAAGCATTGAAAAGGGAAGTGTTATACTATATAAGCAATTTGATAATTGACAAAAATTTCAGAAAGTGACACCTACATCCTCTTAGTCCCATCATTATAGACTCCAAGTTTACAAAATCTCAACTGAGTGCCCATGCACACATACACATACACTGAGCTTATACTATGAAAAGCCTTACAATGACTTATATTGGCATTCAGTATCTCTCTAATTGGTAATTATTTGCATTCTTGAAAAAAAATCACTGTGAACTTTAAAGTTAACTCTAAAATATTTTTCATATAAAAAACTAGTAATATATCTAAGTGTACTGTCTGAGTAAAATTGTAACAAATGACACACTTTCCCTGAATCCTAAAAATAAGATATATTAGAAAAGTGGAAAGGAAGATGTGCAAGATTCTATTCCTGGATTGTGATTATTTCCAGTGAGCATTTGTAAATATAATGAAGATATCAAAAGCTATTTCTGATCCCAGAGATATTTTTGCCTTTCTGTTTTATTTATCCCTGCCCTTGTGAACACAAGTGAATTTTAATTTTAAAATGTTTGAAGTTCTGTACCTTCTATAAGTTAACAGAATCTAGATTTGAAAAAAGAGAAACTAAATTATCTTCATTTCTGCTAGTTTCACTTTACTGTATATGTGGATTATTTAAAGTAATGGGTTAACAGAAATGAGTGGATTACCATCCTGACTACCTGTAAGTGGTAAATTATATTAGTAAAAACCATTGGATTGAAACTTGTGTCTGAGTGACTGCTTAGGCTTTATTTGAAGTGTAAATTTGAATCCCATTATGACTGAATTAGATTTTAAACTAGATAATGAATGAATACTAATAAACAGTTCTTGTTGCACTGTTCTGAATACAGACTATATATTTGGTACTGTTGGCCAAATAGCTTTTGTAATTTATTTGAGTTATAATTTCATATTAGAAACTTAATAATGAAGAATTCTCCAAAGGAATAAGATGTATGCAGTTGTATTTAAAAAGAACTGCAGCAGGAGTGTTACAGTCTGTTTCTAAACTATCCATTTCCATCATTGGCTAATTGATGGATCTTTCAGGAATCCAGAATAATGTCTGCATGAAATAAATTACAGTTACATAAGAGCCTTAAACTGGACAAAAGGACTCTTTTGACTGCCTTAAAATGTGACTAGCTCTCCTTTCCAGACATGCTAGTTTCTTTAGGGTCTGTTATTTAAGTAATGCCTTACTAGTGTCCTAATGCTTCTAAAGAGTAGAACTTACAGGGTCTTCTAGAGCTTTTAATTTTACATAATGAATGGAAATTTAACTGTTAGGTATTAAACCTGTTTGTACATTAGTAATTTAAACATGAAAGGAATAATCCGCCTATGCTGATGTGTGATAAATACATGACTGCAACATTAGTATATTTGTGGTTAAGGTTTTTTTGGTTGTTTTGTATAACCAGTTATACAGAAACAGGACTTCATGACCATAACATGACCTCGAAGGACCATGTTGCATATTTAACACTGAATGAAAAGTAGTTGTATAAAAGTACAGTTGTATAGTTCCAAACGAACTGCTTTTTAAGGGAAATTTTTGGGGCAAAAGACAAATATTTTGGTTCAAGCCTATGAGCAAACTCATTTAGAGGAATGAATATAATATTAAATCATTGACTCTTGCAATAAAAATATCAGTCCAGTGACTTGTTTCATTGAGTTCACATTTTGTGTTCACTTTGCCTTTAAAAGCAGGGATATCTTAATGAAACTGAAAGAGTGCTTTAAATTGCCATGCTGGTGCTTAAAGATATATTAAGCTTGATTTATAACTAGCTTATATTCCAAGGAAAGGAGCCTGGAGAGGGCAAACAGGCCTTTCTTAGGACTTGTGATTAACTGAAGCTGTCATGTCTTCCAAGTTTGCAATGTAAATAATGTGTAACAATGTAATGTTGCTGTTTTCTAATGAGGAATGGACAAATGCTTCTTTTTATTACATTTATTTCACGATAAAAGTTTTCACCAGTACTTGACTTTTCAAACCGAGCAAAATAACCTATTGCATACAAGTTGATTATCTCTTACATGAGATGCTTGGGGCCACAAGTATTTCAAGATTCTTTTTTCAAATATTGGAATTATTTGCATATGTATACTTTAATACCTGGGACATTCTGTGTGAACCTCATATATGTTATATGAAAACAAATTTGTCTTAATGAAATTGCATTTGACTGTGACTTGTCAATTGGTATGATATGGAACTCTCCATGTGGCATTATGTTAGCACTCTCAAGTTTTCGATTCTGAAGCTTTTTAAAACTTTGGATTTTCACATTAAGGATGTTTAAATAAGTCATTTCAGGTGTGGAGTGAGTGGGCACTACATGAATTGTTTGTCACTGGTTTATTGTAGAATTTGATAGGTGTACCAAATAAATTTTATGCATATCAAATAACTTCTTTCACCTCTTAACATCTGTTGATAAGTAGAGTCCTGGTTTGCAAATTAATTCCTTTTGATGTAATGCTAGACCCCAAGATGTAATCTTTTTTTTTAAGTCATTGAGAATAAAATTCATTACACTTGTTAGGTAAGCACTGGAAGAGTGCATTTCTTTTTAAAATAAAATTATAAATGATAAGACACCCTGTTATCTTTGTTGTTTTTGAGCCTTATATACCTTGTCTAAGAACAGTTATTTTAACATATGACCCTAACCAAGAGTTAAGTTCCACTCATGCTCTGTTTTCCACAAGCCTAGGAAGGATTAACTAAACCTTCTTAAGGATTAGTTGTGTAGTTCTGTGTTAAGACACCTGCCTCATGTTCAGGCCCTGGGTCAGAGTCAGATTACCACAAAAAAGTTCTTCAAAGCCAAGTACCATAGTATCACCTGGTCAGTATAGCTGTGCATTTAAGTAAACTGCCTCTGGCCCTAAATATGATTAATAGAAGCAACAATGACAATTGTTCCCTTTCTCATGCATAGCAGACTTCCTCTACTCTCTACCATGAGTTTTATACACAGCAAAAATATAAAATTTCTTATGATATAATGTAAAATAAAGGAATAAAAATATGCCATTTTCTTTTCCTATCAACATTAAAGCCTAAATGAACTCTCAGGGGAGAAAAGTCTACTTCTGACTTGTCAAGGTATCAAATGCTTGAGGTCCATGTAGGGAGCATTGCTGACAGCAAGCCACTTCTTCAAAACTTCTTGATGCCTTAGTCTGTCTCGACCAGAGAGTTGAAGCACTCACTCTGGAAGTCCATGTCATCCTACCTCTGAGAAAGACTCAGCATTTGATAATCTGTCCAACTTGACTGTGGGAATCTACTAGGAAATGCATTATTTCATAGGCACTTAAAATATTGTTGACCAGAGGCTAGAAACATGACCAGGTTAGTAAAGTATTAAAAATATCTTCAACTCTTTTAAAAATAAAACTTCTTAAAAGGTTAATTCTTGTTTGCTAAGTTGCTCTGAAATGAATTCAGTTTGAACAGTGTGTTCCTCATCAGACTATAGTAAGATAACATCAAAGTGACTTTAGGGGCTCTCTCCTCCATCTGTACTGCCAAAACAAAATGCCAGAGACTAAGTAATTTATGAAGAAGAGATTTACTGGTTATAGTTCATAGGTTGGGAAGCTTGAGGTTAAGGCACAAGCATCTAGTGAGGAGTTTCTTGCTACATTGTACACTGCAGAGGAAGGAAGAGCAAAAGTACAGGCATATGAGAGGTAATGGGGCCAAACATACTAAGAACCACCTTCTATGACAACTACCTAGATCTTTAATGTAGCACTACCTATACCATCCATAGTCCGTAAGGTTAAGATATCTTTATTCAGATAAACACCAGCCAAACGCAAGCCAGAGCGTGCCAGGGACAGCAAGGCAGGCAGGCCAGAGAGAAAGGGCTCCCATGTGCCTTGCAGCCCCTTAAAAACCTATCATCCTGACCTCACCTTGACCATGCCCTGACACCCACCTTGGTCAGGCACACCTGTGGCTAGCCCTTAGGAGGCATGGTTACAGTGTCTCCCTATACTAACCCATCTGCCCTCATGATTAGCCACTTTTTAAAGGCCTCCTCTTACCATATCTTGCCATAGCATGTCTTTCCAACACATGAAGTCTGTGATGAGGAACATTCGAACCATAGCAAGGACCTTCAGTCTAAACTCCAACATTAGAACACCTGGTTCCCTTAAACATTTCCAGGCTGAGCATGGTGGCTCAGCATTTAATCCAAGCTTGGGAAACAGGGAGGAGGACTGATGTGAGTTTAAGGCCAGCTTGCGCAACAGACCAACCCTGTCTCCAAAAATTAAAAAAAAAAAAAGTTCCACTAGCTGTTACAAATTCTGAAAGGAGGAACATTCTAACTGACACCATGACTAAATACCTTTCTCTTTTTTTTTTTTTTTTTTTTTTTTTTTTTTTTTTTTTTTGGTTTTTCAAGACAGGGTTTCTCTGTGTAGCTTTGGAGCCTATCCTGGCACTCGCTCTGGAGACCAGGTTGGCCTCAAACTCACAGAGACCTGCCTGCCTCTGCCTCCCGAGTGCTGGGATTAAAGGCATGCGCCACCAATGCCCGGCTTCTAAATACCTTTCTGAACTGTTCAAGAAGTTCATCCTTGAGATATTGAAACCTTTTGCCTTCTGCCAATAAACCTGTTTTCTTATCCCTGTAACTATAAAGTCATTAGCAGTTTGGTTTCCCAACTATAAACTTCATTCCATCCTACATACTTAATATGTTTCTGATGATCTAGAACTTAACACAAAAGGGTTATCATGACATAATATCCCAACTTACTGCATATCTACACCACATTAAACCTTAGAGAAATCACCATCAGTCCTCAGTCCAGAAATTTAGTGAATGTAAGTTAATTCCCTAATACTAAAGGGAGTAAGACTCTCAAGTACTTACTTCCTCTTCACTGTAAAATCCATGAATAAATCCCTGATAAACATTCTTTACTTGTGATGTAACTCCACCCCTTGAGTTTTACAGACCATCTCAAGCTCAAAAACTGGCAAGGAGGAAGACAGGTCTACGGCAATTTATTGTTCATTATTTTAAACGATTAGAAAGTGGGGTTGCAATAACTAACATTTTACTGGTCGAGGTGACTATCCACGTCATTCAACTTCTTTCCTCCTGCTTTTGTTTAAATTACATTGACGAACCAGTGGCAGCAATTTCCCTTCTTTGTGAAGCCTGTGAGTGTCAGTTGCACCTCCGATGAAGGTTCCATTGACAAATATTCTTGGAACCTGTTGAATGAGCAAAAGTTAAATGAGGCCTAATTGTAAGGGTCAGAACTAGTCCAACTTTGGAGAGAAATAAGGAAAAGTAACGTGACCAAAATTGCAATGGTAAAAGAGGTAGCGTTCAAATCCAAGATAATCTGATTCTAAAGCCCTTCCTCCTACACACCACACTAATATTAAAAGACAAAATGAGGCAGGCCCTATGAGGTTCAGCAGGGTCTGCCTGCCCTTCAGAGGCTTGTGTCAGAAAAGTTTTCCTTTTGTCTGCCTCTTTCCTTAGACCAGATCATAAGTACACTTTTTTTCTGATACTTTGGGCTTCCCTACTTTCTCTACAGCCTCCTTTCCCCACCATATGGCTGCTTGTCTCCCATGTGTCTGACCTCTGTGCTGAGTTAAACACCATGGCTTTGTTTCCTTTCCTCCACCATTCTCCTTCAGGCAACTACTGAGGTTTTCAGCACACCTGACCCAGGAGTTTTTCTTTTAAACTGTAATAAAACTGTCCTTGAACAGAAGAGAGGAAGGGAGGGAGGGAGGGAGGGAGGGAAGGCGGGCTAGGTATATGTAGTTTCTACTTGTTTACCAGTGTATCCTACAAACCTTTAAAGAAGGAAAGTGGCAACAATGGATATTTTTCTGACTATTCATATTATGAAAAAATATACAAACTTCCAGAGGCTAGAACAATGAGCACTAAACAGGGCTGGGGACTGATCCTTGTCTGTACTGTCCAGGAGGGGAAGAATAATTTTACCTTGCAAAGACCTCCAAAAGGACCTTAAAATTCCACAGACAAGCACACATGACACCATTAGCTATTTCATCCATACCCCCCTCACACACACACACACTCACAGAGAGAGAGAGAGAGAGAGAGAGAGAGAGAGAGAGAGAGAGAGAGAGAAAGTAAACACAAAAAGTAAAATGAACTATGCTGTTTCCTATTCTATGAGCCTGGTTTCTTTAAGATCTGCCATTTCTTTATCAATGTGAGATCCACAGAAATGCCAGGTTTCCTTTTTCTACCAGGAAAGGCTAGTGTCCAAGGACTGGCATGTCACCAGCTCATCACCAGGGGCATCAGGGCTGAAGGTACACTCACAGTTCTTTCTCCAGTCATCTTGTGAAGAGCATCTTGAAACTGGCTACCATATTCCAGCATATCCAATTCTACAACTTTACAGTTGACATTCATGTCATGGAAGATCTTTTTAGCCATTGAACAGTAAGAACAGGATGTTTTTGAGAAAATCACCACACAATTGTTAGAAATTGTTTCCTAAAATTAAAAATAAATACAACATTCTCAGTATTACCTTTTGGAATGAAATCAAAATTAGGGGAAGGAGTGTAATGTTGGAGTATAGAGCACAACTACAACTATTCTCTCCAAGTTCCTACCATCTGTCTGTGGTATCTACAGACTGAGGATGTAGTTCATTTCTAAAGCTGCCCATTAGAAACAAAAAAGTATCAAAGCAGTGCCCGAGAGTAGTATCAAGAACAAATAGCACTGATAGCCAATTCTTACACTGCAAACACTCCTGTATATTCTTGACATCATGGAGTCATTTCAACTTCACTGTAATCTTAACATGGGTCCATCCTATATTATTTAAACTTCACAGATGAAACTGAAGCACAGGGGGAGATAAGTAATTTACCTGCTGTCCTTGACTAGTAAGTAGATATGAGTCCAGGTAAATCCAGCCCTATAGTCCAGGTACTTAATCTCTACTGTACTTCTCAAATGTTTTAAGAGGTGTTCAGAAGGCATTACTCCATAACACTAATGACTTTCAGTTGCAAGGAAACTGTGTCATTGCTCCTGAAAATGCTATCATGGGATATGGATAAGAGCTAACTCCCCCCAACCCCTCACCACCCATCCCCCATTTTCATACAGTAAGAGCTATCAAGGTAAACTATACTTTACAGCTGATCCTAGAAAACCCACTTCCAGAAAAGCTTGTTTGGTGATTTGAAGCTGATGTCATAAGCAAGTTTTAAAATGACTCTGTGGTAGCAACCTGGTTGCAGTGTTCCCGGGGCCTTGACCACAATGCCCAGGCCTTGGCATATGTCTGCACAGCCTGGTAAGTTTTCTTATGTTCCTTGTTTCTAAATACTTGGATGTCCAAGTCCTTTAAATGAGTTGAGCAGACAACACTGGCATCCACATAGGTTTTCAATGGACAAGTCTGGCACCTGATCATCTGCCTCAGTGGTTCTTACATGGCACAGCATCATCAGTGACTTCAAGATGAAGACAGACAAAAGTGCTTCAGAACCTCTACTCACCCTAAGGGGTCAAAGGGACCTGGGTCACCCTGGATGTGGGCACACTGATCTAGTGTATGTTTTCTCCTGCTTACTAAATATTTAAAATTCTATCACAGGGAGACCAACCATACAAGATAGTATGCTACATTCATGAATCAGTCTTACAGATAACAAAACTAAGGTTGAGAGTTTCATTGTACCTTCCTCAAATTCCACATCCCACCCAAAGCTAGTAATCTTCCACCATGCAATTTAGGCTAGAGGCATGCTGCGAGTCTTGTTTAGCTTAAGAAATGAGCACACTGAGTTCTCCTATGGCACCAAAGCACTAATGAAGAGATTCCACAGCGACTGGACCTCAAGATGATGGTGCCTGGGGTTTCTCAAACACTCTTCACTTTCTCTCAAGCGCATCCTTACTAAATGTTTCATGGTGCTGTCTTTGTATTTTAAAATAGAGAAAGCCCCACATAAGACATTTCTCAAATTGGTTCCATATTCAGAAGATACTGAGGTCAGCTAAAACAAACTCAGATTCCCTATGTGTGTTGCTGGGGAGCAATGCCTAGGACATCACATATGCTACCACTGAGTCCAAAGCAGTAACAAAATATATACAGAAGATAGTGAGGAGGACAAAGGCCTCATGGGCTGGAAAAGAAGAAATATATATATATATTTATATTTATATTATTCCATATTTATATATGGAATTCTGGGGGGTTGTTTTTGTTTTCATTTTTGTTTAGAAAGAGGGATCTCAGATGTATCATCCAGAGGAGCCTTGAATTTTCTCTCACAAGTGCTAGGATAACAGTCAAATGATGCCACAGCCAGCTTAACACAAATTTTCTGAGGCAGAATTAATTAAGATAGGCAGTGAAAGAAAGAAGGGAACAAGAGAATACAGCCATGTTGAGTATCCCTAAGAGAATAATTGATGGAGTAATTATTACACAGTAGGTTCTGTGTTAGAGTAAAAAGCTGTTTGTTAAACGGCTGCCTATGCCAAAACCACATAATAACCCTGGCTCTGAACCTCGGACAAGTGGAATTAGAGCAGGAATAATTAAAAATTTAAAAAATAAAAACCTCAACCTCAAAGAATAAAGAATAAATCAATAAATTTCAGAAAAAGGAAGAAGGCAAGAGCACAGTTTTGCAAAGTTGCTTACTGTGGTGTGAAGTTGCTTCTGGAATAGGATGGTTTGACCATTACCAGTAGCTCAGAACACAAAATAGGACTTGGAAACTTTATTGTGAGGAACTTGCATTTGATGTATGTGGTCATCTACTCCCCCTCCTCAGTAATGGAAAGAACACCTTTGAAGCAGGGCAATAGCGCCTTTCAGGAGTGCATTTAAACAGAAGGTCTTAGTCTGTATGGGGAAGGCGTGTGCTACTGTTGCTGATACTGCTTCCTTACTTTGAGGCAGGGCACATCGCTCCAGTTAGCAAGGCTCTGAGGAGACACAACACAGGCTTCCTGACGACAGGCACTGCCTTCCACCAGGCTGGGCTAAGTTGCCAAAAATGACCATCAGGGATCCAGTAAGAAATCTTAGTCACTTAAGTAAATTTTATATTGCCTTTTTCATTTTAGAGATGTATTTGTCATAAAGGTTTAGAAACAATTTTTTTTTCTTTTTGCTTAGTAGTTGTTCATCATTAGCTCTGAACACTTGATTAAGATAAATTTATGGGGCCGGACGTTAGTGGTGAACGCCTTTAATCCCAGCACTTGGGAGGCAGAGGCAGGAAGATCTCTGTGAGTTCGAGGCCAGCTTAGTCTCCAGAGCGAGTGCCAGGATAGGCTCCAAAGCTACACAGAGAAACCTTGTCTCGAAAAACCAAAAAAAAAAAGAGGTTGTTTCATCAAGGCCTCATAGAACAGACCTGTCATCCCAGCTAGCTACACAGAAGTTGAGGCAACACTACAAGTTCAAGAGTAGCCTGAGTTGGAGCAGTTTACAGTTAGCCTAAGCAATTCAGGGAGACCTTCCCTCAAAAGAAAAAGTGAAAGATGAGCAGAAAGGCAGCTTGGTAGTAGAAATTTTTCTACCAGTTCAGGACAACCTAGATACAATCTCCAGGACTGTTAAAACAAAAAGTCAGGGGAAAGGCCTAGAGAGATGGCTCTGTAGGTAAGAGTGCTTCCTGCACAAGCATGAGGACCTGAGTTCACATCCCAGCATCCAGGTAAAAAGCTATCTGTGGTCACACACATACTGTAACCCCAGCACTGGGAGGTGAGGGGGAGAGGGAGGGCAGAGACAGAATTGTTGGGGCTCAATGATCACCAGCCTAACTCCAAGCTCAATGAAAGTGACTATCTCAAAGGAACAAGATGAATAACGACAGAACAGGACACTAGACTTCCCTCCTCTGGCCTCCACATGTATATAGGCATATGTTAGTGCAAACATATAAACCACACTCTCACACAAAAAAGAAACAATAAATAATAAGGCAGAAACTGTAACAAGAACAACAAAAATGACATAGGGCTTGTCTCAAGGATAATTTTGATAGGAATTTTTAAAATAAATATTAATTTAGTAATTTATTTTCTAAACTATGTCAAGTCTGAACTAGAGTAAATATATTAAATGTGTAAGACAGTCCTTCCTCCATTGCCCCCATCACTCACTTGGATCTGTTTCACAGGAGTAGCTGTTGACTTCCCCACAGATGAGGATGTGTTGTTTCCCATCCTAAAACAAAGGAAAAGACCAGCCAGTTAATGAGGTAACCCTGTATCACATGGGTTCCAGTGGAAGACAACCTTAAATACAAATACGTCCAAATACACGAAGCAGGAAAAGCTTTATCAGGACATAAAGTGCTTGTCTGCTAATGCCAACAGGACCCACGTGCTTACCTAAGTAGACTTTCAATAAATTTTGCCTGATAAAGCCAATGTCTAAAGTTCCTTGCAGTATAATTCCTAACTGAACTCATAATCACCAAATACCAGATACTCTACCCTAATGAAGGCCTGACCATGGACAATAAATAAAATGCATTTTGCATTTCTTCTGAAAGCATACAATTTGGAGGGGTGGGCGAAGACCTGGAGAGACGAGTCGGCAGTTAAGAGCACTTGTTGCTCTTGCAGAAGATCCAGGTTCCCTTGCCAGAACCCATATCAACCCAGCTCATAACCAACCACCTGTAAATCTAGCTTTAGATCTGATGCCCTCTTCTGGTCTCTTAATGCATGCACACATGTGGCATATTCTCACACAAACCCACATACATATAAATAAAGTAATAATTTTTTTTAAGTATACAAAAACTTCATGGACACTGTGAAGCAAAGAACCTACCAAGACTTGGGGGATAATGGTTTTCAACCACATGAAACATATAGTTCTCAATTCGCCAAGTAGGAAAAATAATCATACCCACTTAAAAGGGGGTTGTGAAGATTAAATGAGCTGGCTTACACAGAAAGCAAAACTGTATCTTACAGTAAATGCCAATAATACTTGATATGATTATTAGCTACTGATTATGAGGACTCTCATTACCTCAGCGTTTGTTATTCAAAACCTAGAGCTTAGAAAAAGAAGTATTTGAGTGAGCTGTGGTGGTATACACCTTTGATCCCAGCAATTGGTGGAGCTCTCTGCCTGGCTTACACCGTGAATTCCAGAACAGCCAGGACTATATAATGAGACCCTGTCTCAGATAGATAGACAGACAGACAGATAGATACAGACAGATGATAGACAGACAGGTAGACAGACAGACAGATAAATGATAGACAGGTAGATAGACAGATGGATGATAGGTAGGTAGATAGATATATAGATATAGGTAGGTAAGTAGGTAGGTAGGTAGGTAGGTAGGTAGGTAGGTAGGTAGGTGATCATTAAGTCTTTCCATTGGATCTAGAATCTTTTTCCCTCATTTTGCTCATTTTTCTTGATCAGCAAGCAAGGCCTGACAAGATTGTTGAAGCAAATTAGACATGATGTGAACTACTAATCTCTCAAAAATATCAGGAAGGCGGATGCTACGAAGGAGAACTGCTCAAATATGTAAGGATTAAGGGTAGGCTGAAGAATTCAAAAGTTCAAATGGTTTTTAATATCATTTGTGTTTGTTTGTTTTTTAAGACAGGGTTTCTCTGTGCAGCCCTGGCTGTCCTGGAACTCACTTTGTAGACCAGGCTGGCCTCGAACCCAAAGATCCACCAACCTCTGCCTCCACACATGGCTACAAATGTTTTTATTTTAAATATATTTTTGTTGTGGGATTTTTTGTTTGTTTTTGGTTTTTTGAGATAGGGTGTCTCTATGTAGACCAGGCTGACTTGGAACTCAAGAGATCCGCCTGTCTCTGCCACCATGCCCAGTTTAAAAAAAAAAATAAAGAAAAATAAAATCTCGCTTTGAGTTGGTGGGCTCACGCCTTTAATATCAGCACTCAGGAGGCAGAGGCAGACAGACCTCTGTGAGTTCGAGGCCAGCCTGGTCTACAGAGCCAGTTCCTGGACAACTCCAAAGCAATACAGAGAAACCCTGTCTCAAAAAAAAAAAAAAAAAAAAAAAGAAAGAAAGAAAGAGAAAAGAAAAAATCTCCTATGATGTTCCAGTCTGTTTTTTGAGTGAATTCCCATTAAATGGCCATTTCCAGTGTGTATTGCCCCTGGATGATGAGTTTCTGCTCTTCATGGTCATTCTGGAAAACTTCAGATAAGCCACAGCAAGCATCACATCTCATTGCAACAAAGATGACTTACAGACAGGAATCACTGCAACTAAATGTGCGTTTATCATTATTGTTCCTTGTTCCCCAAAAGATTAACAAGGAAACCACTGAAACAAAAGAACTTGTGTGCATATACCAGATACAGAGAAGGTAGGAGCAAGGGGGGAGGCTCGGAAGACTGTGCCCTACTTTGGAGGAGGCAGCTTTGAGAAACAAAACAAAACAAAAATCCGCTAGCTGAGTTTGTGAAGTCCAAAGCAGTAGGGAAAATAGATAGCCTTGGCCTGGAGGAGCGCTGGATGGCATCAATCCAGTCTATATGGATTGATGTTTTTACAAGTTTTTTTCCCCCCTCTCTAATCTAGCATTTATGTCCTCCTCAAACCTATGCAGAATTTACAGCGGATGAACTTTTTTTCTAAGAAAATGAGAGGGCCAAGGAGGCACATTCTAAAACAATGACCCCCTTCGCTGCCAAAGAAAAAGTTCCAAAAGGACACCCCTATCTTTCTTGAGGCAGCTCCATCAATTTCTAGTTGAGCTTTCCTATTTTTTCTTTAAATTAGAAACAATCTTATTTTACATATCAATCCCAGTTCCCTCTCCCTCCCATCCTCCCATGCCCCCCACTAACCCAACATTCCAACCCCCTTCTGCTCCCCAGGGAGGGTGAGGCCTTCCATAGGGGATCATCAAAGTCTGTCACATCATTTGGGGCAGCGCCTAGGCCCTACTAGTAAATGAACGAACAAGACTTCACATCCACCTTGGTAAAGCGCCACTAACTACTCATACTCCATTTAAGGATCACCTACTAAGAGGTGGTAAATGGACAAAGCGGGATATACCCCGCCGTATCCAATGGGAAACAGTTCTAAGGACCCATCAACGACTTAATGTCACGTGATTGGCGCTTTCAGAAGGGAAGTCTCTGGAAGACAGAGGAGAAATAGATGTGCTAGTGGATGTCTTGACTGCCGCCTAGGCCACAGCTGTTGTGTCAGCCCAGAGTATGTCAAGTGGGGAAGTCAACGCACAACACTCTCATCAAGCCAGAAACCACATCTACAGGATGCCTGAGTTATACTAGCTGCAAAGCCATGGCCATTTAGAAGCAACAATCATGCTCACTTCCTGCGACAGGACAGCCAAGGCTTAGCATTAAAATAAGAGCGACTGGCTTAATAAGTTCCCACAGCAGGGGATACGGTTTTTTTTTCAGCGTCACCCAGGTCTACACTGCGCTAAAAACCACTGGTATTTGTCCCCCAAACCCGGCTCGGGCTCCCGGCTCGGGCTCCTGACACTACCGCAGGGTCGGTCCCACAGGCCACGCAGGCCCGGCCCGCTGCGTACCCCGAGCCCGCAGCTCCAGCGGCGCTGCGTCGCCAAGCCAAACTGCTCCCGCTCGCCACCAGCAGCCTCTCCGCCGAAACCGCGCTGCGCCAGGACATGGCCAAGCGTCCCGGCAGCCGCGGGAGAGCAGCGGGCGAGCGCGACCACGATGCCGGGAGCCCGCCCCTCCGGCGGCCTCGCCACGCCCCGCATGGCTGCCCTCGCCACCGCCGGGCTCGGGGTACCGCCGTGCGTCCCCGCTTCCCGCCTCCCCGCGCGCCCCCGGGCCCGCGCGCCCCCGAGCCAGCTGGTTCACATCCTCGGCGGAAGAGCGAGGCGCTCACCTGCCCGCCGAGTTCTTCCGATATCTGCCGAGTTCTCCCGAGTCCCGCACTCAGGCATTCAGGGTTAAGAAAAGCTCCGGGGAGAAGAAAAATTGCTCCCGGCTGGGTGGTGCTGGGTGTTCACCTGAGGGCAGTAGCTCAGTCACTGCCTCCTGTCGGACAGGTTCGTGGTGTGAAAGAAGGGCCGGAATGTCATCTTAAAATGAAGTTATTGATAAAGAGTCCATAGGGAGGTTGGATTTTATACTCGGAAAGTAGAAGTCAAAGGCAAGCCAATGCTGAACTTTCTTTCCGAAGAAAACAAAATGGTGATTTTAAGATAAACTGAAATTAGGAAAGGAACTAGCCCAGAGATATTTCATCATGGCTTTGACAGCCATGACTGCCCCATCTCCTGATGACAAAACTGCCCAAGCCACTCAGTAATGGTAATAATAGCCCTTTGTGCGTCTCTTCACAAATTCAGGGGGAGTCAGCCTTTCGTTTTATTTACTAAGGACACTGAAGCTGTTAAAGCCAAAGGTCAAATGGTAGGTCTAAAATTATAATAATTGTTGGAACTATCCATACGTTTATTGAGCCTTCATGCTGAACCCAAAGTTAAGATTCATGTTGCCAAGGTACAAAATCAGAACTTCTGTTTATGATTATTTTTTTTTTTTATTCTCTCGGTCTGTAGTTCATTAACAAAAGAATGAAAGTTAGTTGCAAAAACAAATACCTCCCAAGGAGATAACATCCTTTTTTCTTAAGTCCAAATTTACCTTTAAAATTAAAGTTTGCTATCTATAATCTTAGAGCTTGTTTTTTTTTTTTTTTTTTTTTTTGAGGATGGGGTTTCTTTTTTTTTATTATTCACTTATTATGTACACAACATTCTGCTTCCATGTATATCTGCACACCAGAAGAGGGCACCAGATCTTACGGTTGTGAGCCACCCTGTGGTTGCTGGGAATTGAACTCAGGACCTCTGGAAGAGCAGTTGGTGCTCTTAACCGTTGAGCCATCTCTCCAGCCCTAGAGTTTTCATTTTACCAAGAAATAGCTACTTAGGAAAGTTGTTGTGGTTTTTGTTTTAAAGTAGAACTTTTGAGGTACAATTTTACCTCTTGTCTCAATCGAAACAATATATTACAACATTACCGGCCCCCTTTCTCTCCACAGACTTAGGCTGCCCTCAAATTGTCATCCTCCTACTGTCTCCATCTCTAAAATGCTGGGATAAACGTTTACCACTATGCCTTTTGCACAGTTTAATATACTGTAGATGGGGTTTTTAGCGGGCAAGTTCTCAAGAAAGAAAGAAAAAGAAAAGAAAGAGAGAGAGAGAGAGAGAGAGAGAGAGAGAGAGAGAGAGAGAGAAAGAAAGAAAGAAAGAAAGAAAGAAAAAGAAACTCATCATCCAGGTGGTGATTCCAGCACTTAGAAGGCAAAGGCAGGCAGATCTCTGTGAGCCAAAGCCAGCCTGGTCTACAGAGAGAGTTTCAGGACAGCCAGGGCTTCACAGAGAAACCACCTCCAAAATTTCAGAATGCAAGTACTAACAGCATTATGCCCAATTTAAGCATAATATGTTACATTGAGCTAGACTGATACTTTTCAACTCCCTTGGTTTCAGGAAATAGCTATAAAAATGATACGTTTTGTCTACACTTGTGATTGTAAGGATGGGCATAGTGAGACACCAACTGGACCACTCCGTAGCTAGAAAGAAAAGTTTATTGTGAATCAAACAGCTAAGGCAGGCAAATTTTATGACAGTCAGCCATATGGGGCCCTTGAGCTGGCAAAAGATGTTCTGATTACACAGGGAACTAAATTACCTTGGCTAAAGTTAGTTGACCTTTGGAGGCAGATTAAGGCAGCTTTCTGGTAAACAAAAACTGAATTTAGGTTTTTGTTTACCAACCTGGTCCCAGTCCTTCTGTTAGGACCCTGTCTCCAGCACTGACATTTTGGCTGGTCAATTTGGACCAACAGTGATGACTTCAGCAACACAAGAAGGATGTTGGTGCCAGGCAGTGGTGGCACATGCCTTTAATCCTGGTACTTGGGAGACAGGCAGATCTCTATGTTTGAGACCAGCCTGGTCTGCGGAGGGTGTACCACGGCTATAGAGAGAAACATTGTCTCAAAAAACAAACAGAAAAGGAGGATTTTGGCAGAGACAAGACTGGTAATTACTGCCAACTGGAGGAAGAGGAATATGGAGATTTTACTGAAAGAGCAGAGTGTTACTTATATAATACAAATAAATTCTAGATATCTAACATACAACCTATTAAGTATAGTTAACAATACTGTTTTGTAGTCTTGAAATTTGCTAAAGATATCGCTCTCAAGTTTTCTCACCAACAGAAAACAAGTGTAGCTCTTGGGGATAATAGATATGTTAATTATCTTGGTTGCTATGGCTACTATATGTCTGTATACATTAAAACATCAAGCGGTGGCACATGCCTTTAATTCCAGAACTCTAGAGGCATAGGCAGTCAGATCTCTATGTGTTGGAGGCTAGCTTGGTCTACAGAGTAAGTTCCAGGATAGCCAAGGTTACATAGAGAAACCCTGTCTCAAAAAACAAAACAACAACAACAACAAAATCAATTCCTGGGCCAGAGAGATGGCTCATCGGTCAACCCTTTCAAGAGATGTACTCTAACCCTGTACACATGGATAGGTTGGGTTTCAATCCTGGGACAAATGGCTAAGATGATTATTTAACATAACAAAACAGACCTGGCTACCAGGTTCTCTATGCATCCCTCAGCTCTTAACTATTGTTACAGGGCTCTCCTGGCTGGCATACCCCCACCCCCAACCCTGAACTCTCCAGCCCAATAGGGCTGGGCTGTTCTTCCCTATATAATCCAACTAGTTTGGTTACTTGCTGTCTTTGTCTCTTTCTACCTTTATGCCTCCTGTCTGCTGCATCTGGTTCCCCTCCTTTCCCTTACCCCCCCTTCCCTCTCCCCTTTTCCCACGTGACCCAGTTCAGTCTGGACAAGTCCACTCTGAATCTCCCAAATATCCCTATCCCTGACTGGTTCTCCTTTTTATCTGCAATAAACCTCCTCCATCACACTTAGGAGCAGTCATGGTTCATTTTCTTTTCCTTTTTTATATTCAGCACACACACACACACACACACACACACACACACACACACACACGCACACACACACAGAGTAAATAAATAAATAAATGTTTTAAGGACCATCAGTTTGTATGCCTTAGATAAAGAACTTTTTGTCAGCCAGGGGGTGGTGCTGAATGCCTTTAATCCCTGAACTCGGGGTACAGGGACAGGAGGATCTCTGTGAATTAGAGGCCATCCTGGTCCCATCCTGGTCTGCAGATCAAGGTCCAGGACAGCCACGGGTACACAGAGAAACTCTGTCTGAAAAAAACAAAAAACTTTTTGTCATTTTTACCTTAATAAAACTGAAAAGAAATATATATATATATATATATATATATATATATATATATACTTTGACTATAAATAGTGTGTATGTATGGGATGCATAGTGAAAATCAAGAATATATTGATAAAGCCATAAATTTGAAGCTAATGTGGGCTATAGCCAGATTGGAAAATACAGATCCTGGTTTTTGTTTTTGTTGTTTTGTTGAGACAGGGTTTCTCTGTGTAGCCCTGGTTGTCCTGGAACTTGCTCTGTAGACCAGGCTGGCCTTGAACTCACAGTGATATGCCTCAGGGTGTTACAATAAATCTTTCTGCCAAAGCCGCCAGAGCCCTATCGCCACGTGTGCACTTTACACCAGCCGCCTGCCTGAGTTAGGGCCCCAATTAATGCACAGAGAGACTTGTATTAGGTACAATGCTGCTTGGCCAATGACTAGGATTTCTCATCTGTTAGCTCAGGCTTAATTATCACAAATCTATATATTTTATAAGACTTATCTTATAGAGGATGCCTTCCATTGGCAACCTCTCTTGCCAGTAGCTCACATGGCACTGGGAGGCTCCAAGGGGAAAAGGGAACACTTCCTGTGTCTACTTTCTTAAATATGAGTCTCCTTTCTATGTCACTTCCTGCCTGGAACATCATTTCTCTACTACATTTCCCAGAATCCTCTTTGACTCCTAGTCCTGTCTAACTTGCTGTTTCATTGGCCAAACAGAGCTTTATTCAACAATCAATAAGATAAACATACACAGAAGTACTTCCCCCATCATCAGGGTTTAGTTTTTAAATGCTATTTTAAATATCTTTTACAATACAGTCTGAAATTTAAATATAAATTTAAAAGTAATTACAGCTGACGTATATGCAAGCAGAAATCTGTACACTTGAAAATTAACAGCTATAACTGTAGTATACATTAATTTGTCCTCAGATTAAAAGAATATTAAAATCAGTGGCTGATGGCTTTTAAGGAGAAAAGAAATAGGTGATATTCAGATTATACTAGGCTACTTACCTTTTAGAGATTTCTTCCATACTAATATGGGAGGGAAGAGAGCATTGCAAAAGGAAGATAAGCAATTAAACCCTTAGCCAGAGCCTTTGTCTCTAAAGGGGACAATTTTGTTTCTGTTTTACAGCACTCAGACTCACTGACCCCTTTGACCTCCTTGTCCCACAGCCTCCTGGGAGACTCTTTTAGTCATTGTTACAAAGTTATACACCCCCAGGGCTAGCAAGAGGACTCAATGGGTAAAGGTCTTATGGCCAAGCCTGATGACCTGAGTTCCATCCCCAAGATCCAAACAGTGGTAGGAGCTGAGTCGCACAAGTTGTCCTCTGATCTCCTCATGTGTGGTACACACACTGAAATAAGTAAGTGTAATAATAATTATTAATAAAAAACAAAAACCTTTCTCCCCAGTTCAAGCAGTACTTCCTGCTTATGAGAGCTTCCAGCACTAGCTATTAAGGTTCATGTCTTCATGTTGAGTCATACATTTTCCTGTCCTCTGCATTTAAGGTCAGATCTGAGGCTATCTTCTGTCACAATTGTCTCGCTCTTTTCCTCTTCATTTTCTGATTCCTCCCTTGGCGAAGTTTTTGGATCTCAAGAAGTTCTCACCGTAATCTAACTTGTACTTTTTCCCTTGCTTCACACTGAAGAAGGAAACACACACCCCCACACCCCCCCACACACACACAGATGTACCTAACAAAATCAAATTAACACTCTGATTGTGAAAGCCTGATAGCAATACTTGCCTAGAAACTGGAGGATTACTGGGCGTTGGTGGCGCACGCTTTAATCCCAGCACTAGGGAGGCAGAGGCAGGCGGATCTTTGTGAGTTCAAGGCCAGCCAGGTAACCAGAGCGAGTTCCAAGATAGGCTCCAAAGCTACACAGAGAAACCCTGTCTCAAAAAAAGAAGAAGAAGAAGAAGAAGAAGAAGAAGAAGAAGAAGAAGAAGAAGAAAAGAAACTGTAGGATTAAGTAAAAAGTAGACTGTTAAAATTTCACTCTAGTGTGCTGACTGCTTGTTTAAAGCCCCCCCCCCCATTCTTATCTGGGAAAAACAAACACTTGGAAGAAGCTGCCTTGAAAACTGATTACCACAACTATCTTGTTGAAGGTCACACTACAGATCCTATTTGCTAAGAAAGGAATGTTTTTTTTCTTACTACCTGAAAAATATTTTTCCTATAGTGTCTGTTCCTGTAAACATGTCTAACTGTGATGGAAATTCTCCTCAATGGGCATGGGGCTCAGAGAGTCTCCTCAGGTGGTCACACTGTTACCTAACCTACAATACCTGTGGGAAAGATTATGAGGGGCTACTGAACAAGCATAAACTTTGGTCCATGACTGCAAGTAATAAAGCTGAGTGTATGTACTTGATTCTTTGATCGTCAGAATTCCCATGATAAGGGTTCTGTTCCCAGCACAGATGTAGGGTATCTCACAAATCACCCATACCTCCAGTTCCATGAGATCTGGTGCTGTCTTAGTTAGGGTTTCTATTGCTGTGAAGAGACACCATGATCACTGCAACTCTTATAAAGGAAAAGATCTAATTGGGGCTGGCTTATGGTTTCAGAGGTTCAGTCCATTATCTTCATGGTGGGAAGCATGACAGAGTGCAGACTGACATGGTACTAGAGAAGGAGCTGTGAGTTCTACTTCTTGGTCCTCACACAACAGGAAGCAACTGTGACACTGAAGTAGCTTGAGCACAGGAGACCTCAAAGGCCACCCCCACAGCAACACATTTTGTGCAACAAGGCCAAATCTACTCCAATAAGGCCACCTCCTAATAATGCCACTCCCTATGGGGGCAGTTTGCTTTCAAAGCACCACAGATGCCTTCTTCTGGTCTCCATGAGTCTCTCTCTGTCTCTCTCTGTCTCTCTCTGTCTCTCTGTCTCTCTGTCACTCTGTCTCTGTCTCTGTCTCTCTCTCTCTCTGTCTCTGTCTGTCTGTCTCTGTCTCTCTGTCTCTCTCTCTGTCTCTGTCTCTCTCTCTCTCTCTCTCTCTCTCTCTCTCTCTCTCACACACACACACACACACACACATACACACAGGTGGAGAGGATAGTACACCAAAAGGATCATCCAACATCATCCCTATTTCCTCCTCTCTTTGTACTTTCACAGTTAATCAAAGATCAAAGCACAGAATAGGATCTACACGTCTTATTCTGTTGCATCTCCCTCTTAACATGGGCAGATTCTTCCTGTGCAGACCTCTCTTCTTTCAGTACATGCCTTGTTATTCACAGCAAAGGTCAATTTACAGCTTCCATTGCCTGCTTATAACATGTTCCCAAACATTTTTCTCTTAGAAACTGCAATAAATTCTCCAGGTCACGCACCACTTTGCTGGTTTTGTTATACTTGTTGAGAGGCAGGCTCCATTTACCAACAAGGAATGCTTCCCACACCAGATGGAGGAAGATGGCTACCATGGGATTCCCACTAAGGACACTCAACTCTCAGATGTCTCAGACTTGACTCCCTATCTTATCATCCATTTCGGGGAGCATGCAACTTCCATGAGAGTCATCCAATCCCATACTGCATAGGAAAAGGTAGCTGTATTGAGATTGCCTCTGTAGACACTTTACTCTCAGATTCATCATCTTAGTCCTGTGTCCGATCACCAAACGGGCCATACATTCTGTCCTCTCCAGCTCACCCTTAGTTCTAATAACTATTGAGGTACAAATTGTCATTTCACTTTTTCTTGAGATATAAATCTATTTGACCCAGCATGAGGTGCTGATGACAGACAAAAGAAACTATTCCACTCAAGCATGGCTTAACTTGCCAGTTACTTATAAAAACATAGATGAGGGGTAGTTCACAGAAGTGTGAGTGATGAAAGGCCATTGGTGACAACTCCAAAAGCTTCATTCTTACAGCTCCTGGCACAATTCAGATGCCTTGGTCTTCAGGGGAGCTTCATCTCAGTAGCAATGGTTCACTGCTTTTCTAACCTTGGGTGAGGGAATGGCAAGGGCTTACAAGGGTTTAAGACCCTTGTACATTTCTGGAGTTTCCTGAGCATGTTTGTTGTTTTGGGGTTTTGTTTGGTTGGTTGGTTGGTTGGGGTTTTTGTTTGTTTGTTTGTTTTGTTTTGTTTTTCAAGACTGGTTTCAGGCTTTGTTGCCTGTCCTGGAATTTGCTCAGTAGACCAGGCTGGCCTTGAACTCACAGAGATCAACAACAGCCTCTGCCTCTCAAGTGTTGGGATTAAAGGCATGCCATGTGCCACAACTGCCCAACTTGTTTGGGATTTTTGTTTGATTAGGTTTTTTTGCTTTGTTTTCTTTTTGACACAAGATTTCACTATGTAGTGTTGTCTGTTCCAGAATGGTGTAGACCAGGCTGGCCTTGAACTCTTAGAGATCCACCAGTCTCTGCCTCCCTGAATGCTGCTGGGATTAAATCTGTGCACCACCAAGCCCCGCCCTTAAGTTTTATTTACTTCCTGAGTCTTCTGACTGTCAGTCCTCCCTACAGGAGATGTTTCAATTGGAAGACAATAATAACACAACACTTCATCATCCTCATTTAGTGTTGGGTTATACATGTGGTGTTCATAGAACATAACAGATTGTGGATTTTTATGAACTGAAAGACCAAGTAAAATAATGCTCAGCATATGTGAAATGAGTAAGGAAATTAGAAAGTTTGTGATCAGTTGGGAAGATGACTCAGTGAGTCAAAGTGCTTTCTATGCCAATGCGGTAAAGTAAATTCAGATTCCCAACACCCATATAAAAGCTGAGCATGGTGCCATGCTCTGTAACCCCAGATCTGGAGGGGCAGACAGGTAGGGCTCCAGTGCTTACTGGCCAGCCAGTCTAGTCAAAAAAGGTAAGCTCCATATACAGTAAGAGTTTCTATCTCCAGAATAAGCTGGGAGCCATAGAGGAAGACATTCAATATTGAGTTCTGGCCTCTATATGTGCATGCACACACTGGAGGGTTCTTCCAAATACATATCATACACACAATCATGCAAACAGGGAAGGGAGGGAGAGACAAAGAGGGAGAAGAGGGAGAGACAGAGAGAGAGAGAGAGAGAGAGAGAGAGAGAGAGAGAGAGAGAGAAATCTGTGTATTTCCCAAACTAAAACTTTACTACTATGAATAGAACTTCAAAATATGTATTTTTTTCTTTAGTGAAAGTGACAGAATGTTCAATAATTTTTCCATTTTATAATCTTTTAAAAATATTTTTTGGGATTTATTATTTTGTGTGTATGAGTGTTTTGCCTGCATATAGGTTTCTGCACCGTATGTGTGACTGGTGCCATGAGGGTTCTGGGAATCAAACCTGCAACTTCCTCAAGAGCAACAAGTGCTCTTTATCACTGACCCAACTCCTTCAGCCCCAGCCATTTTACAATTCTTATCATTATGTATGTGTTTGGTCTTTACTTATATACCTTGATATAAAGCAAATTCATTCCATAAGAACCCCTCATTTATTTATTTATATGTATATATTCCATGTTTCCCTAAATATTTTCATATTTTACAAAGTAAACAATGTCTAAAATAATACTTTTGTATGGAGTTAAAGCTTCATGGCAAAACATTTGCCTGGCACACAAATTGGACCTGGGCCCAATTTCCAGCTCTGTAAAATGAATAAACAAACAAAAACAAATTTAGTGTGCACCAACTTACTTCACATAAAACCAAAACCAAGTAGTATTAGCTGGCTGTGAACCCTACATTCTACAATACCCACCTGACAAGCAAGAAGAGCCACAGGTACAATAATGGTACGAAGGCTACAGGGATTAAACAACTGCCTGTGAATTGGATTTGAGACGTGCTCCACTGGAAGGATTTCACACCTGGTACTGCAAATCTGATGAAAATCCTGTGGCTTGGGAGGTCGTGTGCCTTTGGGAAGAAGCTAAATGGACATGTCATCAAACTGCCCTCTAGATAATTATATTTATAGACATAGGTTAGTGTGCCTTCAGCTGTGACTAGAAAAACTTCTTTCCAAGTCGTCAGCAGTTAATGCAGAGACTCACAGTCAAAGTGTTGAGACTCCTGAGTGTTCAGCCCTAAGTGGGCATCTCTATCAACTCCAGCCCCACAGCTCAGAAGAGGGGATGAAAAAATAGAGAGGATGGGGAGGAGTACTGTGCTGTCGTCTGGACATCGAATGACCACAGCACTTATAAACTCACTACAGCTATGGTTACCTACACTGTAGTAATAGTTATACCTGTACTGCAGCAATGGTTACCTACACTGTAGCCATAGTCATCTACACTGCAGCTATGATTACCTACATTGTAGCCACAGTCACCTATACTGCAGCTATGATTACCTACACTGTAGCAACAGTCACCGTTACTGCAGCTATGGTTACTTTGCACAATATCAAGCCAACAAGATTAGTCAGTATTCCAACAGGCAGCACTCATTGGACTAGGGGATTATGAAAATAAGGAGAGGACATGGATTGAGGGATGTGTTGGGAGTGCCTGGGGAGAATGTGAGGAGGGACTCTGTTCGCATGGATAAGCTTGTCAAAGAATAAGTAAAAAAATATTTGTATTTAAAATGTAAAAACATACTATAATCATAAAAGAAAGAGCCTGTACTCAGAAAATAATTTTCCACTGATAGAAAAACTGTGTCTCTGTAACCAGTAAGAGGAATGGGTCCATGGTGAAACCTGAAAGTTGCTCACATGTGGGGCTAAAAAGGAGATTAAAAGAAGCAGGGCTTGGTGGCCCACACCTTTAATCTCAGCACTGGGCATCTCTGAATTTAAGGCCAGCCTGGTTGGTCTACAGAGTGAGTTCTAGGACAGCAAGGTTACTAGAGAAACACCGTCTCAAACAAGCAAACAAAAAAAGTTAACAAAGCAAAGTCTGGAATGTGGAGAAAGATAAATAAGGTCTTACAGTTGAGCATGAGATAACCAAGCTAGACAGATAAGAGGAAGGACAGGGCTCTGGCCCAGTGACCAAAGGTTGCCAGTCCCCTCATAGCCCCTCCAAAGCCCTTGGGGAACACATGTAAGTCACTGTTGTCCTTTTCTATTGTTCTAGTTTAATTCTCCTGCAGTGATAAAACATTCTGACCAAAAGGAACACAGAGGTAGAAAGGGTTTTTTTCTGCTATACTTCAAGATCACAGCCCTTGTTCTCAGAAATTGTGGAGAAATTCTTGCTGTTTTGCTCATTGGCTCATGCTTTTATTTTATTTTATTTTTACACAGCCTAGGACCACCTATCCAAGGGATGTTGCTAACCAGAATAGAGTGGGCCCTTCTATATCAGATAATTCTATATCAGATAATCACTCACAGAAATGCCAAAAAAACCCAACCTGATCTAGGCCCTCCTCAATTGTGTCTTCTCCTCTCAGATGACTCTAGTCTGTATTAAGTTGACTATTAAGCCTAACTAGGACATGTGTGTTCTTGCTTCTAATGTAGTTAATTGTAATAAATAAACTGTAAGTTGAAAAGAAATAAAAATAATAAAAGGAAAGGACATGGCTGCTCCTACGTATGGTGGAGGAGAAAGTTTACTGTAGATATGAGGGAGAGCAGTCAGAGGCAGGGACATTAGGGAGAGTCCAGAGTGGACATGACCAGGCTGAGCTGGGCCACGTGGGAAAAGTGGGAGGGGAAGAGAGAGGGGAGAGAGGAACTCACTCCGTAGACCAAGCTGACCTGGAACTCAGAGATCTGCCTGCCTCTGTCTCCCAAGTGCTGGGATTAAAGTTAGTTCCAGGACAGTCAGGACAGTTACACGGAAACTCTGTCTCAAAAAAAAAAACCCAAATAACAAAAAGTTTGTCTCACAAGAACAGTGCTGGCCAACATCTGGAGAGGACCACCTTAACTGTTTGCACATATTCAAGCATATCAAACATACTGAGGATTCTGGGCCAGGCCAAGTCTTGGTTCCTTATCTTACAAAGCTACCAGTTCTACTGGGGGTGGCTCTGAGAGCAAGGTATCTGGCAGTTGGGATCCAAGGAATACCACAAAGTCATTCTAAGTGTAGCAGCTCACAGACCTGCTTCAGGGAAAGGTTTCTCCAGCAGGGGAGGGTTTCCCCATGGGAGTTATTACAGCTCTGTTGCTCACTCTGGAGAAGTGTTACAGCTCTGCTCCACCAGGGGAACGTTTCATCAGGGAAAGTGTCACAACTGGCTCCATTCTGGCAAAAGTGTCACAGGGCACAATAAACCTCACTCAAGAGATGTAATTCAGGAGGAAGAATCCAGGAGGGTGGCTACCTCTGCTAGGGTGGGAAGCAGCCACAAACTGAACAGAATACAGAATTTATATAGGGTTTGTGTTGGGGGTGTAGGGGAAGAGTGGGCTTCCAGGGTGGCTTGTACCTGGTGGGTTTTTGTGATTTGATTCTGGGGCCAACTCAGGGATTGGTGGGATTCTGCAGCCAGACTCTGGGGCCAACTCAGGGATTTCAAGTCTTTGTTCCTGGGTTCAAGCCAAGGGCAGGGTGTCCTTTTCTTGGCCCCTTTTGCCCTACAGTTGGGGGGGGGACGACAATATGCCTCACCCTGAACACCTTAAGAATACTGAATGCATTTTACCTCCAAATGCCACAAATACACAAATTTGAGGATTCAGTTTAAAATATATGAAATTTGAGATAGATATTGAAACTACAGCACTTTTCACAATGCTTTGCTCCAACATATATTCATACTTTTCACTAAAAATTTTTCCTAACATTGCCAACCACTAATTACGGAAGTCAACAGAGTCAGAATCTAGTTTGCAAGAGACTTAATACTGTTATCCTAATAAATGACACTAGCAAATGGAACCCAGAGATGTTGGTCCACAAAAGATTTTATTCACTGGGTTGGAGAGAGAGCTCATTTGGTAAAGTTCTTGCCATGCAGAAAGAACTGCATTAGGATCCCAGCACCAGTGTAAAAAGTCAGGTGTCAAATCCTAGCACTGGGGAAGCAGAGACAGGAAGCTACCCAGAACTTACAGCCTGCTGGTATGGCTGAATCAGTGACATCCAAGTTGAGAAAGAAACACAACTAAGTGACGGGTAAGAAAACTAAGGTGAAGGGTAAAGAGGAAGACACCCAGCATTCACCTCTGGCCTACACACACACACACACACACACACACACACACACACACACACACCATGCACATCTATGCATATACACACTAATAAAAAATAAGAACTTAAAAGATCTTTTTATTTAATTGTGTCTTTTACCCTATTTTGAGAATCCTCATAGGAAAATGAAGAATAAAATATGAAAAAAAAAAGCATTTTCTCTGGGCATTGGTGGCACACACCTTTTATCCCAGCACTCGGGAGGCAAAGGCAGGTGGATCTCTGAGTTTGAGACCAGCCTGGTCTACAAGAGCTAGTTCCAGGACAGCCTCCAAAGCCATAGAGAAACCCTGTCTCCCCCCAAAAATTTTTTTTTTCTGAAGAGAAAGACACTGACTAGTACCTAAAGAAATTATTCATGTTTATTGGTGCAGCAGATGCTACACTTGAATTGTATACATATAAGAACTTGTTTAACGGGCAATAGTGTTTTAGTCTACTTTATGTTACCATTGGTTATATCTGGATCAGTTTTTCAGGCTAAGTTCAATATTAAGGCACAGGCATTTAATGAGGCGCTTCTTGCTGCATCATCTATAGAAGGCAAGAAAAAAGAACCCATGCATGGGGAGGGGAGATGAAGGTATGGCCATATTGGGAATTAACTTCCAACACATGGACTTTGGAGAACACATTCAACTACTTTTTTCACTCAATTTTCTTAGCAACCCTACGAAGTAAGTATGTTCTTACCCTCATTTTATGTGTAAAGAATAGAAACTCCCCCTCAAAAAAAAGAAAGGAAGGAAGAAAGGAGGGAAGGAAGGAAGGAAGGAGGGAGGGAAGGAAGGAAGGAAGGAAGGAAAAAAGGAAAGAAGTCAGGAAGCCGGGCATTGATGGCTTTAATCCCAGCACTTGGGAGGCAGAGGCAGGTGGATCTCTGTGAGTTCGAGGCCAGCCTGATCTGCAGAGTTCCAGGACAGCTAGACCTACACAGAGAAACCCTGTCTCAAAAAACCCAAAACAACAACAACAACAACAACAAAAACAAAACAAAACAAAACAATCAGACAAGAAGATGTGAATGAGACTATGCAGTCCCCAAATCTTCTTACATGTTTTACTACCTCTTACATCACTCCACTGGGACCATACCACTAACAAGCGAATCTTTAGGGAACACACTCAGATCATATTTGAAATAAAATGTCCACCCCAAATCATGTAACACAAACCCCAAACTGTACTGACTGATTGATAGTTGGATGATGAATCAAAAAAGACAGGGTCCCAGACTAGTCTCAGGGATGTCTTTGAACCTGTGATTATTTTTTTAGATTTATGTATTTATTTATTTACTTATTATGTATTTATTTATTGGTTTTTTGAGGCAGGGTTTCTCTGTGAAACAGCCCTGGCTGTCCTGGAACTCACTCTGTAGGCCAGGCTGGCCTCGAACTCACACAAATCCACCTGCCTCTGACTCAGGAGTGCTGGGATTAAAAGTGTGTGTTACCAGTGCCTGGCTAGATTTATTTATTTTTACATGCATTGGTGTTTTGCCAGAATGTATGGCTGTGCAAGGGTGCTAGATCCTATGGACCTGGAATTGTGGGTGCTGGGAATTGAACCTGGGTCCTCAGGAAGAGCAGCCAGTACATTTAACCATGGAACCACCTCTCTCCCTGGAACTTGTCTTTTTACCTCTGTTTTCTGAGTGCTGGAATTACAAGCGTGTGCAACTAGGCCCTGCCTTTGTTGTGCTGAGGGTGCCACCCAGACATCTGTGTACACTAGGATAGTATTCTACCAACTGAGTTATATGCTTAGCCGGTAAGCCCAAATGGAGCAAGTACAACTTAACATTATTTTACAGAAATGTGCATAGGTTCATAGGTATAAACAATGTGTGGTCTCCTTTAGCACACAGTCAGTGGACCCAACCTACTTTGTTTAATAAGTGTATATCAAAATCCCAGCACTCGGGAGGCAGAGACAGGCGGATCTCTGTGAGTTCGAGGCCAGCCTGGTCTCCAGAGCGAGTGCCAGGATAGGCTCCAAAGCTACACAGAGAAACCCTGTCTCGAAAAACCAAAAAAAAAAAAAAAAGAGTCAAATTACTGTACTGACCAATACTATTTGTGGCATGTTTTGGTGTGGCCTGAAAGCTAAGAATGTTGTTTTTTTTTCTTATTCTTCACATTTTTAAGGTCTTTTTTTTTTTTCAAAACAAAGGAAGAAAGGGTAGAGGAATACAGAAAGTTGACACCGAAAGAGAAAAAGACAGAAACCATCTGTAGATCATGAATCTTTTAACGCTCATTAGTTAGCCATTTACAGAAAAATAATGGCGCCTCAGTTCAGAACTATGAAAGGTCTGAGATTTTTATGGTGTTTGCAAGCTGACAAGTTAGTTTGGGCAGTTTCCTGAGTGATAACAAAAACAGGATTCCCAGATAAGAGATAAAGTGCTTTACTACTGAAATCACTTTTGAGAACGTCAGCACTAATTCCTTTTAATAAACAAACCACCTTGTGAAGGTCTTACCTCTGCTTAGCAGTGTTACGCCATTCGCCAACCTTCAGCACAGTTTCAGAGGGGAAAAAGCATGTTTGTCACATCCAGCACGAGTCCAGAGATGGATCTGACTGGGGCAGCAAGGCAAGGAAGAAAAGACAAACACACAGACACGGACAACAGCTAGGATAGGCCCTCAGGTAGAGAAAGCAAGCAAGCAGTGCAGCCTGTTTATTATATAGAGCTGAACAGGGAACCTGGTTATTACATACAGCTGAACAAGGAGGCAGACTCCAGAGAGGAGCTGCCTTCAGGCCATAAACATCGGGTAAGGATGGGAAGACAGCTATGGTGGACAATTTTTGCATACATTATTAACATCTGCTCCCGGACCAAAGGAAGGCTTTGCTGTCACTGAGATTCACTAAGGAATGGTCATGGTGGTGGTGTGGTGTGTGGGGGAGGTGTTATTTTCTAGCGTCTGGGGTACTAGAGTCCTTGACATGGCTGTGTCCATGTCAACAGCACACATTCGCTCAGGGCTCCCTTGCTGGCACACGGATTTAAACCACAGAGCTAGGTGACTAATTAAAACAACTATCCAGATGAGGAGTTGAGTAGCATTGCAGCTGGGCCTCCTCATCGCAGTGGCTAAGTTCATGGCCTATGCTGGATTACCTCTTCCCTTTATATGCTCCCAGTGGTCTGTTTGTAAGCCATTGATGCAAGTGAAATTTTTAAGGAGGTTCAGGAGAGACCCTTGCTGTAACTGATAAGGAGTCAATTGTCTAATTTAGCCATCTGAAATCTTGTACAGCCTCCTGACTCAGGCCACTAAGTTCAAAGCTGAGAGTTAAGTTTACGGTGAATTAAGCTTCAAATTAAACTCCAGTATTCTATCAAGGCTATCATAGCAAGGTTCGTTTTTTTGTTTTTGTTTTTTTTTTTTCCTCCCTAGGAATAAGCTCTACTAGGATTTGCCATTAGCTAATCAGAATTCCACTGTTCCTTGACGAAACTGTTTAACTTTCTAAGTCTTTCCAATGGTCTGTTTGCTTGCCTGGTTGGCTATTAGAAGAAAGCTTTACAGGGAGAGGCCAGGCAGAGGTATTTATAGTTGAGTTGGAACTAAGAGGGTCAGATGGGCTTCTCAGACCAATGTCTTTGAATCAACCATGCCTTGAGTCTCTACTAAGAATTTGACAAGGACTTCCTCAAGAGTATTTTCTTCTGTCTTTGCTGTGTTTAATACCTCTCCTAGGAGTCAGGTTTATCCAACTTGTGTTTGGTGACAAGTATGTTTTACCTTATTTTGGGGATCTGCACAAGGACCATCTTCAGGAAATGTCTTCTCAAGTTGGTTTCAACTGAAAATTGCATGTTTTTTGTCAAACACTCACTTTCCTCCAATTTTCTAGTTTAATAATAATTCATATGCTTATCTGTCTAACCACCAGCCTTACCAAGTCTGAGTACTCATTTCTTTACTTTCAACAAGATTGTCCCTTCCAGAAATGCTGTAGAACAAAAGGGAAGAATCTTTTGTGAGGAAATTGTGTGCTTGTTGGTCTAAAAGAAAGAAATAGAGACCATTAGGATTGGACATGTAGCTCAGATGGTAAAGTGCTGGCCTAGCATGCATGGAATTTTGGGTTCAGGCCCCAACAGTAATCCAACTTGGTATAATGTCACATGCCTGTAATCCCACTCAGCACTCAGGAAGGCAGGAAGGTTGGGTGTGCAAGGTCATTCTCAGTCACATAGCTAGGTTATAGTCATCCTGTGTTACATAAGAACCCTGTCTCAGAGCCACAACAACAAAGATACCCTCTATATATACTTATTTTGAAGATTAGTATAATGATGGTTTTCCTTCATGGTATAGCTAGACAAAATTGGTAGGACCCAAATTATTCTCTAAATTAGCTATAATAAAACTCTTGAGCTGGAGATGGTGTACACTTGTAGCCTAAATACTCAGGAGGCAGAAGTTCAAGGACAGCCTGGACTATAGCAAATTCCAGAATAGTCAGAGTGAGTGTCAGGACAGCCTCCAAAACCACAGAGTAACCCTGTCTCGAAAAACCACACACACACACACACACACACACACACACACACACACACACACACCAAAAAACTGAAAGAACAATGGAAAAAACAAACAAAATCATACTTTCATGTGTGCACTTTATTTGTTTTTCCCTAATCTTGTTTTTATTCCACTCCTCCCAGCACCCACGAATTTCCTCTCCCCCAGATCCATGCTTCCATTTCCTTTCAGAAAAGAACAGGTCTCCCAGGAACATCAACCCAAGACCCAATAACAAGATACAATAAGACTAGGTACAAATCCTCATGTCAGGTCTCAGTGAGGCAACCCAATAGGAGGAAAAGAGTTCCGTGAGCAGGCAAAAGAGCCAGAGACAGCCTGACTCCCACTGCCTGAAATCACACAAAACACTAAGATAACAACCATAACATATATGCAGATAATCTATGCATAGACCCATGAAGGCTCTGTGATTGCCACTTCAGTGTCTGTGAGCATGAGCCCTGATTAATTGATTCTGTGGACTGTGTTCTCCTGGTGTTCTTGATCCCCCTGGCTCCTGCAATTCTTACTCCCCCTCTTCTCTAGGGTTCCCAAGATCCAAGGGAAATGACCTTCTGGAGATGTTCAATTTGGGCTCTCTCTCTCTGCCTTATATTTTTGGTGGTGGTTCTCTGCATTATTCTTATCAGCTGTGGGCAGAAGCCTCTCTGATGATGATTGGGCTATGTGTGCATTTAATAATGGGTTTTTCCATCAGACTTTCCTTTCCTTTTGTAGAGAAAGCATAATTAACCTTATACAGTAGTCATTTTACATTTGCTTGAAGCACTTTCCTTTCGTTCTGTTTTTTTTTTTTCTCTGCTTTATCTGTCTTGGAAAATTATAAAGATTAATTGATGAGCAGACATCCATTTGTTGTGTCCTTACGTTAGGCATATTCATTTCAAATAAGACAGAATAGCTAAGTGATAAAAGTGTTGGTAAACTTTTTGTGTTTATTTTTTGAACCTTGAAAAGTGTATTTATTGAATAGCCTTTGTTACCCCAATTACAAGATAAGAAAACAAGGCCTTAATTTCAAGGTAAAAAAGAAACTTCTGGCATAATTCAGTCTGTAAATTTTTTTCTTTTGGTTTTTCAAGACAGGGTTTCTCTGTGTAAAAGCCCTGGCTGTTCTGGAACTTGATCCGTAGACCAGGCTGGCCTCGAACTCAGAGATCCACCTACCTCTGCTTCCTGAGTGATGGAATTAAATACACCACCTCAGTCTCTAAATTTTATATTATGTAAAAATGATGTCAACACAAAGTTGTGTTTAAACAGGATCAAGGTTAAATTTATTTCAGTTTAAACTTACTAAATCTCCTTGGTTGATTTTCTGGGTCATTATCATTTATTTCTATATTATTTTTAAGTTCCAGGCTGGGCATAGTGGCACATGCCTCTAATATCAGCACCCAGGAGGGTGCTGAGGCAGGTAGATCTCTGAGTTCGATGCCAGACTGGTCTACAGAGTGAATACTAGTACAGCCAGGACTACACAGAGAAACCCTGTCTTGAAAAACAACAACAAAAATAACTGCCTCCACCAAAATTCCCAGATATGAATATGTATATATATATATATATGTCCATAATATTTTTAATATACATAATCAAAATATATAGCTAATTAGTGAATGAAAATGTACTAATAGATAATCATTTTAAAAGTTTTAATTTTATTAAGTTTTAATGCACCAAAAATAATTAAAATTGTAAATCTCAGATCCTTGACTATTTTAAGACACCAGGGAAGTGATTATTTAATCAATAAACAAGTATTGATGCCTGACTGTTATTTAGATAAAACCCTGATATGTTGGTTATGTATGCAGGGAACTCAGAAGGCAATTGATTTTAATTCAAATAAGATAAACATATAAACAATTAACAACTTTTCTCAGATTTGTAAGAGAGAAGAGGATTGGGGCTAACTACTGTCCTCAAACCTGCACAGACACAGTTCACCTGAGGACAGCAGGTCTCTGTGTAGAAACAGACACAAGGACCAGAGCTGGGGCTGGAAAGTGTCAACATAGCTGATGGTCTTAGTTGATTTCCATTGCTGTAACAAAACATCATGACCATGCAAGCATTTAATTTGGGCTTACAGTTGCAGTGGGTTAGAATCCATGACCATCATGTCAGGGAGCCTGGCAGCAGTCAGGTGGTCGATGCACTGGTGCAATAGCTGAATGCTCACATCTTGAGACACAACCATCAGACAAAGTGAGTTAGGTGGAGAAAGCATGGGCTTTTGAAAATTTAAAACCTGACCCCAGTGACAGACCTCCTCCTAATTCTTCTCAAACAGTTCCATACCCTGAGGACCAAGTATCAAATATATGAGCCTATGGGGCCATTCTCATCTAAACCACCACACTGAAGAGTTGCTGGAGGCTCAGAGTAGGCAATTCTGAGTGGGACCTAGTCCTAGGAAGACTTCCTAATTTTGCTGTCATAATAACCTTGAGGATTTGGACCTGTGTTCTATCAGTAAATATCAGAGAGAATCAAATCACTGGTTTTATCCAGCCAGGGGCAGAGAATAGAGAATTTTGAAATATAACAGAGACCTCTGTTCTTAATAAGGTTTCTTCTGAAACGCAAACAGAAAACCTCACCAGTTAACTCGAGTGTAGTCTGCTGGAATTTTGTCAGATGCTACCTGACCTGTGAGATAGAATATCAAAATGCAGTCATCTGTGCCCTTCTGTGTGGGAGAGGAGAGATGTGTACACGACCAGAGCACTCTCATGGTCCTGCCTCTCTGAGACTGAGGAGCACTAGTGAGTCTCAGCTCGGCGCCACACTCCCTCTTCAAAGACTGAATGCTAATTGTCTGCCTATAGAGTGTGCCCCCTTCCTTGTGACTTAACGCCACATTTCAAGGACTGATAGCAATTTCCTTTAAGTGCTACATTATGCCCAGCTATCAAGAAAAAAAACTGTAAGGTTTGTCAAACAGAATAAAGACAGGGTTTGAAGAGGCAGAACAAAGTATCAGAAAGATATGGCAGGGGTGTTGGAATTATCAGAAGAGGAGGAATGAAAACAATAATGTATGTGTTGGGAGCTCTACTGGACAATGAAGGCATCAGGCAAGGACAGATGGGCAGTGCCAGCAGAGGAAAGGAAATCTTATCAAAGAAACACTAGTGATCAAAACACAGTAACAGGGCCTGGCAGGGCAGGGCACTCCTGTGATCACAGGACTCAGAAGACAGAGGCAAGAATATCTTGAGTTTCAGGCTGCTCAGTGCTAAACAGCAAAACCCTGCTTGTAAAAATGAAGTAGGAAACTAAAACAAAACCACTGTGACAGAGACAAGGAATGACTTTGAAGGGATTACTTGAAGAATAGACATGAGAGAGGAAAGAATTTATGAGTTTGAAGTAATTTCAAATGAAATCCTCCAAACTGAAAAGCAAAGGCAACAAAGATTGGAAGATATAGAACTAAGTATCCAAGGACTATTAGAAGAAGATAGAGGAAGGAACAGCAAATAAGTATATAATAGCTAAGTTTCTGTCAGATAGCAAGCCATAGATCCAAGAAATTCAGAGAACTCCACAGAGAACAACACCTTTCCTTCCCCCTAATAAAATAAACAACAACAGCAGCAACAAGAACAGACCCTTCACTTCCAAAGTGTTAATTACAAACTACAGAAAATGCGAGGTAAAGACAGAATCCTATCATTTATACAAAATACGATAGCTAGGAAGTTTTAGTTCCTAGGTTCTATAGCACAGTAACCATTGTCCACACAATCTATTACACACAAAGAAGAATTAGAAGAGATGATACTGAATGCTCATAATCCACAGAAATAATTGTTTGAGAAGACAGAAATGCCAATTACTCTGGTTGGATCATTACATGTAGGGGTCAAGTTATCACACTTCCACGTATAAGTATATGTGCATATTAGGTGTCAGTTAAAAAGAAAATCACTACATTCTGAGTAAGTCCAGCAATGAGAAAATACCTAAGCAATAAGAGGAAGGAGGCCGAAAGTTTCATTTACCTTTGAGACAGCATGCAAAACAGAAGAGGGTAGAGGGGGATATTCAAAGTGCTGACACAAGCTGGATATGGTGACTGACATCTATACCTAGACCCTCTGGAAGTAAAGGCAAGAGGACAGAGAGTTTGAGCTAGCCTGGGCTACTAAGTAAGTCTGATGCCAATCTCAGCCATATAGCAAGACACCATTCTTCAAACAAACAAACAAACAAACAAACAAACAAAAAACCCCCCAAAAGAAAATGAAAGCCTGAAACTTTACTGAACTACAATTTTACATTTTTTAAAAATTATCCCATAAAACTGAAGGAGACATAAAGACCTTCTCAAACAAATGGAAAGAATTTGTTGCACAAAGATCTTCCTTCCAGGGAAATAAGCAATACAGTTCAGAAATTCAAAACTTCATAAAGAAAATGAGGACAAGGGACACATGAAGTTACAGTTATAACTTAATTTTTTACATTATCATGGCTATTTTTTAATTTTTTTTTGAGACAGGGTTTCTCTGTGGCTTTGAGGCTGTCCTGGAACTAGCTCTTTTTTTTTTTTTTCTTTTTTTTTTTTTTTTGGTTTTTCGAGACAGGGTTTCTCTATGTCGCTTCAAAGCCTATCCTGGCACTCGCTCTGGAGACCAGGCTGGCCTCGAACTCACAGAGATCCGCTTGCATCTGCCTCCCAAGTGCTGGGATAAAAGGCATGTGCCACCACTGCTCGGCTATCATGACTAATTATAATATCACAATTTGCTGAAAATAATAATAGCAACAATGTATGCATTATGTGGACTTATGTGGATGTGTGTCCATATATGCACGTATAAATATGTTGTTATTTGGCTATGAAGTGTTCCCCCCTTTTAAGAAGTATTGTGTGAAAGGCTTAGTCAGCTGATGATCCTCTTGGGAAAACATTTAATATCGAGGGCGCTAACTACTGTGGTGATACTTTGTTTATAATCTAACAAAGCTTGTCTGAAGATAAGAATGTAAAGCTAGTCACAGCCAAAGAGGCTCAGCAGTGGTGGTACACACTTTTAATCCCAGGATTCAGGAGACACAGGCAGATGAATGTCTGTGAGTTCAAGGCCTGCTTGGAGAAACCCGGTCTCGAAACCAAACCAAACCAAACCAAACCAATCCCGTAGTCTGAAAGTGTATTAACTCATAGTTTGAGGTTTCTGAATGATCACCGCCTCACTTCACAACCTGAACCCATTTGAGGCTTTTGGTCATTACCCGGGAGAAGTTGCGGGGATGGAAAAAGTTATTTCCAAAGAAAGGAAGGGGAAGAGTTAACAAGTAATTGTACTTCATCGACGCGTTAGGATGCTTTCAGCTTACTCTAGTATTCATTTTATCCCGTCCATCAACCAAGCTAGGAGACCAGCGGCTCCCAAATGGTGCCCGAACTGTTTTCCAAGTGGTCTCATCCTCTTTGCAAATCCACCCCTAATCAAAACTCAACTTAAACTACAAAACGTCTACATTCCAACACCCCCAGTTTTCGGTAGCAGTTTATCCTGACCACAGGGACCTAAATGGTCCGCAAATTGAGGAAAGCGAAGCCTGGGGGGGGGGGGGGAGGGGGAGAGGAGTCAAAGAACTCAGCGCGCGCTCTAGGATTCCATGGACAGAAGCGCCCGGCAGGTGCGCGCGCACCTGTCCTCGCTCGCTCGCTCGCCCGGTCGCCCAGCGCAAGCTATGCGCTCGCCCAGTGCGCGCCGTGGAGCCCGAGCCGGGCCCAGTTCCGCTAATGCGCCGCACCTGAGAGCGGCGCGGCCGCTCGCCCCGTTTCCCCGGAGTCGGCGGGCGGCGTGCCCCGCGGGAGTCTGGGAGGCTCGTCCGCTCGCACCGCCTCCTGGCGGCGGCCCGCGGGGCTGGCGGAGCGTGGGTCAGTCAGGCGTTCTCCGCGGGCAGCCCGCGGCGGGGCCTTGCCTTATATAGCGCGGGGTCCTCGGCGGCCTGGGTGGCTGCTGCCCGTGCTGCTGTCGTAGACGCGGACGGCTGTTAGTGAGGCGGCTGTTGGTTCGCGGCGGCGGCGGCGGCGGCGGCGGCGGCAGCGGCGGCGGCGGCGGCGGCGGCGGCGGCGGCGCGGCCGGAGAGGGCGAGGCGACGGGGAAGGAGGAGGCAGGCGCGGCGGCGACGGCGGTGGCCGGGGCCCGCGGCGGCGGCGGCGGCGGCGGCGGCGGCGCGGCAGCGGCAGCGAGGGGGGCGAAGATGGCGGACGTGCTCAGCGTCCTGCGACAGTACAACATCCAGAAGAAGGAGATCGTGGTCAAGGGGGATGAAGTGATCTTCGGGGAGTTCTCCTGGCCCAAGAACGTGAAGACCAACTATGTAGTTTGGGGGTGAGTGCGGCGTGGCCCGTGGCCTAGTGGTGGCGGGGCAGCGCCCGGCGCCCCCGGCGCCCCCGGGCGACCTCGTCCCTAACCCTCTCCTCTCCCCCCCGAGTCCCTCGGGGATGGGAGGAAAACGGGGGGCTCGGGTGGTGGTGGTGGTGGTGGTGGTGATGGTGGGGGAAAGTTCTTCTCTGGAGCCGAAGTTGCACTTTGCGGGGGAGCGCGTTCGCGAGCGGTCAAGTCTTTGCTGTGTTGGAGAAGCCACAGGGAGAGGTGCCATGGGAGTTTCCGACTTTCCCAGTTGGTGTCCACCAGGATGTCCTGGCTGGTGGTCGGCGCCGGGGAGGGCTGCGCTCTGCACGGCTACCTGCACCTAGGTGCAGAAGCACAAAGCACAGCATCTGGCGGCCACCCTTAGTGTTTTTGTTAGTTTGGTTTTTCTCCCAGAGGCTGCCATGTGTTGCAACTGTCTCTCTCTTCTGGCTCTTGGAGCGCCAGGGTAATTTAGTTTCTTTCTGCCTCAATCCCCCCCCCCCCTTTTCATAATTGGGGAAGGATGATGCTACGCTTCAAGAAAAAAATAAAGAGGGGAATAGACTACTACTACTTGAAGCTCAGGAAAGAAAGAGATTGGGGAAGAGTTTGGAAAAGTCTGCCAAAATCACTGTTCGAGATGAAAGCAGGACTTGGTTGGGGGAGAAAAGTTACTGGTGAAATGCCGTGAGTTTTTTACATACGGGTCTGAGAAACTGATCCTGTGTGCTTTTCCGAAAGCACCCTAAAGAAAAAAAAAATGTTTGGGAACATTTCTATGTATGCATGGCACGAATTTAAGTCATTCAGGAAATCACCAAGGATGAAGTTTAATAATCCTTTGGGGCCTCTTTAATGATGCTACTGTTACTGTCATTGATGCTTCGTTTTGATAATTGGAGTCTCGGAGTCAATTTTGGTACGAATTTTTTGCTTGATTGAGTGACTTTATGAATGGTCATTGAAAAACTAGAAAATTTTAAGATTTTTTTTTATTTTTTGTTTCTTGTTTTTTTGAGAGAGGATTTCTCTGTGGCTTTAGAGGCTGTCCTGGAACTAACTTGTAGACCAAGTTTGTCTCGAACTCAAAAAGATCAGCCTGCTTCTGCCTCCGGAGTGCTGGGATTAAAGGTGTGTGCCACCACCGCCCGGTTTAAGATTTCTTTTGACTATTGATTCCCATTTTGAAGTGTTGACTAAGTGACATTCCCGGTTTACCGTGTTTCACTCTTTCAAATAAATTACGCAGAAATTGGATTATAATGGATATTTTTCTTTATAAAAACTCAAGGTATAGCTGAGTGTGGTGGTGAAAGCCTTTAATCCCAGCACTCGGGAGGCAGAGGCAGAGGCAGGTGGCTCTCTTGAGTTCAAGGCCAGACTGGTCTACAAAGCGAGTTCCAGGACAGCCAGGGCTGTTTTACAGAGAAACCAAACCAAACACCACCACCCCCAAAAAAACCCCACAAACAACAAACAAACAAAAACACCTCAAACAAAAACACCTTTATAAAGAAGTTTAATTTGAGAAATAGAAAAAAAGCTGAAAACTCTGATTCCTTCCTGCCTTTCATGAGGTTAGCCTATTTTGGGTAGAAAAGACCAAACAGATTAAGTTGATGTGAAATGTTTCTAGCTGATCTAACGAGAACAGTTATTTGTGGTTTACTTCTAAACTGGGCAGTGCACATCTTTAATCCCAGCACTCTGGAGGCTATGGCAGGCGGATCTGTGAGTTCCAGGCCAGCCTCATACAAAGCTCGAGTTCCAGTACAGTCAAGGCTATACAGAAAGCTTGTCTCGATCCCCTCCACCCCCCTGCACCAAAAAAGTTGTTTATGTCTAGGGGAGGGGGATATTTAGAAACAGTTCATGGAAATATATTTGACATGTGTCCATTCTACAAAGCCCCTTCCTTGAATAAATGAACAAATAGATGAATAAACTTTAAAGAATGGGTAAGAATTCTGAGTGAAATGGGGGAATAGCCTTCCAGTATGAGGGGACTGTGTATTTAAGATATGAAACCTGGAAAGGAGGTGTTTCCAGGAGGAAGAAGGGAGAATTGGAAAGCTGTGTATGTGTTAGTATTAGAGAGCTTGTACCCCCAAGACTACATTGTTTAATCACAGATAGAATTGTATTTTGGTTTTGTGTCACTCACTGGTCTAGTTTGAGAGATGTTACAAGGATCATGCCCTTGAAGTTGATCCTGTTTACTTTTCAGTATATTGTTGAGGATGTCGTATGGCAGTATCTTGTTTGGAAAGAACCATAAGATGTTCATTTTGTAAGTGCAGCCCTGGTGATACCTCCCCTAAGCAGTTTGTTTTCCCTGAATGATCCTTTTTATTGTGCAACTGGCTGGGTTTCTTTCTCTGTTGACAGAGCCCAGAACTCAATTTATGTGTAAAGTGAGGGTGAGGATGTAGACCAGTTGGTAGAGTGCTTGCCTAGCAAGAATGAGTTCCTGCATTTGATCTCCAGCACCACATACAACATGCACCCTCAGCTGTATAGCAGATTTGAGGCCAGCTGGGATACATGAGACCTTGCCTGCCTTAAAAATAGAAAAGAAAAAAAGTATATATAGAATATGAATTTATATGCTCTCTCTGTTTCTTTCATTTTTTTTGTCTCAACAACAACTCACTTGGGAGCGTTTATATTTATTGCACATATATTTTTGCTGTGTTAAATACATTGTAAGATAATCAGCTAGATATAGATGAATGAATACATGTAACTAAGGTCAAATAATTGATTTAAACATCTTAATAAAACTCATGCTTTAATCATTTTAGGACTGGAAAGGAAGGCCAACCCAGAGAATACTACACATTGGATTCTATTTTATTTCTACTTAATAATGTGCATCTTTCTCATCCTGTTTATGTCCGACGTGCGGCTGTAAGTAGAATTCATTTTAAAATTTCATTGATTAAACAATTATTGTTTTGTGTGGAAAACTTTCCCTCATGGGTTTCACTTGTCTGAAATTGTTTTAGATAGTCAAAATTAAGTTGCTGTGTGATTTACTTAATTATTTTAGTTGGTAATTCATTATTCATATAAAATATAGGTAATGTTTATAACAGTAGACTTTTTGGTTTGTTTTTGGAGACAGTGTTTCTCTTCCTATTCTTGGCTGTCCTGAAACTCTCTGTAGACCATGCTGTCTTTGAACTCACAGAGATCTGTTGTCTTCTGCCTCCTGAGTGCTGGGGTTCAAGGCTCATTCCACCACTACCCTGCACAACAGTAGAAGTTTTAAAAGCACTTTCATAGATGTTTCAAAAATATATAAGCTGGTTGAAGAACTCTGGTAATTCAGAACTATAGTTTAATTTCAAGAAAACTTCTCTTAGTATAAACATAGTACAGGGCAAGGAGTGGTAAAAATGATGTAAATTCAGTACTCCAGTATGAAATTCTCAATAAATAAATCAGTCCAATATGAACAGATACTTTTAGAATTTTAAACAGTGCAGTTATTTTTTGTACTTTATTGACATTTATTTTTTAGTCTTACTTGCTTTTTCAGAGTTTGAAAATCGATTATTGAGAGGAAATCATTAGAAATAAAAATGTCTCCTTTCACATAGATTGTTATGATGGGATTCTTCCACTGGTAAGGGACTTTTAAAAACTAATAAGTAAAGAGGATTCAGAGTGGAGTTTGATGTTGCAAATTGCCATAAATGCCCCAATAAGATGGTTCCCCAGATACTTCTTTTGGGTATTGGAGGAACATAGAGGTTTCATGGAGCCCATACTGGCCTCCAGAACCTGTGTAGGTGAGGATGATCTTAACTTCTGATTCTCTTGCCTCTACCTTAAGAGCTGGAATTAGATGTGTGAGCAGTCATGCCTTGTTCATATGGTGTTAGACATTGCACTCAGGGCTTCCTGCGTAGTAGGCACGTATTCTTCTAGAGATACCCACAGCCCTTTAGCTTTTATAAAAAATGAGGTCCTTATCAGATCCCTTGGTAGAGTTGGACATAGAATTATTTGGAGATATTGATATAATCCAGTACATTAGTGCATTGTGTTAATTTAAAGTAGTAAGCTTAAACTCTTAAAACAGACTCTTCATAAGCACCATCATTGTGCCTTCCATCACTAGAGCTACTCTTTGGCTGTTTCCCACTACTGCTGGATTGCATTATGTTGTGGGAATTTTACTTTTATAACTTTTCTTCATAGCAGTGATAGTTGCAGTTTTGGATAGCAATTTGTTATTTGGACCAGCTGAGAAAGGACTTACTTTGAATGGCTTCAGTATTCATATTCAGTAGGACTGCTTTACAGAGAAAGAAACATATTCAATGATAAATACATTTTTAAATCCTTAAAATTGGTAAGTAGTAGGGAAAATATTAGCAACTGACCATTACATTGTTCTTTATTAGAGCTTTAAATAAAAATGAATCAAGCACCGGGCAGTGGTGGTACATGCCTTTAATCCCAGCACTTGGGAGGCAAAGGCAGGTGGATCTCTGAATTCCAGGATAGCCTGGTCTACAAAACGAGTTCCAGGGCAGCCAGGACTGTTATAGAGAAACCCTATCCCAAAACAACAACAGCAAACCAGAAAAAAACAAAAAAAATTCCAAAACTGAATCAAGCAATAATTAGAATTGTTTGTTAAAATAATTTAAGTACTTAGAGATTTAAAGATTATATTCTTGTAGTTATAGTTGTTACTGTAGATCCTAGGATTTAAAGTCATATAAGATATAACACTTATTTTTTTAAGCATTTTCCCCACTAGAAATCTGAAATTCTGTAGTTGTATAGATTAGAGGTTGCTGTTTCAATTGCCATGTTACTTGCTGTTTGTTGCCCTGACTCTTCCTGGAGTCAGGTGCTCCTGACCCCTGGCGCCTTTTAGTGTCAGCAGACCTGCAGCCTCTCAGATGGCTCCAATGTGGGCTATACTTCAAGTGATTCAGAAATACTTTACAGATATGTGTAATATTCCATGTAGACTGACTAAAAAATGTCAAGGACAGAAATGCTTGTAAGTTTCTAGACATGTATATGTACTCATAAGGAAAAACTAAAATTTAGCCTGACCTTTTAAAAAAAAATTAAGTGATTTATTTGTTCAGCTAAGACAAAAAAAAGTATGTGCAAATACTGGATGTTGTGACATATAGTGGTCATTGTGAGGTAATTGACTAGTGATACTAAGAGTTCTTATTGCTTCATTGTTGCTCAGAATAGTTTGTTTTGTTTTGTTTTGTTTTTTTCCAGACAGGGTTTCTCTGTGGCTTTGGAGGCTGTCCTGGAACTAGCTCTTGTAGACCAGGCTGGTCTCGAACTCATAGGGATCCACCTGCCTCTGCCTCCCGAGTGCTGGGGTAAAAGGCATTCGAACTACCTCCTGGCTTGTTTATAATAGTTGACAAAGGTTTTAAACTATATAATCCCTTGGCAACAAGTTTTTCTTTGACTCTGTTGTTTACCTTAGAAAAATAATAAGGAAAATTGTAAAAAAATAATAAGGAAAATTGTAATGCCATATATTCATTGGCCCAAAGATGACTTGATTCCTGAAGTATACATTTTGTTTTAATCATCTTTAAAAAAGATGTGTTACGTACATATGAGTACCTGAGTGCAGGTACCAGATAAGGCCAGAGGAATCTACCCCCCCCCCAAAAAAAAACTAAAATCCAAAAAACTGGAGTTCCAAGTGTGTGTGACAGGAGTGCTGGGAATCAAGCTCCAGTACTCTGGAATGGAAGAGCAGCAGGTGCTCTAGTTGCTGCAATGTCTCCCCTGCCTCAGTGTTAATCATTTTTATAAATGATGACTGTAGGTAGATTAAAGGGAAATTACTCATTTTTCTAAAATTGATTGTTTTCAGACACAATCTTTCAAATCCCCCCCCCCCCCCCCCCCCCCCCCCCCGTGTTATCTGAATTTATATGCACGGGAATAAAAAGATATACTTTCTTTTTATTACAGCTTCTCAGATGGCTCTAATGTGGTAAACTACTGCAATTAACATCTTCTTATAGCTTAGGTTTTCTCATGTACTTGTAAATTACCAAAATTTATGTTTAGTGTTTATGTAGTTCATTTGGAAGAGTTGCAGTTGCATAGTTTGAAGAGGTTTGGTCTGTGTGGGGAAAAAGCACAACAGCGTATAAAGTGAGACAGCCCTGGGACTGCAAAGTTAGTGGCCCTGGATGCATATAACATCCTGAGTGCAATTAAAAACAAGTAACAGCTGGACAGTGCTGGTTCAGGCCTTTAATTCCAGCACATAGGAGGCAGAGGCAAGTGGATCTCCAAGGGTTCAAGGCCAGCCTGGTTGGTCTACAGCCCTAGTTCTAGGACAGTCAAAGCTACACAGAAGGAACCCTGTCTCCATAAAACAAAAAAAAACAAACAAACAAGAAGTCATTGAGGGTTGAGAGAGCCTGAGATTGATACTATGAAGAAGGTTTTTAGTTACTTTCAAACTGGTGTCTTGAATTTATTTTTTTTTGAAATTTCCAAAATAAAATTACTAAAAATTAACATTTGAGAAATTTTCAAGAATTTTAGATAGTTTTTAGAAAGCAAACGTGACTTTAAATACATGTTACTAAGGTATGTTCAATAAATTCTTAAGTTACATGATATTTATCAAGTTTCATAGTTGTTTCCACTCAATATCTAATTCAAAATTTTGGCTTCAGACAGAAAATATTCCTGTGGTTAGAAGACCTGACCGAAAAGATCTACTTGGATATCTCAATGGGGAAGCATGTGAGTAGTTTTAAAATTGTACTCACTTTTAAACTTTTTTTTTTTTCAGTCTTCCCTATGAAATAAGTTGTAGTGAGAAGTCTGTATTTTCTACTTACCTGAAGCTGTGTCTGTGTGCTTCTCCCTGTAGTTGCACAGTGTTGTCTAATTTTAGGCTGTCACTCCACCCTTGTACAAGGGTTTTATTCATTCTGTCGTCCTTTGTCTCTGTAAATTCTTATTTGTCTTGCTTTACTGTTTTCTCCTTTCTTCTGAATCATTACCTTTTAGAATACATGTAGAAAATGTCTGTTCTTTAAAAATTATTTTTGATTCCATATTTCTGTCTCTCTTTCTTTTCTTTTCTTTTCTTTTTTTTTTTTTTTTGAGACCCAGTCTTTCTATGTAGTCCTGGCTGTCCTGGAGCTCACTATTTAGACCAGGCTGGCCTTGAACTCACAGAGATCCACATGTCTCTGCTTCCTGAGTGCTGGGATTACAGGTGTTTGCCACCCCTGCCTGGCTAATTCTGTTCATTGCTATTTTTATTACTATAAAAAGAAAGAATTGATGTAAAAATCGCTACTTCTTTACCTGCTTGAAGTTCCTCCTGTTTAGCTCATCCTTACCATGCCATTAAAATCAGAGAGATTTGGAGTTGCCACATCCTTTGTTTCTTTTTACTCTCTTTACTTATGAACATTTGATACTGTTCCAGAGTGCTTCTTTGAAGTTCTTCACTTGGTGTTTGCCACCCTAGACTTTGGGGCTTCTTTCTTTTCATTGTTTACCCTTCAGAATATCTTTGTCATATGATATTTCTATACCCTATTGATACTATTCACTGTTGAGAGAAATTTAAACAAACAAGATGTAGTATTAAGTCTTAACTATAAAATCAAGGGTAGTGTGTTATAGCTTTACATTCATCTCTGACAGTTGCAGTGAGCTCAATAAGCACAAGTATTTGCTTCATATTTATGAATTTACTGTTGTCATCTTCCTTTAAATGCTTAACAGACTTCTGAAATATAGCATGTTCAAAATAGAGTGCCCAATTTTTTCCTTTCCATCTCCACCCACACAAAACAAAACAGTGAGTCTGTTCTCATCTTAGAAAGGAGTGATGGTATCTTATGTAACTTCATGCAGTGACTTAAGGTATAAACTTCAGTGAAATGATATTTTGACACAGTTACACCATTTGTAAGTCCTTTTCTCAGGCTTGAAATCCATGACAGTTTTTTCCACTCCAGCTCTATCCCACTTCTTCTAAGACCTCCTCATGTTTCTACTCTTTATTTGATAGTTTATTCTGTAACAAGATTTGTTCTTGAAAAACTATGTAAATATAATTGAGCCATTTGTCTGCTCAAGGCCAGGCCATTTGTGGGTTCCATCACATTTAGGATAAAGCTCATACTTCTTACTGTTCAGACTTCATGATCATGTTTCTGCTTAAATCTCTGTGACTTCATCCTCCATCATTCTTTTTTTAATCAAAGCTGTCAGTGATCTTTCAGTTGGTTTAGTTGATCTTAGAACCTCTGGGATTGCTATTCTTTCTGTCTTCAATTGTCTGTATTGTTATTGGGCTCTCATCTTCCATCCATGCTCAGATATTCTTCCAGGTATCCTTCGGTCAGTGAAGACATCTGTGACTATTCTAAAGTGCAAAATAACATCCCACCCTCATATCTGTCTATGCGTAATCAAATCCTATTTATTTTCCAAACAAATGCCATATTTTTTACCCGAAGTTATATTTATTGCTTATTTGGATATTGTCTACTAGAGAGTGAACCTTAAAGGAACAGTTGTTTCAGTTGACTTATTACTCATTAAAGTTTAGAACAGCAATGTATGGTAATTGAATAATTTTTTATAAAATATACATAAATTAGTATTATAGAAATAGAGTAGATCTCACCTTCCCTGGGATGGAATTTATTATTACCATTAGTAGCAGTTATATTACACTATCTGCCCCATGTTTTTAAGCTATAGTGTTGGTGTGTGTAGAGAATATTGTGCATAATAGGAAGACCTCCAGGACTGCTTCTTTCTTGTAATATTTTCATTCTGCAAATTCCTAACATATTCTTTACAATTTTTTTTTTTTCTGGCAAGTTTTATGTGTGTGGGTGTATGTGTCACAGCTTATATTTGGAGGTCAGAGAATAACTTGGAGTTAGTTCTCTTCTTCTACCTTTATGTAGCTTCTAAGAATCAAACTTAGATTGCTGGGTTTGTGTAGCAGGTACTTTACCTCTTGGGCCTTCTTGGCCTTCTTTCTCCTTTGCCCTCCATGCTTATTCCTAAGTTGTATTTTGCCTGGGCATTGTACAGAATACAAAGTCTAATTACTTTCATACTGGGTAGACAAGGAATGAGGAGGAATTCTGAAATTATTGCAAAGGCAATTGAGATGGAAAGATCAAAAAAAGGCTTTTTACTTTTGTTTTGAATCAAAGAAAATTTAATTATTTAGACCATGAGAATCATAGTAAAACTGTTAAAAATCCATTTTTTTTTCCTTAGGCTCACTCTTACTCTCTCTTAAAAATGTATTAAAGTAAATATAGGATTCTTCAGTTTTACTAAGTATCTCAGATGCACTGGTAAATCGTTCACTTTTGGGAGAGTCTCAATGAATTATTTATCCACGTCATTTTTTTGTTGTTGTTGTTTTGTTTTTTAAGACAGGGTTTCTCTGTGGCTTTGGAGACTGTCCTGGAACTAGCTCTTGTAGACCAGGCTGGTCTTGAACTCACAGAGATCCACCTGCCTCTGCCTATCGAGAGCTGGGATAAAAGGCATGCGCCACCACCGCCTGGCTTTCCACGTCATTTCTTATGTTATCTGTAGGACAAATTTAGTTCTCAAATGTATTGTTTTGAATTAAGTAAAATATGTTACTAGTTCATGAAAAAGTTAAACTGCAGTTAAGATAATGTTATAATTAATAGCTTAAAGACATTCAATATTAGCATGAGTTACATTTTTTTTTTTTTTTTTCCTAGACAGGGTTTCTCTGTGTATCTTTGGAGCCTATCCTCTGTAGACCAGGCTGGCCTCGAACTCACAGAGATCCATCTGCCTCTGCCTCCCAAGTGCTGGGATTAAAGGTGTGTGCCACCAACGCCCAGCTGTGAGTTACATGCTTAAAAGCATGATCTCAACAAAAGCCTAGGCAACTTTTCTTGAGCAGCAGAACTACATAAATAATTATTTGGTAAAATTGAGTATCTTAACATTTGAGGCACAGCAAATGTGAAGACACCAGTTGTTCTGGAGTATAGAACTTAAAAGACCTAATGATTTAAAAACTGAGACTATGTAGATACATTAGTAGAACAATTTTAAATACAAATGTGAGGCTGGCCTTATGATATGATGGTAGTGTATCTGACTCCAGAAATACACACGTCAGAGTAACATTAGAATAAAGACATTCGAGAGCAATGGAAGAAGGTGGGATAAGTAGTTAATATTTTGATTAAATATAACTGTATCATTGAAAAGCAGCCTGGCAGTGGTGGTGAAAACCTTTAATCCCAGCACCTAGCAAGCAGAGAGGCAGGTGCATCTTGGTGAGTTCTAGGCTAGCCTGGTTTACAGAACTAGTTCCAGAACATCCAGGACTACACAAAGAATCTTTGTCTTTGTCTTGAAAACATCAACAATAAAACAAAACAAAACAAAACACTAAACTACCACCAACAAAAAAGATATACTGGGAAAATGTTTCATCTACTATAGTCATTTATACTAGTTAGCACATGAAGTATGACCTTGGAAATAGACACACAAAAGATCAACAGCTTGAATAGTTACAATGAACATATGAGTAATAGAAAAGGTGGTAAATCACTTGTAGATGTGATTTTATACTAAATTACAAATTTAAAGGATATAAAGATAAGATTTTAAATTTTGCTGTTTGTCAGTGAACTCTGGTGAGACTGAGAGGGAGCATTCGGCATTGTTGGTTGTGTTACTTTATAATCTTCCTGAAGTTGTTGACAGTTCTTTATAAATGAAATAGAAACCCTACATTTAGAACTGTCCTAGAGCTATATTTTAAAATGTAAAAAATGACATACATGTGAAGTTTCTTTATGCTATTTTTTGTAATAACAAGATTTAGAATTGAACTGCCTACTCATAGGGAACTAGTCAAATTAATTATAATTATACAGTATACCTCATAGCTGTAGAGAGAGAAAGTTAGGGAACTATCTATGTACTGGTATGGAAGGGGTGTCCAAGCTTACACTCTTTTGTAAACGGGAAACAAGTTTTAGAATATCCTGTGTATTATGCTGCCTTTGTGAACAAAGGTACAAATAAAGTATAATTTGTATTTCTTGTATTTGTAGAAGGCTATGCAAGACAATAACTAGTTATATAGGGGAATAGGAACTTGATGGAAGGGGCCAGGTACTCTTTAATAGTTTTATTTTGAGCCATTTAAAAGTAAAATAATTTGAAGGATAGTTGGAAGTGTCCTACCAATTGTGAATAACTAAAATTTGTAATTAATTTGATAGTGTATATATTTAAGTATTTGGGGGAAGTATATTCTCTAAATGTGACTTTTTTTAATAGGGGAGAATAATCTGAACTGACCAATTAATTTAAGGAATTAGCATCTCATTAGTTTGTAAGCTAAATTGTTAAAAATCATTTGTTCTTTCATAAACTTTAGACCACAGAGACATCCTGTTAATAAAATACTTTAATAGAGCTGTTTTTTGAAACCATTTTACCTAGGGAAATCCTCCTATGGATATAAGAAATAAAGCTTGAGCATTTCTCCTGGAATAACTTCCAAAATACATGTGCAAATATTGTTCTGCTTATATGATTTTTCTTTTCCATTTTCAGCAACATCAGCGAGCATAGATAGGAGCGCCCCCCTGGAAATAGGTCTTCAGCGGTCCACTCAAGGTACACTGTGTCACATCTTTATCTTGAATTTTAAAAACCCTTTCCTAAAGTACACACTTACTTGCTTCTTTTTTCTTATAGTCAAAAGAGCTGCAGATGAAGTTTTAGCAGAAGCAAAGAAACCACGAATTGAGGTAATGTGTTTCGTACTGAAATTGGAATTGTGTAGAAATAAGACTTCTTCACAGGCTGGGCAGTGGTGGCGCACACCTTTAATCCTAGCACTTGGGAGGCAGAGGCAGGTGGAGCTCTGTGAGTTCGAGGTCAGTTTGGTCTACTGACAGTTCCAGGACAGCCAGTGATTGATTACACAGAGAAACAAACACGGTCTTGAAAAATAACAATTCTTCATAGTAATTCTAGCATTTTTTTTTTTTTTTTTTCCTGAAAAGTAGGTCAATAGGTGGCTTGGGTTCTGTGATGAATATGCTATTTTGTTTTCTTTGCTATTCTTTGCCTTATTCGAGGAGAACAATGTCCTAGATCTGGGGTAAGAAACTATTATCTGATAATGTTAAAGGACATGTGCTAAATATTTTAGTTTTTCAGGGCCCTTCAGTCTTGATTGCTGTTTCCATCTTTCTAATCTTTGTTACTGTAGTGGTGCAGCATTTATAAATCACACATAAATTGATAGATAGATAGATATAGTTGTTTTAATAAAACTATAAGATGGTGGGAGCCAGAATTGGTTCTCTGACTTCTAGAATAAGGTAGCATGGGGATATGCTTTGCTTTGTAAATGTGAAGTACTTACTGTTACTTCAGTAAAATATTGATACAGATTCTAGATTTCTAGTGTTTTAGTGAGCACAGATGGATTAGCTTAGTGGGTTGGTAACTTTTTGTCTCTCAGACCAAAAAACGGGAGGAAAACAGCTTAAAGAGGAAAACAGCTTAAAGAGGAAAACAGCTTAAAGAATGGTTTGCCTTGGCTCATGATTTCAACATACGGTTGCCTGGCCACAGACTTTGGGACTGTGCAAGGAGGCCAATGCCATGAGAAGGAAGGTGTGGGACAAGATTAACGTCTCAGAGCACATGCTGTGTATCTTTCAGTCAGGCCCCATTCCTAAGGGCCTGACTGCTTGTTGAATATAAATTTTGATCCAGATAGGTGTCATCACTTCATTGAGTTTTTCTTAATCAGCCACATATCTTTCAAACTGAATTTCACATGGCTTTCTAATATAAGTTATAAATCACAGGTTGACATCACAGTTGTAGCCAATATTGTCTTTAAACTTTTGATGCTTCTGCCTTGGCCTCCTGACTGCTGGGATTATAGACATGAGACACATACCCTTGCCAGATAAGATTTTGAAATAGTCTATTGGGAACTCTGTAGGAATGAGGAACTTGCCAGTTCCCAGCACCCCCCTAGTGAGGCACAGCCATGCATAATGGCAAATCTTATGCAGGCACCAAGCGAGATGTAGTGCACATACATGCATGCAGACAAAGCACTCAGTACACATAAATGAATCCATAAACATTTTAAAATGAACACACACACACACACACACACACACACACACACACACACACATGCACACACACAATATGAAAGTAGTAATGGTGGGAAAGAACATAGAAATAGATGTCTGGGCACCGTATTGTAAACTCTTACAGTGGTTTTCAGTCTTTTTTTTTTTTTTTAAGCTTTTTGATGATACAAAAGCAATACATGTATGTTTAGAAGAATTTGTTTTACTTTCAGCTCAATTTTCAATAAAATGTGAGATGTCCAACATTTACAAAACAGGATTTGTAATAAATGGAGGCTAGTGGATATGTTCAAGTAAACAACACTAAGCTATGATATTTAGTAGGTAGATGCATAAACATATTTTTGGCTTATTATGTTTTAAGTTAACTGTGGTATCATAATTTGGTTTACTATTGCTGTGTTGAAACACTAACCAAAAGCAGTTGAAGGAAAAGGTTTATTTGGCTTTCGCTTCCACTTCTATAGTCTATAGTCTATCACTGAAGGAAATTAGGACAGGAACTCAAACAGGGCAGTAATGTGGAGGTAGGAGGTGATACAGAGGCCCTGGAATGGTGTTGCTTAGTGGCTTGCTCAGCTTCTCAGCCCCTCCCCCCCTTTATTTCTGTTTTTTTTTTTTTTTTTTTTGTTTTTTTTGGTTGTTTTTTTGGTTGTGAGCCTAGCCTTTAATAGCTGAGCCATCTCTCCAGCCCTCTGTTTTTTTTTTTTTTTTTTTTTGTTCTTGTTTCATTTATTTTACATACCAACCACAGTTTCCCCTCCTTCCTCTCTTCCTTTCTATCCCCCATCCACTCCTCTGTTCAGAAAGGGGCAGGTGTCCCATGGAAGTCAACAAAGCATGTTATATCACTTGAGCTCCTCCCCCGGTTTTAAGTCTGGGTGAGGCATCCCTGCATGGGGAAAAGGTTCCAAAAAGGCAGCTGAAGTGCTGGGCATAGGTCCTGATCCCACTGCTAGGGGGCCCCACAAACAGACCAAGCTATACAACTGTCTTCCACATTCAGAGATCCTATGTTGGTCTCATGCAGGCTCCCAAAGGATGCTTAATCATACCGTAAGGACACTTGCTCAACTATGTTTACAGTAACATTACTCGTAATAGCCAGACCCTGGAAACAACCTAGATGCCCATCAAATGAAGAACGGATAAAGAATATGTGGTATATTTACACAATGAAGCATTACTCAACAATAAAAAACAATGACGTCATGAAATTTGCAAGCAAATGTATGGAACTAGGAAAAAAAATCATCCTCAGTGAGGTAACCCAGACCCAGAACGACAAACATGGCATTAGATGTAAAGCAAAGGTTAAGCAGGCTACAATCCACAGCCCTAGAGAAGCTAGGTAACAAGGAGAACCCTAGGATAGATGAATGAATTTCTCTGAGAAGGGGATATCTCCTGGGTAAACTGGGGGTAGGGTAGGGAGGAAGATGAGTGGAGGGGATAGGAAAATGGGAACAGAAGGGATCGGGTTGGTTGAGTTAGGGGTGAGTAAGAGGTAACTTGATAGAGTGGGCCATTTTGGAGAAACCTAGTGACAGGGAAACTCCCAGAAATCCACAGCCCAAGATTGATATTGGGTCTTGAGGTAGATTGATACTCAATTTTTTGAGAAACGGCCATACTGGTTTCCAAAGTTCAGACTGATTACTACCAGCCTAGGAATGGCCTCATTCACAATTGCCTGGGCCCTCTCACATGAATCACTAATTAAGAAAATACAGGCTTGTCTACAGCCCGATTTTAGGGAGGCATTTTCTCACTTGGAGTTCCTCTTCTAAGATGACTCAAGCCTTCATGAAGTTGACATAAACAAGCCAGCACACGTGGTTTATTAGAATGTAGCCCTATTGTAAGTCAAGGAACCTCAGATAACAGTTCCAGACTTACATGATCCAAAACACACTTGTCTTTGTGAGAGTAAAAGGTCTTAAAGTTGAAGTACAGTATTACATGAAACTATACTGCTGTAATCTTGCTAAGGAGTTAATGTGTGGTGATTTTTTTTTTTTTTTAGGATGAAGAGTGTGTGCGTCTTGATAAGGAGAGATTGGCAGCTCGATTGGAAGGCCATAAAGAAGGGATTGTACAGACTGAGCAGATTAGGTAAGGGTTTCTTAGTAGATAGTATGGATTTTATGTAAAGGTATGTTGAAAATGGGGTGTTTAGATATTACAATTTACATTTGCATCTTTTATTCATTGTATGTCCCTGTTGCCTAAGTTTAGAAGAATGCAGTTGTCCATTGGAATCTGTTGATATTAGTCTAGGATCTCTCCACAGATATAAATACTCAGAAATGCTCAAGTCCCTTAAGTAAAATGGCATGATATTTGTTTATAACCTATTGTATAAGAATTCACTCTAGATTATTATTAGACTTTGCAACTGTATGTCAAATATGAGAACAGTTGTAGACGATAATATTTCTTTTGGCTTACTTTCAGTTTAGAGTTCTATGGTTCAGATCCTGGATCCATGTGTGGAAAGGCACAGCATCATTGTTTAGAATGGACTATGTAGGCATTGCTGTTTACCTCATGGCACATAGGAGAAAAGTGGCGGGTAGGAGGCAGAGGCTGGGGTGGCTGTATGGAAGCTAGAAGGACCAGGAAATGATAGTCACAAGGATTTCACCCCAGTAAACCACTTCTTTGCTGAGTCCAACCTCTTAAAATTTTTAGAAACTTCCCCAAAATAGCACAATCAGTTGGGGAACAGGCCTTTAATACATCAACTATTAAAACACTAATGTATCTGTGGCTCCCAAAGAATCATGTTTGTCTTAAAATGCAAAATATATTTAGTCCATTGTGATAATCCCAGGAATCTCAGTAGTTGCAGCTTTATCCAGTGGGTCTAGCTTAAAGTCTCCGGAAGTGGAAATCTCTTAGCCATGATTCCCTATAAATTTAGTAATGCTGGGAGTTGGTGGCACAGGCCTTTAATCCTGGCACTCTGGAGGCAGAGGCAAGTGTTCTCTGTGATATCAAGGTCTGGTCCTGGGTAGCCAGGACTACACAGAGAAACCCTGTCTTGAAAAAACAAAAATAAACAAACAAAAAACAGTTTTTAGGGGTTGGAGAGATGGCTCAGTGGTTAAGAGCACTGGCTGTTCTTTCAGAGGTCCTGAGTTCAGTTCCTCTGACTGATGGTGACTTACAACTGTCTGTATTGGAATCTCATGCCCTCTTCTGGCAAAGTTGTATATGCAGATAGAGCACTCATCTATGCCAAAATAAATAAATAAATAAATACATTTTTTACCGACAAGTTCCATCTTTTAATATACAACATTGTGGAGTAAGTATTCTTATTACAAAATGGAGAGATGCAGCGTAGAGAGGAATGGGACCAAAGCAAGCCTGCAATCTAGAGGGCAAATGTTAAATCCTGTAAACTCATGTCCACCATCAGTGGCATATTTTGTGATGATATATGTATGCTTCAGTGGGCTTGGGAAGCCCCACCCCTATGGCCTGACTTGTTAACAGTTCACATGACCTCTTTCAGGCTGGTTCTATTCTTTACCTCCAAGTTACTGAGACAGATGTTCCATGCCTGTATTGTGTCTTTAGGTTCACTCACATAGCTTACAAGAAGTAAGCACTGCCTAGATAGCATCTTAGGACTTCCTTAGTCCCTCTCTCCAAATTTAATAAATTCTTTTCATAAACCAGTTCCCAAAGCTTCTGAATGGAAAAGTCAGGTGATCACATCAGTAACCCTACCCTGTCTACCAGTTTTCTCTGTTACTCAGTGATAACTGCCTGAGAAATGTAAAATAGGAAGATCTATTTTTGTCTCATGGTGTCAGAGATTGTAGTTGGTGGTCACATAACTCAATTGCTTCTGGGCTTATGTGTCTGTAGCATCTGGTGAGGAAGGAACACTGTGACTTAGACATGTGAGCACTGACCAGTCCGTACAGCTGTTTCCTGTTGGTCCTCTAGGGTCACTTTTTTCCTGACCCACAATTTGACTATGGACTTGTGACATTCTAACTCTCCAGGAATTTCTAATTACTCAGACAGCCAGCCTTGTGGAATCTTCACCATAAGCATGACTTTTTTTTTTTTTTTTTTTTTTTCTGGGAACTTTACACTGAGCAGAGATTAATTACAGTAATTCTCACTTATTTTAGAGACAATGCTGTTTTAAGTTTTCATTTTGGATAGTTTGCATTTTGGCTGGTGGGAACACCAGCCTTGTATTACCAACCTAAACTTGTTGGGTGGTAGTTGTTTCCAGGTTAGAAAGTTCCTTTGTTAAGCTCATGTGTTAGCATTCTATAGCAATAACATCTGTTCATTTCTTTTCTTAAATATTCCTATCATATAAATACTTTGGTCTTAACTAAGTTCTCCTTGGGTTCTTCTTAGGGCCTGTTTTGGAAATTTTCAAGGCAGTAAGCCAGGGAAGTTGTAGGAATTCCTTCCTTCATTTGCCATTTGTGAGAGAATCACTGCCATTCAGTGATATCTAATTATCACATGGTGGCCTACAATTGCCTGTAGCTTCACTTTCAGGGAATTTGAAGCCCCTTTTGGCTTTTCTGGGTACTAGGCATACAAATGACACATAGACCTACATGTAGGCAAAACACTCATACTCATAAAATTAAAATAAATTACTTTCTTTTAGAGTATTATCTTTATTATCTTTATGAATTGTTACCTATAAAAGTCCTTTGTGACTATAAGATATTAAGTATATAATTTTAGAGAAAAACTGTCACTTGCAGTGGGTGTTTTTTTTTTTTTTAATAAATCCACTTAAGGGTAACACATATATGTTGTACTGAAGGAATCTTTGCTGTGAAATTTAAAAAATAAATTACTTTTAGGTCTTTGTCTGAAGCCATGTCAGTGGAAAAAATTGCTGCAATCAAAGCCAAAATTATGGCTAAGAAAAGATCTACTATCAAGACTGATTTAGATGATGACATAACTGCCCTTAAACAAAGGAGTTTTGTGGATGCTGAAGTTGATGTGACCAGAGATATTGTCAGCAGGGAGAGAGTGTGGAGAACAAGAACAACTATCTTACAGAGCACGGGAAAGGTAATTAAAATATTTTACTCATTCTTACAATTGTTTAAAATTTATTAATAGGTTTCAAGTTTATTTATGTTTGTGCAGCCAAGGAGTAATTCTTTTAAATTTCTGTTCAGAGCAAATGTGTGCTCTTTAAATTTTGAAAGATAAGAATTTGAATTCGGAGTCTGACAGTCTGAGATCATCCAAACCCATGTAAAGGGAGGAGAGAGTGGACTCTACAATTTTCCTCTAATCTCCATGCACATTCTGAAGCTCCTGTACAGACACACTCCCACCATACACATTAATAAAAACATTAAAACATTTGACACTAGATGTTCTAGTATGCCATTTGATCTCTTAGACTCAGTACATATTTTCCTATGTGTTATGGGCTTTTCTCTAAGTTTTCTTAGTCATTGATTCTCCATTGATGCACTAACAATGGTGGTTTGGTAGAAACATTTTAAGAAGTGTGTGAGATTATTGTGAAACTGAGGTTAACACTGAAATAAACTTTAATTTAGAGACCCTTTGGGCTTTTTTGAGGTAGGGTCTTTCTTAGTGGCTTAGGCCTGTATTTGCCTACTAAGTGCTGGGAATACAGGTATGTGCCACCTGCCACTGTCTACTTTTGACTGTAGAATAACTTTGGGACGGTAGCTTTTAATTTACCGTCCCAGTTTGGTAGGAATAAAGTAAGTAGAAAAAGATGTAAGGAAAATACTGATTTCTATTTCTTTTGAATTTTGACTTGTCTTACATTTAAAGAAGCATTTTCCATGGGCCACACAGGTGACTCAGCTGGTAAAGATCCTTGAATATGCAAGCCTGGAAACCCGACTGAGTTCAGTCTCCAGAAGCCATGTAAAGATGAAAGGAAAAAAACAATACCACAGAGTTGTCCTCTCTCCACACATGGTGTCACATGTATGTCCCCATATTCTTATCATGCATGTGTGTATGCACACACAATAATAAGTAAAGTTAATTTAATTTAGAAAAACTGGAACCATTTTTCCAGAGCCAGTGAGATAGCTCTGGAGTAACGGTGCTACCCATGCAAGCCTGGAAACCTGCCTTTGATCCCTAGAACCTTTGTAAAGAAGAATGGAGAAAACTGATTCCATACATGTGTCCACATCCATGTATTTGAAATATAAAAAGGACCACTTCCAGAGCTTGGGATTATAAAGAAATGTGAGGTTATGAGTAAACTTTCAGTTTTTGTTATTTACAGTTAAATGATAGCATTCTCATTTTCATTGCTTGATATGGCTAATGCTTGACTAACACTGGCTTTTTAGTTCCTTTTTTGTTTTGTTTTGAGACAGGGTTTCACTGTATAGCCCTGGCTGTCCTTTTACTCACTATGTAGATAAGGCTGTCTTTGAACGCACAGTCGATCCACCTGCCTTTCTCTCCCGAGGACTAGGATTAAAGGCACGTGCCACTATGCCTGTTTTTTGTTTGTTTTTTAGTTTATTTTAACTTGGCAGTCTTTAACTTTCTTCTATTTGAAACACTAAAATCGTTGAGATGAACTCTTTTCTATCAACTCTAGGTGGCAGGATTGTACCAGTTTAAAAGTGTTCTAATTTAATTTATCTTTTAAAAAAACAAATCATTTAACAACTGTTTAGAAGCTAGGTTTGCTTTTATGCGCATTATCTTTTTTTGATTTGTTTTTCGAGTATTTTAAAAATTTTATTTTAAAATGTTCTTATTAAAGGCCAAAATTAAGCATTTTGACTGTTGATCTCTGTATATGCTGTGTTCATCTGCTAAATTGTAAACATGTTGAAGATACTTAGAGCAGTATAGACTTTATATTCGCTTTGCATGTGTGCCCCTGCACATTTGTCAGTGTGCATGTGGAGGTCAGAATACATGGAGAGTGAGTCAGTTTATTCCTTTCACTGTGTGGGTTCCAGGGATTGAGCTCAGGTTGTCAGGCCTGACAACACTGTCTACTGTAGATGTTAGACTGACCTATGACCAGAACCTTGTTTTCTGACTTTTTAAGTGTCAGGAAAGTTCAAGTTCTCATCTTACTTATATCTTTAATATGCCCTAGTTAAGCAACCTGATTTTATAGTATCATTAAATTATATTGAATGTCTTACTCTGTTTTGTGCTTCTATAACAGACTATCACAGACTAACTTGTAACAAACAAATTTCTGTTCCATTACATTATTATAACTCATTCTGTTTTCTGCTGCTGTAACAGTATCACAGACTGAGTAATTTATAATGAATAGACATTTCTGTGGTTCACCATTCTAGAGGCTGGAAAGTCCAAGATCAAGGAACTGCATCAGATGAGGGCTTTCTTACTGCATCAGAAATGGCGGAAGGTGTCACCTGGGTGAGAGAGAGGGAATAAAAAAGAGGGCTGAAAATAATTATTTTATCAGAAAATGATTCATAAAATCACTAAGCCATTCATTTAGTCTCCACTTAATCCATATTAAAAGTCACTTCTTAAAAAATGCTACCTTTCAATACTACTGTATTGAAAATAAAGTTTCCAACATATAGATTTTGGGGTATATTTTCAGACTAAAGTATTTTATTGTTGAATCATTGGTATAAATTCATCTGTACAAAGATAATCACCTATATTTTTTGCACACAAAACTTGCTGATGCTATTTGGATTGATTCTTGTAGAGTTTATGTCTTTCAGTTTATCACTTTAAAAGTGATCTGATTTTCATGTTTTCACAGTAGGACTGAGATTGTTTGTATTTGGCACTGTGCTGACGTTTGCAGTGATGGTCAGAAGCAGTGGTTGCTAAAACTGCTGGTACTTGGCACAAGTCACCCAACATTACTAGCAAATCACAGTGTTACCAGTTTTAACCTTAATTAAAGTGTGACCCTTTAATGTACATAATGAAATTTGAGTGTGTAAAGCAGCCCTGCACATTAAAAAAGCTGTGGTTGCTGTTAGGAACAACATTTGTGTTATGGCTTTGGTTACTAACTGAAGCACCTTTTAAAAAAAAAGAAAACCATCACATTTTATATGAATGACTATGTTGTCCAGACTTAGTTATTTTCATAGACATTCATTTGAAAGAGTGTGCCAGGAAAAGCAACAAACAGTATTTGCTGCCTCTGATAAGATATGAACTTTGCTGAGAAAATTAAAATTCTTGAGTTTCTGCTTTGATTTTTTTCAGCTAATTCTTAGACTGTTTTGATGAAACTTTTATAAATGTGATTTAATGAATATGTAAGTTATCAGCAAATACGTATTTTAAAATGTTGAATAATATTGATGTTTGGAAAATATGCATTTCTGCATAACTCAGTAATAGTTTCCAGACAATCAGTTCAGGAATGAAAAAAAATCCAATTTAAAGTACAAAACTGATTGTACTTTAAAAAGTATATTTATACTTTATATACTATAAAGAGGTAATGCAGAGTATTTATGGATATGGTTTCCACTTGCAGTATCTTTTAGGAAAAGATTTGTTTTGGTGTAACAAAGAAGAATATATTCAGCTACATGAAAAACGGCCTTTTTTTTTTTAAATTTTGAGAAGGTATCTTAATGCTTCTCCCTTTATTGTTCAGGCAATATTTCTTCATATCTTTGACCAAACAAGATAATATAGAAGTAAATATTAGAATGAAGCTATCATTTTTAGTAAGTCAGATATTAAACACATTTATAAAATTTCAAGTTTTAGTCTTACTACTTTTTTGGTGGATTTTGGAAAATAATTTTTATTAAATATGTTTACATCGAATTTTGCTTTTCTTATTTTTTTAAGGAGTCAATTCCTACTTTAAAAATTTGTCAGTTTTTATCTTTAGTGTCATAAATTGTAACTTTAGCTTAAAGATTTTTAGAGTCCTCAATAGTTTGTAAGATGGCAAAGTAGTCCTGTATTTGTTTCTGTAAAGAATCAGGAACTAGTTAGTATCATAGTTAGTATGGTGGTAATTATACTAATGGCATACTAGTATAATGTTAAAACTTAGTTTTTGTACATGTTTGCATAACATTTAATGTGTTTAAGCTAGGCAGTGATTGAAAATGCTTTGGTCCTTAGCCCCACTGAGGGGATAGTTTAGTACAAGCAGCAATGAGATGCAATATAAGGCATATAACTTACTCAAAAGTAAAGAGGAAAAAGAATATATTGTATAGTAAGTAGTACAGTGCTTAGAGGCCATGAAGTTGATGCTAGCCTCACCAGGAAATAAAACAGAAAGAAAGGTGAGAGAGATTACAAAGTAAAAACTAGTAAAGTAGATGGAATGATAAAGTGGGGTAAGTAGTCAAAGCCAAAGAAACAGAATACTTACATTTCTTTTTCTTTAAAAGACTTATTTTTGTGTGTAGGAGTGTTGTGCTTTCATGTATGTCAGTGCACCATACACATGCCTGGTGTCCATGGTGACCAGAACAGGATGTCACATTTCCTGGAACTGGAGTTATGGATGGTTGTAAACCACCTGTGGGTCCTGGGAATTGAACCTGGGAGAGCAACAAGTACTCTTAACTGAGACATCTCTCCAGCCCCCAAATTTCTTTTTTTTAAAATAGAGTGTGTGTGTGTGTGTGTGTGTGTGTGTGTGTGTGTTTGCTATGGTGCAAATGGGGAGGTTAAATGGTAATATTGTGGAGTTGGTTCACTTCTACCTTTGCATGGGTTCCAAGGACTGAACTCCGGGTGATAGGCTTGTGTTACAGGTGCTTTACCTTATTGAGTTACCTTGCTGGCCCCAGAATGCTTCATTTTCTAGAGAAGAGAATTGTATTACATTTGAAGTACATGAGAGCAGGAACCATGTGCTTGTTGATCATCATTGGATTTTAGTATCAGTTAAGGTATTTAGCTCATAATAGATGTGCATATATTCTTTAAACCATTAAATGATTGATTAGTATTGAGTGGGGTAGTAGTTCCCTTTGATAGAAATATGTTACATTTAAATGCTTACTTTTTTCTTGGTTTTATATATAAGTAGATGCAGAATAATTGGTCTGTTTAAGTATGATCTGTAATAACCAGACTCAAGGCAGTTGGCTTTTATTTTTATGTATAATTGTATTACCTTGTTTTCTACTAACTCAATGAAATACCCAAGGTAGGAACTTCATAGAAGGTTAGGGCTTGGGACATAGGTTAGTGTAGAACCCTTGCTTGACTATGTGAGGGCCTTTCAGGGTGAGGAAGAAAGATAATTATTTAGTTTAAGTTTTGGAGACTGAAAAAAACTAAGATTGGACAGCTCCACCTGTTGGTATGTATGTGGTAACAGCTCAAAACCAGAACCCCTTCTGATAGCAAGGCCCTGATAGCTAATGTTCCTCACAGGACCCCACCTTTTAAAGGTCCTCTACTTCTACATCCTATGTTTAGGGGCACCTATCTCACATAGGCATCTTTGGGAGATAGACCACATCCAAACTATAGCAATCAATAGTACCTTATGAAATAGGAAAAATTAGTAGGAAGAAAGTTTCAGTATATATTGCTTAATGGATAAACTATTGCTTTTGCACATGCACGCTGGGTTTAATTAGAATCTATTTGTTTTAGAATTTTTCCAAGAATATTTTTGCAATTCTTCAATCTGTAAAAGCCAGAGAAGAAGGGCGTGCCCCGGAACAGCGGCCTGCTCCAAATACAGCCCCTGTGGTAAGATTCTTTTCTGATTATGTTGTTGTTTTTAAGAAAGTGACATTCGTTTTGTATTTTAGTGTTTTAATTGACATCTTAAACAATTTACATCAGTAGGGTGTAAAAGTTTTGTTACTTCAGCATACTCAAAGGCTGTAAAAGACCCTTCCCACTTTTAAAAGTTATTTCAGCAATAATTTGGGTCATTCTTGAGATACACCTGGGTGAGAGTCTGAAAAGGGGTTAACTAGGAAAAGCCTTCTAAGTTAGTTAACTTTTAGGTTATCTGTAGCTGGCCTATTTATTACTTGAGAAAATTGTTAATTATTGTTTAAATATAAATCATTGTTACCTTCCAGTTTGGACTTGTTATTTGAAATCTTTTGTGACCATTTCATATTGGTATATTTATTTTCCCTTGTCACCTGCCATATGGCCCATTTATTGTACCCCAGCTTTAACTCCTCTGGTGGTTGAGCGCCTCACTGTTTAAGGTTATTACTTAGGACCCTCCAAACCCTAAATTCATGCATGCCATATAGTCTCCATTTAAATTCATAAATACCCTCTAGTTTGCTGTAAATCTTTCTACCTGTTCTCAAGATTCAAGAAAGGCAAAAAATATAATTCAGATTAATTGTGTTTTATATAGAGTTTGGAAAAACATTGGTAGAGTGCTAAACATAGCCTTGGAAGTTAATATTAATTTTATTTATGCATGAAATCATTGATATTTAATCTTTACAGATACTGAACTATTGGTAATATTTAGATACCTTTAGTTGATGTACCAAAAATAACTAGTATCTGGTTGTTCTGTAATGTTTTGAGCAACTAGAGATAAAATAATACAATGTCATAGTTATCATTTTTAGTAAGTCAGATATTAAACACATTTATAAAATTTCAAGTTTTAGTCTTACTACTTTTTTGGTGGATTTTGGAAAATAATTTTTATTAAATATGTTTACATCGAATTTTGCTTTTCTTATTTTTTTAAGGAGTCAATTCCTACTTTAAAAATTTGTCAGTTTTTATCTTTAGTGTCATAAATTGTAACTTTAGCTTAAAGATTTTTAGAGTCCTCAATAGTTATTGGTAGGAAGAATGTGAAACCTTAAGATATTTAAACCATTGTCTTTGTGAATGTGAGTATTCCTTCTGTGTATTTTATAATCATTGAAAACAGTTGCAATATTTATGTTTGGCATTTGATCATACAGATGTATATATGTAGCTAAATTCTTGATAATTTTTCTTTTGTAATATTAGAGTGTAATCCTATTGTAACAAAATGAAGAATATATAAATATAGTGATTTTCCTAGGTAACTTTAAAATGTTTTTTTAAATAACTATTTTTAGGTTATTATAGACTATAAGTTTAGTATGAAATATTTGAATTAGATTACATAATTAGAAAGTGTCTATTTTCAAATTTTTAAAACTAACATCTATTACTTTAGTCTTATAGTATACATTAATAAGTGTTTATTGAATGCCTGTTACTTTAGTCTTTTTTTTCTTATTCTTTTTTTTTTTTGTTTTTTTGAGACAGGGTTTTTCTGTGTTTCTTTGGAGCCTATCCTGAGACTTCCTCTGTAGACCAGGCTGGCCTCGAACTCAGAGAGATCCACATACATGCCTTTGCCTCCCGAGTGCTGGGATTAAAGGTGTGCACTACTAACACCCTGCTTTCTTTTTGGTTTTTTGAGACAGGGTTACTCTGTGTAGCCCTGACTGTCTTGGAGCTCTCTCTGTTCAGATTATCATTGGAGAGAGTATTATTTCACAAAGTCATTTAAGTAATTAGAACGTATTTGTTTACCATATTATTTCTGCAGTTTTGATACAGGTATACTTGAAATTGTCTTTATTCTTGGTGTAGGGATGGTCAAGTTTTTGTTTGTTTGTTTGTTTTTTGTTTTTCGTGATAGGGTTTCTCTGTGGCTTTGGAGGCTCTCCTGGAACTAGCTCATGTAGACCAGGCTGGTCTCGAACTCAGAGATCCGCCTGCCTCTGCCTCCCAAGTGCTAGGATTAAAGGCGTGCTCCACCAACACCCAGCGGGATGATCAATTTTTAGTAGCAAATAATATTCAATAGTGAATCCTAGTTATCAAATGCCAAGTAATCTTACCTTATTTTGTCTTCTGGCCTATATTGGGAATAACACTTTTTTTTTAAGATTTTATTTATTTATTATGTATACAACATTCTGCTTCCATGTATATCTGCACACACAGAAGAGGGTACCAGATCTCATAATCAGGTTGTGAGCGACCACTCCAGCCCCTGTATCAGGTTTTAAGAATGTTAAATAAGCCCTTTTTTTTTTCCTTTTTTTTTTTTTTTTTTTTTTTTCAGGATCCCACATTGCGTACGAAGCAGCCTATTCCAGCTGCCTACAACAGATATGACCAGGAAAGATTCAAAGGCAAAGAAGGTAAGTTGCTTGTTTCATATCTTCTTCTCATCCTGGTCATGCTGAGTTTGAGTGGAAGTATAGTTTGATATTTAAGAATAAAGGTTGTCAAGTAACCTATGTAGTCCAGATATAGTTCAGTCACCTGCTTCTATAATAAAAGTTTTTGTTGTTGTTGTTTAAACAGCCATATTTACTCATTTATATGTGATCTGTAGCTGTTTAACTCTGACAACTCTTGTTGAGTAGTTTTGAGAGAGGTCATATAGCCTGTAACACTTAAAAATAGTGTTTGGACTCTATAGAACAAAATTGGTTACCCTCTTGTTGGTAGCTTTGCTTCTGGATTCAGATGGCTTGTGTTTCAGTTAATTTTTGTATGGATTTTATTTTTATTTCAACTGTATTCGGTCATTACCTCACATCTCTAATTAAATGTTAATAGCACTGACAACTTGTTGCAGCCCAAAAGTGACTCAGTTTCCATCTGGAGTCTGTTCTGACTTATAAGACATTAGAGTTCAAGCTTGCTTGTTTCAGTCTCCTTGGGAGCTGTGAGAAAGTTCTGATCAAGCCTATGGAAAAGAACAAATTATCTAACTAACAAGCTTCTGATTCCAGCCAAAAGGCATATAGAAATAGGGAATGAAGCTGCTTGTTGCTAGCAGGACTCAAGTGACAGAGAGTGAACCTGGCCTCTCTTTGATTCAAGGACAGTGCAGAGAGCTGGTTAATTGACTATGCTGTTCTTTGTTCTGCTTTGCCTGTAGTCTGTATATAAACAGGATCTAAATTAAACTCTGTTTGGTGTGCTGAAAGACATGGACCGGGCAGTCCTCCCCAATCTATCCTGTGTTTCTGTCTGTTTCTTTTATATTCCTTTACTCAATCCTCACATCCCTACTTAGATTACCCAGCTGACTCGTTGGAGCAGGCTCCAACAATAACTTAATTCATAGGGTTACTTCTGGGATAAACATGGTGTTGAAGATGAACTTCCTAGAATACTGTCCGATAATGTAATAAACCACCCACAAATGTCTGCTTTTATTGATGCTAGTTATGGTTATAAAGAATTTTGGGATGGGGAATGTCGTGTGTTAAACTGTTGCCCAAACTATGAATGTGTATATTAAGGGATAGGAAAGCATAGACTTGGAACAAGAGCATATTTTGTTAGAACTTGCTTGACAGTCTAGCTAATGCAGTTGTGAGCCATTTCTTTGTTACTGAGGTGAACCTATCACCAGTTTCTCTTGAAAGCTTCGTTCATCTTGACTTACTTATGAAGATATGAGATAGAAGCAACTGAAAATTTAACATTTACTTTTCCTGCTGTATCATTTGAAGTCTCTGGGCAACTTCTTAAAAAAGGGTGTATTGCTCTGATGCAGTGAATTATGTGTCCTGACTTCATTTTTCAGACAAAGGCACATGGTGAATAGGTGCCACTCAAAGACAGTGATCCATTCTTTTATTCAATGTGGTGTTTTCTTATGGAATGAGTTATGTGAAGCAGTTCATAGCAGATCCATTTCTTTAAGGGCTAGCTCCAGCTTCTCTTTGTATGTACATATCATTCATGTTGTTTCTGCACCACAGCTGCAAAATCTTATAGTTGAGATAGAGGTGTATGGTCTGTAGTGTATAAAATAGTTGCTATATGATCTTTCCAAAGAAGATTAGCTCATACTATAAGAAAATTTTTTCAATTAAAACTATTTCTCTGGCCGGGCGTTGGTGGCGCACGCCTTTAATCCCAGCACTCGGGAGGCAGAGGAAGGTGGATCTCTGTGAGTTCGAGGCCAGCCTGGTCTCCAGAGAGAGTGCCAGGATAGGCTCCAAAGCTACACAGAGAAACCCTGTCTCGAAAAACCAAAAAAAAAAAAAAAAAAAAAAAAAAAATCATAGTCACATAACCTAGATGAAATTTAAGCAATGCATATCTTATTTTAATAACTATGAAATGTTTATATTGTTCATCCACTGGTAAAATATTGTCAAAGTCCCAAATTGACTGTCGTTAGTTGCTTGACTATAAGAGCCAAAACAAGAATGAAAATAAATTGCCATGCATGAAAAGAATGTTTATTTTTCAAAGAGAGAGAAGAACATGTTGCACTTATGCCCTGAAACTCTCATCATTGTTTATAGCACAATTTTATGATAAACATATAATACATCTCTTACATTAAGCTTTGGAACAGAAGTTTTTATAATTTAGGAACTTCCTATTTTACATGCTTTTTGTGGTACAGTCATTTAGTAGTTAGTAGTAAAACTAAAGCGATTACAAGTTTTTTATTTAATATGATTTAAATTTATATCATTTTTATGTGTATGGATATTTTGGCTACCTGTATTTCTATGTACTACATATGTGCCTGGTGTCCATGGAGCCACAAGAGGGTATATGATACCCTGGAACTGAAGTTAAAGGTAGTTGTGGGCAGATATGTGTGTGCTGTAAATTGAACTTGGGTCTTTTGCAAGAATAGCTGGTGCTCTTAACTGCTGAACCTATTCTCTAGCCCTTTAGTGTGATTTTAAAACAGATTTTGAAAGATAATCTTAGCCAGATTCTATGAAATCAGTGCTTTGACATTTATTGAAGATGTTTTTGCAAATAGTATCTTAAAAGTTTTTAATTTTTAGAAATGTGATAAAATTGTATAGTATATTTAACGTCTTGTTACACTGTTGAATTGTTAGGTGTAATGTAAATTATGATTGAAATTTTTACCTGTCATGAAATACATAAATCATAATAGACTCCTTTTCTTTGCAGAAACGGAAGGCTTTAAGATCGATACTATGGGCACGTACCATGGCATGACGCTGAAATCTGTAACGGTAAGTTATTATGACTACAGAACTTAAAATTGTTCCAGGGGTTTTATGTGAGTAGCAGATGGTAAACTTTTATTCTCTAGTGTTTTCTAATCAAAACATTTATTTTTTAGCATTGAAGTGCTATTAGATATGTGTGATATTGTATTTGATTCATGAGTATTCTGTCCCTTCCCCCCTTTAAAATCAAATTTTGAATTTGTAAGTGTTTTGACTAATGTGAAACGAGGATGATGTTGTGTCATTGGAACATGGAAGCCATTGAGTTGAAGGTCATATGGAACCTTTTGTTTTATTTTGTTTTGTTTTTGGTCTGTTACCTGTGTTCTTTCAACTGCAATTGTCTTTGGAAAAATAAGAATGGGACTGGACATGTAACTCAGTGGTAGAGCCCTTGCTTAGACTGCTCAATGACATGGGACCAGTCTCCAGATCAACTAAGTGAGTAAACAGAGTGTAGTAGTTGATGGAGTGCTTTTAAAACACATGATTGAACCAAATATTTATACAGTCATGAATGTCTTTCGCTCAAAGACTTTTAGCTAGTTCATTTCTTTCTTTTCCCTTCTCCTTTCTCCTAACCAACCAACCTTCCTCCCTCCCTCCCTCCCTCTCTCCTCCCTCCACTCCTCTTCCCTCCCCTCCCTTCATTCCCTCCCTCTCTATCTTTCTCCTCTCTTGCTCTTGCCCCCATGCTGTCTTTCTTACTCTTGCTATGTTGTTTTTAGCTTGGACTTAGAACTCCTGGGTTCTAGGAATCTTCCTTTCTCAACTTCCTGAGTAGCTGAGACTAAAGGCTCTCTTTAAATTTTTTTTAGCTATTCCATAGCTAAAATAGCCTGGCTAGAAATAGTGTGGCCAACTTCTTTCTGTTTAACACTTCTCGTTATTGTGTGGTAAATGCTACTATTTGATGATATGGATCAGGTATGCTATTAACTTCATTTTGAATTTGTATATTCTGATGCATACCTTTATATTTTAAATACTTATACTTAAGACCTAAGAGTGTTACCTTTGGCTTGTGAATTATCAGAGATTTACAGACTTCACATGACATGAAATAATATATTTGCTGTGATTTCTGAGTTCAGATTTAATCTTTATACTTAGAATTTGCCATAAAAATCTATTGAAGTTTTGATTTTTTTTTTAAATTTCAAATTGGGACTCTATTAAGTATTTTGCTAATATACTTTAAAATTTTCAGATTTGTTTTTGTTTTATTGAAATTGTATGTAGGCTTGCAAATTCATTCAACAAGTATTTATTGAACTCTGTGTCAACTGTTTGACACCGAATACTCCGGGTGTAACTGTTTCATAGAGTAGTCAAAGAGGCCTCTCTGAGGTTAAAGTTGAGCAAGTGCTGCCAGAAGAGCAATCCCTGAAGGAACAGCAGGCATAAAAACTGACTCAGTAGACAGTGATAAGAAGGCCAGTGTTTCTAGTTTAGTGAGCAAGAGCAAAATGGTAAAAGATCAGATATAGTTATGCCATTCATTTGTTTGGTTGTTTCTGATTCAGAATGTAATTAATGATGATAAGGTTTAACTTAAATTCTTTATTTTGATCGTTTATATTTTCAAAAGAGAGGGTCTCATTATGTCACTTTGGCTGTTCTGGAATTCAGTGTGTAGACCAGGCTGAACTTGAACTCACAGAAATCCACCTAGCTCTGTCTCCCAAGCACTTATACTACCAAAAGCTGTCCCATCATGCCTGTCTTGAATTAAATTCTTCTGGAAGAGCAACCTGTGCTCTTGACCACTGACCAGCTTGAATTAAATTCTTAATGTGATTCAGTTAGTTGATGCTTTCTTGGAGACAGAATTTGTCTGTTCTATCAAGAAAGATGAATGTATATTAAAAGTAAAAGGTTTTGTTGCCCACAAATGATTTTTCTTCTATATATGTATAATGCTTATTTGCTAATGTTCTTAAAATTTTTAATGTACCTAGTTCATGTAGTTCTCGAAATTAGGATTTATCTACATTAGGATTAATCTTTGTAATGTTTAACTTCAGTATCAGAGTTCTCTTGATACATGACTAAGTACATTAATAATTTTTCATATAGTGTATTTTTTTCTATATGTGTTAGACAAGGCTTGTATTTTAGTGATTATTTCATAACTGAGGTACTAAAACTTGTTCTGAAAGTGTTTTGATGATAATAATCTAAAGTATTGAAGACCTAGAGAGAGATGGTTTGGTGACTAAGAGCACTCGTGGCTCTTCCTGAGGACCCTAGTTTGGTTCCTAGCACCGTGTTGGACAACTCATAAAAGCTTGCACCTCCAACTTCAGTAGATGCAAAGACTCTGGGCACCTGCACTCAGTTGCACTTGCACTTACTCCTTTAATACACAAATCTGTGTGGTGCTAAATTCTTGTTAATCTTTTTTTTTTTTTCCCCTCAGGTGGGGAATCTCTATTTACTTATTTATTTTTATTGTATGTTGCTTTTTAAAGACAGGGCTTCACTATGTAGCCTTGGCTGGCTTAGAGTTTGTTATATAGACCAGGATGGCCTCAATCTCATAAATTATTCACTTGCTTCCTGAGTTCTGGATTAAAGGCATGAACCACATGTCCTAAAGGGATCTCACTATGTAGATCACACTAGACTTGTATTTCTTGGTCAGGGAAGATTCTTCTGTTTCTGTCTGCCACACAGCTGGAGTTCAGGTACACATTGCTTCACCTAACTTCTGTTTAACCTTTGACTTAGATAGGTTAAGGCATATGTTTGACATTAATGGTTCCAGAGTCCCAGAGTCCCAGAGTCCCAAGGTTCATAAATGTTTTTAGAACTTTTCTTAGATGGACTTTTCTCCCAAAGTAAGTTCCCAAGATTTATTTTTTCTTTTTTTAAATATCTTTTTTTAAATATCTATTTTGTCTGCCTGTGTGTGTCTATCTTATCTATCCATCTATCTATTCACTTTATCTATTGTTTATCTGTGCCCATAGAGGCCAGAAGAGGTTATTGGATTGGTAGCTCCTGGAAGTGGAGCTACAGACAGTTGTGAGCTGCCATGTGGGTGTTGGGAATCGAACCTGGGTCCTCTGGAAGAGCAGCCATCTCTCTAGCCCACCCTCAGCATTCTTTAATATTCTAAGAAACATTAGATCAAATAGTTTTTTTGTGGCAGAGAAATGTGAATGTTTTTAACATATGGCTATTGGAAGAAAATTGTCTTCACTGGTGGTCTTCTCTTTTCTCATTTTGGAGGGGAATAGTCTTAGAAAGAACCAATATTACACAGAATTTATTTAAATAAAGCTACCTTAAAGTTAAGTGTTGGAAGTAGAAACCTATTAAGGAAAATTCTTCATATAGTTCATATTACTAGTGTTTTGGTTTAGTTGTAGTGAAAATATATGAAGTTTAAATTTGGAACTTTTTTAGTTATTATGTTTCATATACTTTTATAGTATATATAACTTGTGAATGGACCATCATAGATTAAGAAAATGCTGTTTCAGTCTGTGTAGTGCTATGTATCTATATTCTGAATACTTGGGATGCATCAATAGGATCACTGTAAACTTGGGATCAACCTGGTCTAGCTAGCAATTTCCAGGCCAGCCAGAGTGTGACACTCTGCCCTCGTACCACTACCATCCAAAACACAGAAAGAAAATGTTACTTGGTAATGCTTTTTATTATATAGGAAATAAGATATGATAAAGTTTTATTTGTTTGTTTTGTTCTTGTTTTATTAGTTGAGTTGCAGCAAGGAACTGTTGTGTCCTTTCTCTGGAGTGGGAGTAAGATGTACTTAGAGTTGATTCTTGTTAGTCATAAGGATTTGATAATTTCATTAAGAATCACTTAATTTTCCCTGGCCTAGACTACTTAAGATCATGTAGAAAATTTAAAAAGTCTAGCAACTATATTTGTTCCTTTTTTGTTTGTTTTGAGACAGGATCTCTCTACCATATCCCTGGCTGTCCTGTAATGTAGATCAGGTTGTGCTTAATCTCACAGAGACGGGGTCTTTGCCTCCCTAATGCTAGAATTAAAGGCATGTGCCTCTGTGCCCAGAAGGTACTGTCTTCGTATTTGAGGAAGCATTTTGCACCATGAAATTGTACAAATTTGAAAGATTTTCTTTAACATATGCATTTGGATTAACTCTAATAGCTTTATAAGTAGTTCTTAAAATAACTCTTTTATTATAGTGAACCATTTTTAGATAGTAGATATGCATTGGAGGTATAATAATATCACCATTACTTTTGATTTTTAGGATAATATAAAATCTCTATTTTGTCTAGGTTATAATTCTTGTTTTTTTTGTTTTTTGTTTTTTGGTTTTTCGAGACAGGGTTTCTTTGTGTAGCTTTGGAACCTATCCTGGCACTCGATCTGGAGACTAGGCTGGCCTCGAACTCACAGAAATCCGCCTGTCTCTGCCTCCCCAGTGCTGGGATTAAAGGCTTGCGCCACCAACGCCCGACTAGGTTATAATTCTTAAAAGCAGGTATACATATGTCACTTCCCTACATTTTTATAAACCCTTTTCACTCATTGTTCTTCGTTGACTAATTTGTTCTTTTCTGCTTACAGTGTTCCGGTAGTACTATAGTAGCAGTAATGTTCTGGATTTGAGTCTATCTAGATCTCAGACCAGCCAAGGTAGAGTAGTTACTGAAAAATTTCTTCCTTTTGGGCTGTCTTACCTAGGCAAACAAGCTGATACCCTTCCTTCCTTCCCTTCCTTCCTTCCCTCCTTCCTTCCTTCCTTCCTTCCTTCCTTCCTTCCTTCCTTCCTTCCTTCCTTCCTTCCCCCCCTCCCTTCCTTCCTCCCTCGCTCCCTTCCTTCCTTCCTTCCTCGCTCCCTTTTTCCCCTTCCTTCTACTCCCTCCTTCCTTCTTCCTGTATATTGTGTAATCTGGTGGATACAGAGACAACAGAGATGAACAAAAAAACCAGACATACTGCTACAGACTTGATTTATGGTCTTTTGGAAAAGAGTTAGTTACGGACATGAATATGAAATCATAATTTTATCAAGTGTGTACATTGAAGAGGTAATACTTGAAAATTGATCTGGAATTTGGGTAGGTATAAGAAAAGAATACCCAAATTGGGAATAGTAAACAAAAAATAAGATTAAAAGCTCTGTGATGAAAGGAAAACAGGAAGATTTGAAAGATTGAGTTGTTTAGTGATTATGTTCATAGCATAGTTTCCTCTCAGAGTTAGATGTGGCCTGATGTTTTAAATGCCAGTGTATTGTCCCACATCTTGTTGATCATATGTTTAGCATCATTTATTTTTTTTTTTAATACCTGTTTTCCTGGTAGATCTGTTTTTTTAAAAAAATTATCTATTTTTCTTTTATTGGTATTTTGCCTGTATGTATGTCAGTGTGAGGGTGTTGGATCCTGGAGCTACAGACAGTTGTGAGCTACCAAGTGGGTGCTGGGAACTGAAGCTGGGTCCTCTGGAAGAGCAGTGTTCCTAACTGCTGCTCCTAACTGCTGAGCCCTCCAGCCATGCACAATTCTTTTCATTGGTCTAAATTTCCCCAGATATATTAGGAATCTGCTTTTACTTTTCATTTAAAAAGTGTCATAATCTATACATTAAGTTTCTTTTATGGTATTAAGTGTACAATTTCATAAGGTAATTTCACTATTGCTTGAGCTATGGCTATTTTGTTTCTTTAAGATTTCTCACTCATCAGTCATTATATGTTGCCACCATAGCCCTAATTGTTTTAAATCCCTGATCTAAATAAAGCTGGTGCCAGGTTGCTAAGGAAGAGCCAAATACTTGGGCGCACCAAAATAAATAAATAAATAAACAAACAAACAAACAAATAAATAAAATTAGGCTTTGCAGTCAGTCCTAGCTTTGAGCCACTAAATTCTGTTTTTATTTGGTAGTAAAGATAATAGAATTTACATCCTAGTTCTGTTAAGTATGCACTTAAGAAACTGTTGAGTCCTATTTGTGCTAAGGTGCAAATGTTGAGCATAAAGAGGAGTCAACAAGTGGTAACTTTCCTTACTGACTTATGGCGGATAAATTCCCAGTTTGACTGACATATAGTGGTTGTTAAAACTTTGTTGATATATTTAGTATTATTTGGTCAATGATAACTTTTTCACTCAGTGTTATCAAGAGTCCATTTAAATTTGAAGAGAATCCATTTTCTTTCAAATCCATTAAGTATTTTTGTTATAGTTGTAGATGCTTATGCTGTAGCAGAAAGTTTATGTCTTTGAGAGAAGATAATTGCAGAGAAGTTTTCATGTAGATGGATAACTTAGGGTGTTTTTGCTATTCACCTGTTAGGACACAGATTATAAGAAGGGATGTTATTTATATTGATTTCTTTTTCTTTTGAAAAAGAATTGTAGGATTTTAATATGTTATAGAAGTATTCCACATAGCAAGATTTCATGTGCTATATTTTTAGATTGGTATGTATTATTACTTGAAGTAAATTACTTGAAGTAATTTTTACAACTTGATTATATATTTGAAGATGCTTGTGAACCACTATGTGGGTGCTGGGAAATGAACCCAGGACTTCTGTAAGAGCAGTACAGGATCTTCACTGCTGAGGAATTCCTCCGACCTCCAATATATCTCTTAAGCTATTAAAAGTTAATCATATAAATTTCCTGGCTGTTACATGAATGGCCCATTATTAACATACTAATATTTAATGCATGAATTTTAAAGTTAGACCTGCATTTTTACAGATTGTTTTGAAAAGTGTCACTTAATCTAGTGCACAGTATTTCTTTCTTTGTATTCATAACAAGCCTTTGCATAGCAGTTCCTCCTCAGTTTTTCTAGCAGCAGTAGCTCCTTTCTGAATTTCTTTTTCTTTCTAAAACTTGTTTTGCCCTTTGCCTTTTTTTTCAAATATTGTGGCACTGGCTTAGATTTGGACCATATCTTTTTTTTTTTTTTTAAAGATTGAATTATTTATTATGTATACAGTGTTCAGTCCGCATGTATGCCTGTACACCAGAAGAGGGCACCAGATCTCATTATAGATGGTTGTGAGCCACCACCATGTGGTTGCTGGGAACTGAACGCAGGACCTCTGGAAAAGCAGCCCAGTGGTCTTAAACCTCCCAGTCATCTCTCCAGCCGTGGACCATATCTTGATAAGAACTTTCTATTATGATTTGCCAGCCTGTTTGTTGCAGCAAATTAGGCAACAAATTTTTGTTTGCTTTGCCTTTTTTTTTTAATGTGAAAAGGGTTGTTAACTTCCTTAAGCTTTTGTTATGAAGTTCAAACATATACATGAATCCCTTGAATTGTATTGTCCTCAGGCTGTTTGATTGTAGCATGGAATTTAATTTTAGTTTTGGTAGAATTTGTTTTTATCATGCATGTAAATGTTCTGAATGTTATAGCTTGTTCTTTTTCTGCTTGGCTGGTATTTAAGAGTGAACACATTTGGTGAATGGGTATAATCATTATATGAATACTTTCTTTATGATAGAGAGTTTAAGGTTAGATATGTCATTTAGTTACAAGGCTTTATTGAAAACCCATTTGTTCTTTTGGTAATAAGCTTGTATAATCAAATTCAGTAGTTGATATTTACTCAAAACCACTTCTCTCTCCCCCTCTTTTTTTTAATTAGAAAGATTATTTTACATATCAATCCCAGGTACTCCCCCCCCCTCCAAACTAACACCCTACCTATCCCATACCCTTTCTGCTCCCCAGGGAGGGTGAGGCCTTCCATAGGGGTTCTTAAAAGTCTGTCATATTCTTTTGGATAGGGCCTAAGCCAACCCCCTTGTGTCTAGGCTCAGGGCGTATCCCTCCATGTGGGATGGGCTCCTAAAGTCCATTCCTATGGTAGCGATAAGTACTGATCTATTGCAAGAGGCCCCATAGATTTCCAAGGTCTCCTCACTGACACCCACATTCAGGGTGTCTGGATCAGTCCCATGCTGGTTTCCCAGCTATCAGTCTGGGGACCAAGAGTTTTCCCTTGTCAAAATTCTAAATTTAAGAGATGTCAATAACATGTATAACATATCCTTTAAAATTAGTATAAGGGCTAGAGAGATGGTTTTGGCCATTAAGAATATATGATGCTCCTGCAGTGAACCTGGGCTCATTTCTGAGCATCCACATAGTAGCTTGTAACCATCTATAACTCTAGTTTCAGGGTATTCAATGCCTACTTTTGACCTCTGAAGCCACTAGGCATGCATGTGGTACACATACCCATTCAAGCAAACATTCATACATGTGTAGTTATATATAATTCTAAGAACTGCACAAAATTAATTGTCCTTTAATCTCTAGCATATTACAATAAAACTTTTAATTCTGTTTTCTGGCATTGATACAACTTTAGTTCATTTAATTTGAATTAATTTGATATCAATAGTAAACATACTTCTCATTGTTAAATTCCTATCAGCTTACATTTAGGCTACAAGTTTATTTTAAATAATGTGGATCTCCTATACTATTTAGAAGAATAAGTACTAATTTTTAGTGTTTTCTTTATTTCATGATTGAAGATCTGAGCCATTTTGTTCATGTGACAAAAATCTAGTATATTTAATGATATGCTGTATTAGGGTAATAGTTTTTGATACTTTGACTCTTGGCTGAGTTTAGTATGCTGCATCAGATTCCTATTGTTTGTAAATTCATTTAAATCTTTAATTAATTTTCAGTCTTTTATATAATTCTTGCAATCAGATTATTTTCCTATTAATATTTTGTATTATTATTCATCAGATTGTCTTAATATTTTGTATTATTTCATTGGATTATCTGCTTATTTCATCTCTTCCCTCTCCCCTTTCCCATCTTGCCCAACCTCATTTGATCTTTAATTCTAAGTTTTGGTTTCTTTTCCAGGTCTTGTTCTTGATGGATGTTTCTTTTAGTGTTGTTCTTCTTGTCTTTCCTGCTTCTCATGTTCCTCTGTGAGTGACTGCTCTCATGTTTAAGTATCTGGTTTAAATTCTTATTACACTGTTCTGGACAGATCTTACAATTAGACACTAAGTTCTTGGAATTTTGGAGACTTGCTTTTCTGTGAACAAGTTGAAGACATTTATTTGAAATGGTTGGACATGGAAACTTTAAGGTCCTACTTTTGCTTTGATTAGAAAGTATTCATAGAACTGGATTATTCTTATAATTAAGAGTGTATTATAGTGACACTGAGATAATGTTTTTTACATTTAGATTTTTTCAGTAATATAAAAGATGAAATAAAGTCATAGTTGGAAATAGGTCATTTTAACTTATAAATTTTAGCAAACTAGTCATATATTTTGTTGTCATCTGCAAATAGTAAATTCTGGAGATTATTGATTCTGTACCATTTATTTTCTCAGATTTGGTATTTTTAAAAACATGTTTTGGTTCTCTTGCATAAGTTTCATATATATATATATATATATATATATATATATATATGGTCTTTTATTGTTGTTAACTATTCTGGGATTAAATTCTTGATATATTTTATTAATCAAATTTTAGAAATAAGTTAAGCACCTCCTTGATCTCAGAAGTCACTGGTTTTTATCTTCTTTTATTATTATTAGACAAAACCTTCCCGATTCAGCTATTGAGGTGATCTTACGATTTTAGCAATATATCCTATAAAGCTATCCATAGTATTATGTAGTGTCCATAGTGTCTAGATGGAGTGGCACAGTAACCCATTGCTCTGATACTAAATATATGGGTACATTATAATGTATTATAAACTGTGATACATGTTTTTCATATAATGTAAAAGTTACTGTAGCATTATCAGGAAATAAAATGTAACTTTGGGCTGAGTCGGTGGTGGTACCTTCTTGTAATCTCAGCATTTAGGAACCTGAGTCAGGAGGATCATGAGTTCAAGGCCAGTTTGAGTCACATAATGAGACCTTATCTCTTAAATGTAAAAGGAAAAGCATAACTTCAAAGTGAAGATTGAAGGGTCAGTACAATGCTTGCCTAGCATGGTTGAGGTTCTGGGTTAAAACCCCAGCACCATGTAGATAAAACAACAGAAGAGAACTTTATTAGAAATACCCTTTCTTTAGCTGCATTACAGTATAAAAGATGACCCTCAAATTGTGTCAAATTTGGGGACACATGTGATACATAAAATTACTCAGTTTTTGAATTACTAGTATTTTATGGTGCCATTTACTTTGATCCCTTCTTGAAGGGGCTTCCTCTGCATTTGCCATTGTTACTTTCCTTGTTGTTGTGTCAGTTTTTCTCCAGATAGATAAATAGATAGATACATAGATAAATCTATACATAGATAATTTAACTTAAGCAGTAATACCCGATTGTACTATTTGATTTATTCAAGAAGTGGTCTTAAGGTAACTAATATAATTTAGGTATCCCAAAGGTCTAACTTACCATAAGACAGGATAGAAGTTGTAGAATATTTTTGCTTTAATTCTTGGTTTTGTATTAATTACATTAGATTGTGTTAATTTCTAAGGACACAGAAAGACAAGGATTTCTTATTGGATCACATATTTTCATTCTTCATACATCCTGGCTTGATTAATTAATGAGTTAGCTTAAATCCTGCTTTCTTCCTTAATTCAATTTTAGTGTTACAAAGCAGTTTAGCTTTTTTTTTTTTTGTATCATGGTATAAAAGATTTTTAATGCACCCAGTATAAATACAAAAGCCACATAAAAAGTACACATTGAATACTATGACAAGTTCTCCTGGAGAAAACTATGAGTAAGGCCATATGTAGTTATAGTGTGTTGTCAAGTACCTACTACACAACGTCAGGATAGCAGAATTAAAAATATTTCAGTTTGAAGTATTTATTTGAAAGATGTGAGATTGTACCATAGAATATGATACTGTTTGAAAGGTTTCTTCCTAAGAATAACCAGAATAGGAAGAAAGTTTTGTTCACATTTTACTCAGTTGATGGTAATTCACAAATAAAATTCATTAAATGGGCTATTTTTTGTAATAGAAGTGTCTTCTCCTCTTCCTCTCTGTCCTCCCTTCTTTGCCACATACGTATAATGTTTATATAACTGTGCTAGAAGTTGCCTCATACTTAAACAAACTAACGTTTGTTTTTTTGTAAAAGAAATAATACTATAACAGGCACTGAGAAGCTGGCATGGCTAAAAAACATTGACTTCTTTCTTGGTCCAGTGTGGTAACTAAACAAGAAGTAAGCCTGAAATCTCAGCCTCTGGTTTTCATTTGTCTCCTTTACTTAGTGTCACTTGTTTACTGGGCAAGTAGGCACATTAATCATTCAAGAAATAGCTATTTGTAATCGAGTGATACCTCAGGTACAAGGATGAGTCATTTCCTAAGTCATCAGTCACCTTGAACAATAAGGTGGAAAGGTGAGACTGACTATTCTCGGGATGAGAGCAGGTATCTGTGATGGGAAGACTGTACCCTGGAACAGATTGTTTTCTAGGAACCAGATTAATCTCCTTGCGAATGACAGTGATTACTAACATATTAACAGCTTGTTAGGTGTTGATACAACCGTTAGTGGGTCCACACCATGATATGACTGCATAATTAAATGTTTATCTCTGGGTCCTCCCTAATTCTTCCTTTATTTAAATATAAATCTTATGTCAGCACTCTGAGACCAAAATTTGGGGTTGGACCTCTTTCTCTTGTTAGTATTCCCAGTACTCATTAAGTTTATTGGAACAGAGGGCTAGGTGTATCATACTGTGGCTGCTTTAGTTGGGCCTTTTGTTTCTCTATCACTCTACTGTTTATATTAGCCTCTTGTTTATGTTATGTTGGTTCTTGTCTGTGCACAGAAATATGCAAGTTGCCGGGCAGTGGTGGCCCACACCTTTTAATCCCAGCACTCGGGAGGCAGAGGCAGAGGCAGGTGGATCTCTGTAAGTTTGAGGCCAGCCTTTCTACAGAGCGAGTGCCAAGATAGGCTCCAAAGCTACACAGAGAAACCTTGTCTCGAAAAACCAAAACCAAAAAAAAGTCATCTTTTACATAGTATGAATTTTATACATAGACTCCATGTCTCTGTAACTTAGTTTATTTCACCGAGAAACAATTATGTCTATAGGAAAAGGTTCTTTATTAAACCATTTATTGTATAAGCTGATCTTAAAAAATTTTATCACATTATGTCTATAGGAAAAGGTTCTTTATTAAACCATTTATTGTATAAGCTGATCTTAAAAAATTTTATCATTATGTTTTTAGTGAAATGTATATTAGATGGTAAGATGAAAAGTGTGAATTAGAACACTTTCAAACTGCTGTCTTTTGTTGTTGTTTTGTTTTTGTTTTTTAAGACAGGGGTTGTCTGTATAATCACCCTGGCAGTCCTGGAACTCTCTGTAGACCAGGCTGGCCTCAAACTCAGAGATCTACCTGCCTCTGCCTGCCTAGTGCTGGGATTAAAGGTGTGCACCACCACCCTCCTCTTCTTTTTCTTAATGTTGGCTAAAGATGAGAAAGATGTCCGACAATGGGAAGGTGTTTTAAACAAAATTTAAAAACCAAACTTTAAGAAAAAGAGGAGCAAAATGCTAGGTCATTCCTCTCTGTTCATTAATTTCTAACCTCAGACAATATTTTACATTGTATCAGGCCTAGCCAGAAAATTTTGTAGTTACATTAAGAGTTCTGTTGGCTCTACCTCAAAAGGATATGATGTTAGGAACAAAGACACCAAGTCCTTATTGCAACATAGTCTTAACTGTTAAGTCTAGGGAGTAACACAATTTGTTTATTCTTCTGAGGTTTGGCTATAGATGAAAATGCTAGACAGTGTTCAGCTTTGTCTTTTATTTTAAATGTCTGTCTATCCATCTGTCTGTCTGTCTGTCTATCTTCTCAGCAAATATCTTGCTATCAGCTCAGACTACCTTTGATTTCACAATTCAGGATCCTGCCTCTTCTGCCTCCTAATGTTAGGGTTAAAGTCATGAACCCCTACACCTGTTTTTAGCTTCTATTCTTTAATAGGTAAGTTACTCTTGGATTCTTTTTCACTCCAATTCATTTATGTGGCAAAGCATACTCTGGGCATGGAATTCCCACAGACATTAGGAATGGTTTTGTTACTTCAAAGTCTGCTAATGTGTCTTATATCATTTAGGATGTTTTTTGGCTATAATCATAAAGTAAGCAAACAAATCAAAAAGTTGGAGAAACTGGTACAATTAAAGAATCTAGTGGTTTAAAGGACAGAAACTGTAACAGCTATTCAGATTTGTTCTCAGGAACTGAATACGTCTGGACATCCATGAATGTATGTGTGCTCGAGCACACACCCACACACACATTTGTGTTTATATTTTGCATTTAATTTTTGGCTCCATTATATGTTTTAGTCAAAGTAGTAACCGTTTTTTTGTTAGTTTTTTTTTTTTTTTTTTAAATAAAAAGTTGGCTTTTGTATCTTACGGATAGAGTTGCCTTTAATAATTACTATGATCTCAGAGTTGTACATGTTTCTGAGTTTTCTTTGTTTCTGAAACTTATTTTAAAATAAGTTTTATTATCTGTTCAACATGATGTTATAAGATACATATGTAGTATATTGGTTACTGTAGTGAAATAAATGGAAACATCAATCATTTCAGTAGTTATCCAGATACCTCTCATTCCTTGATTTCTGGCATAATTATATATTTACTTCTATATTTATTTTCTACTCCAGATCTGGAACTTACCATTTCTGCATAGTTAAGTGGTTGCTTTTTAAGACAGAGGTATCTAGAAACTAACCTCAGCTATGGAAGTGTTCACTGGGCCAGGGAATTGGTCAGTACATGTTGCCAAGTATAATAGCCTGCGTTACATATTGGAACTCAACGTGGTTGAAGGAAAGGACTAACTTCTATAACCTGTCTTCTACTTGCTGTGGCATGACTGTGTTCAAACACATGCAAAGACACATAAAGTAAATAAATAATTTAATTAAAAAAATTTTTTTTGAGACATGTCTCTGGCTGTCCTGGAACTTGCTATGTAGATCAGCCTGGCTTTGAACTCCTGGAGATATGCCCACTTTTGATTCTCCAGAGGCTTAATTAAAAATATTTAAAAAAGTGCTCTCCACCGTTGAGGACTCCATTGCCTTTTGATAATTTAGGAGACAGAGATAGAAATTTCTTTTGAAATGCTAGATAATATTTTTTATATTGCTAGTATAATTCTAATGTAATCCCAAAAATCAGTCTTTTTTTTTTTTTAAAGATTTATTTATTTATTATGTATAGTGTTCTGCCTGAATTCATGCCTGCAGGCCAGAAGAGGGCACCAGATCTCCTAGATGGCTGTGAGCCACCATGTGGTTGTTGGGAATTGAACTCAGGTACTCTGGAAGAGCTGTCTGTGTTCTTAACATGTGAGCTATCTCTCCAGCCCCCCCCCCATCAAAGTTTTTACTTAAATTCATTGTTTCATAGAAGAAAGAGTTGTTCTGTTGTTAATAAGGAAGGTTTGTCCACCTAAGCCTATGCCTCATATGTTTTCTTCTTACAAGTATGCTTATTCTATCATGAGGACACCTTTTCCAATAATTTTATCCATTTTTTAATTATCTTAAAGACCTCATATTCATGTGTCACCACATAGGGGATTGGTGCTTTAATGTGTCAATATTTTGCATAACATTTCCCAACCTTATTAATAGAATTTCTTGCTTATGTTGATAATGTATCAATTAAAGCTTTGTTATAATAATGCCAACAGTATTATTTGCTATATGGCTTTTGTGCTTTTTTTTTTTTTTTTTTAACCTTAGATTGTCTCCCACTAAATACATTGTGATGTACCTTGGTATCCCTGCACATAAATCCTGCTTGAGTTACTACTTTTGTATTTATTTTGTTTCATGTTATCACTATAATTTGGATTTTGCTGAACAAAGGGATTGAATCCTTACAGAATTTTGCTAAACAGTACAAAACCATCCTCATTTAGCATCTGTTTCATTTGCATTTCTGCTAGTACAAATGGCCATTCCTGTATTCTCCCTACACATCTCACAAGAAAATTTTTGCTTATTTTATAGGTACAGAATAGTTTATCAGTACAGTTTGCATTAGCATTTATTCTTCTGTCCAGAGTTTGACCTTGGTTAGGGGATATATCATTACTCTATAATGCCTTGATGTTTTTTTCCCTATTTCCTATCAAGGGTGGTGATTGCTTTCTATATCTTTCTTGTAATATATTAGGGCAACCAGGCTGTATAGATAGCAGGCTTCTCATTTTGTCAGTCTTATTATTATTATGAAGTAAGTAATTTTTCCCCAGATTTTTATGTTATCACTTGTACATTGTATTGCTTCTGGTTTTTCAGTTTTCCATTGTGTCTAACTTTGAAAGAATTCACTTTTTCTTTAAGAACAAGTGTGCTTCATTATTGACATATCTTCCACGAGTTTGGAAGTTATTCTTGGATTGAGAAACAGATACAGTTTTGCCTTTTCTCTACATGACTATGCAGTTATACGGAGTAAGTTACTAAAGACATCCATATTTTGTTTTGTTGTTATAATGTTGGTACCTGCAAATAGTAGGCTCTTCATAATATTTGATGAGTGATTGGAAGCCAGGTGTTCAAACATTTTATAGTTTACTTGCTTAAGATTTTGACTGTTATCCTCTAGTTCTAGAAGGTATAACTATGGTTTGATTAAATTTGGTTAAACTACATTACATGTAGTGAGTAATGAATATGTACTAGTTAAAAACGATACAGTATGAGCTGGAGAGAGGGCTTAGCAGTTAAGATCACTGGCTGTTCTTCCAGAAAACCTGGGTTCAATTTCCAACACCCACCTGGCTGCTCACAACTGTCTGTAACTCTAGTTCCAGGGGATCCATGGCACTAGCCATGCATGTGGTATACATATATGTGCATGCAGACAAAACAGCATATACATAAAATAAAATAAATCTTAGAAAAGATAAGTATAAACTTAAATGGTACTTCCTGACTTGAATAAAAACATGGGTAAAATAGCCAGTTTTCATTTCCTAAGATTATGATTCTTGTGTGTGGTTGTAGAATATGAGCTGTGTACCAATGAATACATATTTTTTGTTTCCTGATTGATTTATTGGTAGGAGAGCTTAATAAGAATATGTTTTGTCTATTTCTAAAGCTTGCCTTTTTTTTTTTTTTTTTTTTTTTTTTCTAACGAGCATTGTTGTGTTGTTTTGACTGACCTGGAACTGCTAGGCTCAAGTAATTGTCCTGTGCCTCATCTTCTGTAGTAGCTATAGGCAGGATTCATCATGCCTGCTTGTCTTTTGTTTTATTTTTGACAGAAGTTAGTTTTGCTTAGTTATAAATAACCGCACTGTTTGCCTTCATTGTAGTTTCTTTTTTCTGAATCTACAATGTCATGAATTAAAGAAGTCATGCCAACCCTACATTAAAAAGCTTAACAAAGGGCTGGAGAGATGGCTCAGAGGTTAAGAGCACCGACTGCTCTTCCAGAGGTCCTGAGTTCAATTTCCAGCAACCACATGGTGGCTCACAACCATCCATTATGAGATCTGGTGCCCTCTTCTGGTGTGCAGATATGCATGGAAGCAGAATGTTGTATACATAATAAATAAGTAAAATCTTTACAAAAAAAATCTTAAAAAAAAATCTTTAAAAAAAAAAGCTCATCAGAGTAGGTGCTTGAGTAATTCTTTACTGTATTTCTTTAAATTTTCTGTATTTCATTCACTTAAGTTTTTTTGTGTATGTATGAGTCATAAGTTCCATGGTATACAACTGTAGTGGCTAAAGGACAGCTTGTGAGACTGTTCTCTTTTCACTCGATGGGTGCCTGGGAAAGAAGCATGGGAGAGTCTTTGGTTTGATTGTTTGAGACATGATCTTTCTATTATGTAGCTCTGGCTCTCCTGGTACTTGCTATATAAACAGGGCTAGCCTTGAACTCACTGAGATCCATCTGCTCTGCCTGGGATTAAAGGTGTGTGCCACTGCCTGGGTAGACTTAATCAGATGAGTTGGCTTTGACCTTATTACATACAGATAAGCCGTTAAATGGTCTAGTGGTTAAATATGCACAGTGCCTTATTTGTTTGCTGAAAATTATCAGTTGTGAAATTTCTGAGTGCCATTTGCTTACTATTGTAGGTGTAACCTGGGCCCCAAAACAGTAGTGCACATGTTTTCCAGAATTAAATTTACCATTCACAAAATATCTGCAAAGGGGAAGAAGAAAAAAAAAATCAGGGAAACAAATTTTTCTTTCCCTTTTCTTATGTTATGTATACCTAACAGCTGATACCATATGCTATTGAGAGAAAAATGCCTGTGAAATCTGTGGGCATGGCCAAAGAGAATAAGCAGAGAACGCCAAACAGTGGAATAAGCCAATTTTGCATGGCTTTGTAGACCTGTTAGCTTCTGTCATAAGTAAAATATGTAGCAGAACAGTGTAATGGATAAGAGCATGATGTCTGAGATGGAAGCCTTTTACTAGCCTTGTTGTTTTATATGTTTGACCTCTCACGTGAGTCTTTTCTCTCTTCTATTGTTACAAGTATTGTATGAAGTAATAACAGTACCAGATACATTACTTCCACAGTCAGTAAATGGTGTGTGGTGCTGTTAGTGTTATTACTATTATTAGAGACTTTTTCTGGAACTAGGTATTAATAAAGTTCCAATTAGGGTGTATGTGCTTATGCATATTATATGTCTGAAAGAGATTAGGGAAAATGTGAATTATTTAGCCATTGAAGAAATTCATTACCTCTAATTTTATCTCAAACCAATTAGTGTTGTAAATACTAAAACTTGGAGTTTCATTCTGAAATGTCTGTTAACACTTTGAGTATAGGGTTATCCAGTTAACTCTGTAATCTTTCTTTTAATCACATTCATATAGTTGTTTTCAAACATTTCTTATATATAAAAATTTCATAGTACTGAGGTAATGAAGATACAGTTAGCAACTGCTGAGACATTTAAATAGCAGCTATTTGGCTTATAAAATTAACATTTTTATTCTTGAAAATGAAATGTGAAAATAAATTAATAATAAGATTTTCATTTTAAAATAAGGTTTGATTGTTTTCTTAGTCAGGATTTCACTGTTTAACCTAGTTTGCCTTGAACTTTCATTCCGCCATCATTTTCCATGTGATATGATACCCCAAAGGCAAAAATATAGTTTTTTTGTTTTTTGTTTTTTGTTTTTCTTTTCGAGACGGGGTTTCTCTGTGTAGCTTTGGAGACTATCCTGGCACTTGCTCTAGAGACCAGGCTGGCCTCGAACTCACAGAGATCCGCCTGCCTCTGCCTCCAGAGTGCTGGGATTAAAGGCATGAGCCACCAACGCCCGGCTAAAATTTATAGATTTTTGACATTAAGAACTTCACTGGTTTAATCCCCTCTGAGGACTCAAAACATCATCATTATCTTTCAAGTCAGTCATGAGGAACATAGAAATGATTTTAAATTGATACCTGAGAATAAGTACTTAAATATTTTTAAGAATTCTGTTTTTCAGAAGTCAGTGTCTTTAACCCAATAGTCTTATCCTATTATAGTTTCAAATAACACTTGGGGGTTCCGTTTCTGTCACATACCTATGCATGAGTGCTCAAAAACATAGACAACCCCCTTTTCTTCTTAAACTTCTGTGGCATAAAGGAGAGGGAATCAGTTTACACTGACAGTCCCTCTGTTTTTCATCACTGATGGGGTTTTGTATGCCGTTTTTGTAGTTAATGCTGGTAACTCTGCAATTGCATTGAATAATTAAGTGAAAAATAATCATTAAGTAAGAGCTAGTGGATGTTTCATAGCTGATTGTTCAGAATCATTTGATGTGGAATAGAGAGTACTTATGCTTTTGTTTTAAAAGGGGGGATAAATTTAATATAAGTAAAACTCAGTGTATTACTAACAACACTTTTTGTGCTTCTGGCAATTTATCCTTTCATAATAGGTTCGGTGTTAAAAATGATTATTAGAATTCTGGTCAGATGTTCTGACTTAATTAAAATTGATAAAGTTACATGGAATAAAAGCACTATTTTAAAGTTAGTGGACTTGTGTTTATTGATGTTAAAATTCATGATGGGGCCAAACAAAATGTGAAACTTTTGTATAATAGACATTCAATTCAGGGTTTTGTTGTTTTCCTTTTAAAAACTAATAGTACCTTGATAAAAGTGCATTGAGTATGTCGTCCATTTGAAAGGCAAATAGTCATCAAATGTTTGTAGCTTCTCCCATCCCTTTCTAATAGTTTTTAATTGGAAATACACATATTTGCCATTTACCAAATTAAAAACTTTGGTTTGTAAACTTGACATTGAGAGAAAGAAGTTCCATAAAATGATTAAGTGTTGGTGTATGTACACCTGCTCTGAGGAAATAAACTTTTCCCACCTGTTGCCATTTGGCAGACAGGCATCTTTAAATGAAATTACTACCTGTATCCCTTTTTTCTTCCTTTTTCAACAACACATCATCATTTTGCTTTTATGTTAGTACTTTTGCTTCAGTTACAGGTTCTATTTTACACTCATGTGAAGCCAGGTATAGTTGTAGTTAAATGATAGCACTCTAAGAGTGCAATATTTCGTCTAAATGCAAAATTCATTGAAATACTGGCTTGGCCCTTAATACCAATGAGGAAACAAAATTTAATCTATTTTGAAACCTTTAATATAATTCATTTTTATAAAAACTTGAGCCTGAGACACATTAGTTTTTTCACACTTATCACATGTCAAAATAATTTCCCCAGCATATATGAGAATTAATAAAGGAAATTAAGACAATTGTCAATTATTTTGAAAAGTAAATGCTTGAATGATAATTGCTTTGCTCAGACACTTGAATGCTATAAATGAGTTTATGGAATAACTTAATTAAGTCTTATTGCATGTAGTATAAAGTTTTAGAACTCTAGAGTCTGGTCAGAAAAGATGTTCTTTGCAGTTACAAAGTTGCCTTAAAATCAATAGTACTGTCTTATTTACATGAAATTATGCTGAAATCCAAAGTAAATCTAGGAATCTTCTGACTGCCTTGATTTCTTAAATTAAGATTTATGTGGAAATGTATACAGTTACATTATATTGGTCCCTAATGTAAGACTTGAACCATTTATGTATGCATGCTTATTATTGCATGTTAATACAGAGAATCCCTTTATACAGTTTTTTTAATAGTCTTTTGGGATATCTTTTTGCCATAGTGTTGTAATTTTATGAATTAGCATCTTCAGAAATTAAAAAAATAGTTTTGAATTCCTTTATGTGATGAGTTGAACTAAAACTTGTCCTATGTATGTAATCAAGTTTTTAACTATACATGCTTTAAGCAATATTTACAGATTGTACACTTGAACAAAAATAGTCTTTTAATGTAGTTTGCGGTGCCGATACCTGCCTGCTTTTTCCTTTGCTGCGTTGGCACAGGCGTTGTGCTTATTTTGTTGTAAGTGGTTCCAGTATTTTATCAGTTCACTAGGCTGGAACTGATGAGAGGTAATTAGGTGGCTGTATTTACAGCTTGAGTAAGAAACTCGCCAGTGATTGAACACAAACTCATTGGGAGGGGGCACAGGATCAATTCTCAACTTGGCAAGACAGATTCCTACATACACATCTTCCAAGTGCAAACGACGGATGCCTAAAGAAACCTTAAATATCTTTTCTGCTAGATCCCCAGAAAAAACATAACCAGTTCCTGAGCAGAAGACAGGGTAACGCTCACTTGGATAAAGGTCTGGTGGCATGTACCACTTGCTGTCTTTGTTTCTGTTGGGTGCATAGCCTCTCATTAGGTACCCAGTAAAATAGTTATGTCTAGGAGGCAGGTCTGGCTTTAGTAACTTGTGTATTAAATATTCAGTGTTGACAAACATGTCACTGTCCGTTTTCATGACATACGGAATATGTGGACAGTATGTTGCAACCCAGTTCATACCCATTAGTGTTTTAATGGTCAGATTATAGTATGTATCTAAGTATTCCTGTTGAATTATGTCGTGATATTGTCTGCTTTCTTCCAGAATTGCATGTTGAAGATAGCCATTCAGCTTAATACTTATGCCCAATAAAAAAATCCGTGTGATTTGGATGCCAGGTGCTAAACTTTCATTGCCCCACGTTTGCCGGATAGCTCTTCTTGCTTCTATTTGTCCAGGTTCTGCGGCTATTAATAGTATTAAAAATGGACTTTTCTCTTGGCATTTTTCAGGCTCATTGATAATATATTTGAAATGGTAAGAGTTTGGATATCCAGTACCCTTTTCATTATAGTTGCTTCCATTGGCACTGAGTGTATTCTCTAGTCCTGTAACTCCTTGTGGTGATAGATCTGTGTTATTGGAGTTAGTTGCTGTTTGAGGCCTCAGAGTCTGAGGAACTGCATCTTTCCAAATGTTCCGAAGGGAGCTGTGATTTGTTTCACTTTTTGTAGAACGAAATCCTCGGAAAGTGTAGGTCACAGGATTTTCTTTGAATCCAGGTCTACCTGGTAGCCAGTCATGATGATTGAAAAACAAAAACATAGCAAAAAGAAACACTAGAGAAAGTACACCCACAAGGTGAGTCCGGAACAGAGACCTTTTAGCATTCCAGGTCATCTTTGCAAAGCAGCAGTGTCTCCTCCTCCACTGAAGCATGTTGTAAATATCCAGGAATAGAGTAAGATGTATCAGGCCAAAAATACTGTTGTTTTTTCTTGAATCACTACTGATCTTTGGTCATCATTTTCTGGTTCAGTTGTGTGTCCCTCGAAGTCATTCTGTAAAGATGAAGCATAATGGTTTACAAAATGCAAAATGCAAAGTCTTACAAACTGCCTTAAAAGGGCCCTGATGGCTAATAAGAGGATGTTTTTAAGCTGTGAAAAAATAGGATAAACCAGAAGAAAGCATATAATTTGTTTCCTTTTAACAAAACAATAAGGTTTATCTGTTTTAAAATATTCTTATAGCACAATGATCACTTGAAAGGTAATCGATAGATTATTAATTTTATTGGACTCACTTGATCTCAGTAGCTCTGGTCATCTGTTCTTTTGATTTAAGGTAGAGATTTTTAAAGTTGTATCACGTAGAAAGGAAATTTTTTTTAGACTTCTGACAAAGGCTCAGTAAGAAGGCCGTCGGAACAGATGGAAAGTGTATTGACATTAATTAAAATTGATTTGACATACCATGACGATATGGTCCGCAGTCAGTGTCCTTTTTTGGAAAATAATCATGTATTGGTTTTGGGACAGACAGTGTAGGTTTGAGTGTGGCAGAGTTAAGTTAGTCACAGTAAACTGCTTGGCACATTTCCACTGGCCCCCACTGTGTTGAGAAAGTCAGTGAGAAGATACACCTGTCAAAATCAATTTTCAGGGTCCAGTAATTTCAGTGTGAGGTTAGACAGTAATAAGTGATTAACATTTTTAAGTACTTTGCTAATTTTAACCATGCATTTCAAATAGGAAGAATCCAAGAGATCAGTCTTATTTTAGCTATGGTTTTGGCAAAGACATACATTTTGCATAATTTTTTTGGTCTATTTTTGCAAAATATAGACAATGACCACTGCTATCTTAAACTGCTTAAACCCCATTTTCCACAAAATATATTTTAAAATATCCTTGGATTATGCTTAGTTGCATAATCTGCAACAAGGAGAAATTAGTTTAATTTTTAAGTCTTTATTAGTTGTATAACCCTTCCATTCCAAGATCTTTAAAAAGTTACAATCTGGTCAAGAGAAATTAATGATGCCACATAATGAAAAACTGGCTATTTTGCAAGAGGCTTTTCATTATAGCACAAATTTATTTGTGTTATTATACTTCATCTTTCTTTTTTCCTATTCTTAGATGTTACTAGATGAAATGGGGTCATAGAAGTAGTTTAAATTCCAATAAAAGGTGTTTTGAGGAATAGAGACAAATACCTAGTTTTGACCCCCCCCCCCCGTTTTTTTATTTTCTTTAAACCAAACCCAAGAAGTAGAAGCCATTTATTTAATCATTAATTTTGAGACTGGCAGTATTAAATTTTTGTGCTCAAGAAGTGATTTTATTTCATTCACTGAAATAGTTTCTTTAAACAAAAGCAAATAAAATTTTAACATAGCCACTTATTTAAAATTATATGTGTAAATGCTTGTGTTTAGCTTTGATAGTGATCAACTTATGGTTGATGGCAAGAGTGGTTTAACACTAACAGAAATTCTTTTTAAGAAGTAATTAATTTTCCTGTAAGTCCTCAAAAATTGAGTAATTGCAGCATAAAACTTACACATACGTTTCAGTTACTTCTTGAAAAGTGCTAGATGGTTATGAATGAAGTACTATTCTAGTAGCAGCCACTAGGAGGAGCAAGTAGGTGGGAATTTGAACAAATTTCTAATGTATAACAAGGCACTGAGGTTTGATCTTGTTTCTGAAATTGAATGGTGCTTTTAATGAATAGGGTATGTCTCAAAACTAAAAAAGTATTTAATTCTCTCTCTCTCTCTCTCTCTCTCTCTCTCTCTCTCTCTCTCTCTCTCTCTCTCTCACACACACACACACACACACACACACACACACACACACGCACACTGATTTTTAAATATTTAGTTGGGTCTTAGTTTTATTTATATGGATTTAAATCTTTCAGTACTATATAGAGATCAAAGCTATTCTCATCCTGTGAAGTATGGTTCCTATATGACATGTTTTGAAAATTACAGAGCTTCATGGCATGATTTAGAAACAAATTTTCATGCCTGTATTTATAAATTCTATGTAAAGCAGAAAAACTATTAAAGAATTTATTGGAAAATTATATTATTTGGTAGCTACTAATGACACACACCCACCTTATGAGACCAGTGGATATTGAAGAGTTACATATATAAATTTAAAAAGAAGTTACTTTGGAAAGTTCATTTGGTTTGTTTCAAATATTACAAATATAAATGTATCAGCCTTTTATTGATACAGCAATACTTAGAACATGGCTAAGATCCAATCATTCAGATACTTTAAAAGTGAAAATTTATAATTCAAAAATGAATAAATTCCAAGTCAGATATTTAAATGAATGAGTAAAAGAACTTAAGAATGATGTATTGCAGTAAGTTACATCAAGAAAACAGTGTACCTGAAGTGATATTCCAAAGTGTTAAATTGTTACAGAAACCAGCTAATTATTTTTTACTATAGCTTAGCATGCATTCATAATTTGTTCTAGTGTGATTTTTATAAGATGAAGGTACAAATTCAAATTTCATGAGAATCACATGTTTGCAAGTATTAATCTAGGAAGGCTTGGAGCCCATATAAATATACCTATTTGATAACCTCCATTGATAGATGGAACTCATGCACCTAGCCTTACATTCTTTCCTAAAGTTTCTCAGGATGGAGATACATATATCTATATCTATATCTATATCTATCTATATATATATGCATATATCTGCACGTATGTGTGCTATTAAAAATAAAGTAAAATTGCTGTAACTATTACTCCCTTTGGTAAATAATAAAATTATTCTCACTTAATGTCTGTTATATTTTAGTTCTTGAAAATGAGAACAAGAGTAGAGAGTGTCTTATAGTTTTTTTTAATATTTCCTTTTCTGTTTTGATTATAATACTTCCAGTATGTTTTTATATCTTATGAATCGAAATTTATAAGGATGTTACTACTAAATGTGCCTCCCCATAGAGATCCTATTCTTTGACTTTAAAAGTTGATACCAATATATTAGTTTTTTGAAACAGCATGGGCTTTAAGTGAAGATTTGATAGAAAAACTTTTATCATGAAATATTTAGTCTATAAAAGTTAATTTCCAAGAAAGATACCAAGAGAGGCTTGATTTTTAAAACTGTGTTTCATTTAATTGTTCTTGATTTTAATCTATTAGAATACAGATATTATTAAGAATTGATGTTTCTATACAACAAAGTCTGACACACTTAATTTTGCAATACAGCTTCTGTAGCTCTTAAAATCATTTGCTTTTGTGATTGTTATTAAGTTTTATGAAAGTGAAGGGAAAAATCAAAATACTTGATAGGTTTGTACAATTGAGTTAGTTGTTCTAACATTGATTGTCCCCAGGATAGTTTATCTCTGTCTTATAGACACATGTGGAGGCAATGGGTAGGTTGCTATTACATGTAAATAAATCCGAGAAGCCCATTATTGATATTACTTTGACCTTGTATTATTATTAATGGATATCTTCATATCAAGCTATTTTATGCTAGATTTTTAATTTCACTTTTAAAACCATCTCCAGGAACAGTCTTACACTTGATTATTTGGAATCAGTCTGCTACTTAAAAGCTCCCTATTTCACTAATGTGTTTAGAGCAACTATTTGATATTTCTTTGTTTAAAGTTGTATTCATTGATACTGTAATAACATGTGTCTCCTTGGTGTTACGCTTTGCATAAACTCACCATATGTGATCTGATACTTATGTTTTAACTTGTAGTATCTTCTTGTAGCTCAGTAATACTTAAAATTTGCTGATGTACTCTTGAATTGTGTTTGTCATCTCTGAGGAGATAGATATTAGAGAAAAGGTATTGCTACAAACTGTTAAGGTTTTGTTTTGAATGGATATTTTTCCAAAAGACCCCATGATATTAAGATCATATTTGACACTATTTAATTTTTACTGCACTATCTTTTGATAGCCATTTTAGAGAATGTGCTTTAATTTATTAGATAAGGAATCAGTTTGACCTAATTTGTTAGAGAATTGCTGTCTTTTTTAAAAGGGCTACAGAATTTTCTTAGTTTAATTTCTCAGAGAATCTTTTCAGTACATCTAGTTATTATTTGTTTTTTCTTTTAATGTTTTCAGTCCTGCAGAATTACTCCCAGCTACATATTTAGTTGAATAAAGCAGTGACAGCTTGTCTTCTAGAAACGGCAAATTTTAAAATCATGTATTTAGAAACCCTTTCATAGTTTCAAGGGCAGTGAACTGTATGAACTTGTTTACCAAGTATTAGTGCCTGCAGGGCTATAAAATCATAATACATTTAATGCATATTGTATACAAGATAGCAACATACCTTTCCTTCTTGGTCAGGCCATTTAGGTGGAGAGGATTATGCCCACTGAAAATACTTTTGGCACGCCATCACTTCAAAAAAAAAAAAAAAAAAAAAAAAAAAAAAAGCCGATGCTATCGAACATGCGCACATCCCCCAACAGTCTGCCTCCTGTGATTGCTTTTCACAGTATCCAAAGTGTCCATCTGTCGGCGAGTCTTCAAGTTACCCTTCTTGTTCATATGCGTCCTAGTCTTCAGAGATTTTCCCTTTCTTTCATTTTCTATGTTTCGTTAAACAAAAGAGCTGTAGTTGTCCGTTCTATTTGGTGCACTGTTGACTCTTTCCGACAGTTGATGCATTAAAGCTCTTTACATCTGCTGTATTCCCCGGCTGGACAATGCGGTGCTGTATTCTCTTCTCCGTATCCATATTTCTAGTAATTGTGCTGAGCTGCAATGTAAAGCAGCAGAGCTAGGGTTTAGTGTTTCAGTTGCATTGGGAAAGAAAAAAAAAGGCTTTGCCTCTCTTCCGTCATTGTTGCCTGGCAGCTGCAGGAAGGATTTTTTTTTTTTTTGAGCAGTTTTACTGAGGTTTTAGTCTGTAATATGAAATCCACGGTTCTTCAGCTGCTGCACAGGCAGGCAGCAGTTTAAATGTGGGCTTGACAGATGCTCTCTCTGACAGAGCAGAATTTAACGTCACTGCTTGGCTGCGTCCCACGTGATTGTTTGCATTCATTTTAACTGAAAACCTAAGGTAGGGAATAGCTTAGAAATCTTGTTTCTATACAATACATTGTATTTATTAACAACAAATACAGTGATGAGTGAATATGACAAAAAGTATGATTATAAAATGAAAGTTATGATTTAAAATTTTATTTAAACATATGCACAGGCTTTGAAAATATTTTCTGTGTTTGATGGTGGCTTTCATGTTTCTTAACAAGCTTTTATAGAGTAGAAGTAACAAAAGCTTTTACATGTAGCAAGTTGGTGTAAATTAACTCGTTCAGTACATTCCTACTCTTAAGTTTTTTTTGGTCTAAATTGCTCTGATTTTCTAGACTACTTAAAACATTATCTTTTATCTGTATCTCAAGATTTCCCCTCCCCATTTTCTACAGCTTATCTAAATCAGTGGATTACTTTAATGATGTTGTGATACAGTCTACTTTTTTGCTCTCTGTAGTTTTTAAGAGTTCTTGAAAGTAGTAAAGTTAATCACTTTCTCGTTTTCAACTTTAAAATTTTTCATTTAAAATTACATGTATCAGAATTAAAATGATAAAGTAGATATAACACAAATATATAGATTTTCTTGATTGGTGAGTCCTACATGATTGATTGCATTTTGACTAAAAACCTAAAGAAAAGTGTAGAACTTTGGTTTAAAGTTAGAATTCAACAACACAAATTTCAGAAACCCCTAATGATTTTGTATAATAAATATTGTATATATTTATATGTGTTGTGTGTGTGTGTGTGAGAGAGACTGTGTTTAAAACAAGTATAGGGATGAGCTGTAGTTCAGTGCTTCTAATAATGCTTAATATTTTTAAAAGTGGTTCAGTAAAATGCCACCAAACAGGGTTTATAAACATCAGAGACTCTGAAGCCTTTCTCTGGTAAAGCTGTCTAGGTGTCTGGGCACTTAGGCATCTTTTTTTTCTACAAGATCACTGGGGCAGGTATTTTTGTTATTTGTTTTTAATGGCCATAATTAACATTTTCTTCTGATAGTCTAGAGACACTAACTACTAGAAATTTATAGTCTTAGAACTTATGCTATATATTTTAGGGGGCAGACTGAACAGTGAGAAATATTTCAGGTGAATAAAAGTCATACTTCCTTTAATTGCTTTAAGTTTTTTTTTTTTTTTTTTTGCCTTCATGTTTTACTTACAGTGTGCTTTGTTGGTTTAGGTGTACCCTATGACTTTTTTAGTTTGTGTTTTACATTCCATGGAAATGTTAGAACAGTAAAACTGAAGGATGAAAGAAAATACTATAAAGGAGAAACTTGAAGTTTAGAACTTTAGCTTTCCTTAGTTGCATTGTAAGAAGAGGACTGAAACTCATGTTTCTTAGCATTTAGGTTTTAAAACTTCATGCCATAGTCTTCACTGCTTTTTCTTTTCTTGGCTTGGTAATTAGACAAACTAAAAGGTAAGGGAGTAATGTTTATTGAATCTGCTTAAATGATTTCTCCAAAGTTAGGTGACAATACAGTTATTGTTCCTTCCAAATGGAAGGAACTTCCAACTTACATTGAATGGTAAGTTCCTGAGTTGGTATATAAATGTTCTTCCCCTATGATCGTTTTATTACGGCAATATCTATCTTAAAGAAGAGGAACTGGTACCTGGTGCTGTGAAATGATTAATCAGCTAATTAGTGATCGGAAAGAGGGTTAGATTAGAATTTTGAAACAGGATTCTTTAAATTTTTTAAAAAAGATTTTATTCATTTATTATGTATACAACATTCTGCTTTCATGTATATCTGCACACCAGAAGAGGGCACCAGATCTCATAACGGATGGTTGTGAGCCACCATGTGGTTGCTGGGAATTGAACTCAGGACCTCTGGAAGAACAGCCAGTGCTCTTAACCTCTGAGCCATCTCTCCAGCCAGATTCTTTAAATTTTTAAAATCTGAATTCCTATAATCTTTTTCTCTCCCTCTTTTCCTTTTTCTTTTTCTTTTTTTTTTTTTTTCTTTGAGATGGGGTTTCTCTGTGAGCTTTGGAGCCTGTCTTGGAACTCTATAGATGAGGCTGGCCTCAAACTCCACCAGCCTCTGCTGGAATTAATGGCATGTACCATTGCTTGACCTCCATCCTTTCTCTAGCGCAGGACAAAGTAATTATTTCGCCAGTTATTGTTAATGTATTTTAAATCTATCTTTTGGTAATATTGAAAACTGGGCAATGCTAGATATGTTTTCTACTTCTGATCTACTTCCCCAGCAATGTGTTTTTTATTTTTAATTCACAGTAATTAAACATATTCTTGAGGTACAGTGAGATGTTTTATAAATGTGCTCATACATCACCTCTAAGATGGCCTTTTTTGATATTGAACTGGATGTATTATTGCTCTCAATTAATGAGGGCTTCATGGATAATTCAATAATGATTCCCTTCTATGTTGGGCTGAAGCCTGAATTACCCACCAGGGAGATGTTTCTTCTACTGATTGCTATAGAACAAGTGTTTATTTGACAAGATGTCTAAGATTGGTAACCAGAGGTTCCTGTGCATCAGGTGTAGTACACAGTAAGCGAGAATTTAATTCAAATTATAATTAATATTTATACCTTTTTTCTTAAAATTTAAGTTGATTAACAGCTTAAAGTAGAGAAAAATAGCAGCTGTTAAGGTAAAGTTTCCTTTAGTGATGTTTTCTAAAAACTTCTGGTTTCCAGGAAAAAATGGTGGAAATCTGTGACAGGAAATTTTGTTCAACTTTTCCTTTAGTTTCTTTTAAATCTGAATTCTGTGGTTAACTAAAGTAATTGTGGCAGGTTTCTTGGTCAAACTTAGCAAATTGACAGTTGCCTTGCTAAGTACCCCTGTCCCGTTCCTGCCTCCTCTCCCCCCCTTTGTAGCTTTGGAGGCTTTGCTGACACTTACTCTGTAGATAAGGCCTCTGCCTCCTAAGTGCTGGGATTAAAGGTGTGCACCATCACTGTCTGGCTGCCTTGCTAAGTTTTATAGTTATAAGTGTTGCTTATATAGATTTGTTTCTATTTTTAAACACAGGTCTTATGGGGGAAAAAGTACCTATTACTTTGGGTATTGTGGCCCAAACTGTCCACCTGTTCATCTGTCTGTCCATCTGTCCTGCCTTCCCTCCTTCCTAAGAATTTTCCTAGACATGTCTATAATATCCCTTTAGGAACTGGGACTTAAAGAAGTGGTTTGTAATGCTTCCTAATCCTACTAAATATACAGTTATTCCTATATTCATATAGTTAATGGTTCTGAGTAATTTACATGATATAAACTGGCAGTAAGTTTGGAAATTGTTTGTTATGTATAAGTTCAGTAATTTATCTTTGATTTAAAAAATTTTTTTGACAAGAAATGGTAGTAGAACACTGGTTGAATAAGAGAAGGGAGACATAAGTCCACTCTTGACTACATCAGTCTCCTTTTTGTTTGTGCTTTATGTAGCTTCTAAAGTTGGTACTTATTTCAGTTTATGACAAGAACTAAAAACTTTTTAGTGCTAGGGTTTTGAACCAGGTATAATTTTCATCATGTTGACTTGAAATTTATTATTTTACATACTTATCTAGGAAACGGCGTTAGTTTTACTGATGTTCCCTTATGTACATATTATTTACTTGGAGTTTATACCTCTTGGCTTTTTAAAAATACAGACTTTTCATTGCATGAAAGATGCAGACAAATGACATAGTTTTGGTTACTTAATGTTAGGAAGTAGCTTTACCTTTTTAAAAAATTACTTATTAAAATATATTTTTCTGTGAAGTCCAGTAGTCATATCTGAACTGCTTTATTGTTTTTTGAATTTAGAAATCATGTGTTAGACTAATTGTAAATTAGCAATCTCAGAGTGACCACAAGTGTCAGTATTTGCCTGACTTATTTTTCTCCTTCAGTTTTTATTATGCTGAATAGCAGATATTCATGTGAAGAATTTCTTTTGACTTGAAAGCAAAGTTAAATATCCATGTATCTCCCAAAAGTAGTTCTCAGCATTTTTAAACTATAAATATGATTCACAAAACTATTAACCTAAAAGAGAGTATAATTTAAAATTTTTAGTGATTTGGCAGACACTTGATTTTGCTTTCATGTTCTCTGTTATCTCAGTGAGTTAGCAGTTTCAGTTAGGTATACCTTTTTCCAATTAAAATTATGGTGTTGGACTGTGGAGATGGCCTCAGTGAGTAAGGTACTTGCTGCCCAATCAGGATGGCCTGGTTTATATACTCAGCACCAACTTTTTTCATTTGAAGAATGTATAAAATGTCATCTATATTTTATACTTTAAAGCAAAGTATTTGATGATTATATCACTTACTAGTTACAAATTATGATTGATATTAGAATGAAATGCTTGTCTTCCAAGAAAGGGATTGAGTGACATTTCAGTCCTTTGGTAATTTAAGGGAAGAACTCCACTGTATGGACAGTCAGAGTAGTTAATAATTTTTTTGGTTGTTTTTGAGACAGTGTCTTTCTTTGTAGCTGTGGCTCTCCTGAAAATCACTGTATAGACAGGCTGGCTTGAAACTCATAGATAACTGCCTGCCTCTGCCTCCCAAGGTTTGGGATTAGAAGTGTGCCTCACCATGCATGGTTTGTTAATTATATTTTATGGGTCACTTTGCATCTAGAAGTAGTTGCACCTGTAGGCAGGTTCAAAAAGGCAGCTAATGACTCATCTGAGATGTGACTAAGGGTTGTTTTCTGACTCCGTTTAATGTACTAAACCAGTACTGCTACATTCTGATGTCTTTCACTCATGTTTTTATCTGTAATTGCTTATAACAATAGACCTGAAATGTTTTCAGTTTTGCAATATTTACATGAGCACAGTGTGATTTCCTAGGAATCATGATCAATCGATCTTAAACATGAAACATTCATTTTAAGACATGTTTTATGTATACAACATAGGCTGGGTGTAGTTTTAAATGTTTTTAGTATACCTGTACGTTGACTGACTCATGTCAGGCTGAAAGTTTCATGAAGATACAGGTTTTACAGTATTTATAGTTAGGGATATTTAGCAGGTAGTTGCTGGTGTGTATGTGTGTCTGTGTGGGTGTTATGCATCTCAGTATCAATATTCTGCTGAACCATGAATGTGGGAAAACTTTTCATTTTCTAATTTACACAGGTTTATGTATTTATTTTGTTTTTCAAAACAGGGCTTTTCTGGAACTCACTTTGTAGACTAGGCTGTCCTTGAACTCAAGAGACTCATCTTCCTCTGCTGGGATTAGAGGTGTTTGCCACCACTGCCAGATTCTTGAGTATTTTAAAGTTTTCATTATAAAGGCTTTTCATCACCTTGATTAGGTGCGTCTCCTTCTTGCCCCACCTATCTTACATACATACATACATACATACATACATACATACACACACACACACACACACACACACACACACACACACACACACACACACACACACACACACTAAAGGCTTTTCCTGTCCTTCATTAGGTACATCTCCTATCTCTACCTATCTTATGCACACACACACTCTCACATGCATGCACTCACTCAGGTACCCAGCATGCATGAGAAAGAGGAGAGATCGAACAGATTGAAAGAGAGAGGACATCAGAAATCAACTTACGTACTTATGAAACTCAGAAGGTCCAGCATGTACAGTTACCATACTAGAGACTGAGAGAGTAAAAATTCAAAGGTCTGAGAACCAGGAGAATCCATGGTACAATTTAATTTACAGTAGAGTGGGAAGGCAGGCAAATGATTTCTCAGTTTGAAGACACAACAAATTCAGTCTCTGTTCTGTTTTTTTTTTTTTTTTTCCTTCCCTGTTTTCGTCTTTAATGGGTCGATAGATGATTCCCACTTACATTGGGAGATACAGTGCAATTGGCTTTACTCAGTCTACTGATTCAGGTATTAACCTGATATAGAGACCCTCATATATCTCAAATAATATTGGCCCATTCAAACTGTTGCAAAAAACTTAACATAGTAATTGACCTTATCTTGCTATCAACTAGAGGAGTACACACCTGTCAGTGACACATACGTAAACTGTAGCAAACATTTAGAATTATGCTTAGTAATTGAATCTGTGGAGATTATTTTCACAGTTCCCCCATCTCTCCTAAATAATTTTTTGTTTAATTTTATAATTTTTTTTATAATTTTTTTAATTTGTGTGTTTTCTTTCTTTAAATTCTTTAATTACTACTCATATTTACATATTCATCCCCTCCATTCCCTCGCCCTCCCATCCTCCCATGTTCCCTCCCAACCCCTCCCAACCCATCCCCCAACTCCTCCCCAGGGATAGTGAGGCCCTCCACAGGGGACTTTCAAAGTCCACCATATCATTCGGGGGAGGGCCTAGGCCCTCCTTGCTGTATCTGGGCTGTAATAGTATCCCACCATAGGAAATGGGCTCCCAAAGTCCGTTTGTGCTCTAGGGATAAACACTGGCTCCACTGTTAGAGGTCCCATAGACTGCCTTGGCCTCTTAGCTGGCACCCACATTCAGAGAGCCTGGTTGGATCCAATGCTGTTTCCCCAGCTTTGTGCCTAGGGTCTCCATGCTCTCAGTAGGTCAGGTCAACTGTTTCTGCAGGTTTGTCTAGCACTGTCTTGGCTCCTTTGCTCATCCCTCCTCCCTTTCCACAACTGGATTCCAGGAGTATGGTTCAGTGCTTAGCTGTGGGTGCCTGTCTCTGCTTGGAACAGCTACTGGATGAAGGCTCTAGGAATGGTAACCAAGGTAGACAGCAATCTCATTATAAGGGAAGGGCATCAATGGCATCCTCTCCATCACTGCCTGGATTCTTAGTTGGTGCCATCCCTGTGGATCCCCTAACATTTCCCCTGTGCCAGACCTCTCTCCAAACCTGTACTGCTTTCTTGCCCTCCTGTCTCAGTACTCTTGTTCTCCTCCCCCCTCCCCTTCTACTCTTCCCCCATCCTCCTGCTCCCACATTGCTCAGGGGTTCTAGAGATGTCTGTTAAATCCAATTGGGTCATAACTTCTATTGGTTTCTTTGTTTCTTTGTTAAGTTTCTGTTGGTGTACCTGTCTAGTGGTAAGAGTGGGGTGTTGAAGTCTCCCACTATAAGTGTGTGAGATTTTATGTGTAAGTTGAGTTTTAGTAATGTTTCTTTTACAAACATGGATGCCTTTGTATTTAGGGCATAGATATTCAGAATTGCGGCTTCATCTTGATTGATTTCTCCTTTGATGAGTAAGAAATACCCTTCTTTATCTCTTTTGATTAATTTTAATTTAAATTGCTACCACCACTTGTTTCTTGGGCCAATTTGATTGGAAATTTTTTTCCTAACCCTTAACTATGAGGTACCAGTTGAGGTGTGTTTCTTGTATGAAGCAGAAGGGTAAATTCTGTCTTCGAATCAATTCTGTTAGCCAGTGTCTTTTTGTAGGCAAGTTAAGACCATTAATATTGAGGGATATTAATGACCATTGATTGTTCACTCTTGTTTGTTTTGGACTTGGTGATGGTGGTGTTGTTATTGTAGGTGGATTTCAGCCCCTTTTTTCTTTTGGCTGCTGGTAAAGTAGGATTATCTATTGCCTTTGTTTTTCTGGTTGTAGTTAACTTCCTGGGGTTGGAGTTTTCCTTCCAGAACTTTCTGTAGGGCTACATTAGTGGATATATATGTATTATTTAAATCTGGTTTTGTCATGGGATATCTTGTTTTCTCCATCTATAGTAATTGAAAGCTTTGCTGGGTATAGTAGTCTGGGCTGGCATCTGTCTGTGGTCTCTTAGTGTTAGTAGAATATCTATCCAGGACTTTCTGGCTTTCAGAGCTTCTATGGAGAAGTCAGGTGTAATTCCGATAGGCTTGCCTTTATATGTTAATTGACCTTTTTCCTTAGCTGCTCTTAATATTCTTTCTTTATTCTCTATGTTTGGTGTTTTGATTATTATGTGGCAAGGGGACTTTTTTTTGTGGTCCACTCTATTTGGTGTTCTGTAAGCTTCTTGTACTTTCATTGGCATGTGTTTCTTTAGGTTGGGAAAGTTTTCTTCTATAATTTTTTTGTTGAATATGTTTTCTGCACCTTTAACATGGGTTCCTTCACCTTCTTCCATACCTATTATTTTTAGGTTTTGTCTTTTCATGGTGTCCCATATTTCGTGGATATTTTGTGTTAGGAATTTGTTGGATTTAAGATTTTTTGGTTGATTAATCTATTTCTCCTAGTGTATCTTCAACACCTGAGATTCTCTCTTCCATCTCTTGTATTCTGTTGGTTATACTTGCATTTGTAGTTAGTGATTGTTTACCCAACTTTTGTATTTCCAGCATTCCCTCAGTTTGTGTTTATTGTCTCTATTTCACTTTTCAGGTCATGAACTGTTTCCTTTCTGTTTGAATGTTTCTTCCATTTCTTCAAGGGATTTTCTCATATCCTCTTTGAGGGCATCAATCATTTTGATGAAGTTGTTTTTAAGGTCATTATCTTCTGCTTCTTCTGCTTTGGGATGTTTAGGTCTTGGGTGGTGTAGAGTCCCTAGACCCAGTGGTGTCATATTGGTTTTTATATTGTATGTATTTTTATATTGTCTTCTTCCCATCCCCTCTTCCAGTGGGTAGAAGGAGTCTCTTCCTCTCCTGATGGGTATGGGACCAAGGTTCCCTTCCAGTGGGTGCAAGCAGGTCCAACCTCTTCCGTGGATGGAGGCGGGACTAATACCAGGGCCTTGGCAGTCTCTGGGTGGGCTGAAATACTGGGATGGATTCCCCTGTGTGCAGTCCCCAGGCCTCAGGTGTTTCCAAGTAGGGCACTGGAAGGCTGGCCAGAAACAGGCCCATGCTTACCTCATCCTGTGGGTGGAAAAAGGGACTAGAACGCTGTCATTGTACTTATTTTTTTAAGATTTATTTAAAAAAAATGTGTGTGTGTGTGTGTGTGTGTGTGTGTGTGTGTGTGTGTGTGTGTGTCATTTTAAGTGTGAATACAGGTGCCTATAGTAGCCAGAGGTGGGAGATCTCCCTAATAGCTAGAATTATAGGTATTGTGAGCTGTTTAACATGGATGCTAGGAACTGAATTCAGATCCTCTGGAAAAGCACTATGTGTTCTTAATGGCTGAGCCATTTTTCTCGCTCCTGTACTTGGCTATTTTTTTAACGTCATTTTTCTTCTTTTATTGTTTGCCAGTAACTATCTAATGAAATTGACATGGTATCTCATTTTTCAAAAGACTTGTGGTGTTTTACATATTTTCATGTGCTTATTGGTTATTCGCGTATATTCTCTAAGAGAATTTTCTGTTGAAGTCTTACACTTGTTTTGAATTGGGTCTTTCGTTTTTTGTTGTTGTTTGTGCTAAGATGAAAGGATTCTCTATGTTCTGAACATTAATTGTTAATAGATAAATGACTTGAAAAAACTTTTCTTTCACTCTTTGAATTATGTTTTCAGCTATGTCATTAGCTGTTAGGTACACAGCTTTTAATTTTGACGAAATCTGTTTTATCATTTTAATATTGTTATCATCTCTGTTTTTTGTTTCATATCAACACATCAATGCCAAATTCAATATCGTGAAACTTTCTCCCATTGTATATGTTTAACTTTCAAATATAGTCCTGTGATCTTACGTGAATTTGTTTTTGTATCTGATATAAGGTACTGGTGGGTATTCATTCATTTTACAATTTGATACCACCTTTTCCAGCACTGTTCTTTGAAGACTGTTCTTTCTGAAATGATTTTGGCACTCTTGTTAAGGGGAGAATTTTATTTCCCACTCCACCAAACTCTACTGTCTGTCTTTATCTTATTAATGTATTGTTGTCATTACTATAGATTTGTAGTAAGTATTGAAATTTGAAAGTTTTAGTTTTATAACTTGTATCTTCTTTTTAATATTAGTTATTTCAAGTTATTTATGATTGTATGTGAATTTTAGGATAGGTTCTATTCCTGTAAAATCTTTGGGAGCCCTATATGAGTTCACTTGCTGTTGGGTATGAACTTGGTCACTTATGTGTTCATGCACTCTCTCCCTCCCTACCTTCCTTCCCTTCTTCCTTTCCTCATGCAGGTGTGTGTATATGCATGTAGAGGCTAGAGGTCAAGGTTTGATGTCTTCTTTTTAACATTTATTTATTTATTTATTTATTTATTTATTTATTTATTTAATCAATCCTGGCTGGTCAGTAACCTCCAAGCATCTTCCTGTCGTTTCCTTCCTGATATTAGAATTACATGCCTAGCTTTTTACCATGGGTATTGGAATCTGAACTTAGGACACTAAACTTTCGCAAAAAACACTTCACCAAAGGAGCTACCTTTCAAACTGAAAAATATTTATTACTTCCTTTCTTGGGTGCCTTTTCCCTTACTTGTTGCTCTGATTAGAATTCCCAGTGTTCCATTAAAAGGTTACAAAATGGGACATTTCCTTATGGGAGGAGGAAAAATGAAAGAGAAAAAAGTTCAGGTTATCCTGGAAGTCTTTAAAGCAGTTAAGAGCACACTTTATAATAAAAACAGCTCATTTGTTTTGTCCTTAGTGATGTGGACACTAAGGAAAAGTTACTTATTTTTAGTTTAATAGTTTCACCCACAAAATAGACACAGTACCACTTTATCATTTTGCTTTGAGGTTGGACAAGAACATGACCTGGGTATTTAAGTACTTAGTTATGTCCTGGAGAGAGTTGTTGGATATGAAAAATTTCAAAATCGAGAGCCCTTTATTTGCATGTTAACAGAGGAAAATGCTATGCTTTTTAATCATGTTAACCATTTTGTGTGTTGACAAAAAGTGAGTTCATATGTTTTTAAAAAAGATTTTCTCCAATGTGGCTGTGTCAAGTATGCTCACCCACAATACATAGTGGATACTGAATCCAGGATGGCTCATCTGCTGGGAATGGTGGCTTTTCACTCACTAGCCACATCTTCAGCCCATTATTCTATTGACAGCAGTTTTTTCAAAACAACAACCACAGAATCCCCAGCAAAAACCCTATTTAATGTACTTGAAATTCAAATGTTCCAGTATTGTTCTGTTTAAGAGTTCCAATTTTTAAATCCAAACTTCATAGCAATAGCTTTCTTTGATAAAGGTGAAAATATATGAGTATAACTTTATGCTAGTTTATTTTTAAAAATGATTTATTTTTTATTATTTTAAAATTATGTGTTTGTGTTTATGTACATATGAGTGCAGGTGACCTTGGAGGCCAGAGGCATTCGATCCTCCTGAGCTGGCATTGTAGACAGTTGTGAGCCACTGAAGTAGTTTCTGAGCACTGAAATTGTGTCTTCTATAAGAACAGTGCATGCTCTTAATCTTTGAACCATCTCTCTAGTCCTCAAGTTAACAGAATTTTCAAAATATGTTGTATGTTTCTTCATTAAGACTTTCAGTATTTCAGGTTCATGTAATTAAAGCTATTAAAACCAATGTCAGTAACTTCAGATGTGTGTTACCACCTGGCAGATACTTTGCCTACTTGTATAAGCAGCAGATACTCATTTCCCAGTGCCAGAGAAGATCTTTATCTCATTCACTAAAACAAAACAAGCAAGGTTATTTGTAAACAACATACCTTACTTTGTCTTCTTTCTTATATCTTGGAAATGTAAATGTAGCTCTGTCACTGTTTTTTCCTTCTATATAATTGAGTCATTTTAACTTACCCAAAATATCTCATGTCTTAATGCAGCTGTGATGCTAGAATCACCCCCCCCCCCCAGCAGGTTTCCTCTCCAGTTAGCACAGTTTGTCACCTCCTTTGGTTGTTTCTGCTGAGAACTTTCTTTTCATGACCATTTTCAGCAGTCTTAATATCTTTAAAACAACCAATCAAACAAAAAACAACAGTATTGCCAGTCTATTTTTGCTGCAAAATTACTGTTCTTGTTAATTCATGTCAGATATACCAGCTGTATACCTTTGAAAATATTTCACCTTTTCATCTTTAAGGTAGTGATTGGTAGAATTGTGCTATACCATTTCTTAGATTTCGTAAGCAATTTCAGAGCAATGGAGAGATCCAAATGTAAAGTTGTTTTTTTATTAGCATTTGTTAGGGATCCCTGAAAATTGCTATAAATTAATGTGACAGTAAGTGTTTTCCTAGTTTTGTCTTGTTCCCCAAGTACTGTTGTGTCACATTCTATAACTGTGTATGGATTCAAATTAACCAAAACTATACTGTAGTGATTCAGACAACTCAATTTGCATAAACTGAAAAAGACAACATAGATAAATCTTTTGTAACTCACAAATTTGATACAACAAATTGAAGCTAAAAGATTGTGCAGTATGCAGTGAGACGAGGGAATTTGATGATTAATGTTAGGAAGAATTACTAAAGAAAAAGTAGAAGTTGAATGCCAGTAGGACAAGGTAATAAGTGTTAACAAAGGGAACTGTATTCTTTTTATATGTATTTATTACTTACTCTTGTCGTTTATGCCAGTAAGTTATCTTCTTGAGTCAAAGGATATGGTTAGAATTCTTACCAGCTAGCTCTTATTTGTAAGAAGTAATCCCAAGAAAGGACTTTTGTTGTCCTGGTTTAGAGTGTGTGCCTTTTTCTGTGACCAAGGAATGGAACCTTTGTCCTGTGACCAGGGAATGATTACTTCATTAAGCAATGATTGCTCATTGCACAAACAGAAAGCATTATTTGTATTTAAAGGGATCAAGGTTTGGGCTTATTAAAAGCAGACAAAAATTCCTGTATGTTATTTTCAATGGAGAAAAGGAATTTTGTTTTGTTTTGTTTTATTTGTGTTGCTTCCAAGTTCTAGTCTTTTGTCTGGTCTATTTTCACTTAAAGAAAAAAAATCACCATTACATTGAGTCAATCAATGATTGGTGCCTACTGAGTTCTAAGCAGTGGAATTACAAAGAAGAATAAAATAAGTCTTTGAAGATGATCTTAGAGATAAATATAATCAGAAAATTTCACTTTAGCGATAGCTCACATTTACATTTAAGTTTTAATTTGAATATAATTTATTTAGAAGACGATAATCTTATGGTAAATAAGCTTCACAGGTTTTCACAAAATGAATATGTGAGTAAAGTCAGCTCTTAGAATAGCTACTAGATACAATGTGTCCACTGATTGTCTAGAAGAGAGTTTATTTCAGAAAGATAACTTGGTATCTGCCTGTGCTTGGAGTCCACTCCAAGGAGTTTTTTGCTAATACTGTAGCTGTTGTCTTTTTCTCTAAAAAAGAATGATTTCTGTGGCATTGTAACTGAAGGCTAGGAGTACTGTTATACTAACAGTGAAGGTATTCCCTCATTTAGGTTTTTAAAATTGCTGTGGGATATTTTACAATTCCAATTTATTTTCCATGTAAAATGTCAAAGTTTAATAAACATTTAGTATTTTTAAGTGTTCCTTGTGATAACAACAGTGATTTTGGTTGTGGAGCCATACTGATCTTAATACTTGTCAATTCTCTTCTGTTGAATGCAATAAGGATAAAGTCTCCATGCAGCAATGGGTTTGAAGCTTATATGTGAAGTTTTCTATAAAGAAAAGTTTGTTAAAAACTGTCATGAATATAATAGAAAACATTACACAAAAGGCAGATATTAACTAAACTATTGCATGTTTCTTCCTTAGTATACTTCACCTTTTAGTATATTTTCTACTCCTAGTGTATCTCAGAAATTGAGATTTAGTATTTACTTTTTAAAAAAATTCTTATTTGCTTATAGTTTAAATACAATAAATCTCATGTTTGTAAATATGCTTTTCCTGAATATTTAATTTTTTTTCATTTATTATTTGTGTGTGTGGGCAATGCATATGGAGGTGAAAACACACAGGAATCTTTCCTTCCACCAAGTGTGTTAAGGGGATTGAGCTCAGGTTGTCAGATTTAGTAGCAAGCCTACCTGTCAAGCCATCATACTGGCCCATTTTTCCTGGTTATTTTAAAGACATTTAATTATTTGAAATAGTTACCTGCTTTTAAGATGCACCAAAAAGTGTTATTATATCTTTTTAACATGAGACTATGTGTCACTTACCATTTTTGCCTTTTAGAGGAAAAAGGTTTGAGTTGACTTTAAAATAGGTAGACTAGAATTCGTCTCAGTCATAGACAGGAAGTCTGATGTATACATGGCCTTACGCTTGATCCCCAGCACTTCTTTCAAAATAAATTTCAAAAGTTAAAAAGAATAGTCAAGTAGCACCATTTCTGAAAATGTTAACATTTTTAGAATATTACTTGGTAACAACGTAAATTTCCATTAAATTTCTCCATTAGTATACCTTGCTAAAAATAGTTTAAAAGCTAAGTAGGACTTTTGTTTACTTATTTTGCCTCATGGTTTTAGGATCTAGTTCATCACAGAAGACAAGGCATTGCTCTAAGAGTGGCTCTGGCTGTGGCAGTGGTAGATATTTTTAGGGTCAGGGGTCTTTTTGAGACAGGATCTCATGTAACTCAGAATGGCCTAGAACTCAACTGTATAGTTCAAGCTGTTCTCAAACACATAGCAGTCTTCCTGTCTCAGCCTTTTAGATATTTTGCTTTTAAACTTACTGGCCTTGGCCAAATGACTGAATGGAAGAGCAATATCCGATCTCTTGAAAGTATTTAATTGTTATGTAAATGAACTTTGATGTCATGCATCAATTTTTATCTTTTAAAGGAAGGTGCATCTGCCCGTAAGACTCAAACTCCTGCAGCCCAACCTGTACCTAGACCAGGTAAAAATATAAAATTTTGACTTTTTTTCTAGATGGTCATAAAAATGAATGTTTTTAATGTATAGTAATCTGAAGAGATCATTGTTTCACTTAAAATATAATGAAAGGCTATTTTCCTTCAAATTAATCATTAGTATTCTTTAAGCAGGGTTTTAAACTGTGGTAATATACACAAAATGCTTATTAAACTTTGCCAGCATCATTAATCTTTATATTCTTAGCAGAAAACCATAAAGAAGTTAAAATGAATTTTAAGTCTAGTTTTTAAAAATATTTTATTTATCTCTTTATTTATATGAGTCCCCTATCTGCATTAGATTCCACTATAGATGGTTGTGAGCCACCATGTGTGTGCTGGGAATTGAACTCAGGACCTCTGAAGGAACAGCCAGTACTCCCAACCACTGAGCCATCTCTCTTGCCCCAAAGTCTAGTTTTTTAATATTATTTACTGTACTATCTTTTCCTCACTTTAAGTTAAAGTCTTATTACTTATTTTTGCCATAAACTATCTGGCGGAAGGAAGGAAGGAAGGAAGGAAAGAAGGAAGGAAGGGAGGGAGGGAGGGAGGGAGGGAAGGAGTGAGTGAGTACGGTACAGTTTGCCGTCAAGTTTCTGTGGCTGGACCTTGAGGAAGATGGTTACTTTGCATCCATGGTCAAGAAGCAGAGGGAGGTGAATAGTGTGCTCTGTTAGCTTTCCCCTTTCATGCAGTATGGGATCCTAGTTCCTGAAATAGTGCCACCCACTTTCAGAGTTTGTCTTCTTACCTCAGTTACTGTGATTTAGATAATCCCTTATAGACATTTCCAGAGGCTAACATGATTCACCTAAACAGTTTCTCAGACATAACTGGATGTCTCTTAGGTGATTTGAGATCAACCATCACAGAAACTATGAGTAAAATAGGTTATGGGACATGTATAACAGTAACATGTAAACTTACACCGTGGGGACATTAGTTTGAGTAATTTTAGTGGAGTGACAGATGACTCTGGGTCCAAAGAATATAGTGTCCATGAAGTACAGGTACATTATAGAAGCAGTTGTGTAGCTTCTTTGGAAGAGAAGGATATGAAGTTGTGGTTTGTCAGTCTAATGATATCACATAAGAGATCCAGAAATTACAAAAAAGGTATAACAACAAAGAAATCACCTTGAGGATGTTCATCCAGTTTTTTATTCTGTGAATTAATATGAACTCAGAGTTTCTCAAAATGAGTATACTAAACAAAAGAGGAGAAGGAAGTTGCTGATATGTAATAAGTCACTTTACCTGAATGTGTTTCTAGAATGGAAGTTAAGGGTGTTGGTGTTTGAATGTGAAATGTCCTGATAGTCATGTATCTGAATACTGGGAAAGTTGTGGAATCTTCATGAGTTGAGGAAAGACACTGGAGAATGGGCCCTGAGCCTTGCTATCCTGGCCCTGCTTCATTTTCACTGTGTACCTACAGAGTGTGGATGCAGTGTGACCAACTGACCTCCATACCTCCCGTGTCTGCTACCATGTCTTCCCTGCTATAATGGGAAGACACACTCTTTGGAACTGCAAGCCAAAATAGATCATTTCTTCCTTAGATTGCCTTTGTTAGTTTTTTTCCTCAGTGCTTGTGCATATGTATGTGTGCACTGTGCATTCCATAGAGCACATATATAAGTCAAAGGACAACTTAGGGGAGTTGTTTTTTTCTCTTTTTACTCTGTGAGTTCTGGGGATCAAACTAGGGTTGTTCTATTGAGCCAACTTGTTTGTCCTTGTCCAGGGTATTTCTTTAGAACAACAGATTAATAAGAAGAGGATTGCGTTCTATTTACCATGACAATCATATGTGAAATATCAGGTGCTGAAAATTTCAACTCTTAATATCCTATGCTTCTTTTTCATGTGCTCTACCCAAGAACACTGAAGGTTTGAACAATGGAAGGAATTAGTCTACTCTAAATATAATATCTCAGATATTCTCCTTCCCATGCATGTGAGATTTCTTCTTTCATTTATTCCTTTTGTTGTTCTTGTTTAAGTCAGGATATTCTGTAGCCTAGACTAGTCTTAATATGTAACTGAAGTTGACCATGAACTCTTACACCATGAATCTTGTCTCAAGTGCTAGCATTTCAAGCACACACCATCATGCCTTGCCATTTACTCTCTTGGTTATTGTTGAATTGAGATAAGAGTTTTGCTTCAAAGTTGAACCTCCTGCAATAGCTTTCCTAGTATTGATACTATAGACATACTTTATTACACTTGGCATCATCAATATATGGCATCCTACAGTTCTTACCCAACATTCTGAAAGAAGTTTAGATTTCAGTACTAGATTGGCCTTAAGAACCAGTGGCAGTTGATATGTTGTAGCTTAGAATCTTTATTTGTACTATAATTATTTTTGTTAAATGATATTTCCCAATTTGAAGGGATCTTGTTTAATATTTGCTATTTTAATATTTGCTATCATGTTTATTTGCTATTTTTTAAAATCTGGGAAAAAATTGAACACCCCAAACACTCCTGATAGTCTAATATAATAGACGGGGGCAGTATAGAAGTATACTATCCTTTTAGGTGGGGTTTAGAGCATTTGGAAATGTGGAATGAACCACTTAGTCTCCACTTTGATTAGGGACCTAAAGGATGGAATTCCATTTCTTAGCAGTTATATTTATTTTTTAACTTATCTTTGTCAAGTATTAGTTATATTGTACCAGAAGAATCTCTAGATGTATGTCACCTTTTAAAGTGTTTAACTAAAAATTTCAGATCTTTAAGAAATTTTGAAAAGTAGCTAGCTAACACTGGTCATTTGTTTTCTAGTGCATTGAGAAAATACGTCTTAGATAAGCCACAACCCCACTGGCATCTCGGGTTTTTTTTTTTTTGAATCATTGGCCCTGCTCTTACCTTTTTATGCATCACTAACTACATTCAACTTCTCTAGTTTAATTATTTTTATTTTTTTGTGATAGGTTCTTACTGTGTAATCCTAGCTGTAAAACTCACTTGGTAGACCATGGTGTCCTTGAACTTCTTCCTAACTACTGGGATTAAAGATAGATGTATACCACTGTGCCCAGCCTTCTAGCTTTACATTGTTTGAATATAATTTAGAAGCCTTCTTAAGTAAATGACCTCCAGTATATTTGCTTAATACACTCGTGAGGTTGAGAGAGTTACGCTGGTATATTTCATTTCAATTTCCTTTTTCCTAGTTTTCCTTAATGTTTTCATTTATTCATTCGTTTTTTCCTGTCTGTCTGTCTATCTAATGTGCATTGGTGTTTTGCCTGCATGTATGCCAGTGTGAAGCTGTCAGATCCCCTGGAACTGCTGCAGGTAAAGACAGCTGCCATGTGGGTGCTGGGAATTGAATCTGGGTCTTCTAGAAGAGCAGATAGTGCTCTTAACTACTGAGCTGTCACTCAGCTCCTCATTTAAATTTCTTATGGTATTAGTTATTCAGCTTATAAATAATGTGCTGGATGGAATATTTCTATGACCATCCTATAGTTTAAAATGTATATTTCATCTTCAGTTAGACTTCTAGCTTTGTCACCTGATAGTAACAATATTAGCTTTTATTTCTACATGAAAATAAGTTATAGGTGTTGTAAAACAAATTTAAACTTTCCTGCCCCTCCCCTACCAAGATCTCTTTTTTATGCTTAAGTAATCAGCACCACTATTAACTCTGTTTTTACAATCTTAGTAGGCATTCTTCATATTCATTTTACCCTTCATAGATCTGAGGGGGTTGTCAGATTTTCTCTTTCTTCATTCTTCCTTCACTGTTTGACTTCATTGACTCTATCACAGTTTAAGACCCACCATTTCCTTAAATTAGCATCTTGTAGTCAGCAGATCACAGTGTATCAGTCTGCTAGCCTTCTGTTTCTGTTCTGTCCTCCAAAAGACACATGGTAGAAACTGTAGCAGGCATCTTTTTCAAAATCCAATTAATTCAGTCAATTTATTAATTGTTACTACCCCCTTCTACTCAGCCTTGAATTGGAGTAAGGCAATAAGAAGAAAAAAAAAAAGCTCTCATTTAAATCACATAATTTGAGAAGGACTTTTTACTAATTCTGAGCTGTTTTGGGCTCCTGCTCGTTTGAAGCTCACTATGTATTCCAGGCAGAACCCCAAACCAGAGATATGGATGCCATTGCTCCCCCTTCTGGATTAAAAGTGTGTACTACCACATCTCAAAGTCCTTTTATTTACCGTCTAAAACTCCTAATTTTCCTTGCAAAAGATACCAGTTGAAAATCAGATATGTCACTTTCTGGCTTAAAAGTTATTGGACTTTGTGATGACACTTAAATATTTGGGAGGAAAAACCAGACATTCAATATGCTTTGCAAATTAATTGAGATTCTGTATCACCAGTGTCAGAATAGCATGTTGATAGAATGTCTGTAGTTCCTGCTACTTAGAATTGGTAAAATCAGGTGAATCTAGAAGTTTAGTTTAAGAACAGCCTGGACAACATAGTCTTCCTCACACAAACAAACAAACAAACACACTTAGCATTGCAGAAAGGTTCCTATTGAACCCCCTTCCCTCATGTATGCACACATGCATGCATTTGATGCATGCATGTGGCCTCATCTCTTGCCATTCCTCCCTGTGGCTCACACATTTGCTTTGTCTCATTTCCATAACTTTTGAAGCCTGCCTTTGGTACTTGCTCACATTCTAGTTCATTCACTTGTGCTTTACAAGCAGGCTCCTTTTCAATTCAAATGTCATTTTCTTTTAGGCATTTTCTAAATATTTCCTTTAAACGATAGTTTTCTTTGTATTCACAGTTTTTATTAATGTGTTCCTTTTGTGTTCAGTCTTGTTTGTGTGTTTGAGATTGAGTTAGTGTCTTGTGAAAAGTTAGGCAAGTTCCTAATTAAGCTTTATCTCCAGCCTCCTTAGTTTATTCCTGTATTTGCTTCTATTAGCTCACTCATGAAGCTGCAAGCTCTGTGAAGATAAGATCTTACTGCTGTTTGGTGACTATGTACAATCTCTTGTATAGAGGTTGCCAATAATACTTTTAAAATCAAGAATCCAATCATTTGTAATTAAGCAAAAGAGCAATAATAATATTTCTTTTATCTTTTATTGACTGGCATATGGGCAGTGATTACAGTTTCTTAAGTAGTACTGGTAGCAGCTGCAGGACTCAGTAAGTGACACAAATATATGCCAAGTCTGGCTAAGGACTTGGAATACATTATTTTTAGATTTCTCATGACACTTAGTAGGATGTAGAATTATCTCTGTTCTGCAGTTGAGGTAACTGAGACTTTCCAGTTTGATTTATATAGGCAGTGGCAAATGTGGGTAGTGAGTCAAGGCATGGGATTACTCTGCCATAAGACTTACTTATTTTTATTTTTAAAAATGTGTTAATGTGTATTTATTTCAGAGGAATCAGTTTCAAACTGACATTTTTGTTCAGTATACTGAGCGCCTTCACCATTTGAGCCTATCAAGTACATTGGCCATATTTTCTATCCATTACCTTCTCCTAATTCTCCTTAGCAAATTAGTCCTATTTCTATTTTCATGATGTGTATGGGCATATATCACATGCGTGTTTATAAAAAATTCTGGACTCTATAAATGAGAGGAAACATGCTGTTTGTCTTTCTGATTCTGACTTATTTTTTGTAGAATTGATGGTCTGTTTCTTTTACTTTTTTCCCCCTGCAAATAACAAAATTTTGTTCTTTTGTACATGTGTTTTTTTGTGAATGTTATGTGTTTGGAGATCAGAAGTTATAGATGTCTTTCTCAGTAATTCTGCACTTTGAGACAGTCTTTGATCAAAGCTGGAATTCATGGCTGCCTGATGAGCTTCAGTGACCTACCTGTCCTTAACCACCTCCCCAAATTCCAGGGTTGTTCTAGATACACATCACTGTGCCTGACATTTTATGTAGGATGTTGGTTCCAAACATACGTACACCTAGCAATATCTTGCAGTATTTATGTTTTTTTGTTGGTTTGTGAGGAACCACCATGTGGAATTCCTTAGTGGCTACCTTAAATTACTTCTTGCCATCACTGTGTAAATGTTCCTTTTCCCCATGACACCTTTGCCAATATTTGCAGCCTTATATTTCTTTAAAAAAAATTGTACTAAGGAGAGGGGAACAGAGACAGGGAGGAGGAGAGAGCCCTGTGTGCATGGCATATATATGGAAATCATAATTCATTTGGTAGGAGTATGATCACTTTATACCATGTGTGTCTTGGGGACTGAATTCACTTGTCACATTTGTTAGTAAATGCCTTTACCCATTGAGCCATTTTCCTCAGTTTATTTTTTTAATGTTAATTTTCTCACAGGTGGTAGAGGATCACAATATAGTTTTTATTTGCCTTCCCCCAATGCCTAAGGGTATTGAATATTTTTTCTGTTATTTATTAGTTATTTGTACTAAGACTTTTGATTAGTGTATATATTTGTGTGTGTTGAGTTTCTTGGTCTCTTTATAGGTTTGAGATATTAAGCCCTTGTCCAGTGTGCAGCTGACAAAGGTTTCCTAATCTTGTAGGCCATTCACTTTGCTGTCCCCATTACTATGCAGAAGCTTTTCATTTTATGTAATTCATTTACCAGTGCTGGGATTGTTTACTGAGGCTGGGGTCCTTAGAAATGCTCCTTGTTCCTGAGCCCATTCCTTATTCTGATGTGGCACTTTGAGAGTTTACATCTTCCCTTAAGGTCTTCAGTTCATTTTGAGCTGAGTTTTGGTATAGGATGAGAACTGGTTGCATTCTTCTGCATGGGGATATTTCCCAGAACCATTGTTTCCTTCCTTCCTTCCTTCCTTCCTTCCTTCCTTCCTTCCTTCCTTCCTTCCTTCCTTCCTTCCTTCCTTCCCCCCCTCTCTCTTTCTTTCTTTTTTTTTGAAGAGACTTGTTTTCTCCAATGTATGGTTTTTTTTTTTTTTTTTTGTTTTTTTTTTCTTTGTCAAATTAGATGGATGTAGTTGTGTGGGTTTATTTCCGAGTCCTTCATTCTATTACTTTTCTCTACATGTCTGTTTTTGTGTTGGTTCCAACAGTTGCTGTTACTATGGCTTTGTATTATAATTTGGAACCAGGCAATTGTTGGTTTTGGTCATAATTTCTATGGCTAGTCAAGAGCTTTTATGTTCCCATGTGAAATTTAGGATTTTTTAAGTTCTGATATATACATACATATGGAATTTTGATGAGAATTGAGTTGAAATGCGGTTACTTTTGATTGTGTAACCATTTCACAATATTAATTCTGCAAATCTATGAGCATACCACACAGAATTCTTATTGTGTCTGCTCTAGTTTTTGTTTTGTCAAGTTTATCAACATGAATTTCACCATGCCCCTGCTGTGGTACTTCTAGAGAACCTGTTACTATTTTTTTTGTAGTCATTTTATCTTAATTTTGGAACTTTATTTACATGTGTAAGCTCTTAAAATTTTTTCTTTTTCTTGTAGTTGATCTTCTGAGCCTTTATTTTAGCAAATGTTACTTTATTTTTCTGGATCTGTGTATAGATTTCCTTAGTAGAAAAGAAAAACAATCTGAATGAAATGACGTTGAGATAGATTCCCTCCTTCATCTCCCTCTCATAGCATGTTTTCTCTCTTTTGTGCCCATGTTTCTGTTCAAAATATTAGTTTATCTTCTACCAAATGCTATTTCCTAGGACTGTGTTATATACCAAATAATACGATCTAGGTATTCAGATTTATTCATGGTCCTAGAAATGAGTCAAGAAAACTTGTGTATTTCCTTAGGAAGAAAAAAAAATGAAATAATTACAAATATCTATGTATGAGCTAATCTCTGTAATGATGGAAAGATCATGTAGTATACTCTATGGCAACAACAAAATTCAGAGTATAAAGAATTCATTAGGATATAGCATTTTACTTCCTAAAGAATGGAGTGTATTCCAAAAATGTTTATACTCTTGTGATTCAGTTACAGGTGGCATCTGTTTCTGAAAAGTGATACTGAATTTGAATTTTTGTTTTTACCATCTATCATTCACTAGTTTAATTCTATTACACATAAGTAATGGTTTTTGAGTTGTTAAACCACATTTCCACATGGAATAACTGTATTGGCTAGATAAACTTTTCAGGTACTTTCTTTTTCATTTAGTCTTAGAGATCCCACTTACTTCCAGTTTACTTGTGTTAGCACCTCTTTTTCCATGTTGTTCTCATGTAATTGCAGTACATTTAGGTTCTTTTACCACATTTAGTCTGTCCTGAGGTCTGTCTAGTCTCCTAAATGATTTTTTAAATATTGCTGTATATTCTTTTTTCTTTTCCTATGAAGTTCCATGGTCTTGTTAAGTGCCCACTGTCTTGTATTGTTCCTTGTTGTGTTATGCGAATAAATCTTAAAATTAAACCAACTAGATTCTATGTGATACACAAAAAGTATTTCAGAAGATGTTATATAGGTAAATAGTAAAACTGAACATGAAGCACTATTTATTCTCTTGTATAGATCATGAATTAGGTTAATGCCAAATGCTAGCAAATACTTCTTTGCTGCTACAGACAGACTAATAAAACTAAAAATATTTGTTTCACAATGCAACCATAATTACTGCTAATGAGGTCATTTACAGACAGTGTAGATTAGATTTTCAGAGATAGTTGACTCGCTGCTTTTAATGGTCTTTCTCTGACCAAAAATCATTTAAACACTTTAAAGAGAAAAGAATTTAAAAACTAATTTAATTTAAAAACTAATTAATTTAAAAATTAATCCCCAACAACTTCTTTCTCTTTCCTCAGTTTCCCAACTTGAATCTACTTCTTTTAGTACTCTGCTTTTACATTTATAACAATCAGTGAATTATAAAACTATTTTCTTAATCGATCCAGACATCCACGAACTAATTAAACTGTTATATTTAATCATTTCTCTTTTATTAATGTATTTATTCTTCTATTATCATCTCTTACACTTAATTGTTCAGTAATGCTACAGTATTTTAATAAAGAACAGAGGCATAAAATGTGGGATGTTTGTGTTTTACCACCAGTTATGTGAATATCAATAATGTTTAAGCTTCCTTTGTTAGTTGGAAATAATTTTTTATAACAATTGTGATTTTATTTATTTATTTTTTCTGTTTATAGTTTCTCAAGCAAGACCACCTCCAAATCAGAAGAAAGGTATGATTGTGTCTTTGATTTACTTTAGGAGGTAAATGTAAGTGAACTAGTTTCAGACGAGATCAGGCTCATTCAGGGTGGTATGGCCATAGACGTGAACTAGGCTTCAAAACCAGGACTAATATGCTTTTGTACCAGTATTGAGTATATCTGCTTGGTATTTTTACTTGGTGGGAAAATAAGTCACATGGGTTATTAAATATTTTTGCCATTATCACAAATTTAAATTTTAAATGTATTTTAAAATATTTTAGCATTAAAGAATTAAGGTTATAAATTTAAAAATTATTTTAATATAGAAAGTAATTCTTTCCATAATAATGATTATTTTAACCTTCAATTTTTTTCTTTACAGGATCACGAACACCCATTATTATTATCCCTGCAGCTACCACTTCTTTAATAACCATGCTTAATGCAAAAGATCTTCTACAGGATCTGAAGTAAGTAATTTATAGTGGTTTTGTTGTTGTTGGATCTCCCTCCCTCCCTCCCTCCCTCCCTCCTCCCTCCCCCCTCCCTCCCTCCCTCCCCTCCCTCCTTCCTCCCTCCCCTCCCTCCTTTTTGAGACAGGGTTTCTCTGGGTAGCCATAGCTGTTCTGAAACTCTAAGATCAGGCAGCCCTCGAACAAAGAGATGTCCCTGCCTCTGCCTCTGCCTCTCGAGTACTGGGATTATAGGTGTGCGCCACCACAGCTAATTTTTAGTTGTTTTAAATAATTTCTTAAACTTCTTTATGCTGGTGTCACTATGAAGTTTTAATTTTTTTGAGATTGTAATTATAACATTTTCCCTGTCCCTTTCTTCCCTCTAGATCTTTCCATGGCACTGCATTTTCTTGATTGTAATTTGATTCATATACTATATTCTAATCATGCTTTTTCTCTCCCCAAACTCTTCCCAGGTTCTACCCACTGTCTAACCCACCCAATTCCATGGTGGGTAGGTTGGTCTGTGTGTCTCAAAAAAAAAAAAAATACAAAAAATGGAAACCAGAACATACAAGCAAAAGACCAGTAAAATAGAATGCCTACATAAAGCAAAATGAGCCAAAACTGTCCAAAAATACATTCTAGTCCTAAGCATGGGGCTTACCCTGATGTGTGGTTAATATACCCAGTGACTCCATTGGATAAAATGGGCTTTTCCTTGGCCAGTAGGTGTCAGTTGCAGATAGCTTCTTGTTTAGGGGTGGGAGCCCATGCCCTCCAATCCCCCAGCACTTTGACCCCTTCCAGTGTGAACCTGTGCAAACCTTTTGTTTGCTTCAGTGTTCTCTGTGAGTTTATATATGGATCAGAAATGTTGTGTGTGACAGACAACTTCTTTGGAGTCGCCCATCACATAGGCTCTTGGGATTCTTCTACATACATCGTCCTGAGCTCTATGGAGACAGGTGTGATAAAGACATCCTATTTATGGCTTAGTGTTCCAAAGCTCACTCTCTGTACATTTTTCTATTGTGAGTCTCTGTTATTTACCATTTACTGCAAAAACAAGTGTCTCTAGTGATGGCTGAGTGAGGCCATTTGCTCCATGGGTGTAGCAGAATGTCATTAGTAGTCTATCTTAGATGCTTCTCTTTTGCTGTGATGAAATGCCGCATCCAAGGTACTTTTAAAGTAAGCATTTAATTGGGGGCTTGCTTACAGTTTCAGAGGGTTAGTCTATGACCATCATGGCTAACAGCATGGTGTCAGTTGGCAGGCAAGCATGACTCTAGAGCTATAGTAGCTAAGAGCTCACTTCCCATTGCCTAAGGTACAGGTAGAAAGACAAAAAAGCGTGACTAATCCTGACATGGGATTTTGAAACTTCAAAAAGCCCACCTCTGACACCTCTGTCAATAAGGCCACATCTATCACAACAAGGCTGAACTTAGTAATATTTCTAAAACAGTTTAATAACTGGTGACCAAGCATTCAAACAAACATAGGAGCCTATGGGGGTCATTCTCATCCAAACCACCACAGAGTCATATTATTGCTGTGATCTTTTTAGCAGAATAATTGTATTAGGTTTTCCTGTCCAGTATCAGGTTCTTGACCACTCTACCAGTTTGATCTTGATTAAACTTTGGTAGTTCAAAAACTTTATTCATTTGTTTTAGGATTTCGGCTTGGTTGGAGTACAGATTTTTAAAGCATATCTCCAGGATTCTACAGATTCTTTGGTATCTCATGTATTGTACCCCTTTCCTTTCTAATTTTATCAATTTGTATCTTATTCTGTGTCTTAGTTAATTTGACTATGAATGTTAATGATTTTCTCAAAGAACTAATGCTTACTGTCATTAATTCCTTATGGGTTTTTGTTTTGTTTTGTTTGTTTGTTTCTATTTCAATGACTTCAGCCCTGAATTGGATTATTTCTTGTCAATATTTTTTGTGAGTGTTATTTCTTCTTGTTCTAGAGTTTTCAGATGTAACATTAAGTTACTAATATGAGATCTCTCCATTTTGTAATGTAAGCACTTAGTGCCATGAACTTGCTTCTTAAAACTACCTTCATTGTGCCCCTTTAGTTTTTTTTTTTTAATTGTTATTTTTATTCTTTTAGTTCAAATTAGGAACAAGCTTGCTTCACATGTCAATCCCTTCTCCCTCCCCTCCCCCTACCCCCCCCCAACCCCCAACTTGCCCCCCCCACCCCATTCACCCTCCACTCCAGTCAAGGCAGGGTAGGGCTCTTGACTGTGGCTCCCCAGAGTCTACCACATGATCCTGGGCTGGGCCTAGGCCCTGACCCATGTGTACAGGCCAAGAGTGCATCCCTTCACATGGGATGGGCTCTTAAAGTCCCTTCTTACACCAGGGAAAAATACTAATCCACTACCAGGGGCCCCCTACAGTGCAGAGACCACCTAATTGACATCCATGCTCAGGGGTCTGGATCAGACCTGTGCTGGCCTCCCAGAGAGCAGTCTGGGGTCCATGTGCTCCCCCTTATTCAGGCCAGCTGTTTCTGTGGGTCTCACCAGCCTGGTACCGACCCCTTTGATCTTCATTTCTCCCTCTCTGCAACTAGGTTCCAGTGTTCAGTTCACTGTATATCTGTGGGTGTCTGCCTCTGCTTCTACCAGCCACTGGATGAGGGCTCTACGATGGCATGAAAAGTAGTCATCAGTCTCATTATAGGGGAAGGGTATTTAGGTTATCCTCTCCATCATTGCCTAGATTGTCAGTTCATGTCATCTTTGTAGATATCTGCAAATCTCCCTAGTGCCAGATCTCTCCTCGCTCCTACAATGGCTCCCCCTCTGATATGGTATTTCTCATCCTGCTCTTTTCTGTTCTTCTCCCCCATTTCCTCCTCTCCCCTCCTCTTCTCCTCCTCTCATTCTGGCAGCTCCCTCTGCCCTACTCTGATGCTACTACCAATTAGCTCAGGAGTTCCTGCCCCTTCCCATTCTCTGGGGTCCATGCATTTTTCCCTTAAAGTCTTTCTTGTTTCCTAGTTTCTTTGATGAAGAGGATTATAGGCTGGTAATACTTTGCTCTATGTCTAAAATTCATATATGAGTGAGTACAGGTTCTGGCTATTACAAACAATGCTGCTATGAACATGGTTGAACATATGTCCTTATTGTATGGATGTGCATTATTTGGGTATATGCCCAAGAGAGGAATTGCTGGATCTTGTGGTAGACTGATTCCCATTTTTCTGAGCAACCGCCATACTGATTTCCAAAGTGGTCTTAGAAGTTTGCACTCCCACCAGCAATGGAGGAGTATTCCTTTTCCTCCACATCCTCTCCAGCATACATTCTCATTGGTGTTTTTGATTTTAGCTATTCTGACAGGAGTAAGATGGTATCTCAGAGTTGTTTTGATTTGCATATCCCTGATGGCTAAGGATGTTGAACACTTTCTTAAGTGTCTTTCATCCATTTCAGATTCTTCTGTTGAGAATTCTCTATTTAGTTCTGCACCCCACTTTTTAATTTCATTGTTTGGTATCTTGGTGGCTAGCTTCTTGAGTTCATTGTATATTTTGGAAATCAGCCCTCTGTCAGATGTGGGGTTGGTGAAGATCTTTTCCCATTCTGTGGGCTGTCGTTTTGTCTTAATGACTGTGCCCTTTGCCTTACAGAAGCTTCTCAGTTTCAGGAGGTCCCATTTATTAATTGCAGACCTCAGTGTCTGTGCTACTGGCATAATGTTCAGGTAGCTGTCTCTCCTGTGCCAGTTTGTTCAAGGGTATCTCCCACTTTCACTTCTAGAAGATTCAGTATAGCTGGGTTTATGTTGAGATCTTTGATCCATTTGCATTTAAGTTTTGTGCATGGTGACAGATATGGATCTATCTGCAGTCTTCGGCATGTCCGAATCCAGTTGTGCCATCACCATTTTTTGAAGATGCTATCTTTTTTTCCATTGTATACATTTAGCATCTTTGTCAAAAATAAGGTGTTCATAGGTTAATATCAGGGTTTTCAATTCAATTCCATTCGTCTGTCTGTCTATTTTTGTGCCAATACCAAGCTGTTTTCAGAACTATGGCTCTATAATAGAGCTTGAAGTCAGGTCTCTATCATCTTCTCAATATAATTTTTGAGGTCCATCTCTTCTTCATCTTCTGTGTTGGGCTTTTCAGATCTTGCTGGTGTGGAGTCCCTAGATTCTGGTGGTGTCATATTGATCTTTCTGATGTTGAGTGTATTATGTCTTCTTCCCAGCTCTTCTTCCAGTAGGATCAGGTGTGGTCTCTCTATCTCCTCTTGTGACCCGCTAGTGTGTGTGGCCAGGAGTTCAATGTCCGAAGCTCTGGATGGTCTTGCCTCTCCTGGTAGTCTCCTCACTTGGTAGGGGTCAGGCTGGCGGAGTGGGAAGGAAGAGTGAGGTGTTTCCAGACTCAGGGAGCTCCTCCCTGGCTGGGAGGGTCTATTCCAAGCAGGCACAGGCCCAGCACGGGTGAATGGGACTTTGGACAGGAGTCTGTCAAGAGCAGAAGGTACACTCACCTCGGGAGGGGTCAGGCCAGTGGATCAGGAAGGAAGGGTGAGGTGTTTCCAGACTCAGGCTGGGCGGGTCCACTCCAGTAGGCACAGGCCCAGAGAGATCGTGGTTAATGGGGCTTTGGACAGGAGTTGGGCAAGAGCAGAAGGTGCACTCACCTCGATAGGGGTCAGGCAGGCAGAGCGGGAAGGAAGAGTTGTCTCTTTAGTTTTGTTATGCTGTTTTAATTTTCATTCAGTTATATAAAGTTTTTAATTTCCTTCTTGATTTCTGTCTTAACCCATTTTTCTTTCCATAGTTCAGTTTCTATGAGGTTGTGTACTTTTTGTTGTTGTTGATACTCAGCGTTAATTGATGGTAGTCAAATAAGATGCAGGATATTTCAATTTTCTTGTATTTGTGGAGACTTCGAACTTACTATCCTTTGGGAAGTCAGGTTTTACTCTATTATATGTTACTTGGTCTTTTTGCCATGCAGCTTTTAATATCCTTTCTATAAGAGAATGCAACACATCTTCAGATCATTAAAACAAATGTTCTACAGTATAAACAAATGTTACACACCTTAAAACAATATTCCACAACATAAAGGGTAGGTGGAAAAGAGCTCAGATGAGTCTGAGTGTGAGAAGGAGATTGTAATGGAGGACAAGAGGTATAGTGAAAATCACCTGAGTCACAGCCAGGTGTGGCCACTGGTGGGGGGTCCCAGGTAGAAAATATTTGAGGATTGGTGGGTGGCAGGAATGGATATGGGATAGAAGGGAAGGTCATTGTGTAGTTATTGATCAAGAATTACTTACTTTGGGAGAATTTTGCCTAACAGAATGCCGAAATAAAAGTTTTCAAAAAAATTGAAAATCTTTATTATCTGGATCCTTTAGAGAGCAGTGTTTTGTTATTTTTTTTTAAAATTTTAACTATTTTATTCAATCTTTTTTATTTTTTATTCATTTTAGATACCAACCACAGTTCCCCCTCCATCCCTCCCATCCTTCCCCCACCTCTCTCCACTCTGCCACCATCCACTCCTCAGAAAGGGTAAGGCCTCCCATGGGGAGTCATCAAAGCCTGGCACATTCAGTTGTTGCAGGTCCTCCCCCCATGAAGGCATCCCACTATATAGAATGGGCTTCAAAAAGCCAGCTCATGTACTAGGACTAGATCCTGGTCCCACTGCCAAGTGTCCCACAAACAACCAGGTTACAAAACTCTCACCCACATGCAGAGGGCCTGGTTTGGTCCTATTTAGACTCCCAAACAGTGGTTTTAAACCTGTTGGTTGCAACCCCTTTCAGGGTTGAATGACCCTTTCACAGGGGTCGTCTAAAACCATCAAAAAACCACAGGTGTTTACATTTATGATCCATAACAGTAGCAAAATTTTAGTTATGAAATAGCAACCAAAAATAGTTTTATGGTTGGGGTCACCACAACATGAGGAACTATATTAAAGGGTCGCAGCATTAGGAAGGATGAAAAAAAAAAAACTGCAAAAGATTTCCACATGAGAGTGTTCAAATGCAATATTAGATAAATGTAGAAAGGGGAATACTGATGAATACAGTAGGAAGTTAAAAATGAAAACAAAACATAAAAACAAAACACTTTCCTGTGTTTTATGCTGCTATAAAACCTGTATGCTCATGTGTCTAGTGTCTGCTAAGTCTGTCTGTATTTGAGTAGCTTCCCTTCCTTCTTTGTGCAGCAGGACCCTCTGTTAGCCATACTTATCTTTGTCATCTGTGGACTGGCTCAGTTGTTTCACCCACTAGGAAACTCCCCACGTCATATTCCCTGGGTTTGTTAATATTCTATGTGGAGGATGCCTCCTTAATGGGTTGGAATAGTGAAAATCACTATTTTCATAAGACTGTCTGTATAGGTAGAGGATCTGATTCTACACTTTACAATTTCCTTAGTATTAATCAGTCCTATGGTGTGCACTTCAAAGATCCTGGGCCTTGCAACAGTGACTCATAAATAAATAGGTGACTCAGAGGTTGACCCACCTGCTGTACTCAAGGTGGGTCAGAGCCATAGGCATAGGATCAGGTCTCCAGTGTGATTCTCAGTTGACAGCGTTGGTTCCCAGCCTCAAAGGGAAGTTAGGCACTTAACTGCCTGAGTCTAGTCTTCTCTTCCTGTACCCTTTAGCTTGTGAAATTCTACCCTTCCCTTTTCACAGTGGTTTCCTAAGGCTGGCTGGCTCTCTGTTGGTGTAGTATGTTATATTTAGGTTCCTTGACTCCTGATTGTTCCATGTCCTCAGTGCTGCTTATACACAAACGTTGGCTCAGTTTTAAATAATAGGATTCCTCTTTAGTTGGTGTCCAACTATTCCCTAGAATCATGTAGACTAGCAAAATGGGTATTCCTCTCCAAAGTTGATTTGCTATGAAGAGGAATCACTGTCCTCACAACTGGATTTGAAGCTTGTGAGGACTTGGGCTTGTACTTATGTTTGGATTGCCAGGGAATTTCCACTCCCTCCACTCAACTTCTCTTGAAGATGGGGTTTCTGTTTCCCTCTCTCTGTTGGAGCTATTTGGTTTAGCTTCTTTTCAGCATGCTGCCCATCTTTTTAAGGCACTTTTAGGGCAGACTACAGTATGGCTTTTTTTTTTTTTTTTTTTTTTTTTTTGGCACTGATTCTAAGAGTCACATGTATCACATGGAGGCAAAAGTTCTATAGTTCTAGTTTACTGTTTTACCCGGAAGTCTCAGTCTTTAAAACAGACAAAAACCTCATGATCTGAACATGGCTTTAAGACATTTTAGACTATAGGCATGTCATTCCAGAGTGATTGTGTCTGTTTTTATTTCTGAAAGTACCTAAAGCCTTAAGTTGATTATTGAGTTCAATTCTCCACTTAAGGATTTCTTGTTCATTAACATAATATAATTTTAAATTCATAGTGATGGCTGACAAATTATAAGCCTTCTTCCTACCCTGATTATTGAGTCAGGTTAAGATAGATAAATTTTCTTGCCATTTGAATGAAAACGTCTTTTTTCCTAAATCATCTTGTCATTATTTCTCTTGTGATTCTGATTGTACTCCATTATGTAAATGATACAATCCAACCCACAAAAGTATGTACCCTTTCCTGTCAACATCTGTGCACTTAATTGGTTGTCATTTTTTGTCTTTTTTTTTTTTTTTTAGCTAGCATTTCTAGCTATCGACAGGAGAACCGTATACTGTAAGATATATAACACATTATTAGAACTGTAATTTTATAGCATGAATTTTATATTTCATTTATTATACACACACACACACACACACACACACACACACACACACACACACACACACTGTTAATAGTCTTCCAGGTGTACATTAATCAGTTAAGGAACCAATATATTTGAACTGTGCCTGAAGAAAAAGTGCAGTCTATGCCATAAGATACTTTCCGGTTTATCTATGACTAGATTCTTCTCTTTGGGATACATCAACAATAGAAGATACCAATCTTTATCTGACCACTACTGTTTGGTGCCTAAACTAAGAGGTTAAAATTTAATGATAACTTTTTGGAGAGCTTGCTGAATTTATTGAATTTGTTCATTCAAGAACCAACTAACACACCAATGTTTATGTAGATAAATCAAAAGTCCAACTCTCTGTGGAAACTCACTTGATAGTAATTTATCAGAAGTCATTATTTGCAACTGATAAAATTTCTTTTAGCAATTAATTAAAAAAGTCAGTTTCAGTTTCCTAGTAATGCTATATATCTATATCTATATCACAGTGAAAAATACAATGTCTTTATATTTTATAAACGTGAGTGTTGTCCTGATAGATTCAGAATCAAATTAGACCCATTAGTTATCAACCACTAAATACCTTGCCTACCACTTCTCATATATTATGTGGTGTAAGTGAGGATCTAATAGGTGATATTAATGCTTTTTAAGTGAAAATAGCTGAAATTTGTTTTCTACAATTTTGTTACCTAGAAAAGATACAGGATACATCTAGTTTGATGACTCTTTTTCCTGAGTGAAACTATAGAGGTAAAGAACAGCCATAAAGTCTAAAAGTGCTAGTTTTAGAGAATATGAAGTAAAATCAGGTCTTCTTATTACCATTCTAGACACCTAACGTTTAGAAGTTAGGTTTTAAAAGCTAGTTCTGTAGCTAAAGAGTGTGTACTGCTCTTGCAGAGGACCTAAGTTGGTTCTGAGCACCCATGCTGGTCATCTCACAACTCCTGGAAGTTCACCTCTAGGGGTCCAGCCTCCTCGTCTTTGGTTCCATGTACACTTGAACTCATGTGCATGTAACTCATACCCTCACACCAAACTAAAAATTTTAAAAATCTTTTTTAAAAAGGGGAGTTTGAGTTTCAGTTTGTCCCTTGTAGTTGGACAATGACCATCAAGAAAAAACTAACTCCTGTGCATAGGCAGTACTATAAATATTACTTTGACCCTGCTTTGAATAGACTTGATATTAGAATTAAAATTATAAAAGGTATATATAAATTAGTTTCTATGTTAACTTTTCATCATTGTATCACTGTGAAAAAAATAATCTAAAATAAACAACTTGAAGAAAGATTGCTTTGTCTTATTTTGTTTGAGAAAGTTAGTCCATAGATGCTTAGCCTTGTTCCAAGTGCTCAGGTGAATGGGGGAATGTATCTCCTTTCCACCTTCTAATTAATATGTAAATATAGTCTTTCCATCATCGATAGTCTGAAATAGCACATGGCTGCTGTTTTCTTTTAGCTTTTGTTTTTCTAGAGTTCTCAAGTAGTTTTGGATTCTTCAGAGACCTGGGTTATATTTTGTAGCTAATACCATGGATATACTGTTTTAATCTAAACCTTAGGTATTGTAAATGAAAAAGAATGGGGGGATGGGAAGAGAGACAACCTAAAATTCAGCAGAGATAGAGAGAGAGAGAGAGAGAGAGAGACAGAGAAATAGAGAAAGTGTGTGTGTGTGTGTGCACATCCTCGTGCATGCGCGCGCACACATGCTGTCTTTTATGAGTTCAAGAGTAATGTGTATTATCTTAATTTTTTGTTTAAGATACAGATTTAGGTTGTATTTCCTATGAGGTTGCCTTGTACTTGATCTTGGAATTCTTTAGTTACTCTTCCTATTTTTTGAATGTAGTCATCTTTAAAGTTTCTTCTAACTCATTTTACATGGTATCCATCTTAATATGCTGTTAAGTCTAGTATTTATAGTTTGTACTGTTTTCTTTTTCTTATTTGCCTCATGACAGAGAAGCCAGTTAAATGGTCCACACTTTTAGGATAGATTGGTCCCGTTTTCTCCCAAATTCAAAACATTTCCCTCATTGTTTAATGACTCATTGCTGTTGATATTGCCCCTACTGATTGAGTCGGCTGGAGGCTTCACTATGCAATTAATTCATAATTGAAACCTCCTTGACACAATTATGGTACTGGCTGTAACCCATAGTTCAAATTGGCATAGATTGTTTCATTTTATATAAAACCAAAGATTCTTCTATCTTGTAGACCATCACTGATAAATGAAACAGAAACTAGAACTCAGCTTTTCATTTAACATTCTAACTTTTAGCACTTCTCCTAACAAATGAAGCTAATATTACAGAAGTGTCAAAAAAAGAGTGACTTCCAATTGGAGAAGGTTGGTGGAACTACACCATTATTGAGTAGAGTGCTTTCTATGGGAAGTGTTGTTCTGGCCGTGATGGAATTCTCAGAAGGCAGAGTTAGTACCAAGAGGAGAGCTTGTGCAAGGGAGCACTCAAAAGATAGATGTATGTATGTATGTATGTATGTATGTATGTATGTATGTATGTATGTATGTATGTATGTATGTATAGGGTACCACTGGCAGTCACTAAATGTTCTTCCACATATACCTTGTAAGGAAACTGCTTGCGCCTGGGCAGTAACTGCTGGAAATAAAAACAGGCAGGGCAACCTTTGAAACTTAATACCAAACTAATCAATGATAGTTCTTGTTCTCAACAACTTCGGTTAGTGCAAAGTGTGGTGGTATATTTGCTTCAGAAAACAGTGCACATTTCTTTTCCTCCTTCCTTCATTGAAGGTGATGTCTCGTCAGTTGATGAGTCAGGTACTACTAGTGAAGAAAATCTGTTGTGATTATTTTAAAGGTCATTGACAATTTATCTGCTATATTTGTATGTGGAGATCTTTTTTGCTCCATCCTACTTAAATTAAGCCTATGGATTATCCTTTATTTCTCAAAGGATTTTTTCCCTGTTGAGCTTTGAGCTTCCCGTGAATGTGGGTGTACTTCAGGAAAGACTAGCTAAGTTAGCACCTGGAGCATTTCCAGTCTGTATGACGTTAAATTCTCAATTTGATGTTTTGAAATACACATGGATAATATTTCTAAATGTCAATACTGTTTCAAGATATTTTGGTTGTCAGGATAGGGGTAAAGGCTTGGGGCAGGGAAATTTAGGAGTGGGTTTGTTTCTAACTTAGCCTTCCAATGAGTTTAACCATAGAGAGTCCCAGTGTATGAGGAAAGACGTGCTTATTAGATTCCCTACATTGAACAGAATTTAGGCTTTGCTTATTTTTGTAGAAGCTCAGTAAATGTGAAAGCAAAACTTATGCTTAATTGGTTTGAAGATTCTTTCTCTGAGTACAGACTATTTTGAGTTTTTTTTTTTTTCTTCCTCTTCCTACTTTTGAGTTTCCCTCTTTACTTAGTTTTTGTCCAAAAAAATCTCTATCTTTTGCTCTCTAGGACAGAGCTGCCTTTAAGTTTTTTTTTTTTATAAACTTTATTAATACTTTTTAGGGTTTGTTTTGTTTTTGAAACAGTTCCACTTAAGGATTCTGACATATACTAGAAACAGGAAAAAAAGTTTTTAAAAGCAATAATTTGTTAACTCATACCACTGTTCCTTAATTAAAAATGCCTATAAAATATAATTGTCATAATTCTTGACTGGAAGTGAGAGCATACAGGAATGTTTTATGTTTTTCTTACGGCTGTGACAAATACCCTAGTAAGGTAGGAAGGGTTTATATTAGCTCAATAGTTTGAGGATATAGTCTATCTTGATGGGGAAGGTTGTTCTAGTTTGCTTTCGATTGCTATGATAAAATACTGTCTAAAACCAACTTATATAAAGAAAGGGTTTATTTGTCTTACATATCCTAGTTATATTCCTACTGGGAAGGGAAATGAGGGTAGGAAGGCAAGGCGGCAGGTATATGGAGGCAGAAACTGAAGCAGAGTCATGGAAGAGTGCTGCTTACTTGTTCTTTACAGCTTTTTCAGCATGCTTTTTTAATGTGACCCAGGACACCTGCACAGGAGTGTCACCATTCCCATTGGGCTGGACCTTCCACATCAATCATTAACCAAGAAAATGTACACACAGGCTTGCCCACAGGCCATATGATAGAGGTATTTTTTACAATTGAGGTTTTCTCTTCCTGAATGACTCTAGCTTATGTCAAATTGATCAGACAAATAACAACAACGAAACAAACAAAACTTAACTAGCAGAGAAATCTTGGCCCCAGGAATGTGAGTCATCTCATCACAGTTGAAGTAAAGTCAGGAAGCAGAGAGGGGTGAGGGAGGGAGGGAAGGAGGAGGGAGGGAGAGAGAGAGAGAGAGAGAGAGAGAGAGAGAGAGAGAGAGAGAGAGAGAGAGAGAGAGAGAGAGAGAGAGAGAGAGGTGCTATTTGTATTTCCCTTTTCATTCACTTGGGACACAGCCCATGGAATGGTGGTATCCCAGTTAGTGTAAACCTTCCCACCTCAATTTAACTTGTCCTTGTTTGTTTTTTGTTGCAGTGTTAAACACCATGACCAAAAACAGCTTTGAGAGGGAAGGATTTATTTTATCTTAAGTTATGGTCCATCATTGAGAGAACTTGGGGTAAAATGCAGGCAGGGCAGGAACTTATGCAGAGACCATGAAAGTATGCTGTCAGTGGCTTACTCCCCAGCTTCTGCTCAGCTAGTTTTCTCATATAGCCCAGGATCCTCTGTCTAGATATTGTATTGCCCTGTTACATCAGTTAGCAAGTCAGACATGCTAACAGGCCAGTCTGATTAGGCAATCCTCAGTTGAGACTCCTTAGGTAACTCAGGATTGTGTTCAGTTGAAAACTGAAGTTAAATAGGAGATAACCCAATCTAGCAAACTTGCTAGGTGGCTTGTGTTTTAGGTTATTCTAGATCTGTTCATTTGACAGCATTAACCATGACAAATCTCAAATAACATGGTTTTATCTAAATAATTTTTTTCAGATTTGTTTTTCACTTTATCTAATATTCACAGATAATGTTGCAGAGCAGCACACAACTAGTGTGCATCATGTCTGAGTGACAGTTGAGAGATAGTAAATTGCTATTTCTTTAAGAAAGTCAGTTGTAAAATTATTAATGTAGTATCACTTTAAATAAGATAAATTCTTAGTGAAATAAACATAGTTAGATTTAGTATTAAATACTTCTTTCTAGTAACACATTTAAAGCTTGGTAAACAAATAAAAATTTTTCTCATATTTAGCTGTCTGATGTACTATCCCTCCAGATGCTGCTATATAGCTAAATTACTAAGCAAGGAGAGACATAGAAATAAAACATGATTGTTTGTTCTGTTAAGACTTGGATATAACTTAAAGGGCTAATTTTTACTGCCTTTTCTTTGACAGCCTAAATTATTTTCTATCTAGCCATTGCTATCATTAACCGATACTTCTAAAGCATAAGGGGAATTGCAATAGAAGATGTAGGTTGATAATTGGTAATTAATCTAGAGTAACCAAACTAATAGTATTGTAGCACTTTGATCATATTTTTTGTTTAGTCAAGTAAATCATTGCATACTTTAATCAAATGTAAACTTTTGTGTCATGACTTAATGTTGGTGCAACAGTTAAAATATATTCTACAATTGATGATGGACATCTTACAGTTGTCAGGCCTTGGTGGCAACCCTGACACAATTTTCATCTTTCTCATTAAACATTTCTAACATAAGACATGTCTACGGTACGTAAGGAACTCCTACATACTAATATTAAAAAGACTCAGAAGCAAAAGATTAGATACCGTAGTAAAGAATTCAGTCTAGTAAACACATGAGGAGATAGTACACACCCATTAGAAGGCAAAACTAAAAATCTAGTTCTCAGGAATTTTTAGTGAAAATACAAAATAGAAGGTATTCTTAAATTTTTTCTTTGCAACTTCTTAAAAAGTTAAATGTACTCCATGTTTCAAGAATTCCACTGCAAAATGTTTATATAAAAGAATGAAAATGTATGTTTATAAATCACTAATGTAACTCCTGGGATAGCTTTATTTGTACTAACCCATGTCTTAGAACCTCTCTGGTGAAATTGTCAACTTGACAGCATCTAGAATCACCTAGGAAACAGGCCTCTGAACATGCCTGTGAGTCATTGTCTGTACAGGTTAGTTGAGATGGGAAGACCAGTGAATCTTTGGATAGTACTTCTACAGGCTGGGGTTCTACAGTGGATAAATGAAGAAAGTGAACTGTGAGGGCATTCATTGCTCTCTGCTTCTTGACTGTAATTGCAATTTGACCAGCTTCCTCAGGCTTCTGCTGCCATAACTTCCCAGCCATGAAGGACTGACTGGACCCCCTTAAGTTTTATATGTCAAGTGGGTTTTTTTTTTTTTCCCTTTTTTGTGACAGCAACTAGAAAAGTAACTAAGATTGGGGCTAATTAAGATGAGAACTCTGCCCTTAATAATAGGATTAATACCATTGCAGTTCAAACCTCTTGCTCTCTTTACTGTGAGAATGTGGCATGCAGGTGGCAGGCTGAACCGTTAAGTAGTTCCTTTCTCCCTGGGTTTGAGGTGTGTCAGTATCTTGATGTTTGACCTCAACTTCTAGAAATAAAAGTTGTTATAAGCCACCTTGTCTGTCATGTTTTTATTATAACACCTCAAATGAACTGTGATACCCACTCACCCACCATTAGCAAGAACAAATCATTTTCAGTACCGTGTAATGATAGATACCACACAGCAGTAATAGAACAAACTACTGATTGTGTTCCCACAGTATAAATGAATATTAGAAACACTTGATTGAAGAAGCCAGCTGCAAAGGATTATGTCCTATGTGACTTTGTGTATATGAATATGGTACAACCAGTGTATGCGGATGAGAATGTAAAGTGATTGAGAAGAGTGATGGGAGTTGACTGATTGAAGGCGCACAAGGTGTCTTACTGGATTATCACATTATAGTTTTTATGAGCATGCTCTGGGTACAAATTAAAACTTTTTCAAATTTAATTGTGTATAAATTTTATACCAATATTATATGTGCAAAAAATAGGTTAAAGTAAATTCCTCCTTGTGAGAGGAATGATTGCTAGCTTACATTGTTGTAATTATTTTGAAGGCTCTTTATAGAGCATTTAGTTGATATCTAAGAGAACCTGTAGTCTAGATAAAGCTCTGCTGCTTTTTGTTCTTGAGGTATAAATGAAAATTTTTCTATCATAACTTCAAACATTACAGTCTGTTAGGAGAAATAGTCACTTCCAGTAGAGGAATGGTGGCTTTGAGTTATGTACAGTATCAAAGTACTGGAGCTTAATTGGAAGTTACTGTTTTTGTTTCCCTTAGTGGTTTGATAGAGTGTATATCCTAGTCCTTAGTGTCCCTTAGGTTTAATGACCTTCAGTAAGATGAACAGGTGGCATATTAATCTCAGTGAACTTCAGAAGTGGTCATAATGTTTATTATGCTATCAACTGACCAAAGTAGTTTGAAATAGAGCTGCTTGTTATTGTTAACAGAGGAGCTTTGCTGTTCTTAAAATATGAAATGCCTCAACACAAGCAAACATTAAGATACTAGAACACATGAAAAAAATTAGTTATTTTTAAAACTCTGAACCACATGAGTTGTTCTGAACTTTAATAAAATTGAAACAGCCAGTGTGGAAACATGCAGGTGCTACATAACTCTTATTTATTTGGAAATAGGTTGAATTAGGTATATGACTTCTATTAATTGGATAATATTTGTTTTTTATTTTGTAATTCATTATTGATGTACTTTATAACATTTCAGAATCCAAAAAGAAAAATGTATTTAAAAATTTGAACAGTTTAACTTCAGCTAGTTATAAACTGAGGCAAAGAAAACCAACTTAGTTTCGGTTTTGGTGGTAAGAACTCTTGTTTGGCTCATCTGATTATGAGTTCAAGAGCACAGGACTCAACTGTGTATATGTGTTCTAACGTTGAATGTGTTCCATTGTGTGTGCAAGTTTACTAAATACCTTCATTCATAGTTCTTTTTGATTTAGAATTGTTTCCAACATTATAAACAATATTTTAAGATTCTTTATTCAAAGTGTTGCTGTTAAATTTCATATTTTCTATATAAGCTTGATTAATTAAAAACAAGCAAAAGTTAAACAGGAGTAATTGATTAGCATCTATAAAATAAATATGAATTTAGGTCATCTCCAGACCGTCCTGTATTGTTATTATCAAGCACTAAAACCTTCCATGACCACAAAATTAGAATTACTTTATGAAAAATTTCAAGGAGCCCTCCCAAGTATGGAATTCCGTATTCCACCCCTGAGTGCTTGCCTTCTTCCCTACCCTCTGGTAGCACGTATTCTGCAAGTGCTGTGATTTATTTCCTGATCTAATTGGAGGGGCTAAGCTGTGATTAATGACCGTGTGTTTAGATTTTATTTTAAAAATTAGAGTGTTTATAAATGCTTAAGTATCAGGTACTTTTTCAGTGCTCTGATCGAATACTTGACAAAAGCAACTTGGATTCCTTTTGTCTCACAATGGGAGGGTATGGGAAAAGCCCTGGCAGCAGGAGAGTAAGACAGGTTATTACACTGTATCAGATTCAGGAAGCAGAGATAAATGCTGGTGTTCTGTTAGTTTCCTTTTATTCAGCCACATGCCCCAACATATAGTGTGTCTTCTGTGGGAAGGACACAGTAGAAAGTTGAGCCACAGAGTTATTTAAATACTATTATATGATAGTATTAGATGTGTTTATTAGAACAGATTGATAATATGCTGATTTCCCTACAGTAATATTAAAAGTATTAAAAGTAACACAGAAGTTTGTCACTTTTCTAATTTTTTCTGAAATATAAAAGTATAGAAGGGTTTTTCTTTAAGTTGTGAAAATTGGCATAAGTTGAATCTCCCAGCGAATAGTTCTGTCCAAGCACGAAGCATCTTTCTTTTAAACGACCTTTTGATTTATCATTATGCTGTCCTGTCATTAATAGCATTTCAGAAATAAAATTAGTGTTACAACTACTGTATGCTCATTAACGAATACACATTGTTTATACGGAGACATAGGGTACAAGTGAAATACTGCTTCTTTTTGGTATACAGAGTAAAGACCAGCTGGCAGTGGTGGCACATGCCTATAACCCCAGCACTAGGGAGGTGGAGGTAAGCGGGTCTCTGAATTTGAGGCTAGCCTGCTCTACATAGCTAGTTCCAGGATAGGATAGGCAAGACTACACAGAAAACCTGTCTTGAAAACCAAAATCAAAATAAAATGAAAAGGAAAGACCCATACTCTGCAACTCTTAAGATTTACACATAAAGGCAAACATTTTACCTTGAAATACTAACATTTCAAAAATTATCTGAAAATGAGTTTTCCTAGTTTCATCATTTTGTGTACTTTTTCTCTACTTTTTCAAAGGTTTGTGCCATCAGATGAAAAGAAGAAACAAGGTTGTCAACGAGAAAATGAAACACTAATACAGAGAAGAAAAGATCAAATGCAACCAGGGGGCACAGCAATTAGTGTCACAGTACCTTATAGAGTAGTAGACCAGCCCCTGAAACTTATGCCTCAGGACTGGTAAGATAACCCCTCCCCCATTCTCTCTGAATTAATGTTTTCTTTGCATCTAAATTTTTTTTTAAATATTTATTTTGTGTGTATGAGTATGCTATGGTATGAATGCAGGGGTCAGAGGACAACTTGCAGGTGTTGGTTTTTCTCTTTCGAACATGCATGTCCTGGATCAAACTGCAGTTGTCAGGTTTGGTAGCAAGCACATTTACCTGCTGAGTTATCTTGTCTGCCCATATTTTAAATGTTATAAACAAGTATCATAATTTATAATGGAATCTAAATAGAAATTATCTTGGAAAAATTATTAATGTATATATGAAGATCTATATCAAAAATACTGACATTCTAGTAATATACTCTCACAACAATTATGTGGTATAAGTTACATCTTATTTAGTAGTGTGCTGTATACATTTGAAGATTTTTTGAAAGTTTGGGGTATATATTTCACAGAAGGGAATGCTTTTGTTTATGATTTAATTTTAGCCTCAGAAACTTTGAGGCTGCTGCTTAAAGGTTGCTGTTTTCTCAGTGACCTTGCTAGTTGTCAGTTTGTGGGATGTGTATTTGTCTGTTGCAACAAGGCCTCACTCTAGTTTGGGCTTGAACTCACAGTAGTCCTTTGCTTTAGTCTTCTGAAAACTGGTGATTGGCATTAATTCCACACATGGCTTGCTGTAGGTCTTGAACAGAGTACTGGTTAATTGTTTTGATAGATGTATAGAATTTTTGTCTGAGGCAGTGATTATTAATGTGTGGTATGTAGATCTCTGGGCATTATGAAGACCTTTTAAAGAGCAACCTATTTCCGTAGTAATACTCTTGAGTGATGATTCTCTTGATAGATCAGTTCTTAAATGGAACTTTTCTATCCAGTGCCCAAGATTAATCATTATTCTCCTTCCTTCATTCCCCCCTTTGCCTTCTGTTTAGTGGACTGTTCTATAACATAGCTATACATTTGCCTCATCTGAAAATGGGGTACAGTAGTTAGTATTCATCTCACCAGAGTGTTTTGATGATGAAATGTATTAACATGGTTAATTTATAATGTGCTTAAAACAATGCTGTCACTTAGTAAATACTTTAGTCAGTGATACTAATGGTGAGTAACCATCATTATTTTGTTCTTGACTGATGCATGCTTAAACTACTAAATATCCTGCAAAATAATGAGATATGAGGACCTAGAAAGAAATTTGTTCTTTCTTGGAAAACTAGCTTGTATAGCTGAAAAAAATGAGTTAATTTAAAACCAAACTAACATTTAGGGTAAATAAGCTTGGCAAATTAGAAAAGCTGAGGTATTCTCATACTCAGATTCATTCCTAAGGAACCAGAAGATTTGAAAAGAAGTCTTGGAGTATTATAAAGTGACTGGAAAATTCCTGTAATTTAGTATTTTAATTAAATTTAAATATTTAATATGTACTTGAATTTCCAATAACTTCCATTTAAAACCAGTTTGTTCAATTAATAAATCAGCTACTGATCTGTATTCCAGTCTGTGAGTAGACTCAACGGAAAGAAAAAAGGATTACAAAGATGACCTGAAACTATTGTTTACAACCATCTCCAGAAGACTTAGGTAGGGATTGGGGCCATTAAGGTTTATATCCTACCAACATACTAAAATGACAAGTCAGCTATGTTTGTGTCACCAAGAGGACTGCTGGGAAGACTGTCACCTGAGTAATTATGAGAGTCCTTTTTAAGTAGTAGTAGTTTAATTTGCAGTAGTTAAAGCTCAAGTGTGAGGTATTTTATTCTCTTCCACTTCCTGTTTTCTGTTTGTAGGGATCGGGTTGTAGCTGTTTTTGTTCAAGGTCCTGCTTGGCAGTTCAAAGGATGGCCATGGCTTCTACCTGATGGATCACCAGTTGACATATTTGCTAAAAGTAAGATTCTCTCTTCATATGTTTACTGCTTATTCAATATAGAATTAGCTTTTTAAAAGAAAGAGCCACATGTAAGTCATCCTGTATATGAATGTATTAAAGGATTGCCATTAAGTAACATATAATACTAATCTTTAACTACCTCTGAGGTATTTTTAAAGCCTTTTGTACACTAATATTTTCTGTGTGGGTGTATATAAAAATATGAGTGTTTTGTGTATGGTTACATTGCTAAATATCTTATGTTATCTACACTATTAATATTTCAATATGCTTGTACATATTTATTAAGATTGATAACTAGCTTTATATAATGTACATTGTATAAATTAATGAGTTTTCACTTATATTTCTAGACCTGCATATATCAAGTCTTATGTAGGTTGACTTGCTGTATAGCAGCAGTAGCTCAAAATGTCCCAGACATTTATCAGCTACCCAATCTGGAATGGGTATTGTATGATTGGCCTTTCTTCTTCATTTATGTCTCTCAGTTCAAGTGTTCTTTCTTTGGAGAGTGCTTAATAGTGCTTGTCAACTGCACGTACCACAGTAGGAGAAGCCCCTTTCTGCTTTATTCATTCATTCACCTTTGTGTTCTCAACAAAAGAATGCCAGATACATGGAGACTTTCAATAAATACCCTATGAATGAGTTATATTTCATATATATTAAATCACTATTGAACATACATTGGTATGAATTAATACAGTAGATTAGTCTATTAGGTGGAAGGGATGGTCCAACTATTACTTAGTTGGCGTATCCAATTAAAATATTGATGTTAGTAAAATTAATTAAAAATTATTCTCATAAAATAGGTACTTAATCAGTGACAACTTATTGTGAATGTAAATTATACTATTATATAATCCAGCTATTTTAGCAACCCATTTTTATTGGTAACACCATTCTGTCCTAAAATTAAAATTTTATTACTTTGTTTTTTTTTTTTTAACCTCAGTCTGCTTTTAAAGATAAATTACAACGTTGCTGTTATTATGATAACTTTTTATGTCATTTTTGAGGAATGCATAGAGTTGGCACATAGAAAGTTAAATATATGGAGAGAGTGGAAATGTGTTAATGAATGTAAGTACCTGTTTTCATGTTTTTTCTTTTTTTAGATCTTGCCTTGTTGTCTGTCTTTTAAAGATGGTTAGGTTGTCTTCAAGATAAAAAGACTGAATTTTATTAGGGATTAATATGTTTATTTCAGTTGTTGAGAATATTATTCTTCCAAGGTAGATAAGGATACTGAGAATTTAACAGTAATCAATGATTTTATTCCGAAAATTATTCTTTGTCTTCATTGTTGCTTTCATACTGGCTCCTTTTTGCCAGTGGTTAAAAATGTTTTCCTCCCATATTTAAAAGAATCACAAAACCAAACCATGTACAAACAATGACAATCACACATTGTTTTTTTTGTAACTACTGTAGCTTGGCTCTTTCACTAAATTGTTTTTCTATACCTCCCAATATTAAATAGTTTTTAACTTCTATCAGAATTTTACTGTGTTGACTCATTTCTTACTTTGTAAAATGCTTGTTTTCAAGTACTAGACTTCATTTGATCTCAAAGTTTTTTGTTTTGGTTTGGTTTGGGTAGTTCTTTCTGTCAGCTGTACATTTTAAATTATCATTCCTCTTTAAATTCTGAATACCCTCTTATGGAAATCTTACATTTTCAACTTTTTGTTTTGTTTTTTGAGGTAGGGTTTCTCTGTGTACCAGCTTTGGCTGTCCTGGGACGAATTCTGTAGACCAAGTTGGCCTTAAACTCATGTAGATCCGCCTGTCTCTGCCTCCTGAGTGCTGGAATTAGAGGCACATGCCACAATGCCCACCTCACATTTCTAGTTTTTTCTCTCCCCACTTTATAAAAATTGTGTCTCTTATCTCAACATTATAGGACTGTGTGTCTTACTACCTGATAAATACTTGGTAATGTTTTGTAGGAATATGACAGTCCATTCCAAGTGACACCACATTCTTCACCCATTTTATCCCTGGCTTAGTTTTGTCTTTTGGTTTTTTAAAAAATTATTTTTATTATTTTATTTTTGTGTGTGTGATTTGCCAGAACCAGAAACTTAGGACTGTATTGCCTTTTAGCTCGTAGTGCTTGTCCTAGTTTCATTTGTATTCCTATAATAAAATACCTTGACAAAAAGCAACTTAGAGGGAAAATATGTTTATGTCATCTTATAGTTTCAGGTTACATACAGTTCATCATTGTGAGGAGGTCAAGGCAAAACTTTTGTTTGGGTAGCCATAACACATCCATAGTCAAGAGGAGAGAGAAATGAATGCATTTATGCTTGCTTGCTTGCTTGCCTGTGCTCACCACAGATTTCTCTGCTCTTAAACAGTTTCGCACTTGTGACTCAGGGAATGGTGCTGCCCACAGTGGGCTGACTCTTTGCATATCAGTTAACTTAGTAATGACGGTCCACCATAGATATGCTTACTGGCCAGCCCTGGGTGGAAAATCCCTCATGAAGACTCTTCTGAGGTGATTCTAGTTTGTTTCAAGTTGATAAATTAACTATCACAGTGCTTTTCTCACCATTTACGTAGTAAAGAATGTAATTACTTATATAGCATAAGAGAAACCTGGGAGTTTGGGCAGTATTTTCATGAACTATAAGTAAAAAGTAACAATATTGCATAATTGTGACCCAATTTTAACAAAGATATTAGATACTGAATTATATAGTTTCCAAATAAAATCCTTTCAAATGAATAATAAATTTTAATTTGTAGGTTAATATTTTATGTTTGAGTAGCTGTATACATTTGTTGATGAAAATTGCCCCCTCCTCCAGTAGAATGCTCTGGATTGAATCCTTGACTTTTGCATGCTAAAGCAAGCATTCTATCTTCAGCTCTCAAGATTTTAAAAAAGATTATTTTATTTTTTATGTTTATTTATATTTTGCCTGCATTTATGTATGTATGCCCTGTGTGTGCCTTGTATCCATGGAGGCCAGAAGGAGCAGCAGGAGTTTACAGTTGTTTATGCCCTGTGGGTACTGGGAATAGAATCCAGGTTCTCTGGAAGAGCAGCAAGTGTTCTTAACCACCATGACATCTCTCCAGCCCCATTCCTCAGATTTTTTTTAATGATAGTTTCTTTAAATTCTTGCTGGTTACTATTAAATTTTTAAAATCTCTACAATATCTTCTCTTCATCATGGTATGCCATTAGTGTATCTGTTTATCAAAAGGATAAATTTTTTGTTCCCTGCTGGAAATATTTGCAAAGTTTATGACTTTTGCCTAAAGATGGTGTTATTCTGAGGCACATGAATTTTTTTGCATTCTTTGTGTCACTACATAATTTCTTTTGTTTTTACTTGAAGAAGCTTAGAAAACTTTGGTTTTTCTGAGTCACAATTACATTTTCTGGTAATATGCTGGCATGTTTGCTTTGCATTATTGGTACCTCCAATAGAAATATTTTGTCTATTCCAGGACATTCAGGACTACACAAAGAAACCCTGCCCCCCAAAACCAAAATAAACAAATAAATAAAATGGGAATTTTTTTTTTTTTTTGGTCTGATGAGGGAAACCTTATTTTCTTTTTAACTATGCTACTAAGTTTAAAAAGTCTAGATCAGAAGTAAATAACAGTAAAAATTATTATTAAAAAATCATAGGTTTTAGCAATTCATACAAATAATTTTATTTAAATGTAAATCATTTTATTAAAAGCTTTTAACTTTTAATATGTATTTAGTGGAGATGTATGTGAGTATTCAGGTGAGTATATACATATGTACGTGTGAATGTATTTGTAAGTGGAGGCCAGAGCTTAACACCAGGTATTTTACTCATTACTCTTCTTAGTGTGTATGTGTGTCAGAGAAAAAATGAGAATGAATGTATTTTGTTTGTGTGTGGTATGGAGAGACAAAGAATTTGGGGGCGGGGGGTGTTCCCACAGAGTCTGTGACTCACATGAAGCCGGAGAGCTAGAGTAGGTTTTTTTTTTCCCTTCCACTGACAGTTCTGGGGATCAAACTCAGTTGTCAGGCCTGTGCAGCAAGTGCCCTGAACTGCCGAGCCATCATGCCAGCCCCACTTTAGTTTTTGAGACAAGGATTCTCACTAAACCAACCTTTAGTTCATCATTGTGACTAGTCGGGCTGGCCAATGAGCTTCAGGGAGCTGCCTTTTTCTGTACTATAGCTTTGGGGTTATAGACACAAAGGCCCAAACTGTGAGTGTGAGAGATACTAATTCAGGTACTAAGACTCATGTGGTAGGTGGTTTACTGACTGAGCCATTACCACAGCCCCTTCATATATAGTATAAGCAGCAATTTAAAGCAAAGCAGTTAACACTAGAAAAACAAAGGATGTAATAAGCATAATGAAAAGTATTTAGAAATGTTAATTTGTATTTCATGTAATAATTTTACAATTATATTTGTTTTTCTAGACAGGGTCTCTGTGTATACCTGACTGCACTAGAACTTGCTCTGTAGACCAGGCTGGCCTTAAATTCAGAGATTCTCCTGCCTGTGCCTCCTGAATGCTGAGATTAAAAGCATGAGATACCACCTTCCAGCTATAAATGCACAAATTAAAAACAAAACAACAAAACAAAACTGTTTGTAGCCGGCTGTTACTGGTGCACGCCTTTAATCCCAGCAGAGGCCGACAGATCTCTGTGAGTTTGAAACCAGCCTGGTTTACAAGAGCTACTTCCAGGACAGCCTCCCAAGCCACAGAGAAATCCTGTCTCGAAAAAACAACAAAACAAAGCAAAAAAAAAAAAAAAAGTTTGCTTACATAACATTTTTTTTGAAAATGGCCTTTTCTGTTGTTTGTTTTCAAGAAAGCATTTCTTTGTGTAACAGCTTTGGCTGTCCTAGGACTCACTCTATAGACCAGGCTGGCCTCAAACTCCCAGAGATTTACTTGCCTCTGCCTCCCAAGCGCTTCGATTAAAGGTGTGGGTGCTACCACCTCCCTGCTGAAAATGGGTCATTTCAAGTCTAACACGGAATTCCTTAGTGAATTGTTTTAATTAATTGTGCATTTGCAAAGAAAATTGTTTTTAATAGTTTCTAAGTAATTTTTATTGTACTTTCCATTTACTCATTTTAATTTTCACTGAATCATGAATTTATTTTACCTTATTTGGTATTTCCATCTCCAGTAGCTAACTTGTATCCACCCTCACTGTTTGTTGACCCTCAGTGTTTCTGATGGTACCATATGCTTAGCAGTTGTTTCACAGATCACTGGCTATAATGTTAATGTAGCTTCAGTTGGTAGTAGAAAGATAGTAATTTTTATTTTGGTATTTATATGTATTTTCTTTCCAGAAAGTGTTTCCATAATTTTGGCCTCAGTTTTAATAAGAATATTATTTTTTTCCTCCCTGTTCCCCATGTAGTTAAAGCCTTCCATCTCAAGTATGATGAAGTTCGTCTAGATCCAAATGTTCAAAAATGGGATGTAACGGTATTAGAACTCAGCTATCATAAGCGCCATTTGGATAGACCAGTTTTCTTACGTTTTTGGGAAACATTGGATAGGTAATTGTGATTCTAAAATATACTCATACATGCTTCATTTTAGTGATTTTTATCAGAATTTAAAATCTTTAAAGTTATGATATATTCTGTAATTCTTTGCTTTGAGTATTGTCTGATTTGATGCCAACATAATAGATGATTGACAAATAGTTTGATTTATTGACTTAATATGTAGAGTTTATATAGTCTGATAGAAGGCACATTAAACTCTGTATGAGAAGACAAAGATTTTGTGGTCTTGCTCTCATGAACTGTGTAACTTTCTGAACTTCATTTTCTGTCGGCTCAGGGAGCCTGGAGTCAGCTGACCACTGATCTTCCCCCCCTCAAAGCTTGTGAAAGAATTTAGTTCTTACATTTATTTGAATTACTAAAATAGAGCTGTTAAGTCCTTTAAAATAACTTCTGTAATTTATAAATATTAAGAAGAGCAAATTATAATACTTTGAACTCAGTTGTTATTTGTTGTGTTCCCTGAAAATTATATTTTGTTTGGTATCCCTTACTGGATTGTGTCAGCTTTCTGAAAGTCATGAGGCAAATCTATTCTATAATGGATAATATGTAAAGACAAATGTACTTCCAGTAGGCTCTTAGGTTATAGAATGTAATGAGAAAAATTCATTTTTTTTTGTTTTTGTCTTTTTACTTATTATTTTTCAGAAGTTACAGAATCCAGTTTTCAGTGTTTTTTCCCTTAGTGATTTTAAGATATAAAAAAGAAGTCACCCCTTTTTACATGTAATATCCTTAAAATTTTAAATTTTGTATTGTCATCATAATCCATTATTAGATTTTTGTATTATCATCATAACCCATTATTCTATTTCCCTCTCCAGGTACATGGTAAAGCATAAATCCCATTTGCGATTCTGAATCTTTTGATTCCTCCTTTTCTGAAAACTTGGTGTAAGAAGCATGGATATAGCTTGATCTACAGACTGAGACCCAAGCTTTATGAATTCATCAAGAACTTGCAAATGAAGAAGGCCACAGAGCAGTCTTTTTTAAGACCTTGTTTGATGCTGTGTGCTTCAAAGGGGCATTGCCTCCCATCCATACAAGCAAACTTTTTTGGCTTACAACTATTTTTTTAATATTAGCCTTCTAGTCTGTAACGGAAATTGTATATTTTGATAGACGCTTTTTCTCTATTGGTTAAATTAGCATTACTTAAAATTTGTTTCTCTAGAAATAAATACAGGTTATAAATGTGTGTATATTTAGAAGTTATTAGGCTCTCTAAGCCATCTTGCTTCTGATTTTTCATTGCTCTATGATTCCTTTTACTGGAAAAGACTGTCATGAATGGTTTTAAATTTTAAGACTCTAGAACTTCAAAACCCCATCAAAGGGAAGTAACTATTAAATCAGCTGAAAGTCAGCCTGTGTGTATACTATGTCTATACTAACTCATGTTTAAAAAGGAATAATGAAAAATCAAGAAGTCTTTAGTTTCAGTTAAATTCAGCCTTTTCAAGATTTCTTTTGTAAATGAATACATTTAATGAATGTATATTCTCTTTGTTGACTTTGATGATTTTAAACTTAAAGTGATATATTTCTAACTGGGATGTGTTTCCACTTGAAAAGAAATCTCAAAAAACAAAGATTAAAGTGTAATAGGCTGTGGTGATTTTTACTTGGGGAGCTAAAGTATGATTTTGGGAACTGAGATGTATTAGCCTAATTACAGCATAACTTGAACTACTTCTAAGTTTGCTTTTGATTCTTATAAGCTATAGGATTTTGAGTCTTCTATTTGTACACATGTCACCTTGGGACTTCTTATCTTCAATTATCCCTAAAGATTGATAAATTCCCAGGCACCAAAGAACACATTTGCTTACGTGTCTGAACAGAAACAAGACAAAAACACTGGTATTTTTATGTGTGTGTTCAATGTGGTATAAAATATAAAACCTATATTTTAACTTAGTAAAATATTTTACTATTTCTCTACTATAGACAGAGTGTTGCATCCAAGCTGCAATGAATGACCATGCTCCTTGAGTCCTGGTTTTATCTTTTACTACTTAAAAGGAATGTGCATTCCTTGAAACCGTGTTTTTTTTTATGTTTTTTTTTTTTTTTTTTTTTTCCCCCAGTAGAGCTGTGGTTGACCATCCCACCTTGTATCTTGATTTCCCCAGTGGCTATCTCTTAGGTTATCAAATTGGGGAAGGGGGGGTGATAAAACATTTAGCTCTTTCTTTTATTCTGGTGAGGATTCTTAGCCTCTTTAGAATTTAATGCTATCATAAAAATGGGAAACAAGTATTATTTATTTTACTAACTTACTACAAAAGTCCGTTATCAGTAAAAATGGAAAAGATATTTATTCAGATGAAATTCAGTGGGCTCTACAGAAGAGAAGCAGCTAATGTTTTAAATGACTGTAGTACACTTTTAGTAGGTTCTGCCCACAATTTCCCGTTCTCCCTGCATCCTCTTTATGGTAAAAGAAAACTCACTTTGTTCACAGAATTTCTCAGCATACAAATCTCTTCTTAAATTATGTACTGAATAAACTTTCTCCACGATGAAATAGTGAGTCAAACTTGTAATACTTTAATGTAAAACTTTAAAATTACTTGTTAGGACTACTATAAAGTGGACATGAACTACTACTACCTTTCCATAAAGATGTTTGGTATTTATTCTTACTATCTGAAATTTACTTGATAACAGAGTATGGTTAAAATATCTACTTTGAACATGGTTTATTTTTCTATTTTAAATTTTCTTGTGTGTAGTCAAAAGTTTCTGGGTGTACTCTGTACTCTGTTACTTAGTAAACCTAGAACTATGTATCTTGAAATCAGATCCTTTGTGTACACTGGGATTTCTTGTTTTATTTTTAAGATTTAAAAAAAAAAATTCAAGGTGGAAACGTAATTCATGACAGCATTTTGGTATATACATGTCATTTTCCTTGTTCTTTTCCCATTTCCCACTGTCCTCCTCAGCCCTCTGGCCTCCATTTCCCCTTTTGCTTTCCTACCACATCTATTTCTTTTTTTTCTTACCTCACCCTTCCCTAAGAACTCATCTTTCTTCTGTATAATAGTCTCCTTTCTTTCATTACCTACACATAAACATGCACATGCATTTTAGATTTTTTTTTTAATCTCAAAATTTTGGTCTCCTGAGTAAGTTTATGAAATTTTTTAGTGACTAATTATAAAAATAAAGGAAAAAAACAAATTATTAAAATTCACTATGCTCAGCCAATCATTCATTATTCTCTTGTGACTCAGTTCTACAGCAGCACCTAATACAGTGCCTTGCACATGTAGGCATTCAGTAGATATTTATATGTGTAAATGGATGATGTATTTTCAGCATAAGTGATTCAGTCCATAAAAATAGTTTTGACCTTATTTGACCTTAGAATTAAAAATAAAGAATTATAAGCAATGAGAAGAAATGAGTAGATAGTTTAATGAAAATGAATACACATTAATATGTTCAGTTTACCTATAAGTTGCTAACTGGAGGTACTCTTGCCAGCTTTACTTGTAAAGCTCTCTGATATTTGGAGTCTTCTAAGTAACAGTAAGAAGTATGTAGTTTTAATCAGAAGCTCACCATTTGAAGAGATTTGAAAAATATATAAATCCTTACTTTCATTTTCTGGAATAATCCCACTTGTCACTAGGTTTCAAAAGTTTTCCTGGTGTGTGTGTGTGTGTGTGTGTGTGTATGTGTGTGTGTAAGGAGTGAGATTCACCCTTTTTAAAGTGTTATTGAAAGTAATACCAGTATTACATGTTGTGTTTCCTCCCTCTTTTTTTTTCTTCATCTGTGTATGTCGTGTGTGTGTGTGTGTGTGTGTGTGTGTGTGTGTGTGTGTGTGTATGTATGTATGTATGTATGTATGTATGTATGTATGTATGTATGTATGTAGAAGTTTTGAGGCCACTCTTTGCACTAGAACATCTCTCATTGGTGATATTATTGACCTATATCCCCAAATGACAAATTCAAATCTTATTTATTTAATATCCAAGGAGTATTTTGCTGTTTAATATTTAAACATCATTTAATATATTTCATTATTAATTAGTATTATAGCTTATGGTTTGTTTCCTGTTTGCTTATTACTTTCTAAGTGTTCCTTAGCAGCAGCAGGACAGCAGTTTATACAGGAAGAACTATTTCATGATAACGAAACTCTCGTCTTTAATTTCAAAGAACTATTAATTTTTCTTTGCTATGCAGAGTAAGATAAAATTTAATTATGAAAAGAAAGACATAGTTTGAGTTAGTTTATACACAAAAAGTAAAAGTTCTCACCTAAATGAAAATTCTTCACCCTCTAATAAATACTTAAACATTTTTTAAATAAAATTTTTTGTGACTTCTTAACCCGAAGTGATGACAGTGTTCTTTTTTTGTTTTGTTTTGTTTTCGGAACATGGGAAGGGATTATGTATTGCACTGATGAGCTATGAAAAATTGTTTGACACTCTTCAGTATCCTGCAATGACTTAAGTACAGTACTTACTGAAGCTGGTCAGAGTTGATCATTTAGAAAGTGGCTTTAAATTTTGTGGGTTTTTGTTTTATTGTTTTTTGTTTGTTGTCTTGAGAATAAACCCAGAGACATGCGCATTTCAGGCAAGCATTTCTACCACTGAGTTACACTCCATACCATAAATTGTTTAAATGCAAAATTATTGCTAAACTAGAGAAGTTTTATTTTTAGTCCCCTCCTCCAGGCAATTTATTAAAGCATGTGTGTGAATAGCGCATACATGCATACACATAATTCAAAAGATTTGTTATTCTGTCTAATTTAAAATCATGTAGAATGTTGAAAAATTATAAGATAAAACCTATAGAAATTTGTGGTGGCTGCTGTTTTTCCAATAAATGAAATTTAAATTTAATTGCATTCACTTTGAAATTACTGGACTGAATTTTCATTATCCACTTGGGCTTAATTTTCATGTGGTGGTGTTCATTAATTTATATTAAAATGGAGAATTGATTAACCTTGACTTAGAAAATTTGATTAGGGACTTTAAATTAGTTCCTAAATTATTTGACATATTCTTGGCCATGTTTAGAAGTATGTTTTGTCCCTAATATAGTTTCTGCACTAATATGTTGGCAGAACAAATAAGGTAAAATGAAAATGTATAATAAATGTATAAAGAATTCTTTTTAGTAAGTACACAATAGGTTAATAATTCTTTCAGGTCATTGATGTGTTTGGGGGATTGTGTGTATTATTTTAGGAACTGTTCATAAGAGTATCCTGGAAGTTATAAACTGCCATATATTGAAATGCAGCAAGCTTTTTATATGAATAAAGTTTGTGAACTGCAACCAGATTTGTGCCAAAATTTAAAGGATGGGATTATAGTATGTCAAAATTAAGCAAATGATCTTTCTAAGTATTTTGTGTGCTGTTGGATTTTGTTTCTATTTTAAACATAAGTAAAGCTACTTAACCTCCAACTTTGGTAATAGTTCTTAATAGGTAACTTAGTCCCTACCATGATAGTGGCCCCTGTCATTGGTTTCTTAGTCATCAACTAGTGTTGTTGAAGCAGAGTAATTCCTAATAGTTTTGTTTCAAGCCTTTGTTACCTCATGAAATGTTCTCATTCCATTTTGATAGCTTTTAATTGTGCGCTTTATTTTACACAAAACACTTTGATGTTAAAAATCTTGGAGATATATATATCTTAATTCCCAAAAAAGATCCCAAACAAAACACAACAAAAGAAGTGTGTGTGTGTGTGTGTGTGTGTGTGTGTGTGTGTGTGTGTGTGTGTGTATACACATAATGTACACCTGCCATGAAAGAAGGAAGTATTGTGAGTTTGGGATGTTGTCTCTATGTAAAATGATTCATGAGTTTTGTCAGGAATAGTATTTCTGTTCAGGAAATAAAGATGTTACTTTTTGGAATTACTGAATTAAATCCAGTTAGTCTCTTTTTCTTGGTTAATAAGTTGAATAAACTTCTAGACTTTGAGTTCTTTGTAAAGTCAGCAGGCTTCATAACCTACTGAACTTACAATTGAAGTATGTCAAGTTTCTTGTTATTGTAATAATATTAAAAGTATATCCCAATATTTTACATATAAATATCCTGATTTTAACATTTTATAAATTTCAAAACAAACCACATTCCCATATAGTCAAATATCAAATCATTAACAATATTATCATATTGGCAATGCCAGTAATAATACGTTAAACTGGAATGGCAATTTTTTAATGAAGTATTTAATGGACCATATCCAAATTTAATTTTCATTCTTTTCACAAGTGCTCAATAAATACAAATTTATTCTGTTCCCTTCATTTGCTCTTAGATCCATATCTGTGAACTAAAACAGTGAATTCACTGTTGGGTTATTATTTTAGGCTCAGGCATATGTAGGCTAAAAGCACATTGCCAGGTATGCCTTTTTCTTTTCCAAAAATAAGTTCTTTTCTAATTTAATCGAATAGTGATCTCATTTAGTGTGAATTGGAAGACTTAAGCTGTTTTTAAAATGACCATAGAAAACCTAATCAAGTATCTATAGTATACCCTTTGTCACAGAATTTATAGTTTATATTCCATCCTTATCCAAAGCATACTGAACTAATGTAAATAGAGCTGAGGTCACACTGAAGCTGAAGACATCTGAGAGATTTTCTTACTACATATTGACATTTTATTGGATTCTGCTTTTGCTAACAAATTCCTAGGAGAGAACACACTATGTCATTCACTGTGGTAAAACAAGTTTATGTGTTCTTACAGAACTTCCTTCCTAGACTTAGCAGTGTTAAGACTAAGTGTGAAGATGGCATCTGCTTTTCTTTTTTAAATTGGCAGGTGATATAAATGTTCTTTGAGCTGGAGCGGTTTGAAAGTTTTTATCAGGACTCTGTCTATAATCACTGATAGATGTAAAAGTAAGCCTCATCATGGCTTAAGTTGTTTGAACACAATTTAGCATCATTAGTATTTATGGTGGTTTTGACTGTAAAACAGTTTGAAAATGTTTTGTGTTTTTGGGTAATGTATTTTTATTTTGTAATGACTAGCTTATTGCAGAAACAAACGTAGAGCCATGTATAAGATAAATGAACTTATAGTTTAAGGATAAAGCAAGTTGATGTTGGACTTTGAAGACAAAGAAATTTGGAATCTTAAAAAGGAAATAGGGCAGAATATGTATTTGGGAGCTAGATAGATCTCTGATGTGAGTTTTCTCCAGAAACATTTAACTGCTAGCTGCGAGTATAGTGCAGAGAATTAAGAGTTAGATTAGTTTTGTTTATTTTAGTGTTTTTGGTGGAAGTAGAATCAGGCTAAGGAGTTGGAGACATTTCCTAGATGATGGTATGTGGAATCCAGGTTCTGTAGAGCTTCTTTGTAAAGAAGTCATGGAGAAGAGCTGGTGGAGATGAGAAGGTTCCTGTACACTGAATGCTTCACCCAAGTTGAGCTTGATAGATGAGAAGGGGAGATTAAGTGGAATGTGTAAATTCAAGATTTTCATAAAGTGCGAGTATCAAAGGTCATTTTTTTATGCATCTCTTTTATAAAGACTAACGAAGAGTTGTGAGCTGGATGCTGGGTGCTAGGAGCTAGGAAAAAGGTAACTCTGAATATATTGATGGTAGGCAAGGACTTTATATTATGGAGAGGTTTTCTTTTTCTTTGACTTCTCTGAACAGCCTCTTTCCTCAATTTGTTCTAGACTTGGAATAAGAATTGTTAAGATGTCACCAACTTTCTTTTCCTACAAGGTTAGTTAAATCCTATTCTGATTCTCAATCTTTCTGTATGCCATTCCTTGTTAGCATGCTTTATGTTTTTGGTGGCTAAGTTCTTTTCTTCCTCCCACTTTCCTGTCAAGTCCTTAATTATACAGCTGCAATCCAGTATTACTCCATTGTCTTCACCCAGAAGTGACCTTACCTTTTCTTGATAGAGGAAACAGAAGCCATGAACTTCATGAATATTATATGGTTTAAGTCTTGAATATACATTGGAGTATCTTTTCTTCCTACTGGTGCAGTGCCCTGTTGCTCATTAGGGACTTGTATTTCTCTATAACTTCTCTGTTGCAGGATTTGCCATACTGTTCTCTCACTTGTAACTATATAGTGTCAAAATGAATATACATCTTTCGACATATATTTGTTATCTTTGTCTTAAAAGCCAGTGATGTTCTAAAAGAAGGCTTGATTACTTGTAATCCACTTCCCTCTTTCTCTACCAGTGATCTTTCTTAATCACTAGATAAGAGGTTATGGCACCAGTTATGTTATGTTATGTTATGTTATGTTATGTTATGTTATGTTAAGTAATGTTGCAGCCTGTTGTGTCTACCAGAATATGGACTGGACTCTAAACAAAATCATGGAGTTAGAGGGAAAAGTGTCCACATTTGTGCTGCCAAGGAAACTACCTTCAAGTGTTCTTAATGGGTATTATGGTGAACTCAGTTTCATTAAACTTGGAAAGGGCAAGTCTTCAGTGGGAAAAGTGGAGATTTCCTTATGTTTGAATTGACAACTTGTTGATTAACATGCCATCAGCCCACAGAAATAGAGGTAATTGGATTCTTTGCTGAGATCATTGCTGATTAGAATATTTCATCGTATGATTTATGCCAAAGTTGGGGCTGGTAGACAAAGAAAGTGTACTAGCTATAGGAAATATCCTCTTTAGTGAGAATATTCAGGAGTAATGAGCTGTTGGTTAAGATGAAGGACAATCTGAATTTTCAAATGTTATCTGAGACAGTTTATACACTAAACTTTCTATGAAACAACACCCCCCCACCCCAAAATAGCAAAAAAAGGAGTGGCCAAAATAGTAATAATTTACTAGAAGGCAAAACTCTAATATGAAGGTCATAACTTCAAGAGACAAATACAGAACATTGAGTGTGGCTAAGAAGAACCAATAAAAGCATGAAGTTATATTGGGTACATTTTGGAAATACTAGAGGAACATTCCAGCAATTGAAAGAACTTTGGTTCTAGGCAACACTGGAGGAAAATAAAGTTCTAGTTGCATTAATTTATTTAAATATTTATTGTTTAATTTGTACCAGTGACAAGCACTGTGTTAATGAACAAAAACACTAGCCATACTCCCATTGGAAGTGGGACAAACTTTTCTATGGTCTCAAATGAAACAGAAAAAAAAATGAGGCAGAGGAAATAATGTTTTGGAGTAAAGTGGTGGCAGAGTTTACCATTTTACAGCACTAAGAACCAAACCCAGGGCCTTCTACACTCTAGGCAAGTGTTTTGCCACTGAGCTACATCCTTGACCCAAATTTACCATTTTATATGGATGGCCTGCGGCAAATAAAATGACATTTGTGCAGTAGCTGAAGAAGTTATCCTTGTGAATTATTTGTGAAGAAAGCACTCCAGTTAGAGTTCCAAAGCTGTGACCTAGGATCATAGTTCTATTTTGAGAACTGACAAGGCCACTGGGCAGTGAGTGAGCAGGATTTGAAGTCTGAGCGCAAATGCAGCCAGGAAACAAGATTCAGTAATACTTAGGGATCGATCAAGACCTTGGCTGTGGCTCTTTGTTTAATGCAGAAGCTGTTGCAGAGTTTTTGAGAGGAATGATACTTAGTTATTTAAGACTCACTGACTGGTTAAAGAGTGGACCATGTTTAGTTAAAAGGGGAAAACCCCGGAGGACCAGATTTTTAGTTACTGCAGTAATTTAGGCAGGTAATTAAAGCAGAAAAGATTTTGGAGCTACTTTGAAAGTGCAGAGATTGTATAAGACAATAGAGTTGGCAACAGCCCAACATTTTTGTTTCCTTTTTGCTTGAGGAACTGAAAAAAAATATTCCTGCTGGACAAGATTGTTTAAGTATGAAATTTGGAGTGGTAGCAGCTGAGAGGGTCAGTTTACTTTTGAAATATTCGAAATGCCAATTAACTGTGGGAAAAGTTAGGTCTTTGGGTTTTATGCTAAAGAGGAATGTACAAAGGAAAAAGCAAAGCACATTTCTAGACTTCAGTTTAAGATTGCAGCCAAGTCACTTCAGATAAGGTTATCTTGCCACAAGGTTACTTTTGGATGTGTAGGCGATCCCCAGTAGTAGCTTTATCAGAGAAACATGCCCCTAAAAGTTTTAAAATAACAAGCTAATCCAGATGAATATCCCGTGGTAGAAAATAACTGGGAATCTGTAATAGGAGTGTGACATGTTCAAGTCAATAAGCCTTACTCTATGGGAAAATGTCACACTGTCAGTACTGAGCTGTTTTGGCAAAACCCAGAAGTAGGAATGAAGAGAGTAAACACATTCTTGCTTTTGCAGCCCCTGAGAACAAAGGCTTGGCTTCTTGGAAGATTAACATTGGTTTTAGCACCTAATCAAGAAAAAGCTTTCTAAAGCCTACAGAAACACCTTTGAATATTAAAAAAAAAGTAATTTGTATTGATGTTTGGAGATTTTAAGGTAGGTATAGAAGTTATTTCCAACTTATTACAATGTGAAGCTTGAAATTTTTCTAGGCAGTAAACTAGGTTTTAGCCACAAAAGCACCCCAACTATTTCAGTAAGTTTTTTCAAAATATTATTCAGATAGCACTTTTTTCCTAAAAAACATTCATGGACTTTTTTTGGTTATCTGTTTTCCTAACTTTTAACCTTGTAATTTAGCAAAGAGCAAATTTAGTAGAAAGCTCAGTTGTCATTTTCTTGAATTAATATGACTGTCATTCCCCCTACTGATCCTCTTGCACCACTTTACTGTTTTGTGAGCTGAATGTAAATTGTTGGTGAATGAGGGAGTCAGGGCACCACTGTCGGGGCTTGATCTTAATTCACCTACTATCCAGATCAAGTAGTCAGTATATATCTGTTATCTATTAATAAACCTTAATTTAAATACAAATAGTCATCTTACTGCCCCTCCATCCCCCCGACAGTACTTTAGTAAATCATTTTGCATGCTCCCTGAAGTATATTGCTCAGATGTGAAGGCCTGTAACACTGCCTTGGTTACTTTCTTGTCAATGTGACAAAATGTCTGTTTTGAAATAAAAAGGAATTATTTGAGTTGACTATTTCAGAGGGATCACTCTGTGGTGCTTGTCTCGTGCATGTGCTGAAGGAGCACTTGCTGGAAGCTGTTCTACATGCCTGAAGGACAAAAGGCACACCAGAGGAGGATGTTGGCACTGCACTGGCTCCCCCCCTCTTTTTTCCCCTGTTATTTTGTATTCCATTCTCCCAGCCTGTGGGCTGGTGCCACCCACATTCAGGGTGGGTCTTCCTCTTTAGTAGTCCTCTCTGGAATTGTTCTTTAATTCCAAGTTCGTAATTATTAGTTGGCAATGAAGAGTAACTATCACAACCACTAAATAAAACTACAGTTGTGTTTGTCAGAAGTTTGTAGTGATAGTGTGGCTGTGTGATTGTTAAAATTCATAGTCTGTAGCTCCTTTTCCTAAACTTTTCATTGGCTACATACTGTTTTCCACTGTGGCTATGTGAACACCATACAAACATTTTAGGTGAGTACAATTGTTATGTCACTGCTACAGTGACATCCCTGTATATGCATGTATCTGCATGTGAAATAGATGTAACTGCATGTATGAGTTATCATGGATAAATGCCTCCAAATGGCATCACTGGGTCAGAGTCATTAAAAAAAAAAATGTTTTACTTTAGAATACAGTTGTGGTGGTTAAAGCATGTAATCCCAGAACTCAGGAGGCTGAAATGGAAGTATCACCAGGAATCAATGATTAGCTTGGGATATGGCATATGATATAAAACACTATCTTAGAAGAAGGAAGGAAATAAAAAATGCATATGTAGTTAAGATCCACATAGTTTCAGATCTGTCTAGTTTTCTGTGTCATGCCCCCCCCTCTTGAGTACTGAGATGAACAATGTGTGCCACCACACCTTTTTTGTCTGATTTTAGTCAATGTCCTCATTTTCAGCTTATGTAGTTCTGTGTAGTTTTATCTTTTCATCACGAGTAGATTTATGTAAGTATCATCTCAGTCAGGATATAGAAATATTACATCAGCACAGCAGTCCTTTGTGTTACCTCATTACTAATACTCCTGTCACAATACTTACAGTCAGCTAATCTGCTTGACTTTTGTCATCTTGCAAATATTCCATGATAGTTTTTATCAGACACCATGCCTATGAAATGAGCTTTTTAAATCCATAGAGATTCACCAACTTTTGAACCAACAGGTTTCCTTAATTTCTGTATAGTTTTTTTTTTTTTTTTTTTTTTTTGGTTTTTCGAGACAGGGTTTCTCTGTGTAGCTTTGGAGCCTATCCTGGCACTTGCTTTGGAGACCAGGCTGGCCTCGAGCTCACAGAGATCCGCCTGCCTCCCGAGTGCTGGGATTAAAGGCGTGCACTATCAACGCCCGGCTCTGTGTAGTATTTCATGGTACAAATGTGCCACAGTCTGTTCAAATATTCACCTACTGAAGAGCATGAGCTGTTGCTGTCTGTGGCCAAGTAGAGCTCATAGAGCAATCATCTGCATGTGAATGTGTGGACATAATTTTTACTTGGACAGACAGGCCCTTGAGTGTGCTTTTTGAATGGTATGATAGCTGTTTTTAAAGCTGTGAAACTATTTTGCAAAATGAATGCTCTTCTAAATTCTCACTATTTCTCCCCAAGGGATGGAATATTTCCAGTTTCTTCCCAGCCTTTGATATTGTCATGAATAGTCTTTTTTTGATGCTTTAATAGATACAAGTTGCTATTGTTGAACATATCTTTAGGAACTAATTATTTTATCTGTATATTCTTTTTGTCAGCATGTCTGCTCATGTCTTCTTTCCATTTTTACTTTTGATTTATTTCAGCCAGAGTTCTGAGAATTCTTTGTGTTAACAACACTGGCTTTGCATATGTTTTCCTTCTCATTGCCATGGTTTAGGTAAACCACATAGCTCAAATTTCATGGCATATTAGTTGTGGTTGCAAAAGTACAAACCTTGTTACTAGCTCTCCAGTCCATAGTGTTCAATGTAAGCAACAGCTGGGTGTCATGATCAGTTACCAGTTGCTTCTTTCAAAACCTTTGGTTGAGGGGCATCTAGGTTGTTTGCTGATTCTGGCTATTACAAATAGTGCTACTATGAACATAGTTGAACAGATGTCCTTGTGGTATGATTGTGCATCCTTTGGGTATATGCTCAAGAGTGGTATTGCTGGGTCTTGAGGTAGATTGAGTTCCAATTTTCTGAGAAACTGCTGTACTGATTTCCAAACTGCCTGTACAAGTTTGCATTCCCACCAGTAATGGAGGACTGTCCCCCTTATTCCACGTCTTCTCCACCATAAGCTTTCATTAGTGTTTTTGATATTAGCCATTCTGATAGATGTAAGATGGTATCTCAGAGTAGTCTACTTTGATTTGCATTTCTCTGATGACTAAGGATGTTGAGCAGTTCCTTAAATGTCTTTTGGCCATTTGAGTTTCTTCTGTTGAGAATTTTCTGTTAAGCTCTCATTCCCCTTTAATTAGATTAGTGACTACCCTAATTGCCAACATAGAACCTACATCTAGTAACTGATGGAAAGAGATACAGTGACCCAATGGTCTGGACTAAGCTCCTGGAGTTCAGCTGAAGAGAGGGAGGAGGGATCACATGAACAAGGAGGGTCAAGACCATGATGGGGAAAACCACAGAGACAGCTGACCTGAGCTAGTAGGAGCTCACGGACTATGGACTGGTGAACCTGCATGGGACCGAACTAGGCCCTCTGAATATGGGTCACAGTTATATGTCTTGGTCTGTTGGGAGAGGGCAGAGAGCAGTGGGATACCTTGCTCAGCTTAATAAAGTTGGACTAATCCCTGGTACATGAACTAGCTTTTTGGAACCCATTCCCTATTGTGGGATACCTTGCTCAGCTTAATACGGGGGGAGGGCCTTGGTTCTGCCTCAACTTGGCATGCCAGACTTTGTTGCCTACCCAAAGAAAGCCTTAAACCCTCTGAGGAGTGGATGAGGGGTGGGAATGGGGGAGGTAGAGGGTGATAGTAGGGGAGGGAAAGGAACTGGGGTTTGTATGTAAAATGAAAAAAAAATGCATGTTTGTGTGGCCTCTGAGTCTTGGGCAATAAATCCCAATGACTCTTTATAAAAACAAATCACTTAAAAATGGAATTGTCCAACAAAGATGAAAGTATAGCACATAAACAAAATTTATAAGATGAAATACAATTCTAATGAGGTACAAATGGGATTCTGTTAAGAATGCTAACATTGGTGCAGTCAGGAGAGTAGCTGTGCAGCTAGTGGAATTTGGTGGTGGTAACCCTCTTGATATAACTGGGGGAAAGGTAAAATCCCACCACACAAGTAAAAGTCGTCACCAAAGATCCCTCACAACTTTAAAATGCATAGAAGCTGATCCAACTTAGGCAACAGTGTGAACTTCATTCAGGGTGACCATTTAGGTAAGACATGATCTCTGTATTGTAAGTTATGCCACGATAAGGCACTATTCTAAAAGTTTCTAATGTCTTAAAGTATACTGTGCTAAATAAATGTTAGTTTTAGTACTTTTGAAATTTGTGTATGTGTATAAATGTATCACACATAAAATAGGAAGCTTTGACAATGATTTAAAGTCAACAATTACAAAACTTTTTGCTGTTTATAAAGTTTTGTGTAGTTTCAGCTTACAAGTTTATTTCATGGATCCTTAATACTGTGTGGATCAAGGATTGCTTATGTTTTCTACTTGCCCATCCTTTGTCACACTTGGAATTTACACATATTTTTGCAATGCTATATAGCTTGTCCTCTTGTTTGCATTGTTTTCTTCTTTTTTAATTTAAATTAGGAACAAGCTTGTTTTATATGTCCATCCCAGTTCCCCCTCTCTCCTTCCTCCCCTGCCCCCCATCAACTCCCTATCCTATCCCCTTTCTGCTCCCCAGGGAGGGTGAGGACGTACATGGGGGAATCTTCAAAGTCTGTCATATCATTTGGATCAGGTCTGAGAGAGTATCCCTCCATGTGGAATGGGATCCCAAAGTCCATTTGTACACTAGGGATAAATACTGATCTACTACTACCTGAGGCCCCATAAGATTGCCCAGACCTCCAAACTGGGGGTCTAGAACAGTCCTATGCCGTTTTCCCAGCTATCAGTCTGAGGTCCATGAACAACCCCTCGTTCAGGGTAGCTGTTTCTGTGGGTTTCTCCAACCTGGTCTTGACTCCTTTGCTCATCACTCCTCCCTCTCTGCAACTGGATTCCAGAGTTCAGCTCAGCGTTTAGCTGTGGGTGTTTGCTTCTGCTTCTATCAATCAGCTACTGGATGAAGGCTCTAGGATGGTGTTTAAGATAGTCATCAATCTCATTATCTTGGGAAGGGCATTTAAGGTAGCCTCTCCAATATTGCTTAGATTGTTAGTTGGGTTCATCCTCGTAAATCTGGACATTTCCCTAGTGCCAGAATTCTCTTTAAACCTATAATGGCTCCTTCTATTATGATATCTCTTTTCTTGCTCTCCTCTATTCTTCCCCTGACTCAGTCTTCCTGCTCCCTCATGTCTTCCTCTCCCCTTCTCTTCTCCAAACTCCATCTCCCCCCCCCCGCTCCCAATTAGCTCAGGAGATCTTGTCATTTTCCCCTTCTCTAGAGGACCATGTATGTCTCTCTTAGGGTACTCCTTGCGTCCTAGTTTCTCTGGCGGTGTGGATTGTAGGCTGGTAATCCTTTGTTCTATGTCTGAAATCCATATATGAGTGAGTACATACCATATTTGTCTTTTTGTGACTGGGTCATCTCACTCAGGATCATTTCTTTTTTAAATTATTTCTAAACATTTCATAGAAAATGGGTTTGTTTACTTATTTATGTATTTATGACATTCGTACATGTATGTTATTGTACTTTGCTCATGTTCATTCTTCTATTACTTTCTCCATTTTCTTCTTCTGGTCCTCTTCTTCTAAATAGTGGTTTCTGCTTTCATAATGGATGGATGGATGGATGGGTATGTAGATAGATATATAGGTAAGCAGGTTTATTGATTGATTGTATGTATGATTTTGGTACCTGAAGTCAGTGCTTCTGAACCTTCCTAATGCTGTGACACTTTAATACAGTTCTTCATGATGTGGAGACCCCCAACCATAAAATATTTTTTTGCCACTTCATAACTGTAATTTTGCTACTGTTAGGAATCATAAGGTAAATGTCTGTGTTTTCTGATGGTCATAGGCAATTCCTATGAAAGGGTCATTCAATCCCAAAGGGGTCATATGTTGAGAAGACAGTGGTCTTAAGGCATCTTCCTTATACAAAGTCCAGCTTCCGTGGACACACACACACCACCCAACCCTAGATTCTGTTTTTGTCAGCAAACATGCTATACTTTTCAGATTCCTGTTTGTTTGACTTGACATGATAATATGTATAGCTTGTTTTCTTTCATTTAAGAAGCATAGTTTTAATTTTATTGTAGTCTAAATTTTTAAAATTTGTTTTTCTTCTATAGGTTGTTCTTTCTAAGGATTTTTCTTTCCTAGTTTGGATCTTCAAGACTTTCTCTTAAAATAGTCTTGTGTTCTACATATAAATCTACAATTTATTGTTGTTTATTTTTTGCAAGTGAGGCTCTTTTCTTTCTTTTTGTCCTTTAAATGTCCAATTGCTTTAATAGCATTTGTTAAAAGGCTAAGCCTTTCTGTATGCATAGTCCTTCCTTTTATTAAAAATAAGCTATCTATCTATTTGTGGGTCTACTATTCAATTTCTGTTTGATTGATTTGTGTCTTTGTCCCTTCACCTACATTGTCTTGATTAGTTCTATGGTAGCACATACTGTTGGGTTGAATGTTTTCTCCTATTGTATTTTTCAAAATTAGATTGTCTAGTTAATTCGTTTGCTATTCCCCATAAAATTGAGTGGCATGTGGTACCAAACTCCTGTAATCCCACTACCCGGGAGGCTGAGGCAAGATCATCAGTTCAATGCTAGCCTGGACTACATACTGAGACCCTGTCTTAAAACACAAGTGATTGGGGAGATGATTCTGTGGGTAAGAGCACTTGCTATGCAAGCATGAGGACCTAAGTTCCAATCCTTAGAACCCACACAACAAGCTGCTGGTGATCTCACGCTTGCCCGTCACTCAGTGCTGTGGAGAAGGGAGAAAGGAGGGTCTCTGGGCCTTACTGGTTGCTAACTTTGCTCCTGGTTCAGTGAGAGACCTGTCTCAAGAGAATAATGTGGTGAGCAATAAGACAGGGTACCCCACATACTCTCCAACCATTGCATGTACACTTGGGAGCTCTTGCACACACACACACACACACACTTGTGTATACACATCTGCCAAGCCCCTAAATATGTTCATATTTGTAAAAACATATACTGAAGTTACTAAAGAAATTGTGAAACATATAAATAAATTTGAGAATTGGCATCTTTACTAGGTTGAATCTTCTAATCCATGAATATAGTACATATCTCTTCTTATTTGGATTTTCTTCAGTATTTTATGCTTCATAGATTTATAACTATTTTCTTTGTGCAATTATAAATTATGCTACTAATTTCAATCTATATATTTACTGCCTACATATGTAGAAATATAGAAATATATAGAAATACATGTTTTTATCCTGTAAGCTTACTGATTTCTTAGTATTTTCTGTATAGTTCATTGTCTTCTGCTGTCATTCCAGGCTCTATTTTCTTTTTCCCTTTTAATTTATTTGCTCATTTTTCTTGCCTTTCTGGTTAAAGTTTCTATTATGATGAATTAGCAATAACCCTCACTCACCACTTTTTAATCTATATCTGTATTAGGATTTTCAAGTAAAAGATCCAAATGCTCAGAGAAGTTACATGTCTACAAATTGAACCAGCTAAAAGAATAATTGACAGGGCTGGAGAGAAAACTCAGTGGTTAGGAGCACATAGTTCCATTTTAGAGTGCCCAAGTTTGATTTCCAGCACCCACCTCAGGCATTTCACAACAACCTTATAACTCCAGCTCCAGAGTGTCTGGTCCGCTCCTCTGATCTCCAATGATACACACATGAAGCATTATATATATATGTGAAAAATTAAAGTTAAAACAGATATGTAGTATACCTAAAGCATGCACTTTCTAAAGATGACCAAATAAAAATTTTTATAAAATACTGTCCATCATTTAGCCAAAAACATTTTTGTTTCTGAAATAAGATCTCTCTGTATAGTAAGGTGGGCTTGCAGCTTGATCTTATGACCCTCCTATCTTATCCTTCTAATTGCCAGGGTTATAGGCATGTGCCACCAAAATGTATCTTAAACAGAATTTGATTGAAAATATCATTTATATCTGGTCTTATAATGGATTGCATAAAAAAACTCCCAAGTCTACAAACTGTGAAATCTAATTTAGATTCTTTACTTCCCATTTATTTGGGTCATTTGTGGAATTCTACTGTAAATGCACAGGATCTTCTTAAGGTTAGACATTTTTTGCTCTTTTCACCTCCCTGCTTGGCAAACTTGTCTTCTGCGTGTAGCATGTAACTATATTTACTTATTAATTCTGTTAGCCTTAAGAGATGGGAAAAGAGATAAGCGATATATGGCACTAAAACTTCCGAATGGTTACACAGCCAAGAACTGGTAGTTTCTCCCATGCATTGTGCACAGTATCATATCTGAGGGTTATTACATTATTGGAATAATTGTGTTTCATTAATAGATACCCTTGGACTAGAGGGATTGCCATTCTACCTTGGAAAACACGAGAGCTTAACTTGACAAGTAACTTGTTCCATATCACCTTGCATTTTGGTAAAGGTGCCACCAAGTTATCTCTTTCTTTCAAAAAAGTTGGGAATCTACCCAAATACTTATATGTAAGTTCTTGATTAAGCCACATCGTAGAAATAAAATTGATTAGAATTAGCTTAAGCCATCAAAGGGAGACACAGCTAACTTTTTCCTTTATACAAGTTTCAACATATAGATTATGAGTTCACTAAAACCTCTTGCAGAAATTCCTGAATAATAAAAATGGAAAAAGCATTCCCAAGTTAGTGAACTAACTAGCCTGCTGAAGGAGTTGAAGGCAGTCTGTTGTATTGGTTTGGGTGAGCTATACCTCTCACAGCTAGGAAAAACTGTTTGCATCTAAGAGTGTGTATATACCATGTTGTCAGTGTAAGAAGCTTTTCTATCCTAGTTTTGGATTTGCTTCTAACACACGATGTTAGCTGAAACCAAAGTAGAAAGGTTGTTAATGAAAATGCAATCCCAATCATGCACAAAGTTTCATTTAGTTTCTCATAGTTGGCAGGAGTGCAGTGTCTAATATGGCATCTATAGGGAATACTCATAGACTCTGGAGAGTGACTATGCTGGATGGGAAGCCCACACAGTTGGTCAACATTTAAATGTTGTAGCTGTAGCTCTCTTCTGAAAGTCTAGAACTTAGTACAGTTAAGAGAAAGCAGAAAGTGGGTCTGCTGAGCTTTTCACCTGGAGAAAAGGTATATATAAAAGTTGCAACTTTTGGGGGCTGGAGAGATGGCTCAGAGGTTAAGAGCACTGACTGTTCTTCCAGAGGTCCTGAGTTCAATTCCCAGCAACCACATGGTGGCTCACAACCATCCATTATGAGATCTGGTGCCCTCTTCTGATGTGCAGATAAAAATGGAAGCAGAATGTTGTATACATAATAAATAAAGTCTTTAAAAAAAGTTGCAACTTTTTTGCTGATGAAAGCTCTGGACACTCCTACATATTTTCTCAGCAGTGATAACTAGAATTACTGTGCCTGAGCCTATGTTTTATACTAAATAAAAAGAGGCAAAGAGAGATTGCCTTTGATTAAAGCAAAATGTCAAAAATGCTGTTCAGATATATGCAGGCATTCTGTATGCACTTTATATCCTCTCCCTTATATATCCCATGGTGTTGACTTGCTATAACCCTCCTGACTATTATAGACGTTGTAGCTTAAACAGTGAAAATGTATTTTTTTCTCTTCAATCTGGAGAGTAGAAGGTGCCTAGAGTATTGGTTTTTAAAGTGACTTATTTTTTTTGTCTTATAGATGTTAATTTCTCCCTATCTTCACAAGGCTTTTCTTCTGTTTCTAATCTTCTCTTATATGGACTAGTCAGAGTGAAGTGAGGTCTACCATCACTACCTAACTTTAATTACATTTAAAACACATTTTCTTCACAGTTATATTCTGATACATTGAGAATTAAAGAATTCAAAATATTGAATTTGGGTAAGTCCCTAAAAAGTGCTGACCAGGTGAATACTGCTTAGTATAGTCCCTTAGGAACTCTTCAGATGTAAGTTTCTAAAAATCGCATTTATATAGTAGCAGCACTCTATAAACTGAAAGCGATTAGCATGATCAGTGTGTTAGGGAAACCCTGCTTGTGATGCTGACAAGTTGCATTTTTTTTTTTTTTCCTGAGACAGGATTTCTCTGTGTAACAGCCCTAGCGATCCTAAATCTCGAGCTGTAGATCAAGCTGGCCTCGAACTCACAGAGATCTGCCTGTCTCTGCCTCCTGAGTGCTGGGATCAAAGGCGTGTGCTACTACCACCCCGCCAAGTGGCAATTTTTTTTTTTTCGAGACAGGGTTTCTCTGTGTAGCTTTGGAGCCTATCCTGGCACTCGCTCTGTTTTTATATGTACTTTTTCTCCAGATGAAAAGTTCAGCAGACCCTTTTTTGCTTTCTCTAAACTATACTAAATTAAAACCACAAAGCAGTCTTAATTCAGGTATTAAAATGTACAGCTAAATAAATGTCAAAGTTATATTTTGTGTCATATTCCCAACCCTTTTCCTGCTTCGCAGCAGCACACACTGGAGAGAGGCAATAGTTTGCTGCTTCTCTATTCTTCCCCTCCCTTTGCATGCTTGAGCTAAGAGGCAGAAATGATAAAGAAGTAGAAGCTCTTATGTGAACAAGTTACCCTTGAGAGCTGACTAAATACTCCTTGAGACCAAAGAAGGTTTAAAGCAGTTGTTATTTCTTGTGGATGTCTTTGATTGACTGAAGATTTCTTGATGGGTGCCCCTCTTTTGCAGTTCATACACTTTGGGAAATTGTCTCTATTCCTGGTCGCCTCTTGAACCAACTTCTTCTACTTCCAGGAAACTTCATTCCTAACTCCCAGGGAAAACTTCATCCCTAGCTGCCCATCTCCCAAGGTCATGTCCTTCTTAAGGAAGCCTTGGATAACCCACAAACATCCACTCAGCTGTGACCTTGGCTGCTATCTCTGTTGTCTGGTTAGAGGCACATTAGTTTCCCCTATGGTTCCTGGAAATATGCTCACTGTGTTGGAGTGAAGGAAATAAGTGTACTCTTCCTGCTGTTTTTACAGAGCTCCACTCACAGCATTGCGGCTTGCTATCTCCAAAGCTGATCATCTGAAAAACATCTCTCTGCAGTTTCTTTAAAGTATTTTTTTTTTTAACTAGATGAGGCAGTGCCGGATTCTGGGTGTAATCTCTTTGTTACTTTTATCAATTTTGCAGATGGCAACTTGATTTTAAATATATAGATTATATCTTCTATCTTAAAGTTTTAGTTTTAACATCTTGCTACATCTCCTTATTATCAGTCCTGTTGGATTGGAAGTTAGCAGAATTTCTATATATATCTGTGGCATTAGGCTTTCATCTTCTGTCTGTAGTATGGCTACAGCAAGAGAGGCATATGATTCAATCTCTTGGGTTACAAGTGAGAGAATAGGCTCTTTTTTACTGAAAGTTCCAGGAAGCCCTTCTTTATGCTCTTTCCCACAGTCGTGCTAATGTCCTGTATGGAAGAATTGGAAAATTACTTGAAATTTATTATTTGATCAATAGCAGTGGTGCAATTTTTTTTTGTCTTTTTGCTCATAACAGCACCCTTTTCCTGGGCTCTGGGTATTTAACTAATCTTACCTGTTCAATGTAAGCCTGGCAAGCACCTTTACCTTATTGAGCCATTTCGATGGCCCTACTACCACTCTTACAAAGGCATTTTTGTTATTTGAAACAAGTGTTTTATCACTAAATAGTATAATAATAAGCTTAAAAGTGTGGAGCTTAGCAAATTCTCAGTAGTTTTTGCCTTTTATATACAAACATATTTTTCCATTAAAATGTGCTTAAGATTTTTTAAGAGGTATTTTGATTAGTCATACAGAAATTGAAACCTTAGAATTTAAAATTAAAATTTAGCCATATTCTCTCCAATGCACAGCAGTAATTTTCTAGTTATTTCTAAATCCAACATAAAAGATTATTGATGGGGCTGGAGAGATGGCTCAGTGGTTAAGAGCATTGACTGTTCTTCCAGAGGCCCTGAGTTCAATTCCCAGCAACCACATGGTGGCTCACAACCACCTTGAATGAGATCTGGTGCCGTCTGCCTGCATGCATGCAGAAGACTGTATACATAATAAATAAATAAATAAAATCTTAAAAAAAGATTATTGATGATACAATCCTTGTTATACACAGCTACTAGCTAAGCAAGAGTAGCTTCTACCATGCAACAAATCATATCATAATTTAATGGTTTAAACCAAGATAGGGGCTAGTATTGTGGAATATTACTTTAACTATATGGAGATGTGTTGCATTTGTCTATGCTGCATTTGCTTAACTACTTAAAGATGTGCTACAGTTGTTTATGCTGCATTTGTTTAACTATGTAAAGATGTGTTACATTAGTTTCATCTTGCCTGCCCAAGGCACCTGATTAATCAAGTAAAAAGCTGAATGGCCAATAGCTAGGCAATAGAGGGATAGGCGGGGCTGTGCAGCAGATAGTATAAGTAGGAGGAGGAATCTAGGCTCAAAGAGAAGAGAAAGAGGGAGACACCAATAGCCAGCCAACCATGGAGAAAGCAGGAAAGTAGGACATACAGAATGAAAAAAAGGTAAAAAGCTCCAAGGCAAAATGTGGATAAAGAGAAACAGGTTAAATTAAGTTATAAGCTAGTGGGACAAGCCTAAACGAAGACTGAGCATTCATAATTGATACTAAGTGTAGGGAAAGCTGTAGCCACGCCTTCTTAGGGGCTGGCTACAGGTGTGCCTGACCAGGCTTGTGAGGGCGTGGTCAGAGTGACGTAGTGGGACTGCGTTTTCGGTTTCGGTTTCTCTTGGCTGCTTGCTGTACAGACCTCTACCACGCCAGCTGGCTAGGTTGCTCTGTAAGTAAGGCTTTTCCCTATTAAATACCCTTATATTTCTACCTGACTCCGTATTGGTAATTTCCCACAATAACTAAATCTCCATGTTTTGATTTGCAAACTGGTTGGTGATCCAAGAAACCCTACAGGCTAGGGAGCTGACTCAGTTCTTAAAGTGCTTGCTATAAAAACATCAAGATGCAAGTTTGATCCCCAGAATCCATGTAAAAGCGGTCCCAGGTGTGGTCCCAGAACTGGGAATGTAGAGACAGAAATGAAACGTTTCAGAAATGTTAGTACTGAGATAGATTGTTCTTTGATGCCACAGATTTATTTAATGCCATGGATAGAGACAACTGTTCTGAGGACAGTTTAGGCCCCAGTACCAGATCACTTGGTAGGGGCTCTGAAGAGACAAAATGAGGGCCCACATGAGAGAAGTGGAGTCTGTTCACACCTCTTTGAGCATCGGGTGATTTTATGGCAAGCTTGCAGCCAGTCTTTCTGATTCTCATTTAGGATGCAGGAAAGTGTTGGGCAACATCAGGTAAGAGACACCTGGGAATGAAGTTTCACCACTTAGGGTGATGATGCTCCCCCCAAGAACCATAGACTGCCTACCAAAATCCTCAATATCAGGTATGAGAAATTCCTGCTTAAACTGTTGGTCAGGGGAATCCAGAGGACTCTCCCCAAATAATCTAGGCTATTTCTGTGGCCTCTGGTTGTCTCCCAGAATTTGAAAGAAAGACCCAATTACTGAAGATACCACACACTTTGGACACAGGACCTGGAGGGATCAAACTGGAACTGACATGGAATCCTTTTCCCCGCAAAGTAGCTCTACTAGTAACAGAAGGTGCTGTGTGCTGCCAAGGAAGAAAACAATCAGTGCCCTACCTAGCTGTAAAGCCTATGAACTACAACAATAACAATAACCAGAACAGCAAGATATCCCCAAAGGTGCAATAGTGGTGCTTTTATCTTTGGATTAGCCAACAGCTGTTTCATTGGACTTAAGGCTGGAGAACCAGGAAGGAATTAGTGCCTGGTACTGTAAACCTTGCCTGTTACCCATGGTTGGAAATGTCATGGACATGAGGGGAGATCCTACTACTGCCCAGTTCCTAATTCTATATAATTTCGAACTCTTCTGAATACTTATAGGTAGGTAACTGCAGCTTTCCCCCTTCATCCAAGAAACCTCATTTTGAAACAGACTATTACAGAGACCCTTAACTGGTCAAAATGCAGAAAATGACTGTGGGATACCCAACTGATAGACTGGCAGTGTAGCACCTACACATATGGCTCAGGCTTTTAGAAGCTTTCCATGCCCTCTTTTGTGATTTTCCCTAAGACCCAGGATGTCTGCTATTACCACCCCACCCTTTAGACAAACCAGGGAGAATGCATCCATGAACTCCAACAATATTGTTGCCCAAACAAGATCACCGTAACATTGGTTGACATGCATACATAGGAAAATTTCTACCTGATCCCATGCCTAGATGAATTACAGGTATGCAATGGCTGCTGAGTAAAGGAGAATCAGTTTTCTTCAGGAATGAACTCCTATATAGGTTATCCAATTCCAATTGGTAATCCCTGGACATGTGTTTATAGAAAAGCAAACCTAAATGGACTCAGGTTACATACACAGGTTTGTGATTGTGTGTGTGTGTGTGTGTGTGTGTGTGTGTGTGTGTGTGTGTGTGTGTGTGTGTAGAGAGAGAGAGAGAGAGAGAGAGAGAGAGAGAGAGAGAGAGAGAGAGGTGTATGAATTTGGTAGGGGTCATGGTAGGAATTGGAGGAGAGAAGGAGGGAAGGAATGATACAGATGCACTGCTCATGTATAAGGTAAACAAGAAAGATGGAGAGGAATTGAAGAAAGTATTGAACATCAGTCTCAGACCTTCACACTTATACCTGCATATACATATATGCATGTGCATTTATTCATGATTCTGTGTTTACTTGACTGTGCCTTCTGAGCTTGCTTGGCCTTGGCTGAAAAGTGTGAGGCCATCATTCACATGAATACCATGTTTTGATTAATTGGTGTTGGGTAGATGATTATGTCTGTGGGTGATGGGACTCAGTTGGGAAAACTAGTCTGTGTTGATTATAGTGTCCCATTGTTGATCAGGTTATCACCAGCCTCTTAGTTTTCTTAGGATTCTGTGCATGGGGTTAGAGAGGAACAAGATTAAAATATATTTTTCACACACAGACTTCTAATCTTTCAAAATTGCAATCTGATGTTATCTCAAAATGTGTTTTGTCACATCCATAGCTATCCAAGGATTCATGTGACCTGTGGGTTGCAGGTTGGAAGTGTCTGAAACATGAATGCTGGTGGTTCAGTGGCAAAACAAAGTCTGTAGCCAAATCCAGATTAGTAAAAAAATGAACTTCAAAATCTAGGACAATATAAAAAGACCCAGACTAAGAATAATAGGAATAAAGAAAGGAGAAGAATCACAATTTGAAGGCCCAGAAGATATTTTCAACAAAATCATAGAAGAAAACTTTCCTAGTTTAAAGAAGAGGATACCTACAAAGGTACAAGAAACATACTGAATACCAAATAGATTGGACCAGAAAAGAAAGTCCACTCAGCACATCGTAAAACACAAAACATACAGAACAAAGAGTAGTTAAAGCTGCAAAAGCTTTAAGTAACACATAAAGACAGACTTACTACAATTGCACCTGGTTTCTCAGTGGAGGTTCTAAAATCCAGAGGGGCCTGTACAGATACATGCTCTAAGAGTCCATAGATACCAGCCCAGACTACTATACCAAAACAACATATATTGAGAAACATAAGGTTCTATGATAAAGTCAATTTAAACAATATCTATCTATAAATCCAGCCATAAAGAAGGTGCAGGAAGGAAAATTCCAACCTAAGGTGGTTGACTACACCTATGAAAACACAGGAAATAAATAATCTTACACCAAAAGAAGGGAAACACACACACACACACACACACACACACACACACCACACACACACACACCACACACACACACACCACATGCATGTGCGCCACTACCACCACCGCCGCCATCATCACCACGACCACCATTATCACCAATAACAACAAAATAATAGAAGTCAACAATCATTGGTCATTTCTAACTCCCGATATCAATGGTATCAACTCCTTAGTAAAAAGACACAGACTAACAGAGTGCATGTGAAAACAGCATCCATCTTTCTGCTGCATAAGAAACACACCACAGCATCAATGATAGACATTACCTCAGGAAAAAAGATATTTAAAACAAATGAACCTAAGAATCAAGCTAGTGTAGCTATTTTAATGTGTAACAAAATAGATTTCAAACCAAAGTAATTAAAAGAGATAGAGGAATAACACATACTCATCAAGGAAACATTCACCAAGATGACATTTCAATTCTTAACATATGTCCCCCAAATACAAGGGCACCTAAGTTTGTAAAAGACTACTACAGCTTAAATCACATATTGATCATCACATGTGGTGGCACAGATAAAGATTCACGAGACTAGGTTCAAAAATCAAATATAATTAATTTCTGGGAGAAGTCACTTACAAAAGAAGCAGATGGCCCTGCAGGTTCCCGCTCTAAGGATCTGCACAGGCTGCTCCCTGTGACCTGACGAGATGCAAGAGAGAGCCACCTGCCCTGACTGCAGACCTAAACTCACTCCCCATCATGTCCTCACCCTTCAGCACTACAGGCGTGGGTCAGGTGAATATCTCACTACAATCACACACTGATAGTGGGAGACTTCAATGCCTCACTCCCATCAATGGACAAAACTAAACAGAGAAATACTGGACCTAACAGTCATTACAAACCGTATGTACCTAACAGATACTTATAGAACATTTCACCCAAACACAGAAGAATATACTTTCTCTGCACCTCATGGAATTTTCTCCAAAACTGACCACATACTCGGACACAAAGCAAAGTCTCAACAGATACAAGAAAATTGAAATAGCTCCTTATATTCAATCAGACCACCATGGACTAAAGCTGAATATCAACAGAAGCAGAAAGCTTATAAACTTATAGAAACTGAACAACTCCCTGCTGAATGAAAAATGGGTCAAGACAGAAATAAGAAAGAAATTAAAGACTTTCTAGAACTTCTTGAAAAAGAATACACAGCATTACTAAACTTATGGGATACAATAAAAGCAATTCTAAGAGGCAAGTACATAGACCAAGTGCCTACTTAAAAAAATTGGAAAGAACTCATACTAGCCACTTAACAGCACACTCCAAATCTCTAAGAACATAATGAAGTAATCACACCAAAGAGATGTAGATGCCAAGAAATAAAACTGAGGGCTGAACTCAATAACATAGATACAAAGGGAATAATACAAAGAAATCAACAAATAAAAAAAATGTTTCTTTGGTCAAATCAACAAGATAGACAAAATCCTTACCACACCAACTAAAAGGTTGATAGAGAATATCCAAATAATAAAAGCAGAAACAAGGAGGGGGCATAACAACAGACACCAGAGAAATCCAGGGTATCATAAGGATATATTTTGAAAACTTATAATCCGGTTTCCGGTTCCTGTTCTGCAGCCCTGCTTGGAAACACCTGAAGCCAGGGGTCTGCTCACTGGATCCTAACTCGGCAGTGGGATCCAACATACCCAGACACTGCCAAGACCCCAGTAACAGTGCCACCTCCATCCATGAGAAGAGGGCAGACATTAGAGTATTGGAACTGCTTGCATCTACCAGAAGGGAACAAGTTCCCATACCCACCAGGAGAGGAAGAGACTCCTGCTATACCCACCAGAAGAAAGGATGGGGAGAAGACAATATAAAATCACATTCAACAACAGAAAAAACAATATGACACCACCGGAGCCTAGGGACCATACACCAACAAGAGCAGAACATCACAATGCAGATGAAGCAGAAGAGAATGACCTTAAAAGCATCTTTATGAAAATGATAGAGGGCCTCAAAGAGGATGAGAAAATCCCTTAAAGAAATGGAAGAAAAAAACCCCTGAAAATTACAAGATATCAACAAATCTTTCAAGGAAACACTTCAATACCTAGTAACTGAAATTGAGACAATAAAGAAAGCACAATCTGAGGGAATGCTGGAAATAGAAAAGCTGGATAAACGATCAGGAACTACAGATGCAAGCATAACCAACAGAATACAAGAGATGGAAGAGAGAATCTCAGGATTTGAAGATAAACTAGGAGAAATAGACTCATCAACCAAAGAAAATCTTATGTACAACAAATCCCTAACACATCCAGGAAATATGCGATACCGTGAAAAGACCAAACCTAAGAATAATAGATATAGAAGAAGGTGAAGAAATCCAACTCAAAGGGCCAGAAAACATATTCAACAAAATCATAGAAGAAAACTTCCCCAACCTAAAGAAAGACATGCCAATGAAAGTGCAAGAAGCCTACAGAAAACCAAATAGACTGGACCAAAAAACAAAAGGTTCCCTTGCCACATAATAATAAAAAACCCAAACACACAGAATAAAGAGAAAATATTAAGAGCAGCAAAGGAAAAGGGTCAAGTAACACATAAAGGCAAACCTATCAGAATTACACCTGACTTTTCCATGGAAACTCTGAAAGCCAGAAGGTCCTGGATAGATATTCTACCTACACTAAGAGAACAGGGATGCCAGCCTAGACTACTATAACCAGCAAAGCTTTCAATCAATATAGATGGTCCCCCAACCAAAAAAAGCCCAGGGCCAGATGGCTTCAGTACAGAATTCTACCAGAAATTCAAGGAACAGCTAATACCAATTCTCCTCAAAGAATTCCACACAATAGAAGCAGAAATTATCAATATGAAGCCAGGTAAAAATACAAGGGAATTTAATAGGGAAAAGCTTTACTTACAGAGCGACCTAGCCAGCTGCCGGGGCAGCAGTAAGTACAGAAAGCCAAAGATGAAAGCCAAAGCAGGTTGTCACGTGAGCATTCCTCACTCTTAAACTTTCCCTACATCACCCTGACCATGCCCTCTAAGGTGTGGTCAGGCACTCCTGTAGCCAGCATCCCCTACAGAAGGGTCATTGCCAAACTCTTTTTATGAGACTTCAATAATCTTGATACCCAAGCCACGGAAAGACACAACTAAAAAAGATAACTACAGACCAATAACCCTCATGAAAATTGATGCAAAAATTCTCAATAAAATACTGGCAAATCGAATCCAAGAACACATCAGAGAAATCATCCATCCCGATCAAGTAGGCTTCATCCTAGGGATGCAAGAATGGTTCAACATACAAAAATCCATCAATGTAATCCACCATATAAACAGACTGAGGGAAAAAAAACCACATGATCATTTCACTAGATGCAGAAAAGCCTTTGAAAAATCCAACACCCCTTCATGAAAAAGGTCTTGGAGAAATCAGGGATAACAGGAACATACCTTAACATAATAAAAGCAATATACAGCAAGCCAACAGCCAACATCAAATTAAATGGAGAGAAGCACAATGCAATTCCTCTAAAATCAAAGACAAGACAAGGTTATCCACTCTCTCCATACCTCTTCAATATTGTCCTTGAAGTTTTAGCTAGAGCAATAAGACAACAAAAGGAGATCAAGGGACTACAAATCGGAAAGGAAGAAGTCAAACTCTCACTATTTGCAGATGATATGATAGTTTACATAAGTGATCCAAAAAACTCAACTGGGGAACTCCTACAGTTGATAAACACCTTCAGCAAAGTGGCAGGATACAAGATTAACTCAATAAATCTGTAGCCCTACTATATATGGATGACACATTGGTGGAGAAAGAAATCAGAGAAACATCACCCTTTACAATTGCCACAAACAACATAAAATACCTTGGGTAACACTAACCAAAAAGTGAAAGACCTGTAACATAAGAATTTTGAGTCTCTAAAGAAAGAAATTAAAGAAGATACCAGAAAATGGAAAGATCTCCCATGCTCTTGGATAGGTCGGATCAACATAGAAAAAATGGCAATCTTGCCGAAAGCAATCTACAGATTCAATGCAATCCCCATCAAAATCCCAACACAATTCTTCACAGACCTTTAAAGAACAATTCTCAACTTTATATGGAGAAACAAAAGATCCAGGATAGCCAAAACAACCCTGTACAATAAAGGAACTTCTGGAAGCATCACCATCCCTGACTTCAAGCTCTATTACAGAGCTATAGTCCTGAAAACAGCTTTGTTTTGGCACAAAAGTAGACAGGTAGACCAATGGAATAGAGTTGAAAACCCAGAAATTAACCCACACACCTACGAACACCTGATTTTTGACAAACAATCCAAATATATACACTGGAACAAAGAGAACATCTTTAACAAATGGTGCTGGCATAACTGGATGCAAACATGTAGATAGACCCAAGCCTTTGCCCTGCACAAAACTCAAGTCAAAATGGATCAAAGGCCTCAACATAAACCCAGCCACACTGAACCTACTAGAAGATAAAGTGGGAATACCCTTGAATTAATTTGTACAGGAGCCTGCTTCCTGAACATTACACCAGTAGCACAGACGCTGAGAACAACAATTGATGAATGGGACCTCCTGAAACTGAAGGTTCTGTAAGGCATAGGGCACAGTCAGCAAGACAAAATGGCAGCCCACAGACTGGGAAAAGATATTCACCAACCCCACATCTGACAGAGGGCTGATCTCCAAAATATACAAAGAACTGAAGAAGCTAGTCCTCAAAACACCAAACAATCCAATTAAAATGTGGGGTACAGAACTAAATAGATAATTCTCAATAGAGGAATCTAAAATGGCTGAAAGACACATAAGAAAGTGTTCAACATCCTTAGCTATCAGGGAAATGCAAATCAAAACAACTCTGAGATACCATCTTACTCCTGTCAGAATGGCCAAAATCAAAAACACCAATGACAGTTTATGCTGGAGAGGATGTGGAGAAAGGGAAACACTCCTCCACTGCTGGTGGGAGTGCCAACTTGTACAGCCACTTTGCAAATCAGTATGGGGACTCCTCAAGAAAATGGGAATCGGTCTACCACAAGGTCCAGCAATTCCACTCTTAGACATATACTCAAAAGAAGCACATTCACATAGCAAAAACATCTGTTCAACCATGTTCATAGCAGCACTTTTTGTAATAGCCAGAAACTGGAAGCATCTTTTATGACCCTCAACTGAAGAATGGATAGAGAAAATATGGTACATTTACACAATGGAGTACTACTCAGCGGGGAAAAAAATGTAATCTTGAAATTTACAGGAAAATGGATGGAACTAGAAGAAACCATTCTGAGCGAGGTAACCCAATCACAAAAAGACAAACACAATATGTACTCACTCATACTTAGATTTTAGACATAGAGTAAGGGATTACCAGCCTACAATCCACACTGCCAGAGAAGCTAGTAAACAAGGAGGACCCTAAGAGAGACATACATGGTCCCCTGGAGAAGGGGAAAGGGTCAAGATCCCATGACCAAATTGGGAGCACCGGAAGAGGGGGGCGGGAGCTAGGAGAATGAGAAGGGAAGAAGAGGAGGGATGCAGAGGACATGAGGGAGCAGAAAGATTGAGTCAGGGGAAGAATAGAAGATAACAAGAGTGGAGATACCATAATAGAGGGAGACATTTTATGTCTACAGAGAAATCAGGCACTAGGGAAATGTCTGGAGATCTACAAAGATGACACCAGCCAACAATCTAAGCAACAGAGGAGAGGCTACCTTAAATGCCCTCCCCTGATAATGAGATTGATGACTGATTTATATGACACCTGTTAGCCCTCATCCAGCAGCTGGTGGAAGTAGAAGCAGACACCCACAACTAATCAATGAATGGAACTGGAATCCAGATGCAGATAAGAATGAGTGAAGAGCAAAGGGGTCCAGACTAGGCTGGTGAAACACACAGAAACAACTGACTTGAATATTGGGGAACTCTTGCTCCCCAGACTGATAGCTGGGACACCAGCATGGGACTGATCCAGACCCCAGGAACATGGGTTTCAGTGAGGAAACCTCAGAAATCTATGGAACTTCCTGTAGTAGTTCAGTACTTATCCCTAGCATAGGTGTGGACTTTGGGAGCCCTTTCCACATAGAGGAATACTCCCTGAACCAAGACACACGGGGGTGGGCCTAGGCCCTATCCCAAAGGATATGAGAGACTCTGATGACACCCTATGGAAGGCCTCACCACCCAGGGGGAGCAGAAAGGATATGTGATAGGTAGTGTTTTAGTTGGGGGGTATTAGGAGAGGACAGGAGGGAGAAGGGAACTGGGTTTGTCATGTAAAACAATCTTGTTTTTAATTCAAATTAAAAAATCTGCTAAAAAAAAACAAAAAGAAAAGCACAATGCCTGGAAAAACAAAAGAAAACAAAAAAACTTATAATCTACCAAATTGGAAAAATCTAAAAGAAATGAATAATTTTCTCCATCGATACCCTCACCAAGTTATACCAAGATCAAATAAACAGTTTAAATCGACCAATAACCCCAAGTGAAATAGAATCTGCCATTAAAAGTCTCCAAACTAAAAAGCCCAGGGCCAGATGGTTTTAGTGAAGAATTCTCCCCCAGAATTTCAAAGAGAACTTAATGTTAATAAATTATTCCATAGAAACAAAAGGAACATTATCCAATTAATTTTACGTGGCCACAGTTACCCTGATAGCCAAACCACACTAAGATTCAGCGAAGCAAGAAAATTACAGACTGATTTCCCTTATGAACATGGATGCAAAAATACTCAATAAAATATTTGCAAACCAAATGCAATATGCATCAGGAAGATCATGCACCATGATCAAGTATGTAGGGCACATGAGCCAGACAAAGATGGTGCTGAGGGGAAGTCAAGAGGACAAGTCCTGAGTTGTTTACAAAAAAAAATGATTGGTGGCCTAGATGGAACCAGATGAGGTCACTGCATGAACAGCTCGTCTTCACTAGGTGAAGCCTAGGGTGCCTAAGCACATGATAGGTCCACCTTTAAAACCATTGGCTGGTTGTTTTCCTGCTCTATGGTTCTTTTCCTTTAAAAGATGCTGCTGTGTGGTAATAAATGAGTTCTTGCTTGACTAGACTCCCTCTGTGTCTGATTGTCTCCAGGATCCTGAGAGGCTCGGAGATGGGTGAGCCTTCCTTGGACCCAGCTCAGCCTTCCGTGGTTGAGCTAAGTCTCTACAAAGTATGCTTCATCCCAGAGATGCAAGGATGGTTCAGTATGCAAAAATTAGCAAATGTAATCCACAATAAAACTGTAAACTTCTGTAAGGCAAAGGATAACATCAATCAGACAAAGTGGCAGCCTATAGAATGGGAAAAGATATTTACCAATTCCATATTTGATAGAGAACTAATATCCAAAATATATAAAGAACTCCAGAAATTAGATATCCCAAAACTAAATAATCCAATTAAAAATGGAGTACAGATCTAAGCAGATATTTCTCAATAGAGAAATCTCAAATGCCTGAGAAACACTTAAAATTTTTTGAACATTCCTAGCCATCAGGGAAATGTAAATCAAAAGCACTTTGAGATTCCATCTTACAACTGTCAGAATGGCTAAGATCAATAATACAAGAGACAGCTCATGTTGGAGAGGATGTGGAGCAAGGGGAACACTCCTTAACTGCTGGTGGGAGTACAAACTTGTACAACCACTATGGAAATCGGTATGGAGGTTCCTCAGAAAATTGGGAATCGATTTACCTCAAGACCAGATATATACCACCCTTAGGCATATACCCAAAAGATGCTCCATCCAACCACAAGGACATTTGCTCAACTATGTTCATAGCAGCTTCATTCATAATAGCCAGAAAATGTGGTAAACTTACACAATGGAGTATTACTCTTCTGTTAAAAAAATGACATAATGATATTTTCTGGCAAAAGGAACTAGAAAAAAACCCCATCCTGAATTTCATCACACAGACCCAGAAGGACAATATAGTATATACTCACTTGCAAGTGGATATTAGCCATTAAGTAAATGGTAGTCAAGTTACAAACCACAGATGAAAAGAGGTTGGGTAAAGAGGAGAGGTTCTGGGTGGGGGCATATGGATCTCTCTGGGAGGGGAAAATAGAATAGACTTTGTAGGAGGGGTCGGAGGTAGGAGGATCAGTTAAGAGGGGAAGATGGGTTGGAGGGAGAGAGTTTGGGAGAAAGAGAGCTGGAATTGGGGGCCATTTGGGGAGTGGTGTGAAAATCTAGTGCTTCCATTTGGGGCATGGTGTGGAAATCTGTCCTGCCTACAAAATATGCTAGGGAAATGGTGGCATAGAACTTGTGGGAGGAGCCAACCAGTGTCTTATTTGACGTAAGGTCCACCTCTTGAGAAGGAACCCCACCCAATACTGCTAAGGTGCCTGAGAACCAGAAAGTAGATATTGCATGGACATAGGGTAAAACCAACACTTCTGATCTAAAAAAAAAAAAAATTAATAAAGTGCCTCTTAATGATATCCTTCTATACTCATTGATCAGTGCCTTATCCAGTCATCATAAGAAAGGCTTCCTCTGGCAGCAGATGGGAACAGATGCAGAGATCCATAGCTAGACACACATAGAAAGAGAGTCTAAATTGGAAGTCTCCATTAAACCCACCCCTACTCCCCCAGTTCAGGGACTCCTGTAGAAGAGGAGGTAGAAAGATTGTAAAGAGCCAGAGGGGATGGGGAACACCAGAAGAAGAAGACCCTCTGAATCAAAGCTAGGGGCATATGAGTTCACAGACACTGAAGCAGCAAATGTAGAGCCTACACGGGTTTGCACCAGGACCTCTGTGTGTATTTATAGTGTTAGACCCCCGAAAACTCAAGTATCCAGGGTCCCAGGCCACGTTCGTAGTCACCCCAATCACCAGGCGGATTCAAGAGCTTGCTGCAAACTGCACGAGGCTTTATTGTAATTTAACGAGCTAACCCCATGTTAGCTCGGGTCTTTCACCCACCCACCATGGCGGATGGCCAGAAAAGACGGCTCCTAGGGGCTCCCAAAAGATCTTATAGGGCAGCGTAAGGGGAGTGTCTAGGGGTACCGCACAGGCTTACGCACAGGCTCACGATTGGTGTGCTTCCAGGCTTGGAGGGCTTGCCCTGTGTTGATTGGTCAACTGGTTGTTATGGCCCATAGGCCCTCCCAGGGTGGTTGCTATGCTCTCTACATCATTGCTGTGCGCTTGTCCGTAAAGCACACCCAGGGTCGTAAAGCATAGCACCACCAGCTAACTTCTGATTGGTTCCTTGTCACAAGACAGGCATCTGACCTCTAAGTGACCAAGGCAGGTTTATGGCAAGCACGTGTTCGGCTGTTATGGCTGCCAAAAGGGAAGCTGGTTCCTTCAATAGCTGTTAGCTTATTGTTTTCATGGGCCTCCTAACTGTGGGGACAAGTGGGTCTCTGACTCTTATGCCTGCTCTTGGGACTCTTCTTATTGGGTGCCATGTCCAATGTCAATAATGGTAATTTTTGCTTCATCTTATTATATTTTGTTTTGTCGTGCTTGGTTGTTATCTCTTAGAAGTCTGTTCTCTTCTAATGAAAGACAGAAAGGGAGGGGGGAAGTGAGACAGAACTGAGAAAAGTAGAGGGAGGGGAAACTATAATTAAGATATATTGTATGAGGAAAGAATCTATTTTTAATAAAATTTTAAAAATCTAAAAAAAAATAAAGTAAAAGCTAGAATGGGGAGTGGGAACAGGCAGAGCTGCTCAATTTGGTTGTGTGTGGCATATAGCTTGCACTGTGGGCCAGAATTCCTTATCATCTCCACTTCTAGGGCCTGGTCACAGGTTCAGTGCTCTGACCTCTAGTTGGTTTTCCTGCTGCACTTTGGACTCACAGGACTTTTATTCACAGGGAAGTCAATAACTAAGGGTAGGTAACACAGTGAAGCTTGAAATGTTTTCACAATAGCATTTGGTTCCTTTTATTATTCTGTCATCACCATGTAGGAGTGACTATATCACCTACCTGTCCCATCTTTCCTGCCACTGCCATGAGCAGACAGGTCTCTGCAAGCCTGAGGGTCCACCCCACAAAAATGAGAAGAACCTTTCTGTGAAGTCCAGTGTAACACACTGACATGAAACTTATCTTCTCAGAGTTCTGAGTTTTAGAGCAGCTGATTAAGAATGTGATTCAAAAACAAATGGCACGGAGAAGGAGCTGATGGACACTTATTTTAGGCAAAGCTATTTTCAGTTCTTTTATCACTGTTCTCAGGACTCAAATGCTATAAATAAAAAGATAATTTGGCCTAACTTTTGTCATGTGCTTGTACATTGGTGAGAAGATGAAACTTCATTACCTTGTCATCTGCACCAGATTTTATTTATGAAGAGTGTACTACTCCACTTAAAAAAGAAACACAATTTATGAAAAGTAATTATGGGAACCTTTACTAAATAATGCTTAGTGTTTGATTTAAAAGTATTTTGTGACATGTTCACAAATATGAATTAAGATGCTTGAGAAGGGGAAAAAGATGATTTCTCCTCTTGAGTTAGCTTGATTACGAATTGACTTATTCACTCAATAGGCACTTTATGATATGCTTTTGTGCACAAGGTTCTGTGCCAGTGCAGAGAGATCTAGATATAATGAAAATATATTTTCCCATCCTCAAGAATATCATCACCATTTGTAGACATTGGCAATGAGTCTACTGATTTGGATTATTTGTGTGTGGCTTCTACCTCAATCCAGGAACAGAGTGCCTTGCTTGTAAAGACAAGAAAGGATGAGAGAAAGGGATGAATGGAGGGCTTTACTTGTATGGACTATACCCAGAGTGCTGGAAACTGAATAAATTAAAAACAGTGACTGGATCATGAGAGACTTTGATTGTGGAAGGTTTTAGACTGAGAAATGATACAATGCTACTGAAGATTTTGAAATGGAAGTGGTATGTTTAATTTTAAAAGCATGAAAAGGTGACAAAATTTATCTCCTTGTCATGGTTAAGCAGCCAGGTAGGATTAATTAATTCATATCCAGGTTTGTTATAAACTTTATGTGCATTTAGCAATTTCTCCCTCTTCAACCTCTCCTGTCTCCTTCTGTAAGTTGACACCAAATGTAAGTGGATTCATGGAGTATTTGTACTTTTGTGACTGAATTATTGCACTTAGCACAGTTAGTGAGAGGACTGCCTTCCTTTTAAAAGTTGGGCAACATTTTATAGTATATGTACTGCAGATTTTGTGTATTCTATCTGTTGATGGGCATTTAGGTTGTATCTTTTTACTGGATCTTATGAATTATACATCAATGAACATGGCTGTGAAAATTGTACATCTGTGATTATGACTGTGCAAGTTATACATCAGTGAACATGGCTGTGTAAATTTTACACCAGTGACAATGGATGTACAAATTATACATCAGTGAGTGAACTTGACTGTGTAAATTACACATCTGTGAATATGACTGGGCAAATTATTTTAATAAAATGCTCTTAGTATGGTGGGAAAATAGATTGAAGATTTTGTACCTAGATTTGAGCAATCAGATGAGGCAAGTTTTGAATTTACATGCTGCCATTTGTGAGGGTGATTACACAGAATTTTCAAACTTTTTCAAAACTGAATAATTTACTGTGCTGAAAAGGGAATGAGGAAAAAAATGGAGATGACATTAGATTTATAGATTGAGAATGAATGAAGCCATGTGATACTGTCATCCTAGACTAAGATTTGTGATGCGATTCTATGAATGACTAAAGAACACACTGGAAAGAAAGGAAGCCTACAGGAACATTAGTGTCTTAATGTCCAGGCCTAATTGAAACACAGAATAAAGTTTTGTCATGAGAGCTGAAGAGATTAGCTGTGTGTGTGTGTGTGTGTGTGTGTGTGTGTGTGTGTGTGTGTGTGTGTAATTACAGAAGTAATCAAATACCAATAGTTCCTCGGCCAAGGATGGGACTTCATCCCACCTTCCTTCCTCCATACTGGGATCTTGTCTGACTTGAGCTTCTGTAGATCAGTTTTGGTCTAAAAGCCTTTATCATAGGATCAAACACTATGTGATATCAGTGATACTCAGGTTCATGTGTAGTCTTGAAGATTTTAAAGTCACCATATGGTATTGTCACCTTTGTTGGAGTCCATAAAAATGGCTTCGATTCATCTTACTTAAGTTCACAGAGCTCAAAACCATCCTTAAAGTAATAAGTGATAAGACCTAAAGGTCTAAGGTCTAAGGTGGATGTCTTATCGAAATAATAAGAGGACCAAATGACAAGAGATTTAGTCTAAGGCATGGTTACTAAATGTATGGAGAATTAAGGAAGAAAATCGGTTTCTTCCTTGTGTCATGATAAAGAAGTCTTTTGCCATTTTCCCCTTTTGGTTTGGGGTACATAACAATGTTGTAGAATAAACTTGGGATGTTCAGTATTCACTGACTCTATTCTGTGTCTCTGTCTTTTCCTTAGTATCTTTGCCTGCCATTTCACAATCTGAACTCCTCCTCTCAGGCACGAACAAGGGTTAATATAGATTGGCACTGCAAAGTCCAGTTCCCTCAGGTGGCTACTACACACCCTGAAGCCATAAAACAAATTGCACATATAAAAATTATTGCTGCTGACATTGTAAGTGAATACTGGTAAATATTTAGTTTAAATGTAGGGTTTAGAGGAGTTACCTGAAAATGTTTGTTTTAAGATTTACTTTCAATTATGAGTTTGTGTTTCAATGTGAGTATGTCCATGTTAATACAAGTGCCCATGGTGCCCAACAGAGACCCTGGAGAAGAAGCTACAGTTAATAATGAACCACTCAACTTGGTTGTTGGGAACTGATGGTTCTCTGCAAGAGCAGTGTGTACTACAATTCTGACACTGCCGTTCTCTTTCCTGTTTATTTTAATTTTAAATGCCAATTTAGTGTTATTGAACTTTTACTTGGAAAGAAGTTCATATTTACAGAAAACATGTAAGAAAAATACTAAGAAAACCATATAGCTTATCATTAACATGGTTTACATATGTTAATATAGTTCAACATTGCTAACATTTATATACTGCCAACATTCGACAATGTAACATTTGCTTTTTCTTTTTCTCATTCTCTTAGCCCTTCATTCTTCTGTGAGCACATACACAGCATCTTGTTACTTGAAAATATGCCATATACATTAATGTCTTAGTGTATCACTGTTTATTGCCTAAGATTGGGGAGATTTGTATAACCATAGTGATTTATCAGTATCAAGATATTTAGTATTGGTTCAGTACTTTGACCCATTGTTTCTATTTATCAGCTGAGCCAATAATGTAACTTTAAGGCATTTTAACATCTAGTAAAGAAGCATATATATATATAAGCATATATATGCATATATATATGTATATATATATATATATATATATATATATATATATATATATGATCCTAACCTTCTTTATTCTAATGGTTGCTCAGTTTGTAGGAAACTGAGATTTCTAAAGAATATAGTCACCTTCCTTTAATTAGAAAATTCTTGTCTGGGGTTTATCAGATATTTCACCATGACTAGATTCTCAGGTAGTTTTTCCTTGTTCTCTTCTATTTTATTTATTTTTTACATTTATTTATTTTCTCTCTGTGTGGCAGGTGGGCACATATGCCACCCTGAATGTGTGGAGGTCAGAGGGTAGCTGTGGGAGTCTCTCTTTCCAACGTATGAGTCCTGAATTAAGTTTGTCAGCTTTTGTGTGAAGTACCCTGAATATCTGAGTCATCTCTCCAACCCTTCAAGCAGGCCTTCTTGAGACATCACATTCATGGGAACATGTCTGCCTTTTCTTTGTTGACACTTCCCATTATTTGGTCAAAGTATTACCACTGCTTCTACTATACAACTCTTTTCTATTTAGTAATTTTTTAGGAGGACACTTTTTGTTTTATAACTTTTGTATTGTTAATTGGCACAGCTATGTACATTTATGGGATTTGGGGTAGCATTTTAATGCACACATACATTGTGTTATAATCAGATCAGGATAATTGGCATATCTACTATCTCTCAATAATTTTTTTGTGCTAGTGGCATTTAAAAATATTCTCAACAATTATTTTGAAATATATAATTAACTATTGTCAACTATAATTGTCTCACAGTGCTTTAGGACTTTTAAAGTTTATTATCCTTGCCAGTTGCATTCCAGTAGTGATTAAGCATTTTGAGATATATTTTAAGACTTGTTTTCAATACTTTCATTTATGTACATGAGTGTGTGTCTATGTGAGTGAATTCTGCATGTATGTGAGTGCCAGCCAAAGTCAGAAGAAAGCATTGGATCTTTTGGAGCAGGAGTTACATGCATTTATGAGCCACTCAACATGGATGTCAGGAACCAAACTTGGGTTCTTTGCAGGAGCAGTAAGTGATCTTAGCCATTGAAATATCTGCCCAGCCTCCCTAATATTTTAAAGGACCATGTAACTATCATTCCTCCTCTGAAATATTTCTCCTATATTTAGCATCTATTAACATGTCCTGCCTGAATTAATCTTTCCCTTGATGATTGAAAATGGTAGTTTTCTAACTCCAGTGTCTTTGTCATCATTCTGCAGAGATTTTCTTTTTTCAATTAACGTATTTAAATATATAATTTTACCTCTGACCAGTTTTGATGCAAATGTTTCAACTTTTTAAAAAGCTATAACCACCACTGTTCCACCTTTATCTTACACCATATGTTTCCACCTACTTCTTGTGTTCTTACAACATTCCTTCATCGTGTGTGTGTGTGTGTGTGTGTGTGTGTGTGTGTGTGTGTGTGTGGTGTGTGTTTCTGGGGAGTGAACCCGGGGCATTGAGTGTGCTAGGCATGAGTTCTACTACTGAGCTCTCTTTTGCCACATCTCACAAGATTTAGGCTTGATAATCAGAATCACAAAAATGTTTATCTTGCCAGGAATGGTGCATAACTTTAACCTCAGTACTCTGAGAGTCAGAGGCTGGTGGATCTCTATGAGTTTGAGGCAGGCCTACCTGCTTTATTTAATGAGTTCCAGGCCAGCCAGGGCCGATAATAAGTCCCCGTCTTTAAAAAAAGTCATGTCTAATAGAAAACTTAATAATTCTGTTTGCATAAGAAGTCATCACCTAGTGAAAAATTCATTAAAGAACTGCCTACCTTCCCAATGTAGATTACCACCTAAAACAATTGATTTTCACTACCTCAAATTTATGTCAATTGGCAAAAAAAAAACCCAGCTATTAATCATGGAATAATTTAAAATATTTTAATTAGACCTTACATTTAATTTGGTGAGTAGTTTAAATGTGATGTTGTCTATTTTTTTTTAAAAAAAAACTCTTCACAGTAACATGATTAAAGATATAGTTTTGAAGGTGGAGTGGAATCTCTTTGGAAAGGGGTAGTTTACCAGTAGGTCTCAACACAGAGTAGTTTTCAGCTTATTATGTTGTCATATGATGATGCTTCAGACAGGCATTTGTGATTTATTGAGCACATTTGTCCTAGATATTTCCTTATTCATTTCTGTAATTCAGGATCATATGAATATTTAATACTGTCAAAGTCTTCCATGTGAATGTTTTTACTTTACCCGGATGCTTCCCTTCTAACACATTTACCTGTCAACCTTGACTGTGAGCAAGAGGAATCCAAAGTTTCTGTGATCAGAAAGTTTTGTCAGGTCTTATTTTAATGGGTATATCCCTTCCACTCAATTATTAGGCTGCTATTTGGAGGTAGTTCTTCAGAGAGATGTATCTTCTTTATGACTATTATTCTTTATAATATTCTGGATGATTTTTTAGCCATTTAGGTTAAAAGATATGTGACAGTATGCCCTATTGATACAGTTTTAAAAGTTAATTGGAGTATTATAAGGTACTTGACACTTATTTTGAGCACTTATCTCCTGTAGTCATTCACCCCTCACTCCAAAAAAAAAAATTAAATAAATCTTTGGGAAACTTAAGGCAGCCATAAGGAGATTTAGGAAATAGTTGTCCTGAAAGGCTAGCTTTGATCTTGAAGTGCAGCTACTATTTTGATAGGATTGTGCTATCACATCATCCTGAGTGTCCTCATCACCTATTGTGCAGTGACAAAATAGTCTGAAGCTTGGTAGCTCAAAACAATACATAATTTTGGCCTGACATAGTGACACACACCTTTAATCCCAGCATTGAGAAGGCAGCTGCCAACTCTGTGAGTTGGAAGCCAGCCTGGTCTACCTAGGGAGTTCCAAACCCACCAAAGCCCAATAGTGAGACCCTGTTTCAAACAACAACAAACAACAATGAAGGCTCTAACATGCTATTTTTCCCCAGGGGAAAAAAAAAGAACTGGCACTTGAAAGCACGTGCACCCCCCCCCCGCCCCCCCACACACAATAAAACAAAACAATGAGATGCCGAGTACTTTGTTTCTAGTGTGCCTTCCGTTGTTAAAGACACTTCACAAAAATAAATCAAATGTTTTCACATCTTGAAATAAATAGCTTTTCCAATTCTTCTTGAACCACGAAGATGTTTTTCCTTACCTTTCCTCCACATCTGAGAAATACGAGTAAAGAAATAGCTCATCTGCACTGACAAATGACAACTGACACTTCACTTCGAATTAAAGAGGCAACCGGGACCAGTAAGGACCGTGACAAGCCACTTTTAAGGGAGAAACCACTTCTCAGTTTCAGCCCATAATTTCCACAGAGAATGTAGGTCATATGTAGGAAATTCTAGCCACTTTCCTGCAATAAAAAACCATTTTGTTTTTCTTTATGGATAAATAATATTCCACTGTATTTTATACTACATTTTCTTTACTCACTTTTTTTGTTAACAGGCCTTAAGGCGGAATGAATAGTGTTACAATAAACACGCGTGCATAGATGTCTCTGAGGAATGATAATTAATCATTTGGTATATATAGCTCCAGGAGTGAGAAAGCAGAATCACATTATAGTTCTCTTCCTTTTTTTTCCCCCTGCTACCATGCTGCATTCCATAGTGGCTACACTAGTTTGCAATCCCATAAGATATGAATAAGGGTTTCCGTGTTCCCTGTCTTTCCCAGCATTTGTCAAATTCTTTCTTTAAAGGTATTTTTTTTTTTACATTTATTTAGCATGTGAGTGTGTGCATATGCATGTGGCACACATGTGTCAGGGTGAACATGTGAGTGGTCACAGGAAAACTTGGAGAAATCAGCTCTGTCCTTTTACCATGTTAGTCCTGGGGACCAAACTGAAGTTATTAAGTTTGGTGGCAAGTACCTCTACCTACTGAGCTATCTCTTTGGCCCTCATCATGTTTTCTCAATGCTAGCCAGTTTTGATCAGGGTTAGATGAAATCTCTAAGTAGTCTTATTTTGCGTTTTTTTGATGGATAACTATTGAATTTTTTCATGTATTTGATGGCCATTTGCATTGTTTTGAGCACTAGCTGTTCAGTAACTACCTGGCATAGACTTTCTTCAACTGTGCCATGGTATCTTTTCTCTGTGACAATTGTTTCCTTTGCCGTGTTTTTTAATCTTGTCACAAAGGACTAATTGGAGTTATTGGAGCCCTACAATTTCTACTACTCATAACTATGGTGTTATAAAGACCAACTCCAGTGTGTAAGTGAACTCACTTGCTTATTCTCGTGACTCTCCACCCCGTAAGTTACCTGGTTGCCAGTCTTAATGAGAAGATGGATTCTGCTGTCTTCGGTGTCTCTGACCTGAACCTTGTGGCGTATATCTTTTAATGGGCTTGTTTCAGTGGTGTTCTGCTGGGGCCACATGAAACACAAAAAAGATACTCACTGGCTTGGATAAAATGGCAATACTTGCTGTGAGTTCCAAGGGAAAGAAAAATGTATGAATTTATGTTTTCCACAACAGTAAACTTAGACACAAACTTTCAGGATGACTTTCTCTGCCATCACCACACAGTGACTTTGACAAGTGCAGAACACCTCTCCAATGCCAGCTGCTGGACAGATCCCTCTTCAGGCAACATTACACTGCTTTTCGGCTCTGCGTCTATTTCTGTGCCAGAGTCATCTGCTATATCTCTCCCTTTTCCTTCTCTTACTCACCTGTACTGTGACACTAAATTGCTGGGGGTTCATCGCTGAGAATTCTTTTTCTCCTTAAGAAGCTTCAGGGTTTCTTCAAGCCACCGTTTGAAGAGCTTTGGTGCCTTCCTGTTATCCAGGCTGCTGAGAAACTGGTTTGATTCTGAGTAAAAAAGATGCTGAAAAGTAAGTCTTGCTCCTAATCAGCCATCTTAGTTAAGTCTTAAACAACTATAAACAACACTGGATGGACCCAAAAGAGTTTATCTTCGAACTGAGTGTGGTTCATAGGCTGCCCTGAACTGAGGTATGATAGTATGGAAAAGACAAGTACAGGGAATCTGAGGTTGCCGGACAGTGTGGTGATTTGTGCAAGTGGACGTGATGTAAGTGTGATGTGGCTTATGTCTGGCCAGAACCTGGATCAGCCAGGGTGAGTCAGCTGCTGGAGGCAAATTTTGAGTGCTGTAGCTTTGGGGGTTCACCTTCTCTTAGAGTCTGACAACAAGATGCCATATGAGGGATATGACATGAGTTGGGCTCTGCAGAGAGTCCACCTTCTCATTTGGAAGCCCAGATATCAAGGCTGGTTGGGCACTGGCGTGCCTGCCTGTCTCTTTTAGACATTCAGGAAGGAGATGGTGTCTTCCTCCTAATGGTGCTGGTGGGCACTTGAGTAACTGATAGAGGAAAAGATGACAGTTGTGTTTTTGAGAGTTGGGAAGCATGTCATGAGTGTCAAAAGATAGGAGGAAGGAGAGAGAAGTCATGGCAGGAAGTCCAGGCCTGTCTAAGGGTCAGAGAAGCCTCCCTGGGAAAATTAATTAAGCTGACATTTGAATAATAGAGAATGGCAGGATAAGGTCTTCCCCATCCCCCCCAATGAGGGGATGTCATGTGATGTGTCCCCGAGGTGGGAAGAAATGTGAATGCATTTGAAAGAAGCTACAACATGCAGAAAGGGAACGTGATTTTTATGAAGCAGGAGCTGTGTTGTAAAGGGCTTCAAAGGCCCTGTTAATGAGGCTGGCCTTTAGTTTCAAGGCTAGTGTTAAGTAGGAGCATGGCACGATCAAGTTAGTGTCAGCTTTTTAAAGTAGATTTTTTTTTTTGTATAATGTATAGTGGGTGGAAAAAAATCAGTAAAAGTCATAGGCTTGCAGTTTGATTAAATTTCAGAGTGAAAATGGAACCACTTCCTAGACCAAGAGCAGGATGCTCTTTTCAGCTACCATCTCCTCTTGGATCGATCATCAGTGTATTAACTTCTAGAGCCACAAATCCACTTTCCTGAATTTTGAGCTTCTTATACATGGAATTGTCAGTGTGTGCTTCTCTGTGTCTGGTTTGTTTCACTTAACATTGTTTGTGAGACTTACTTGAATCGGGCTGTCTATATAGCTCATTCTACATTCCTATGTAGTGCACCCTTTTCATGGTTATGGGTACTAATGCATAAGTCTTGGCACTGCAGGTAACAGTGCTGCAAGGATATTCCTGTGTATGCCCTCTGTACATAGCGTGTTATGGGTTTCTGTTGTATACTCTATGGTTAATGGAGAAATGCAAGAGTATACTATAGATGTGTGTGGGGAGTCTATTGGAGTAGTCTAGGTACTGAGGGAGCTGTGGCTTGGGTGAAGGGTTAGAGTACTCATCCCAAACCAGGGGGTCCCAGAGCTTCTTGCAAGCATTGTCAGGATTTAGTGATTGGACCTATGGGATGAATGAGGAATAAAGGTCAATAAAACCTTCAAAATGTCTGACTTGTTGACATGGACATTGGCTTCTCCTTCACCATCATTGAGCCACTCTGGTCTACTGACCTGGAGACTGTTTGTGGCTGTGTATGGTAAGTATTATTGAGTCCAGAGTTTTGACTTAAATGTGTGAGGATTAAAATAAGGTATAATTTTTATATAGTATATAAATTTAAGATTAATTACTTTAATCTTAAGCTTTGAGATAAATATTTTATAGTCTTTTAACATATTTTAAAATTATTTTGTTTGAGAATTTTATATATAAAGATATATATAAATATGTTGATATAATATGTATAATATATAAAGATACCAACTTCCTCCTCCAACTCTTACTACACCTCAAATTTATGACCTTATTTTAAAAATAGTATTGTCATGCACATGTACACTTAAATTTGTAAGTATAACCCATCAAATTCATTTAGAGTTCTTCATACATATGTGAGTGTTTTCGGCTGATTTCTTAGGATTATATCATCTATTGGGGCTGTACCTAGAGCAGACCAATTCTCCCTCTCCTAGCAATCACTAATTGCCTATGTCTCTTAATGTGGGGGTGGAGCCTAGTGAGATTTCTGCCATCCATGGTGGTGTGTGAATTTGTCTTGTCATTTTTTTCAGATCCTGTTTAAGCAACTATGTTATTGAGATTTCATGGGTACAGCTTCCCTGTGAAATATAGAAAACACCCCCTCAAAGCAGATGTCCTGATCTTTCGACTCTTATAACCTTTCGGCCCTTCTTCTGACATGTTTCCTGTTTGAAGATGTAGGGGTTTCATTTTGTGCATCTATCATCTGGGGTTGGACACTGCATGATTAGTTTTTTTTTCCTCTGTCTTTTGACCAGTTGTGTCTTTCTGTAATGATTTCTGGCTACTGCTAAAAGATTCTTCTTTAAGGAGGGATGAGAATTATGTTTGTCTGCAGGTATAACTACATTAGAAATTACATTGGTTTAGGAAAGTGGCAGCAATAGGTTCGTTCTCCTGTCCTGTCCTGCCCTTCACATCACTAGTCATAAGTAGTGGCCTTGGTTGACTCTGTCAAGTATACCTTTCCTCCTATTGAGTGTGCTTAAAGTCCAGTTAGATGTCTGTTGATTCTGCCCAGTATATAATGTCATTCTTGCTTCTTTGGGGATATCTTGCTATTTTGGTCATTGTTTTGGTGTGTAGGCTTTGCAGCCATGAAGGATTACTGATTGCTTTTCTTCTTTGATAGCTTGCACAGCCCCTTCTGGTGCTATGAGAACTAGTTTTCAGGGAAGAGGTTCCAGCTCAGTCCTAGCTCAAGTCCAAGTTTTCCGTCTGAAGTGTGTGATGTCTTCAACAATAGGATCTTACATTCAATTTCTGGCAACCAATAAGGACAATGAAAATAATGCACATTGTTTTGTATCAACAACTTGAAAGGAGGTTTTCCATACCTGGCATTGGGTTTTTTGTTAGATAGCCTATGGCTTTGTGGGGGGTGGTGTTGTCATCTCAAGTAGCACAACTTCATTTAAGTGGATATATGTATGTATGTATGTATGTATGTATGTATGTATGTATGTATGTATGTATGTAACTTCAGGTCAACATAAAATGATGTTTCCCTATGGCTTTTTCAAACATCCTTAGGATTATTTATCCCTGCTTTCTTCTTTTCTCTCTGTGTTGCCCTCTCTTCCCCGTTTTCCCCATTTCCTCCTTCATAGCACCTGTGTCCTGCTGTTCCCTTCTTGTCCCTGCTCACTGCCCCATAGTCCCTTTTTACTTTCCTGGTGAATGCAGTTACTCCAAGTCATGTTATTACACTTAAAAGTTCAGACCTAGGATACACAAATAAGAGAGAGAACATGCCGTGTTTATCTGGCTAGGTCTGGGTTACCTTGATCAGTATATATTCTAGTTCCATCTGTTTACCTCCAAATTTCATGACTTCATTTTTCTTTTCAGATGAATAGTATTCATTGTGTATATGTACTAGATTTTCTTCATCCTTTCATTAATTGAAAGGCATTTAGGTTGTTACATTTCCTATCTATTGTGAATAGAGTGGCAATAAGCATGACTACTCAAGTATCTCTAGAGAAGATAAGTCCTTTGGGGATATGCCAAGGGGTGGTATAGCTGGGTCATATAGTAGGTCTATTTTTAGCTTTTTGAGGAATCTCCACACTGAATTATATAGTAGTTGTACCAGTTTGCAATCCCACCCAAGTGAATGAGAGTTCCCCTTTCCACACATCCTCACCCATGTTTTTGGTTAGTTAGTTGCTTTCATGATCTTATCCATTCTGACTGAGGTAAAATGAACTCTTCAGGGTTGTCCACTTAAAATGGTCAAAAACAAAAACAAAAAAACACCTGTTATATGACTTATCCTAGGGAGAGATAAACATGCATCTCGTCATTCCAGATAGAGCAGCAAGAAACAAAGGGAATAATTCCACACAGGTCTACTTTGGTGAAGCAACAAGTTTTCTAGGGGTTCCTCATAGGAACATGGGTGATTGGTTATTTACAGGAGCATGGATGATTCAAAGGCAGTCATCGAGAGATGCAGTTCAAGCAATTTTGGCTTTTGCTTCATACCCTTGTGGATGAGTTTTGAGTACAGTATGTCAGTGCTCCTAGCAGCTGGATTTTGCAACCCTGGAACCACCACTCCCTAGTTGTATGCTATGAAGCAAACATGCACTGTTCCTTAGATGGGTAGTGCTACACTGTTTGTGGGCTGTGGCGAAGCTGAGCAATATGAATCAGGGAGGCACCCAGGAGCTCCTACCCCATCATCAGCAACTATTGGCAACTGTGGTTGCTATGGGAGAGAGTGAACTTTTTTTCAGTGTGTGGACACTGGTGAGTTGTTCTTGCTATAGTAAATAGCCACTACTCATACATACACAAATTCACTGGATTAAAAAAAAAAGTTTGGAAGAAAAGGATTCTAAGGGAGAGAGTGGAGATGAGAAGGTAGTGTGTATGTGTGTGTGCTCATGTGTGTAAGTAAATGTAATCCCATTACATTGCATATTTGTATGAAATTATAAAAAATGTAATTAGTCCTAGAGGGAATAATTTAAAAAAATTTCCTGAGGAGCTAGATGAAGTTCTCTATGATAACACAGGAATATACCTTCTTCAAGGTCATCACAGCATTTAAACTAAGGCAGAGTTACACTGCTGGTTATCAGTGTCTTCACTGAAGCACTCACGAAGAAGAATAGAACATGATTGTGAAAGTATTAAAACATTGAGTTCTAATCTTCTCCCATGTGATAATTTTGCCATTCATCTTTTCTGACAGTGATAAACGCATAGATAAAGCTTGATTGGAAAGGAAGTTGTCTGGCAGAGAAAAATGAAAGCGAAATTACTTTTGAACTAATTTTAAAGTAGCATTCGAGGGGTTGAGAGGAGAGCTGTCACATAGCACAATGCTTCTTAAACTCCCTGTCATAGAAAAGTGACATGAGAGGGATAGAAGAGGAGGTACATAAGACCCACGGTCACCCTAACTCCTTTTCTCAATAAGAAATGGATTTCAAGAGGTATAGCATATCAGATAGTTGTCAAAATATCAGCCCAAGGAGGGAGCACGCCACAGAGGAATTTGACAGACTGTGCTTGGAGGAGCATAGGAGCGAGAGGTTGTCATGCATGAGCATGCAGACAATTACAGGGGATTTGAAGCAAGTCCGCCTAAAACCCACCTAGACGGTATGCACATCTGTAGAGTACACAGCCCCGAAGGAAATAATGTTACCAGGTATTAGATACCAGTCAAGATGAATTTGAAAGAGATGAATAGCTAGTCTTGTTATACATTATTAGGGATAACATTCAGTCCCATTCTACTTTTTGGCATCAGTCTGACATGGGTTTCGATCCATGTTGAAAGACCCTAGTTCAGAAATGAAAATGGCACACGGCAATGCAGGCTCCCCATTGCTTACATAGAACTCTGAGAACTTACGGTGAATGCTGATGCAAAATCTAACTGATGTGAAGTTGAATCACATGCATGCATGCTTTCAATCTATCACAGTCTTATTGATGTAAGTAGTCATGTATTTTGTTGTAAAAATGTTGATATACTTCATATGTGGAGTGATTCCAGATGCCAGGGTGGGTATTCCATAAGTGTGCACAGAACATGTTACTTCCTTTATGGGTGTATGTGTGCAGGTGCATGTGTGTGCAGGTAACCATATATGTGTGAGTGTACATGGGGGGTGTCAATGGACAACCTCAGGTGTCATTCCACAGGTGTCACACACCAGGATCATTTATTAGGACAGGGTCTGTGATTGGTATGAGAGTAGGCTCCACAGGATGGCCCGCAAGTCTCAGATTTTACCTGCTTCTGCTTTCCTGGTGCAGGAATTCGGAATGCGTCACTGCCCCTGTCTTTTTCATGTGGTTTCTGGAGACTGAGCTCAAGTCTTCCTGCTGGCAGGCACCTGCCTTCTGACTGAGCCATGTGTCAGCCCACATAACTGTGAACTTTTCTGACTTTCCAAGTGATTCTGGCCTAAGACTTTCCAAGGAACAATTATAGACCAGTGTTGGCTACGTGATTAGTAAATCTGTTTATAATGACATTGGTTTTGTGTTATGCTTCTAGTTGCTTTGAAAATGGACATTTTACCAGGAGGTAAGACTTAAGGAGGGCACAATCTGCAAGAGTTGTACATAATTAACATTAACAGAGCCAGGAAAGGACAGAGAACTCCCGAAATACTGTTTCAAGAAATTGATTTTCTCAGTATGTGATAGTTTTCTGAAGAAGCAGGTTTAGTTGAAGCTGAAATATCCAAATATTTGATGGAATGGATGTGAAAAAATCCTTGATGCCCATGAACATATATTTCTCAAGCACATAGATTGGTTCTTTCATGACAAAGTTTAATTACGCTCTTAAAGTGGGAACCAGCAGAAAGACAAACAGAACTATTTTCACAGGGTGTCTGAAGTATAGACACAAAGGAGTAGTTTACCTCAAAGTGTTAAATTGTACAGACAGTGGGTTATATTTAGGAATATATACACAAATGTATTAACAACTAATAAAAAGAGACCAGGAATTTGTTTGATTACTTTTTTTTCTTGGTTTTCTTTAAGAGATTTGTTGATATCTTCCATTTTTTTTGTCTTTTCCTCAATTTCTTTAAGAGAGTTTTTCATTTCCTCTTTAAGGGCCTCAATCATCCTCATAAAGTTATTTTTTAGGTCATTTTCTTCTATTTCATCTGTGTTGGGATGTTCAGGTCTTGCTGTTATAACACTACTAGTTTCTAGTGGTGCCGTATTGCTCTTTATGTTGTTGAGTGTGCTCTTACCTTGTTGTCTACTCATCTCTTCCTCTAATTGGTGTAGGTGGAATTTGTGCCTCAGACATTCTCTCTTCTCCAATTGGTATATTTGCAGGCTGTTGCTCTCTTGACCACTCCCTTCAGGCACAAGTAGAGCAGGGCTTCCAATGAATGCTCCTCTTTCAATGCTGCTCCCAGGTTTGAGGCTGGGACCTCCCTCTGACACTGCTTCCCATTCTGAGATTTGTGGCTCCTTTGATGCTGCTCCAGACCTGAAGCTCAGGCCTTCTTCTGACGATGCTTCCAGGCTAGGATTCAGGCCTCTCATTGACGAGACCCCAGACATTTGAAAGAGAGCAAGGGGGAATACATGGGAGGGTTTGTGGAGAGAAAAGGTAAGAGGAACATTATGTAATTATATAATAATATCAAAATAATATAGTATTTCAAAAAAGTATTAAATTTGGTGTCAGATGGTTATTTAGATATTCCTATATGGTAGGGATATATAGTTTTGTTATTCAGTTTTTTTTATTTTTTATTTTATTCTATTTGTTCAAATTAGGAACAAGCTTGTTACGATAAATCTTCCTGCCAAAAGCCGCCTGAGCCCCACCGCCACGTGTGAGCTTTACGCCAGCCGCCCGCCCGAGTTAGGCCCAAATGAATACACAGAAACTTGTATTAAGTTCAAAGCTGCTTGGCCAATAACTAGGATTCCTCATCTGCTAGCTCAGTCTTAACTATCATAAATCTATATATGTTAAAAGACTTATCGGACACTTTATTGGCGTCCCTCCTTGCTGGTGGATCACATCATGTCGCTGGAGGAGGAAGGGGAAAAAGGGACCCTTCCTGTTTCTCCTTCGCTTAAATATGAGTCTCCTTGCTATGTCACTTCCTGCCTGGATCAGCACTTCTCTACTACATTTTCCAGAATCCTCTTTGACTCCTAGTCTCGTCTACTTGTTGTCTCATTGGCCAAATAGTATTTTATTTAACAATCAATAAGATAAACATACACAGTACATCCCCATCATAAGATTGCTTCACATGTCAATCCCTTCTCCCTCTCCCTCTTCCTCTCCTCCCTCACCTGCCCCTAGCCATCCCCCCACTCCCCAGGCAGGGTAAGGCCCTCAAAAGTGGCTTCCCAAAGTCTACCACATCATCTTGGGCCAGGCCTAGGCCCTTCCCCATGTGTCCAGGCCAAGAGAACATCCCTTCACATGGGATGGGGTCTCAAAATCCCTTCTTTTTTTTTTTTTAAGAACTTACATATTTAATACAGTGCATTACCCCTGTATAAATGGAAAAATATTAAGTTCAAAATTTCTAGACCAATATGGCTGTTAATTTTTGTACAATGCCAACTCAACATCGTAAACTGGGATACTGTTTTCCAAAGTTGACAGCACAGCTAAAGTTTCCAAAAATTCAAATTATATATGTATGTATATATATTTATATTTATATAAAAAGACCAATAATGGCAGTATGTTATGCATCAATAGTAGCAACAGCTTTTCCAGGTTCTGCAATCATTTGAACAAAATTGTAGAGACATCCAGCACTCTCCATTTAAAAAAAAATAAAAATCAAAATTCCAGAAAAACAGCACAATTCTATTACTCTTGTGGTACCTGGCACCATTTTTTTTTAAATTAGCTTCTCAATCATCATCTGGAAAGAAACCATTCTGAGCAACATCATTAAAAACAGCTCTGATAAAGCATGGTCACTACTATGCATCATAAAGCAGGTCCACATATGAGTGAGTACATATCATGTTTGTCTTTTTGTGATTGGGTTACCTCGCTCAGAATGGTTTCTTCAAGTTCCATCCATTTTCCTGCAAATTTCAAGATTCCATTGTTTTTTTCTGCTGAGTAGTACTCCACTGTGTAAATGTACCACATTTTCTCTATCCATTCTTCGGTTGAGGGGCATCTAGGCTGCTTCCAGTTTCTGGCTATTACAAATAATGCTGCTATGAACATGGTTGAAGAGATGTCCTTGCTATGTGAATGTGCTTCTTTTGGGTATATGTCTAAGAGTGGAATTGCTGGACCTTGTGGTAGACTCATTCCCACTTTCTTGAGGAGTCGCCATACTGATTTGCAAAGTGGCTGTACAAGTTGGCACTCCCACCAGCAGAGGAGTAGTGTTCCTCTTTATCCGCATCCTCTGCAGCATAAACTGTCATTGGTATTTTTGATTTTAGCCATTCTGACAGAGGTAAGATGGTATCTCAGAGTTGTTTTTGATTTGCATTTACCTGATGGCTAAGGATGTTGAACACTTTCTTATGTGTCTTTCAGCCAGTTTAGATTCCTCTATTGAGAATTGTCTATTTAGTTCTGTACCCCATTTTTTAATTGGATTGTTTGGTGTTTTGGAGACTAGCTTCTTGAGTTCTTTGTATATTTTGGAGATCAGCCCTCTGTCAGATGTGGGGTTGGTGAATATCTTTTCCCAGTCTGTGGGCTGCCATTTTGTCTTGATGACTATGTCCTTTGCCTTACAGAAGTTTCTCAGTTTCAGGAGGTCCCATTTATTAATTGTTGATCTCAGTGTCTGTGCTACTGGTGTTATGTTCAGGAAGCAGTCTCCTGTACCTATTAATTCAAGGGTATTCCCACTTTATCTTCTAGTAGGTTCAGTGTGGCTGGGTTTATGTTGAGGTCTTTGATCCATTTCGACTTAAGTTTTGTGCAGGGCAAAGGCTTGGGTCTATCTGTAGTCTTCTACATGTTTGCATCCAGTTATGCCAGCACCATTTGTTGAAGATGTTCTCTTTGTTCCAGCGTATATATTTGGATTGTTTGTCAAAAATCAGGTGTTCATAGGTGTGTGGGTTAATTTCAGGGTTTTCAACTCTATTCCATTGGTCTACCTGTCTATTTTTGTGCCAATACCAAGTTGTTTTCAGGACTATAGCTCTGTAATAGAGCTTAAAGTTAGGGATGGTGATGCTTCCAGAAGTTCCTCTATTGTACAGGGTTGTTTTGGCTATCCTGGGTCTTTTGTTTCTCCATATAAAGTTGAGAATTGTTCTTTCCAGGTCAGTGAAGAAATGTGTTGGGACTTTGATGGGGATTGCATTGAATCTGTAGATTGCTTTTGGCAAGATTGCCATTTTTACTATGTTGATCCTGCCTATCCAAGAGCATGGGAGATCTTTCCATTTTCTGGTATCCTCTTTAATTTCTTTCTTTAGAGAGTCAAAATTCTTACAGTACAGTTCTTTCACTTTTTGCTTAGTGTTATTCCAAGGTATTTTATATTGTTTGTGGCAATTGTAAAGGGTGATGCTTCTCTGATTTCTTTCTCCACCAATGTGTCATCCATATGTAGTAGGGCTACAGATTTTTTTGAGTTAATCTTGTATCCTGCCACTTTGCTGAAGGTGTTTATCAGCTGTAGGAGTTCCCCGGTTGAGTTTTTTGGATCACTTATGTAAACTATCATATCATCTGCAAATAGTGAGAGTTTGACTTCTTCCTTTCCGATTTGTATTCCCTTGATCTCCTTTTGTTGTCTTATTGATCTAGCTAGAACTTCAAGGACAATATTCAAGAGGTATGGAGAGAGTGGACAGCCTTGTCTTGTTCCTGAATTTAGAGGAATTGCATTGAGTTTCTCTCCATTTAATTTGATGTTGGCTGTTGGCTTGCTGTATATTACTTTTATTATGTTGAGGCATGTTCCTGTTATCCCTGATTTCTGCAGGACCTTTATCATGAAGAGGTGTTGGATTTTGTCAAAGGCTTTTTTGGCATCTAGTGAGATGATCATGTGATTTTTTTCCCTCAGTCTATTTATATGGTGGATTACATTGATGGATTTTCATATGTTGAACCATCCTTGCATCCCTGGGATGAAGCCTACTTGATTGGGATGGATGATTTCTCTGATGTGTTCTTGGATTCGATTTGCCAGTATTTTATTGAGAATTTTTGCATCAATGTTCATGAGGGATATTGGTCTGTAGTTCTCTTTCTTAGTTGTGTCTTTGTGTGGCTTGGGTATCAAGGTTATTGTGTCCTCATAAAAAGAGTTTGGTAATGACCCTTCTGCTTCTATTGTGTGGACTACTTTGAGGAGAATTGGTATTAGCTGTACTTTGAATTTCTGGTAGAATTCTGCACTGAAGCCATCTGACCCTGGGCTTTTTTTGGTTGGGAGACTTTGAATTACTGCTTCAATTTCATTAGAGGTTATAGGTCTATTTAAGTTGCTTATCTGTTCTTGATTTAATTTTGGAAAGTGAAATTTGTCCAGAAAATTTTCCATTTCCTTTAGATTTTCAAATTTTGAGGAATATAGGTTTTCAAAGTATGACCTGATTATTCTCTGGATTTCCTCCGTGTCTGTTGTTATGTCTCCTTTTTCATTCCTGATTTTATTAATTTGCATGTTCACTCTTTGTTGTTTGGGAAGTTTGGATAAAGGTTTGTCTATCTTGTTGATTTTTTCAAAGACCAACTTTTTGTTATATTGATTCTTTGTATTGTTCTCCTAGTTTCCATTTTATTGATTTCAGCCCTCAATTTGATTATTTCCTGGCATCTGCTCCTCCGGGGTGTATTGGCTTCTTTGTGTTCTAAAGCTTTCAGTTGTGTTGTTAATTCTCTAGTGCGGTTATTCTCCTGTTTCTCCATGTGGGCATTTAGCGCTATGAACTTTTTTCTGAGCACTGATTTTAGAGTATCCCATAGGTTTGGATATGTTGTGTCCTCATTCTCATTGAATTCTAGGAAATCTTTAATTTTTTTTTTTATTTCTTCCTGGACCCATGAATTGTGCAATTGGGTATTACTTAATTTCCATGAGTTTGTAGGTTTTCTGTAGTTCTTCTTGTTGTTGAATTCTAATTTTAAAGCATGGTGGTCTGATAAGACATAGGGGGTTATTTCAACTTTTTTGTACTTGCTGAGGTTTGTTATGTTGCCAAGTATGTGGTCGATTTTAGAGAAGGTTCCATGTGGCGCTGAGAAGAAGGTAAATTGTTTTGTATTTGTGTGAAATGTTCTATAGATATCTGTTAAGTCCAATTGCGCCATAACTTCTATTAGTTCTTTTGTTTCTTTGTTAAGTTTCTGTCTGGTGTTCCTGTCCAGTGGTAAGAGTGGGGTGTTGAAATCTCCCACTATAAGTGTGTGAGGTTTTATGTGTGATTTGAGTTTTAGTAATGTTTGTTTTATAAACTTGGATGCCTTTGTATTTGGGGCATAAATGTTCAGAATTGAGACTTCAACCTGATGGATTTCTCCTGTGATGATTAGGAAATGACCTTCTTCATCTCTTTTGACTGATTTTAGTTTAAAGTCCAATTTATTGGATATTAGAATTGCTACCCCCGCTTGTTTCTTGGGTCCATTTGATTGGAAGATCTTTCCCCAACCTTTAATTCTTAGGTACCGTCTGTCTTTGTGGTTGAGGTGAGTTTCTTGTGTGCAACAGAAGGAAGGATTCTGTCTTCTTATCCATTCTGCTAATCTGTGTCTTTTTATAGGGGAGTTAAGACTATTAATGTTGATGGATATTAATGACCATTGATTATTGTTCATTCTTGTTTGTTTTTGATTTGTTGATGCTGGTGAGATTATGTGTGGGATTCTATCCCTTTTTCCTTTTGACTGTTGGTAAATTGGGATTATCTATTGCCTATGTTTTTCTGGTTGTAGTTAACTTCTCTGGGTTGCAGTTTACCTTCCAGTACTTTCTGTAGGGCTGGATTGGTGGATATGTATTGTTTGAATCTGGTTTTGTCATGGAATATCTTGTTTTCTCCATCTATAATGATTGAAAGCTTTGCTGGTTATAGTAGTCTAGGCTGGCATCCATGGTCTCTTAGTGCAGGTAGAATATCTATCCAGGACCTTCTAGCTTTCAGAGTTTCCAAGGAAAAGTCAGGTGTGATTCTGATAGGTTTGCCTTTATAGGTTACTTGATCTTTTTCCTTTGCTGCTCTTAATATTTTCTCTTTGTTGTGTATGTTTGGTGTTTTGATTATTATATGGCAAGGTGACCTTTTCTTTTTGGTTCATTGTATTTGATGTTCTGTAGGCTTCTTGTATTTTCATTGGTATGTCTTTCTTTAGTTTGGGAAAGTTTTCTTCTATGATTTTTTGAATATGTTTTCTGGTCCTTTGAGCTGGATTTCTTCACCTTCTTTTATACCTATTATTCTTACGTTTGCTCTTTTCATGATGTCCCATATTTCCTGGATATTTTGTGATAGGGATTTTTTGGGCTTAAGATTCTCTTTGGTTGATGAATCTATTTCTGATATTGTGTCTTTAACTCCTGAGATTCTCTCTTCTGTCTCTTGTATTCTGTTGGTTATGCTTACATCTGTAGTTCCTGATCGTTTATCCAGCTTTTCTATTTCCAGCATTCCCTCAGATTGTGCTTTCTTTATTGTCTCTATTTCAGTTTTTAGGTCTTGAACTGTTTCCTTGAGAGATTTGTTGATATCTTGTAATTTTTGGTTTGTTTTGTCTTCAATTTCTTTAAGGGATTTTTCTCACGTCCTCTTTGTGGTCCTCTATCATTTTCCTGAAGATGTTTTTAAGGTCATTCTCTTCTGGTTCATCTGCATCGTGATGTTGAGGTCTTACTGGTGTATGGTTCCTAGTCTCCAGTGGTGTCATATTGGGTTTTCTGTTGTTGAATGTGCTTTTACCTTGTCCTCTTCTCTTCCTTTCTTCTGGTGGGTGTAGCAAGTGTTTCTTGTTCTCCTAGTGGGTGTGGGACCACGGTTCCCTTCTGGTAGATGCAAACAGATCCAATACTCTGATGTTGGTACTCTTCTCGTGGATGGAGGTGTCACTGTTACCCGGGTGTTGGCAGTGTTCGAGCGTGCCAGGTCCTGCCGGCCGGCAGTTGGGGGCAGAGATGTCACCAGGCCTCAGGGTGTCGGATCCTGCTGCCAAACTCCATCCAGCATGCAGGTCGCTTGCCTCAGATGACTCTAAGCAGCGACGATGACCAACCAGAACCCGAGACAGTTCCTGGCCTACCTAGGCGGGAAGATGGAGGTCGGGCTGCCTCTGGGTGTTTGGTGTTCAGAACCCACTGCTGCCGAACTGGTTCCAGCACGCAGGTTGCTTGCCTCTGTTATTCAGTTTTTTTTCTCTTTTTATTATTATTATTATTATTATTATTATTATTATTATTATTATTAATTCAAGTTAGGGAACAGGCTTGTTTCACATGTACTTCCCCTCTCCCTCTCCCTCCCCTCACCCCCATTCCTTCTCCCCCACCTCCAACCTACCCCCCACCCCATCCACCCGCCACTCCCCAGGCAGGGTAGGGCCCCCAACTGGGGCTCCACCAAGTCCACCAAATCTTCCTGTGCTGGGCCTAGGCCCCTCCCCATGTGTTCAGAGACAGAGCGAATCCCTTCAAGTGGGATGGGCTCTCGAAGTCCCCCCCACCCACCAGGGCAAAACACCAGTCCACCTCTGGAGGCTCCCAGGAGTGCAGGGGCCTCCCCATTGGCATCCTTGATCAGGGGGCTGGATTAGTCCCGTACTGGCCTCCCAAAGAGCATCTGGGGTCGATCTGCTTTCCCTTTTTCAGGCCAACTGTTTCTGTGGGTTTCTCCAACCAGGTACAGACCCCTTCGTTCTTCATTCCTCCCTCTCTTCAACTAGGTTCCAGATTTCAGCTCAGTGTATTTCTGTGGATGTCTGTCTCTGCTTCCATCAGCCACTGGATGAAGACTCTAGGATAGCATAGAGAGTAGTCATCAATCTCATTCTAGGGGAAGGGCTTCTAGGCCATCCTCTCCTCCACTGCCCGGACTGTCAGATCGTGTCATCCTTGTAGGTCTCTGGAGATCTTCCTAGTTCCAGATCTCTTCTCGGACCTATAGTGGCTCCCTCTGATATGGTATCTCTCATCCTGCTCTCTCTCCTCTATTCTTCCCCCAACTCAATATATCTGCTCCTCCATTTCTTCTCCTCTACTCTTCATCTTGTGCTCTTATTGTGGCAGCACCCACTCCCTACCCTCATGCTCTCAATTAGCTCGGGAGTTCATGCCACTTCCCATTCCTGGGGTCCATTTATCCCTTAGAGTCATTCATGATTTCTAGTTTCCTTGGGGTAGAGGATTATAGGCTGGTAAACCTTTGCTCTATGTCTAAAAATCATATATGAGTGAGTACATACCATGTTTGTCTTTTTGTGATTGGGTTACCTCACTCAGGATGGTTTCTTCTAGTTCCATCCATTTGCCTGCGAATTTCAAGATTCCATTGCTTTTTTCTGCTGAGTAGTACTCCATTGTATAAATGTACCACATTTTCTCTTTCCATTCTTCAGTTGAGGGGCATCTAGGTTGCTTCCAGGTTCTGGCTATTACAAACAATGCTGCTATGAACATGGTTGAACATATGTCCTTGTTGTATGGACATGCAGTATTTGGGTATATACCCAAGAGAGGAATGGCTGGATCTTGAGGTAGATTGATTCCCATTTTTCTGAGCAACCGCCATACTGATTTCCAAAGTGGTCTTACAAGTTCACACTCCCACCAGCAATGGAGGAGTGTTCCTTCTTCTCCACAACCTCTCCAGCATAGGTTGTCATTGGTATTTTTGATTTTAGCCATTCTGACAGGTGTGAGGTGGTATCTCAGAGTTGTTTTGAGTTGCATTTCTCTGATGGCCAAGGATTTTGAGCACTTTCTTAAGTGTCTTTCAGCCATTTCAGATTCCTCTGTTGAAAAATCTCTGTTTAGTTCTGCACCCCACTTTTTAATTTCATTGTATGGTGTTTTGGTGGCTAGCTTCTTGAGCTCCTTGTATATTTTGGAAATCAGTCCTCTGTCAGATGTGGGGCTGGTGAAGATCTTTTCCCATTCTGTGGGTGGTCGTTTTGTCTTACTGACTGTGTCCTTTGCCTTACAGAAGCTTCTCAGTTTCAGGAGGTCCCATTTATTAATTGCAGACCTCAGTGTCTGTGCTTCTGGCGTGATGTTCAGGAATCGTTCTCCTGTGCCAATTTGTTCAAGGGTTGTTCCCACTTTCTCTTCTAGAAGATTCAGTGTGGCTGGGTTTATGGAGAGATCTTTGATCCATTTGCACTTAAGTTTCGTGCATGGTGACAGGTATGGATCTATCTGCAATTTTCTGCATGTCCGAATCCAATTGTGCCAGCACCATTTGTTGAAGATGCTATCTTTTTTCCATTGTATGGATTTAGCACCTTTGTCAAAAATAAGGTGTTCGTAGGTGCGTGGGTTAATATCTGGGTCTTCAATTCAATTCCATTGGTCTATCTGTCTATTCTTGTGCCAATACCAAGCTGTTTTCAGAACTATGGCTCTATAGTAGAGCTTGAAGTCAGGGATGGTGATGCCTCCAGAAGATCTTTTATTGTAAAGAGTTGTTTTGGCTATCCTGGGTTTTTTATTTTTCCATATAAAGTTGAGTATTGTTCTTTCAATGTCTGTGAAAAACTGTGTTGGGATTTTGATGGGGATTGCGTTAAATCTGTAGATTGCTTTTGGTAGGATTGCCATTTTTACTATGTTAATTCTGCCTATCCAAGAGCACGGGAGATCTTTCCACTTTCTGGTATCTTCTTTAATTTCTTTCTTTAAAGTCTCAAAGTTCTTATTGTACAGGTCTTTCACTTTTTTGGTTAGTGTTACCCCCAGATATTTAATGTTGCTTGTGGATATTGTGAAAGGTGATGTTTCCATGATTTCTTTCTCATTGAGTTTATCATCTGTATACAGTAGGGCTACAGATTTTTTTGAGTTAATTTTGTATCCTGCTACCTTGCTGAAGGTGTTTATCAGCTGTAGGAGTTTCCTGGTAGAGTTTTTCGGGTCACTTATGTAGACTATCATGTCATCTGCAAATAGTGAAAGTTTGACTTCGTCCTTTCCAATTTGTATCCCTTTGATCCCCTGTTCTTGTCTTATTGCTCTAGCTAGAACTTCAAGTACAATATTGAAGAGGTATGGAGAGAGTGGACATCCTTGTCTTGTTCCTGATTTTAGAGGAAAAGCTTTGAGTTTCTCTCCATTTAGTTTGATGTTGGCTATTGGTTTGGTGTATATCGCGTTTATCATGTTTAGATATGTTCCTGTTATTCCTGTTCTCTCCAAGATCTTTATCATGAAGGGATGTTGGATTTTGTCAAAGGCCTTTTCAGCATCTAGTGAGATGATCATGTGGTTTTTCTTTTTCAGTTTGTTTATATGGTGGATTACATTGATGGTTTTTCGTATATTGAACCATCCTTGCATCCCTGGGATGAAGCCCACTTGATCGTGGTGGATGATTTTTCTGATATGTTCTTGGATTCGATTAGCCAATATTTTATTGAGTATTTTAGCATCAATGTTCATGAGGGATATTGGTCTGTAGTTCTCTTTCTTAGTCTTATCTTTGTGTGGCTTGGGTATCAAAGTGATTGTAGCCTCATAGAAAGAGTTTGGCAATATCCCATCTGCTTCTATTGTGTGGAACAGTTTGAGGAGTATTGGTATCAGCTCTTGTTTGAATTTCTGGTAGAATTCTGCAGTGAAGCCATCTGGTCCTGGGCTTTTTTTGGTTGGGAGGCTTTTGATGACTGCTTCTATTTCATTAGGGGTTATGGGTCGATTTAAACTGTTTATCTGATCTTGATTTAATTTTGGTAAGTGATATTTATCCAGGAAACTGTCCATTTCCATTAGATTTTCGAATTTTGTGGAGTACAGATTTTCAAAGTATGACCTAAAGATTCTCTGGATTTCCACAGTGTCCGTTGTTATATCCCCCTTTTCGTTTCTGATTTTGTTAATTAGTGTGCTCTCTCTCTGCCTTTTGGTTAGTTTGGCTAGAGGTTTGTCTATCTTGTTGATCTTCTCAAAGAACCAACTCTTTGTTTCATTGATTCTTTGTAATGTTTTCCTAGTTTCTACTTTATTGATTTCAGCTCTAGTGCTTTCAGTTGTTCTGTCAGTTCTCTAATGTGACTTTTCTCTAGTTTCTTCATGTGGGCACTTAGTGCTGTGAACTTCCCTCTTAGCACTGCTTTCAGAGTGTCCCATAAGTTTGGCTATGTTGTGTCTGCATTCTCATTAGATTCTAGGAAGTCTTTAATTTGTTTTTTTATTTCTTCCTCAACCCAGGAATGGTGGAATTGGGTGTTATTCATTTTCCAAAAGTTTGCAGGTTTTCTGCCATTTGTATTGTTGCTGAATTCTAGCTTTAATGCATGGTGGTCTGATAAGATACAGGGGGTTATTTCAATTCTTTTGTTACTGTGGAGGTTTGCTTTGTTGCCTACTATGTCGTCAATTTTGGAGAAGGTGCCATGTGGTGCTGAGAAGAAGGTATATTCTTTTGAGTTTGGATGGAATGCTCTATAGATATCTGTTAACCCCAGTTGGGCCATAACTTCTTTCAGGTCTTTTGTTTCTTTGTTAAGTTTTTGTCTGGTGGTCCTGTCTAGTGGCGTAAGGGGGGTGTTGAAGTCTCCTACTATAAGTGTGTGTGGTTTTATGTGTGGTTTGAGCTTTAGTAATGTTTCTTTCACAAATGTGGGTGCCTTCGTATTTGGAGCATAGATGTTCAGGATTGAGATTTCATCTTGATGGACTTTTCCTGTGATGAGTATGAAATGCCCTTCTTCATCTCTTTTGATTGATTTTAGTTTAAAGTCCATTTTGTTAGATATTAGGATTGCTACACCGGCTTGTTTCTTGAGGCCATTTGATTGGAAAATCTTTTCCCATCCTTTTACTCTGAGGTATCGCCTGTCTTTGAAGTTGAGGTGTGTTTCTTGTAAACAGCAGAAGGATGGATTCTGTCTTCATATCCATTCTGTTAGCCTATATCTTTTTATGGGTAAGTTAAGACCATTGACATTTAGGGATATTAATGTCCATTGTTCGTTGGTTCTTGTTTGGTTTGGATTTATTGTTGGTGGTGTCATTGTGTGTGGATTTTGCCCTCCTGCTTCTTTTTGTGTTTGGCAATATTAGATTATCTATTGCCTGTGTTTTTGTGCATGTAGTTATGTTCCTTGGGTTGGAGTTTTCCTTCCAGAACCTTCTGTAGTGCTGGATTTGTGGATATGTATTGTTTAAATCTGTTTTTGTCATGGAAAATCTTGTTTTCTCCATCTATAATGATTGAAAGTTTTGCTGGGTACAGTAGTCTGGGTTGACATCCATGCTCCCTTAGTGCTTGTAGTGTATCTATCCAAGACCTTCTGGCTTTCATAGTTTCCATTGAGAAGTCGGGTGTGATTCTGATTGGTTTGCCTTTATATGTTACTTGGCCTTTTTCCTTTGCAGCTCTTAATATTTTTTCTTTATTCTGTAGATTTGGAGTTTTGATTATTATGTGTTGGGGGGACTTCTTTTTGTGGTCCAGTCTGTTTGGTGTCCTATAAGCTTCTTGTACTTTCATAGGCATATCTTTCTGTAGGTTGGGGAAGTTTTCTTCTATGATTTTGTTGAATATGTTTTCTGTATCTTTGAGCAGTGTTTCTTCACCTTCTTCTACACCTATTATTCTTAGGTTTGGTCTTTTCACGGTGTCCCATATTTCCTGGATATTTTGTGTTAGGGATTTGTTGGTCTTGAGGTTTTCTTTGGTTGATGAATGTATATCCTCTAGCGAGTCTTCAATAGCTGAGATTCTCTCTTCTGTCTCTTGGATTCTATTAGTTATACTCACATCTTTAGATCCTGATCGTTTATCCAACCTTTCCATTTCCAGCATTGCTTCATTCTGTGTTCATTTAATGTGTCTAATTCAGCTTTCATGCTTTGAACTGTTTCAAGAGCTTCCTTCACTTGTTTGGTTGTTTTATCTTGGGTTTCTTTAGCTTCTTTAAGAGATTTATTTATTTCTTGAATTTTTTGGTTTGTCTTTTCCTCCATATCGTGTAATTTTTTACTTGCTTTTTCTTCTATTTCTTTAAGGGATTTTCTTGTTTCCTCTTTGAAGGTCTCTATCACCTTGCTGAGATAATTTTTGAGGTCCATCTCTTCTTCTTGCACTATGTTGGGCTTTTCAGGTCTTGCTGGAGTGGAGTCCCTAGATTCTGGTGGTGTCATATTGGTCTTTCTGTTGTTGAGTGAGTTCTTATTCTGTCTTCTTCCCATATCTTTTTCCAGTGTGTGCAGGTAGGATCTCTCTATATCCTCTTGTTACTCTGTAGTGTGTGTGGGCCAGGAATTCAATGTCCGAAGCTCTGGATGGTCTTGCCTCTCCTCGTAGCCTCCTCACTCTGATGGAGTTAGGCCTCCTGGCAGATCGGTCGCCGGGAATGGAATGAAGAGTGGCCTGTACCCAGATTCAGGGAGCTCCTCCCTGCCTGGGCGTGTCTGTTTCAAGCAGGGACAAGCCTGGAGGGATCTGGGTGAATGGCGCTTAGGACAAGAATTGGGTAAAAGCAGGGGGTGGCTCACCTGGTTTGCGATGAGTCAACAGAAAGGGAAGGAAGAGTGGCCTGTACCAAGCCAGATTCAGGGAGCTCCTCCCTGCCTGGGCATGTCTGTTTCAAGCAGGGACAAGCCTGGAGGGATCTGGGTGAATGGCGCTTGGGACAAGAATTGGGTAAAAGCAGGGGGTGGCTCACCTGGTCTGAGATGAGTCGACCTGTTATTCAGTTTTATTAAACATTTGTGTAACTTAAGCAGTTGTTAACATTAAGGACATTGTACATCTTCAATCTCAGTACTTGGGAAGCAGAAAACAGGTATTTCTCTGTCAGTTTGAGGTCTTCCTGGTCTACAAAGTGTGTTTGAAGCCAACCATTGCCATGTAGTGAGACCTTTTCCCAAAGAAAAGCAAACAAAGCAAACAAACCATCAGTAGATACAATGATTAGTGTACTCTTATCAGTTTAGATTGTGGGCCTCATGCTGTTATGCAATACAAACTGTCATATGACACCAAAACCTTTTTTCAATACTGAATTCATTTGCTTTCATCCAGCATTAGCCTGTCTGCCATATGCCACTTGGCCCTCAAAGCAATCCCACGCTGAGTTTTGCTCAAATAAGCATACAATGCCAAACAGTGAAGTTGTCCACTGTCCCATATTATCTTGTCAATCATTTTCCGAAACTGTCCACTTACTTTCTATAATTATCATTTCCCCCTTTCTACTTAGTTCCTGTTCTTTCCCCTTCCCTTTCACTCTCCTTGGACTCCCTTTGCTTCCTTTGTTCATACTTTAAAATATTTAGTGATGTTTGTCCTAGTTGCAATTATACTGGGTGTATCCTGGAGCCACATCTGCTGTGGCAAGTTTCCATCAAAGCTGGTTTGCTAGCAGGGCTCTTAGCACTGGTTTCAGATCCAGTGTGTAAGGAGCTTAGAATTCATCTCTGTAGGTCAACAATGTGCAAAATGTCAACCAGACTGTTAACAATCCCTCTTAGATCTACCAGTAGTAAAGGGAATAGGTTGAATTTGGTATGTACCCCAGACTTGGCAGACTGGCACTGAGATCACAGCTTAGTAGAAGTACAAACCTCTATGTGAACTAGAACCATGGTAGTAAAACCTGACTATAATCGAGGACTTGCTAGAGGCTTGGTGGGCACAAATCCAAGTTACAATTCCTGGAGCCCAATCATTGTTCTCCATTTGTGTGTGTCTATCTCCTGGCCTGCAGGTTCTCACCTTGAAAACTATAGGGAAAAAAATCCATGTGCCAGGGGAGAGAAGAAAGCAGGTAATTGGACATATGCCCAGAATAGTCTGCCTTTCTTAACTAGGTCTGTTCACAGGAAGAGATTGTTTCACCAGAGTAAAACCTGGGCTTTCCTAACACCACTTAGGTGGAGCAGGAAAATAAAGCCACCAAGTAGACAAGGCAGTGAAGGTAATTTGTCTAGAACAGTCAGGCTGTTTGAGGGAGTGCTCTGGGTCTATATAGCATGCTAAAGTGACCTGGGTCTATCAAAGTGGTGACTTTCTTTTTTCTCCTGTCTGAAATAAGAATTCTACCCCCATCTTGCCCCTCAGCTGGAGAGAATCTCTTAAAGGCTTTTACCGTGAGAGCCAGTTAAGGTCAAGCCTCAGAAGACTGGACCCCAGCTGTCTCTTACTCTTAAAACTAATCCATGCTCTGCCTCTAGCTCAGTGGTTCTCAACCTTCCTAATGCTGTGACTCTTTAATACAGTTCCTTATATTCTGGTGACCCCCAACTACAAAATTATTTCATTGCTACTGCCTAACTGTAATTTTGCTACTCTTATGAATCATAATGTAAATACCTGCTATGCAGGATATCTGATATGTGACCTCCAAAGGGGTTGTGACTCACAGGTTGAGAATTGCTGCCTAGCTCTTCTTTGAAATGACCCATCAAGTGTTCTTCTGAGTCTATATCAACAGCAGCTTGTAGGTGAGCTAATGTTGGCTATTATTTACAACATTTGTTTTCTCTTCAGGGATCTGGGGTGGTGGTTTCCCTGTGAACTCGTTTCTTTAATTGACCAAAGTGAAAGTATTGATTTTTCTATTTGTTCGACAGCTATTGTTGTGTTGTGAGGGCGATAATGACTTTCAGGCTTTTTTCATGTTGGAGATGAAACAGGAAACCTTCTGTTACGTTTTACATTACACACTAGGCATGGTGGCACATGTCTGTAATCTCAGCTTTTTGGGAGGTTGAGGCATGAGAATCAAAGCTCAAGTGTGGGTCTGGGCTACTTAAGCTCAAAAGCAAAAAGTCAGAACCTGAAATTTGAGCTTTCAATGCCCAAAGCTGGGCATTGAAATCATACAAATTATTCAATACACACAACACCTCAGGGGGAATAATTAAAAAACTGAAAAAAGGGGTGGGGCCAACTGTGGATGTAGTTAAAGCACCGGGCTAGCCTGCGCTAGTCTCTCTCTCTCTTTCTCTCTCTCTCTCTTTCTCTCTCTCTGCCTCTCTCTTTCTTTCTCTCTCTCTCCCTCTCTCTCACACACACACTTGAGCCATTTATAAAAAGAACCATCAAACTCAAGCAATCTTTCAATAGTTTTTTTTTTGTTTGTTTGTTTTTTTTTCGAGACAGGGTTTCTCTGTGGCTTTGGAGGTACTGTCCTTGGAACTAGCTCTTGTAGACCAGGCTGGTCTTGAACTCACAGACATCCACCTGCCTCTGCCTCCCAAGTGCTGGGATTAAAGGCATGCGCCACCAACGCCCGGCTCTTTCAATAGTTTTAAGATGTGATTTTTGCTAAAGTAGCGGCTTTAGTTACCTATGGTTTGCATTTTTTTCTCTTACTAAAACAACTTGCTTGTCTGTTTACAATTTGGGTTGTTCTCCTTATACATTTCCTACTTGAAAATTCATCTCCTAGACTAGTTAAATAAAATATTAGAATTCAATGTCATGTTCAGAGTTCCTCGTAAATTTCCACTGACAATGAAGCATATTTTATGTTTTAACATTTCTCATAATAGCAAGAGTTGGAAATGGCAGACAAAATATCAAGAAACGTCTAGTAAATAGCTATGTGTGGCAGCATCCTGAAGTGTTCCCTTGAACTCTAAAGGTGAAGGGACAGTTGAGATAACAGAGCAACATTTCAGAAAGCCACCCCCATCCTCCTAAAGTAAGTTTGAGTTCAGATGATCCTATAAGATTATTGTGAAAGAAATATTTTATCTTAAAGGCTAGACACTTTCCCCAATCCTACACTAATTTAATATTTTCATTAGAAACAATGCCTGGTGATTCAAAAATTAAGGATGTTAATAGAACTGTATTACAGGAAATAATTGAGTTGTAATACAACAGTCTTTTCAAAAAATTAAATTTCCTATCAATTGAGACTCAGTTGGAACAACCAAATGCTTAAGTGCTCTTGATTAATATTTAAGAATCTCTGTGACTACATTTGCATACATGTGTATTGTGAAAATAGTATGTGAAATCAGCTCTGATTTGAAATGAGGACTTAGAAATACTGCTATTTTATGCTGCCATTTTAGCATTATATTTTAAGAAAAAGTAATTTTTCAATCAGATGGAAAACTTAGATTATAAAACCATGTGCTGAAATGTAAATCTCTTGCTTATTTTGCATATTCTTTAAAATGAATTTAATTACAATATTTGTGCATCTTTAATAAAGTTTTTCTTAGACCATATCAGTTTTTTAAAGCTATTTTAATGCAGAGAAGTCTCCTTTTTTTGCACAAATTAAATAAACATGATTCTATCATCAAGGAATTTATAATCTTAGGGAAGAGATTAAATATATATGAAAGAAACAGCTTGAAAAGCTCATTGTACTAGTGGTATGCTCGGCACTGTCTGTGACCGAAGCCAGGGGAACAAGATTCTATAACATGATCATGGTGCACAGCATAGAAATAAGAGTGAAAAATGCTCTGGCTAAACGTGAGTGTCAGTTGGGAGGCCTGGGCAGTCTATGAGACCTCTGACAGTGGAACCAGTATTTATTCCTAGTGCACAAATGGACTTTGGGAGCCCATTTCCCATGGAGGGATACTCTCTCAGCCTGGATACACATGGGAGGGCCTAGGACCTGCCCCAAATGATGTGACAGACTTTGACGGTCCCCCATGGAAGGCCTCACCCTTCTTGGGGAGTGGATGGAGGGTGGGATGGGGGGTTGGTGGGGGTGGCATGGGAGGATGGGTGGGCAAGGGAACAGGGATTGATATGTAGAATAAGATCATTTCTAAATTAAGTTAAAAAAGAAAATTATTGGAGAAAAATATTCACTGATGGTGCAGAAGTTAGAGATAGGACAACTTCACAGAAGATGAGATTAGTGAAATGAACCCAAAGGTTTATGGGATTCAATAGATCAGCATTAGAAGTGGATTTTGGGGAGAAAGAGGAGAAGGAAAAGGATGCAAAACTGAAGAAGTTATATATAGAATGTCTAAACATAGAAATTATAGTCTAATGACCTTGGAAATCTCGCTTCCAGTTCTCAACAAAATGGAACAATTGCTTCCTAAAGACCTTGTAATTTCAATACTGGCTATGCACTCTCACCCCAAATGAATGCATAATCTCACCAGAAGACCCACAAGAATTTTCATAGCAGTCCAAATCTGGATATAACCTAGACAGCCACTTAGAAGAGAAAGGATAAACAAGTTATGTGTTGTTTATATGATAAAAATAATGTGCTTATGCAAGCAGCATAAGCATGTAGATGAATATTATAAAGATACCGAACTAAACAAGTGAGAAACAAAAGCACCCTTAATAGCTTCAGTTATATGAAATTTTAGAACAAAACAACTGTTGGCCTGCAGTATAGGTAGCGATCAGAATATTTGCATCAGGGAACAGTGATAAATATCTATGGATAGAGCATGAAGGAACTTCATAGGCTGATGGATGTGTTCTATATGTTGTTCTGGATGATAATTACAAAGGTATACATACTTGTCAAAGTCATGAAACATAAAACCTTTTAGTGTATGCACAATAATTTTATAATGTATTTCTTTGGGCTGGAGATAATGGCTTAGTGAGAAGGAGCAGCTAACATACAAGTTTGAGGACCTAAGTTCAAATCCACAGGACTTACATAAAATGCCCAATATGATTATATGCCCATGTAATCCTAGTGTTGTGGGGAATAAAGATAGGAGGCTAGCTGGGATTTGGTGGTTGCCAGGTTCAATGAGAGATCTTGATTCAAGAGACTAAGGCAGAGTACCCAAGTTCTTCTCTGGCTTCTGTGTGCACACGTATGTGTGCAAATATCACATCCTGACTCACCCTACATATACAGAAACATACAAATAACAACTCAAACATTTCTAGTATCAAAGAAGCACCAAATAGTCCTTTTAGCAAAAGTGTTGGACATTTGGAAGCATGGAGAGCTTAAAAAGCAATATACATTTTATAAAGGAGCATGAGAGAAGTTGTCTACCCATACTAGTTACTGTTCTTTATAAAGTAAAATAGGAGATGAAGAGCAGGGTGTGTTTGTAGGAGAGGAAGGTTAGGAAGCGTTGGATGTGGGAGTGTGTTATGACAAGCTGGTAAGGTAAGGCCCCTTATTTTCTGTGTAGTTTCAATGGCATTCATGTCAGTTTAAATAAGCTCAGTAGACTGCTGTGCTCAATTGATTGGATCATGGGGAAATGATCCTTTTAGAAGATTCTGCTTGAAGAAAAACATATTAGCAGATACATAAATCATGGACTACTTGACAACAGCCTTTTTTCATCTATTCTCAATGTTCTCCCTTGATATAAATCAAACTTCATTGCAGGTGATGCCCTTCTTCATTGATCATGGCATGGAGCTGAGTCTTCTGTTTACTGGGTTTTATCTTGTCTCTCATTTTTAAGTTGGTGTCAGAGGAGATTGTGAAACAGAAATGTCTTTACTCTGTTTTCAATGAGAAGTTTTTAGAAGCACTCTTTTATATTAGAATTTTCTTATTGCAGGGCTTCAGAGCACATTGGAGAAATTTGTGGTCTGCATTACTACTTAGTATTGCTTAAGGAAGATGCTCTGATGAGCTTTAAAACATGGATAGGAGACACCTGGAATCCAGGCTATGGCTCTGAATAGATCTGGGTGCTTGTGTTACACTATGGCTGCCATAAGAAAGTATTATAGCTTGGTGACTGAAGCATGAGGTTAAGGTGTCAACATTGTAGGAGGTTCTTCCTGATTCACAGACAATCATGTTCCTCCTGCTTCCCTGCTTAGAGAAGAGAGGAGGAGTGGGAGACAGAGAAGTGAAAGAGAACAAGCTGTCTCAGCTCTGCTCATGACAGCATTAATTCTATTATGAGCTCTCTACCCTGTGACCTCATCCAAACTGAATTTCTTCTTAAAATCTCTGTATCTAAACATCACATTGGGAGTGAGGGCTTCAATACATGAGTTTTAGGACATAAACATCCACTACATAACAGTGACCTTCAATCAGGTTGGCTTCATCTTTCATACCTGTAAGACAGATGTGACCCATAAGTTACCCAGGTGGTAACAGGAAATAATGTGTGTAAACTAGGTACCAGAATACCTGGGCTATTGACTATAATTACTAATTGTAAATTTGTTCAAATCTTTTTACAATATTATGCCTGTATTCTATAGTTCTTCAATTCCAGTTGGCTTTGGCAGTCACTAAAGACTGTTTTTAGGACTTCTGGAAATACCTTAGTAACATACTTGCCACACAAATATGAGGATTTGTTGATCCCAAGAAGCCATGTGAAAAAGCCAGGTGAGGTGGTCTGTGCTTGTAATTCCATGCTGGAAAGCAGTGACACCTGAACTTTGGGGCTTTCTAGACAGCTGCTCTAGTTTCCTTAGACAGTTCTAGGACAGTTAGCCTCTATCTTAAAATAAGGTGGATGCCTCCTGGGGAATGACATCCAAGGTTGACCTCTGACCTCCACATGGTCATCCACATATGTACATGCACACTCGCATGCTTGCACAGACATATACACACACAGAGAATATTTTCATTTGACCAGTTAAAGTATTGTCTTTTTGGAAGAGCAGGGCCAGGACACTGTAGATTCTACAGGAGAAGTCAGCAATAATAGTCTGTATGTTTACAGATAGCTAATATTTAAGTTTTTGAAGACTACTCAGTCTCTGTTGCATTTACTTACCTTGTCACTACAGCAAATGTACACGAAAAGGGCATGGCTAAGTTCCAAGAAAGCTTCACTTATAAAACCGCACAACCATCCAGATTGGGGAAATGACTTATACATTTAGGGCTCCTCTTCAAGGTTTTGACAGTTTCAATATTACATGACACTCATTACCTTATTTATTTGCCTCAAAAAGATTGCTTTTAATGGTTTTCTTTTATTTATTAATGTGTTTATAATTTTATTTTAAACTGTTTATCAGCTGTCTTTTATTGATGATTTACTTAAATACCTCAAAGAAATAACCTACTGAAAAAATTCAGTCATGACATAAATGTAGATCAGCCATTCCTTTTGCAATCTAAGGATAATGTGTGGTACATTAAAAAAAAAATAGTTAAATGTATATAGGCCATTAGGGGTTTTCTCTCTCTGCAGATCATTTTAAGGGAGATACTACATTTTTAGTGGATGCTGAATTTTTAATTGTCTATATTTGTGTTTGCCCAAGTTCTGAAGTAGAAATAGTAACTCAGGTAGATTATTGGCGACGATGATGAAGAGAGACCATAGTCAAAGCCTGTGACCAGCCCTCTTGGGCATCTCCAACTTCTTAAATGTGAGATAATCTAGCAGACAACAATAAACTGCATACTTAACCTGTCACATTGTAGGACAATCACCATGAAACCTTGGTGTGATGAGGGGAAATGGTAACAATGGCACATACAAATACCTCCCAGAGGCATTGGTTCCATGGTCAGTCTATTCTCAGACACGGATCATAAATGTGCTGCTTAATAAGAAAGGCCCTCATGTGTTTTCCTTTCATCAAAGAATCATGGAAATCAACAAGGTCTATGTTTGGAGTTAGGTTGTGTAGATATCACTAGCAGCTTTTTTACACTAATGTCTATAGAAACTGCCTTGTGCTATTCTCCTTCCATTGCATAGATTGTCCAAGGTCATGACATCAAATGTCACCAGCAATGGAGAAGCATTGTTCTCTCAAGTCTGTCTAGATAAAATGTCATTTCTATCTTTTAATATAACATTTGCTATTAAATAGGTCTTTGTGTATTGCCAAAGTAACTACTACAATGTGAATGCAGCCATTCGTTTCTCCAGCCTGATAAACTAAAAAAGACTTTGATTGTTAGTGTTAGGCCTCCTGTCAGCCAGTTGACTCAGAAGATTGTCACTGCCAGATGCTAACAAATGTCAGATGGAAATCATATGTAAAATCAAGCATGGAAAATGTCACTAAACTTTTGTGTCAATCATACTGATGACAACAACCAAAAGAATTCACTACGAATGTTCATGTAGTAATCACATGGGCATCTTTTAATTCTCCTTGAACTTTCAAGGTAGATGTAATTATTCTTAGATCTAGACCTTGGCTTTCAAGATGAATGTAGCCATTCCCAGGACAAGAAAATGTAGTTAGTGACTTATAAGTGATGGCAACTGAGAGAGTAGCTTGGTTCTCTCGAGTTAGTGTTAGTGATTAAGGGATAGCAGGCAGGCAGAGGTACCCTAAATCAAGTCAGTTTTTTCAGTGTGTGCTTGTTGCCTTTTATATGCTAGCACTGCATGAGGTACTAGAGAGCTGACTGGGAGGTAGACAGAAAATAAACTTGTTGGCCCTTGTGGAGCTCAGTGTCTTTTGGGTGAGGCAGTGGGTGTCTGGGCTACAGCAACTCTTGGGTAGCTGACCTGAAGCAAATACAAAGAAACAAATTGAGAACCACGGAGAAAGCAACACAAAACTACAACAAACATCTACAGTTCTACGAAGAAAAAAAGAAAAGCTGAGGCATTGTTAGCAACCCAGCGAACACATAAATCAAGAGGATTAGACCTTGTATAAACAAATGATGAGGTTTTTCTTTGTATTGGTCACTTTGCAAAGTGTTTTACATCAGCTACCCATTTATTCTTCACAACAGTGCTTTGCATTATGTCTGCTTATTCATAATTTATAGATGAGGAAATCGGCTGAGAGATTGAGTAATTTGCTCAAGTAACAGCCAGGACTGTAAGTGAATCTGCCTGTCCCCAGCCATGGTCATGAGTAGTTTGCAGACAGAGGAGGTAGCCAAAGAAATAAATGCCTTTGTGTCTGAAGCAGACTGTTGAGTCTGGAATCTTAAAAAGGGACATATGCAAGTAAAGGGAGGCAAGGCATGGAGGACAAATACAAAGAAGCAGTGTGAACTTTTAAGAGTTTCCTGGCTTTCAAGTCTGTAAGGAAGACTAATAAAAAGAATGAACTGCCGCTCATAGAAAAGGCCCACTCTTTTCTTTTTTCCTCACCGAAATCTATATCTATTTTATTTTATTAATTTTATTTTTTAACATTTTTTATTTGAATTAGAAACAATATTGTTTTACATGACAATCCCCCCCCCCCCCGCAACTAAAATCCTACCTATCACATATCCTTTCTGCTTCCCCTGGATGGTGAGGCCTTCCATAGGGTGTCATCAGAGTCTAACATATCCTTTGGGATAGGGCCTAGGTCCACTCCCGTGTGTCTAGGCTCAGGAAGTATTCGAAAAGGCCCACTCTTAAGTGCCATCACAATGTCATTCCACTTGCATCTAGGCCCCATGAAATCAGGGGTTGTGGTCACTTTTAACCAGTACTATATGCAAATAGAATGTCACCCAGTGTGTAGACAGTGGGTAATATAAGCTTATTCTCAATGGTGTGAAGTTGCTTCACCAGCGTTATTATTGACTCTTGGTGACCTTGTACATATGATAAAGTAATGTGACAGGATAACTAAGAGCAAGGAATGCTGGTTAATGCAGCAATGTAAAATGAACTCACTTCGCCCCCCCCATAATGAACTGTAAAAACTCGTGGGTGGCTTCTTCCTTGTAGTAGAGTTTAGCACACAGAACACAGTTTAAATATGGAATGAAGGAGATTTGTAGGTTCTAAAAGCCCCTACACTTTCTAGTGTCTGATAAAGAATAATTTGTTGCAACAGGATAAAAACATAGACAGCCTATATTGTATGCAGGTGATGTACAACAGTATGATGAATCAAATATTAGATGGTGTGAGTAAGTGTATTAGGCAGAGTTCTCTAAAGAAACACAACGAGTAGAATATACACACCATAGAAGGAGAGTTATTAGATTGGGTTATAAGACAGGCCCTAGGTAGTTCAGCAATGGCTTTCTGCATTTGCAGAGAGGCAGAGAACTAAACATCTGCTCACCCCTGAAGCTGGATATCTCAGGAGAACCACTGTGGTTCTCAAGGTCTAAAGCTCCTTAGAGGGTCACCAGCATTGGCTTCACAGTGGAAGGCCCAAGAAGCTGTTGGCTGATGCCAATGGAGGGTGGCAGCACCCACAATAGATGCATTCTGGAAGGAAGAAGCAGTGAAAAGCACTGTTCTACCTGGACCTCTTGGTACCGAGCTGCCCAGGAGAAGGTACCCAATCTGAGGGCATGTCTCTCTTCCTCACTGCATCCTCTCTGAAAACACCATCGTGGACACATTGGAGCTGTGCCTCCAGGTGATTTCAAATCCAGTCAAGCTGACAGTCAGGACCAGACAGTTCAGTTAAGGAGTCTAGGAGGCTAGCCTGAAATCATGAAATATTAAAAAAATATAAACAGGAGAGAGCAATATGGTTTACTCATATGTTATGTCAAATATCTTTCTGATTTAGCCAAATGCAAGCTAATTAGGAGCCTATTGTAGTAGCTGACTCCTTAAAATAATATGTATATATATTTAATTTTCGAATAGCAAAGCAAGTAGATCCACATAGCTGAGAGATCAAATATATCAATTGCCAGGGTACTTCCTACAAGGTTGTTTCAGTGAAGGTTATATTGTATGCAGGTGACAGGAAGAAGAACATTTACACTCTGTGTTAAGTGGAACATTTACACACTGTGGCTGTAAATCTGACCTTCCTAGGGAGTATGCTACCACTGGAGTTTGGGCTCTTTTTTTTTTTTCTATCTTGTTTTAGTCTCTTTGTTTAGAGCATTGCTTTTACCAACTCTTTTTTAAAAACAAAAATTCTCACATACTCCCTGCCTAGAACACGTCCAGTATCCCCCATTGTTAGGAACCCCAGGTACCTTTGTTATAACTGATCAACCCACCAGGTACGGCATTATCACTCTAAGGCCATGTTTTACATTAGGGTTCACTTTTGGTGTTTTATAATCTAATGGGTTATGTTGACTATATGATGGCATGCATCCATGGTCATAGTACCATCCTGAGTTGCTTCACTGCCCTGAAAACACCTGTTCTTTGCCTGTTCATCTCTTCTCCCATCAAACCCTGGCAAACACTAATCTTTTTTCCTGTCTCCCTAGCTTTGCCTTTTTCAGACTCGGTCCATTTTTCATGCTGCAGCCAGGTTGCTTTTTACTAGAATATAACCATCTCAACCACTCCCTTGGTTCTCTGTTGCTTGGAGTCAGGTTTAAATATAGGGCTGGTTTGGCAGTGAATGAGGTGTTCAAGTTCTCTCCTTTTACGGGAGAGAAAGAGGGTGTGTGTGTGAGCAATCTATAAATAATGAAGCTGACAAATAGTACAATGAGCTCATGTGCAATAAGCACTATAAAGAGGATGCCACAGCAATGAGATAAGGAGTCTCCAGGACAAGGATGGCTTCTCTTCTGAGAGAGAGAAATGGAGGCTTAGAGTTGGATGGTGGAGAGTTAGCATGAGAAGGTTTGTGGGGTTGAGCCCTCCAACAGGAGGAGCAAGCCAAGAAACCAGCAGGAGTGGCAGCAGCATGGATATTTGGGCTAGCATTCATGGAGAGAGAGAGAGGGACTGGCATTTATTAATTTTTTTGTTACTGCTTTTTGATGGGGAATGTACTGTGTATGTTTATCTTATTGATTATTGAATAAAATACTGTTTGGTCAATGAGACAGCAAGTTAGGAATACGAGTCAAAGAGGATTCTGGGAAATGTAGTAGATAAATGGTGATCCAGGCAGGAAGTGACATAGCAAGGAAACTCATATTTAAAGAAAGAGAAACAGGAAGCTTCCCCTTTTCCCCTCCACTCCTGCTCCAGCGGCACAATGTGATCCACCGGCAAGGAGGGACTCCAATAAGGTGTCCAATAAGATAAATCTTATAAAATATATAGATGTATGATAATTAAGACTGAGCTAGCAGATGAGAATCCTAGTCATTGGCCAAGCAGCATTGTACTTAATACAAGTTTCTGTGTATTCATTTGGGCCTAACTCGGGAGGGCGGCTGGCGTAAAACTCACACGTGTCGGTGGGGCTCAGGCTGCTTTTGGCGGAAAGATTTATCGTAACAGCTTTTAATTTTGAAGGTATTGGAAGTTATCACTTGTATCCAGATGAAGCAAAACAACTAGAAAAGCACAGGAGTGAATAACTTATCTAGTAGCAGTAGACTTTGGATCTGAACTCAGGTCTCATTTCACATATTTCTCCCACCTTCATGTAATTTCCTTGGCAACAGAATGGGAGGGGTTTATCTCTGCTGATGAGTTAACTTTAGTAGGGTTTTTTTTTTGTTTTTTTTTTTTTGCTTTCTTTGACACATGGTCTTGATATGGCATTCAGTGAAGTCCATCCATGGGATAATTACTACAGTACTTCAGTATTAGTTGCTGGATCATTCAGTTTACTCTAAGTGAAACTGCCTGTTTCTATTTCTTATGTGATAGAGTGGACTAATTTAGAGTTTTTCTGTATTATGTTTAACTGTGTCTGGTCAATTACTGCCTAAGCAGAGGAAGCCTGGATTTGTGCAGAGACATCCAGGTGGGTTGAGGAAATGGAGAATAGAAATTTTGGCTGGGAAAATTATCTGTGAAACAATAAAACAAAATTGGGCATTGAACATTTAGTGGTAACCTTCTGGACCACATAGGAGCTTATAATTAAAGACGCCACAATAAAAGTTCTGTAGAAAAAAATAGCAGAAAAGATAAAAAAAGAATAGTTAAATAACTGAGGGCTATAAAGCCAAAGAGGAAAGTGGACAGCAGCCCAGGTGATGTGGATGTATAAAAAAGACAGAAAGGAAAAATCATGTAAGCCAAGTGCAAGAGGCCAATCTAGAGGAAGAAATAGCTGTGGAAACAGGTGAGGGCACGTACAGGAAGACTGAGAACAAAGCGGATCATAGGGAAAACTCCAGATTTGTCTGGAGACAAATTGAAGTTGTGTTAACAGAGAGGGACTAATAGCGGCTGTCGTTCACAGCAGCTTCCATGCTTGAATAGCAAGCAGGGCCTGAACAGAGAAAGAGAAACTGGTGTGTGACTAGTTTCTGATTTCTAGTCTCTGAACTTGGTAACTGATATAGTAATGAAAGCAAAATATTTTAATGCTCCCATTTGAAAATGTGATTTCGAAGGGCCGGCATCCGCCCATAAATCAGATTATAGCTGCTTCAAAACAGGTCACCATGCTGTGGCCACTCAGCTCCAGCTTATAACCTATCAGGAATTCTGTGTGTGTTTGTGCTGTGTGTGCCTGTGTGTGTGTGTGTGTGTGTGTGTGTGTTTAATCCCCCCTACCTTTATCAAGGCCTTTTGGTTTTATCAGGCAATGCATTGTCAGGGTGCAAAATGCAGCAAAGAACGAACTTGATTTGAGTGGTACAGGCTTTGTTTTCTACAACAACAAAGCATTATTAGCCTTTCTGAAGTTGGGGGAAGGGTGCAGTGAGAATTCACTCAAGCTTTTAAGCTGATTGCTCTAAAAAAAGTTATTTCATTTCTCTTCTCAAGGTTGTTTTTCCTTGTTATTTTTTCCCTCTGTAGTAATAACCACAAAACACACAATCTGTTGGTGTATCTTGTTTCATTTCATTGCAGATTTTAAGTGATCCTGTAGTCTTGTATATAAATCACTTATACTTTTGTATGACATTTACTGTTTTCAAATTCAACATAAGTTGATACATGACAAGATAATTGACAAGCCTACATTATACTGGCAAACGACTGCAATAGATACTAGAATACTCTATTCTGCCCTTCTTATGTCTGCCTACTGCCAATCATTCCCTTGTTTTGACAGGGAAGATCTACATACGGCAACAGTAATCACTATTGTTCACAGCCAGGGACCAATGTAGGGAAATCCTGAAGCTGACGAATAGGAGAATGCCAGTCGGATGAAAGTAGCTGGGCATCTTATTTAACAAGGAAGAAATGACTGCATGGGGCAGCTGGAATTTTATTGCAACCTGAATGAATTTTGTGCTGTTTCCTGTAGCTTTGGAGTCACAGCTTTTGTGGTGTCCAGGTGTGCTCTCTCTTTTGTCTTACCACATTTTCCTGCACATGCCAGAGAACACAGGGGAAATGGTTTCCCTCGATCTCCCACTTCAGATCTGGATTGTCTATTGTCAGGAGTCCTGGCTATTGTCAGGCAGGAAGAAGTGGGAGGGTCCTAAGATCAGAAATCCCTGATCAGGGTCGAAGAATGCCTCCATTGAAGTTTATACACTTGTCCAAAGTTCATGTCACTGTTGAAGCAGAATAAAATGGTTACGAAGCAGCACTGAGTTCCCCTAAGGAGAGAAATCTCTTTCCTGGGAGAAAGGAGCAAGCTAGGCTGCTGTCAGTATGGAAAGTAAATTCTCCCAGTTATTAGGAAAATGAGCAACAGTGAGCTGGTGAGCTGCTCAGCTTAAGATGACAGAAGACTTTGATGAAGAGTTAAGAAGATTGGTGAAGAGGCCAGCAGATGAGGGAAGATGATCTGTGGAGAGTGGCAGGAGGTCACAGCATTTGGTTATACAGGAAGGAGACAAGGGAAAATTAAGTAAAAAGGTGGCTAAAGCATTTCGAGACTTATACCAGTCACCTTTTGCTATCCTTGGAGTATTGTTCCTGAAAATTGCCCCAAATATACCAAAATATAAGGATGTTCAAGTCCCTTGCTAAATACAGCTTATTTGCAGTGACCTATGTCCATCCTCCAGGATACTGAAACCATCTCTTGATTTCCTTCAGTGTCCACTGCAATGCAAATGCTGGTTAAGTGGGTATCCTGCTGTATTATTTAGGGAGTAATGACAAGAGCAAAAATACTATCTTTAGTAGAGTGTTTTTCCATCTTCAGTATATTGAATCATTCAGTGTGGAATTTGCAGATAAGTAGGGCTTACTGTACTTGATACTACATGATTGGCAGTGATGTATATTAACCTTTTCCCACTGTTAAGTCAGAATCTGTTCTTTCTGTACCTTGGTGTTCGTGGTGTTTGGGAGACAAGGAGGTTGTAAGTTGGTGCCAAGCATAGGCAAGGCTCTATGCAAAATAAAATAAAATATAAAATAAAATAAAGTTATGTGTACTGAAGGAATTGAGCAACTACAGAGAGTTCAATCATGTGTCAATGGAGAAAAGAAAGCATTCTTTTCCCCTAGGGAGAATGCATTTCCACAACTCCTACATCAAGAGACCTGGGCATTATAGTTCATTCATTCATGCCCAACCAAGCAAGATGATACAGATAAAGACAGCTTTCTTCACCCTGTCATAGTTCAGATCATCCAACATTCTAAGTGCTGTTTAATAGTTCTGATGATTCAAAGGTATGTGGACATATGTTAACATTAATTAATGATTTTAAAGAAGAGGTCCCCATGGAGTCTAACATCTAGGTGGGATATGTATGTCTCTGGATGTGGCGTTAAATACAGTGGGCATTGTTGGTTCTTAGGATGAATCACAGGGCCTCGTGAGTGTGATGTCTCTACAAAAGAGAATCAGGCAAGGCTGATCCAAGAGCCAGTCCCTGGATCAGAGGAATGTGGCAAACTGCAGAGATACAGCATTTTGACATGGCTGCTATGAACTTCTTTCTGGGTTTCTGGGAATGCAGACTCATCTGTGACTCAACACGTTATGAGCTCTTAAAGGTACTAGGGAACAATGATACCTTCTGCTGGTGACTCATAAAACAGATATAACCTTCAATGTCAGAAACAGATAGCCCACACAGCTCTGGACCTTGGACGGCTTTTGATACCATGACTCAAGACTGGTGGCACCAGTGGAGAGAGGAAAGAGCTACTGTCACAGCACTCCTGAGAACTAATCTGGTTAGTCCTCAGCAGCATTTTACGTAACATTTGATCTTCATAACTACAGCCCTCAGTAGTAAATGCTTTCAATTCCCATTTTGCAGTTAAGGAAGGAATCCCACTGTGAGGAAGGTATGGAACATTTCAAACAGCTGGTCAGGGCCATTGTCTGAACTATCAGTCATCACATTGACACTTCCTTTTATGTGTCACAAAGGTAGGTCTATTGTAAGCAGCACTGGACTAATGTGTTGTGGTAGAGGGTTGAGGGCAGGAAGAGGCACCTAAGAAATCCAGGTGCATTTACTCATGCTGTATGGCATTGCTTGGAACCCTACAGAGTGGCTCCATGGGCTCCGTGCTTCAATGTATATGACACAGAGCTCATATCGACTGTCATTCAATATGATCAAGCATTATACAGAGCAAAACATTATTGCATTTCAGTTATGAGTCATACCAGGATGCAACTGCAAAGAACTTTAGAACAACGCTAAAGAGAGGTACAAGGATACAAAGATTATGGGCAAGCCAAATGGCATGTGACACCTTCAAACACATAAAAGCACTTCATTGCATTCGTGGTCACGGAGTGAGTGGAAGGGTGGTGGTGGAATGACAGGTTCAGGAAGTATATTTTAGCAGAGAGTCGAAAGAAGTCTATACTGCTCCCTTTTTTTCCCCCACTTTTTTTTATTTGAATTAGAAACAGGATTGTTTTACATGACAATCCCAGTTCCCTTCTCCCACCCATCCTCCCCTACACCCCCCAACTAAAACCTTATCTGTCACATATCTTTTCTGCTCCCCCAGGATGGTGAGGCCTTCCATAGGGGGTCATCAGAGTCTTTTGTATCCTTTGGGATAGGGCCTAGGCCCACCCCTGTGTGTCTTGGCTCAGGGAGTATCCCTCTATATGGAATGGGCTTCCAAAGTCCACACCTATGGTAGGGATAAATACTGAGCTTCTACAGGAGGTCTCATAGATTTCTAAGGTTTCATTACAGAAACCCATGTTCCTGGGGTCTGGATCAGGAATACCATGCTGGTATTCCAGCTATCAGACTGGGGAGCAAGAGTTCCCGGATGTTCAGGTCAGCTGTTTCTGTGGGTTTCACCAGCCTGGTCTGGACCTCTGTGCTCACTGGTCCTTCTCTGCATCTGGGTTCAGTTCAGTTCGATGATTAGTTATGAGTGTCTGCTTCTACTTCCACCAGCTGCTGGATGAAGGCATATAAGTCATTTTTAATAATGAAGCCCCCATGTAAGTCACAGAATCATCTTTTGTGATTCTTGTGTGGCCAAGGGTTGCATTCCTCAAGTTGAAAGTTGCTGGGTCCTCCAGCAGTCAGGGCTGTGGGAAGGGCCGGTCCAGCTGTTCACTTCCCCAGGGCTGAGGTGGATGGTGAGTGTTGACCACCCAGACCCTCCTCGTAGTCACCAGAGAGAACCACACTGAGTCTTGGAGACCTGTCGAAGCAGAATCTCGCTTTATTGTAACAGGCATGCACTTATATAGAGTTGAGAAGGTGGGTGGGGACCTCAGGATGGGGTGAGGGGTAAGGACCAATAATATTATACCACATTAGCAGTAGCTGGGCAGAGGCAGTTTTGCTGAGTCACTCCTATGTGAAAGCGATAGCCCAGAGACAGGTCTCCAAACTCTAGCCAGGTTCAGGAAATTCCACTAGGCCTTGTGTCTGGGCCTTTGTAGGCCAAACAAAGTATCAAGTTTTCTTTATAAATTTATCCTTGACTGCAACTCTTTTAAAAATGTTTTCCCCTAGAACTTTGGAGTAGACTCAGGACTTTATATATTCTAGGGAAACACTCTACCACTGAGTTTCATCATCTACACTTTAAATTAAAAAAAAAAATGATATGTGGCCTCTCTGAGTTGCCCAGGTTGGCTTTGAGTTCACTATATAGCTCACTCAGGACTTGTGCCTCCTGCCTCTGTCTCCTGGGGTTACAGATGAGAATCAATAAACCTGTTATTGCTTTGTTATGAAATTGAAACCCTGAGACTATAGTCTTTAGGTCAGCAAATCTTTAGGCCATTTGCTTCTGAAAACAGATAAGGGAGCATCAGACCTCCATAGTCTTTGTTCGATTTGCTGAGGACCAACCTAAACATCTATGAGATGACTTACAATATATACAAGACCCTGCTACATGCCAGCAGGCAAGGCAGCTGATCTTCACTTAAAGCAGCCATCCTGTCATCTAGTTTCTTTTTTTACAATTTAAATTAGAAACAAACTTGTTTTACATGTCAATTCCAGTTGCCTCTCCCTCCCTCTATCCCAACCCCTTTCTGTTCCCCAGGGTATGTGAGGCCTTCTATGGGGGATCTTCAAAGTCTGTCACATCATTTGGAGCAGGGCCTAGGCCCTCCCCCATGTGTCTAGGCTCAGAGAATATCCCTCTGTGTGGAATGGGCTCCTAAAATCTGATCCACTATCAGAGGCCCCATAGACTGCCTAGGCCTCCTCACTGACACCCATATTCATGGGGTCTGGAACAGTCCTATTCTGGCTTCCCAGCTATCAGTCTGGGGTCCATGAGCAACCTCTTGTTCAGGTCAGCTGTTTCTGTGGGTTTCTCCAGCCTGGTCTTGACCCCTTTGCTCATCACTTCTCCCTCTCTGCAACTGGATTCCAGGAATTTGGCTCAGTGAGTGTCTGCTTCTGTTTCCATCAGCTACTGGATGAAGGCTCTAGGATGGTATATAAGGAAGTCAGCAATCTCATTATTAGGGGAGGGCATTTAAGGTAGCCTCTCCATTATTGCTTAGATTCTTAGTTGGGGTCATCCTTGTAGATCTCTGGACATTTCCCTAGTGCCAGAATTCTCTTTAAACCTTTAATGGCTCCCTCTATTATGGTATCTCTTTTCTTGCTCTCCTCTATTCTTCCCTGACTCAATCTTCCTGCTCCTTCATGTCCTCCTCTCCTCTTCTCCCCTTCTCTATCTGCTAACTCCCCCTCCCCTCCCCCCATGCCCCCAAATTTGCTCAGGAGATCTTGTCCCTTTCCTCTTCTCTGGGGGAAAATGTATGTCTCTCTTAGGGTCCTCCTTGTTTCCTAGCTTCTCTGGTGCTGTGGATTGTAGGCTGGTGATCCTTTGCTCTATGTCATCTAGTTTCTTAGGAGACTCACTGAGGGAACTTGGCCTACAAGACTCAATAGTATCTTCAAAGTATGTGTCATTCCCAGGACTCAACATATTTCTCCCTCCAAACTTTAGGCATCATGATTTTTCTATATACTCATATGCATCACTAAGTCTACAAGAGGAACTTTTCTGATAGCTCTGTGTGTCCTGGTAAGAGAAACACTACCTTCTTCTTCTTCTTCTTCTTCTTCTTCTTCTTCTTCTTCTTCTTCTTCTTCTTCTTTTTTATTTGAATTAGAAACAAGATTGTTTTACATATCCATCCCAGTTCCCACTCCTTCCCCTCCTCCCCTATCACGCCCCCCAACTAAAACCCTACCTATCACATATCCTTTCTGCTCCCCAGGGAGGGTGAGGCCTTCCATAGGGTGTCATCAGAGTCTATCATATCCTTTGGGATAGGTCCTAGGCCCACTCCTGTGTGTCTTGGCTCAGGGAGTACCCTGTATGTGGATTGGGCTCCCAAAGTCCACACCTATGCTAAGGATAAATACTGAACTACTACAGGACGTCCTGTAGATTTCCGAGGTCTCCTCACTGAAACCCATGTTCCTGGGGTCTGGATCAGTCCCATGCTGGTATCCCAGCTATCAGTCTGGGGACCAAGAGCTCCCTGTTGTTCAGGTCAGTTGTTTCTGTGGGTTTCACCAGCCTGGTCTGGACCTCTTTGCCCATCACTCGTTCTTCTCTGCATCTGGATTCCAGTTCAGTTCAGTGATTAGCTGTAGGTGTCTGCTTCTACTTCCACCAGCTGCTGGATGAAGGCTATAGGATGGCATATAAGACAGTCATCAATCTCATTATCAGGGGAGGACATTTAAGGTAGCCTCTCCTCTGTTGCTTAGATTGTTAGTTGGGAAACACTATTTTTTATGATTAAGCCCTATTGACAGTTAAGCTGAAGCAGTCCCCACCCCCTTTTCTTTTTCCCTACAATCTAATTTCCCTTTCGCCTGGTTTGCGGCTCTGGACAACTGATACCATTTTCCCAAATGAAACATACTTTTTGTGTATCTATCATGTTTCCCCCAGTCAGCTCCTCAACAATGTCCCTTTTATCTTGTTTCCAATTTTTTTTTGTGACATCACTCTGATATATTTTTAAAAAACAAAACAAAACAAAACAGACAAACAAAAAACACTGAAATGGCCAGGCAGTGTTGGCACATGCCTTTAATCTCAGTACATGGGAGCTGAAGGCAAGCAGACTTCTGTGAGTTGGAGGCCAGCCTGTTCTACAAAGTGAGTTCCAGGACAGAAAAACCCTGTCTCGAGCCACTCCCTCACCCCCACTAAAAATCCTGAAATGTTTAATTACATGTTGAGGAGGCAGAATGGAAGTCAATCAAACATTAACAGTTCTTCAGGAATTGCTGCTGCCTTCCATCCCTCAGTTTTGTGACACTACAGGGTACTCTCCAGTCACGCTCTGACACCCTTAACAAATTTGCAGGGTCTTTTCCTGCTCTGTAGTGTTGACAAATAACCCATCAGTGCTAGCAATAGGCAGGACATTTTATTAAAGGCCCAATGAATGGAGAGAACTCACACTGTAAAAGCCGCTGCTCCCTGAGCAGGGCTTGGGCTTGGTTGTGAGAGCATGTGGACACTGTCATCAGAACTGCTTACAGGGAAGGGAGGAATCAGGATGCCATCTCTGCTCTCCCCAGTTGAGCATGCTCAGATCTGTCATAGCACTGGTGGATGTGGGTTTCAGCATTATAATGAGCCCCGGGTCATTTTGGGTATGAACACGAGGTCCAAACAAGATCGAACCAGTCTGGAGCCCCAACTTTTTGGCATTTGGAAATATGTGATAGTTGATGGTGAAGAGTTGTGGGTATTGGGTTTTCACTACCCCCCACTGTAGCTTCCTACCAGCAACAAACAAACAAACAAACAGTCCACGGGACAACTGATGATTTGTAATCTCAGCCGGTAACAAATGCCTCCTCTCCTTTCTCCTCATTCGTCGGGGGACGTTGGGAAGTGATAGCCCATCTTCTCTGGTTGTAGGTGCCATCCTTTCCCAACTAAATGACCAAAACTTCTCCCTGGCTAATCCTGGGTATGGGTGTCACCAAGATGTAGCTCCAGCTGTTTGTTTAGATATATCAGTAGCCAAGAGATGGCCAGTTGCCTAGAGACTATTGCCCAGATGATTGACATAATGACTAATGGGCTAAAAGACTATACGGGTAAGTGCTCTGCAGGTGAGCTGTATGCCTAATCCTAAGAGAAATATACAAAAACCACTGAAGGCTGGAGGTCCCAGATGGCACACGAGCCTGGAGGAGGCTAAGCACATCAGTGGAAGAACGGAGGTCTTATTCCTAAAATTGAGTGAGATCTGGCCAGCTATTGAAGGTGAACATAGATTCCTTGTCTGCATTCCAAGTGTCGGGGTTTCTTTCAAACACCGAGGCATGAGGTGGGCACACAGCTGAGAGGCCTTTTCTCTACAAATAAGTTGCAGGAGGAGCACCAGCTGTCCAGTCGACCTACGAGTGATCCCAGGGTGCAACGCAGGAAGCGGAAGAGGAACTATCTTAACGGCTGCCAGGTGCTTGAGTTGCACTTTCAGTGCAGGTCAGGAATCCTTCTGTCCATCTGGAAAAAAGCTTCCTTAAGTACCAGGAGGTCTCCTAGGTCTCTGGGGACCCAGGGCACAGCAGCACAAAGTCAACTTGACCATCTTCTCCTGGGTAAGCCACTTACCTGGACAGGGTTGATGCTTCGAAAGAGAGAGGGGTGATAGTTGCTTTGACATGAAGAGCAGCTCTCTGAAGGCCATTGTGCTATTTTGGGTGGTTAAGGGTTGTCATAGATGTGTGACTTGGGTATCCAGTGCCTCCTTTCTATACCAAGTATTCTGTGCTGCCTTGGTAACCTGGGTGGCTGTTGGCTTTAAACCCTCATCCATGCTGGTCTCCAGACCACGCAGAGCTTCGGCTGTTCTAAGTCCCGGGGCAGTTCTGCTTTCCTTCTCAGTGTGAACTTGTTGGTTGATAGGTCAAAGAATTAGGGGTATAGGAAGCACAGACACCATCAGAAGTCCCAGGATTTGGGGTGAAGAAACACAGACACCATTGGAAGTCTCAGGATTTAGGGTGAAGAAACACAGACACCATCGGAAGTCCCTTTTTGTTCGTGGCCTTATGTTATTTTTCCATGGGTCTCTCCATTGGTGCCTCTGTTTCCCCTTTCTCCTATTTAGCATGCACATCAGAGAGCAATCCGTTGAATCTTATCGTTGAGGTCTCCGTGGGGAGGCCCTGGCATCAGCCATTTTCTCCATTGTCACACCATACAACCGGCCATCTTTGCTCTTCCACAACATAGCTACTCCATCTGTGGTTCAGTGGGCCATTTGTACTCCCCTCAGGAGTCAGTGGGCTGTTTAAAAGGTGAGGTCTATACAAATAGATTTGTCTAGTAACTTCCAGGTTTGTACCCACTTTGTGGAGCCTCATAAAGAGTGAGGGGCTGGGTTTAGCAGTGCACCATAGGTCTTTAAAGTCATCTTCAGGTCAATTAAAGTATTTAATTCTAGTTTTCAAAGATTGGCAGATAGGCCCTCCTCCAAACAATGCATGTAAATCCTTAAATGACTGGGGCAGTGTCATACAAGAGAGCTGATGATGGTGGGTGACAATGAGAAGTTCTGAGAGATAGCACCCATCCATAGTTTCAACAGCATGTTTGAAACTTGATGAGGTGTCTCAAATGTGAGGAGTTAGCCAAACATCGCTTCATGGGCCTCCTTTAGTGGCCGTTTGGTGGGAGCTGCAGCTGCTGCAGGCTTGGGGACCAGGCCTGGATGTCTGGCCTAGTTACTTTGAGAATTATGCTGTTATCCAAACTCTGAGTCCCTGTTAGAGTAAGCACTCTTGGGCAATGGCTTGTCTCTCAAGGCTGGGTGGGTCAAGTAGTTCAGGGAGCTCAAGCCCCAGACCCCCTCGAAGACCCCTGCAGGACCTGATGATCGAGCTTTTTAAAAACTGCTCACACATGCCAGTCCACCCCCAGGCTCACTGTGTTTTCCCTGCAGGTGTTCATATGGGGCTTCTGCCATTAAGCCAGAATGGCACTCCATGTGCTGTGTAGTCCTGCCATGCCCAGGAGCTGCCTTAGCCACTCTTGGAGTGGCTGTCAAACTGCAAATGGGTTCAGTTCATTCTACAGAATGTCTCTTCATCCCATCTCTCAGGGATTCTTAATTAAATATAATTTTTAGTTCTCCAAATTTTGTGTTTTCTCATTTCCTCTGGTAATATGTCAGAGTAAAACAACTGACATATTCCTCCATGCTTTCCCTGAAGCTCCCGCCTCAACCTCCTCTCACTATTGCTTGTATAGCATGGCTGCTTACAGAATGTCATGGTTTGCTTACTTCTAAGATTTATAGCTTTATTGCCCTGTAGTTTTTCTCTTAAACTCTAAACACCATCCTTGGACTTTGTGGTGGTTTGGATAAAAATGGCCCTCATTGGGGGTGGGCTTTGAGGTCTCAAATGCTCAATCCACACCCAGTGTGACATTCTATTCCTGCTGCCTGCAGACCCAGATGTAGGACTTTCAGTTCCTTCTCCACTCCATGTCTTTCTGCATGCCACCGTGCTTCATGCTATGGTGATAATGGACTAAACCTCGGAAACTGTAAGTCAGCCCTACCTAATGTTTTTCTTTATAAGAGTTACCATGGTCCTGGTATCTCTTCAGAGTAATAGAAACCCTAACTAAGATTGAATTTGATGCTAGTGATTGGGGTATTGCTGAGATAGGCCTGACTATGCTTTTGTTTGGAGGAATCTGGACTTTGGGACTTTGGATTAGAAAAGCAATGGAATATTTTAATTGGGGATTGATGGGCTACTTTAGTAGAAACATGGAAGATAGTGGTGCTGAGGTGATTTGAACTGTGGGGCCTGGCTCAAGAGGTTTCAGAGGAGAAGAATGTTAATATGTGGCCTAGAGACAGCTCTTGTGATGTTTTGGTGAAGAATGTGACTGCTTTCTGCCCTTGCCCAAAAATTGTGCCTGAGGCTAAACTGAAGAGATTTGGATTAGTTGCACTGGCAGAGTAAATTTCAAAACATCTTAGTATTGACTCTCTCATGTGGTTATTAGTGTTTACTCTTATGAAGATCTATAATGAAAAGGAGCAAGCTGAGCAAGGAAAAATACAAAATGTATAGATTGAGGAGAAAACGAACCAGAAAGTGGAATGGAGCTAAATCCTGTGTTCAAGGAAATAAACAGATTAAAGAAAAGCCTGCCATTAAATGGAATAAAGGGAGCGGTGACCTCAGGGCAAGACCAAGTTAAGCTTCCAATTTGTGAAAAGGAATTAAAGAAAAACTTAGAGCCAGGAGTGACGGTGCATGTCTTTAATCTCAGCGCTTAGAAGGCAGAGTCTGGTAGTTCTCTGAGTTTGAGGCCAGCCTGGTCTACAGATGGTGTTTCAGGATAGCCAAGCATCAGTGAAGGAAGCCATGGGAAACAGAAAGCTGGTGAAGATGTAACTGAATGAGGGGGTCATGTTCTAGATCCAGCAAGCAGCTGAACTTGGTGGCTTTGGATATGTGGTTTTGGCTTTAGAGTCAAGGATAGAAGAAAGGGGATATGGAATCTCACTACATGACTAAGGGAAGCTACTGAGGCCAGGCATGTGTCAGGGGTGTCCCTGCATGGAGGCCCAGAGAAGCTGTAAAAGAGAAGCCTGGATGGCCTTGAAGACCCCAAGATATTAGAGATGCCAAAGCTGTGGGATACCTGCCAAGGAGAGCTGCTAACATCACGTGTAACCAGACCAAGGGAAAGAATTGTGTTGTACTCAACAAAGATGAAAGGTGTTGGAGATCTTTGACATCAGACATAGAGATGCAGAGATTGGAGTTTGCCCAGCTAGTTTTTGGCCTTGCTTTGATCCAGCATTTCCTCATTATGTTCCTTTTTCTCCCTTTTGGAATGATAATGCATATCCTGGGCCATTTTATGTTGGGAGTATGTGATTTGCTTTTTCATTTTGATTTTACTTTGGACTTTTAAACAAATTGGTACTGTTTATAGACTATTGAGACTTTTGAAGTTGGAATAAATGCATTTTGCATTCTGATATGGCTAGTAGCCCATGGGGGACAGGTAATGAAATTGGTGGTTTGAATAAAAATGGTCCCCATAGACCTATAAGGAGTGGCACTATTAGGAGGTATGACCTCATTGGAGTAGGTATGGCTTTATTGAAGGAAGTGTGTCACCAAGAGCAGGCTTTGAGGTCTGGGATATTCAAGCTCTGTCCAGTATGACATTCTCTTCCTGCTGCCTGTGGATGCAGATACAGAACTCTCAGCTCATTCTGTAGCTCTTTGTCTTCCTGCACACCACCATGCTTCCTGCCATGATGATAATGGACTAAACCTCTGAAACTGTAAGCCAGTTAATATTTCATTTAAATATTTTTCTTTGTAAGAATTGCTGTGGTCATAGTGTCTTTTCACAGCAATAGAAATCCTAACTAAGACAGACTTCTGAGTCTGTCTTATTAATTAAGACTAGGAACCCGAAGAATGGACCCCAGTTTCCCTGGTAACATATAATTCCCAATGTAGAACTCATTGACATTTCTGGTAACAATATAATCCCAAATTTTAATGGTGGCTCTCTGATTGAGGTAATTTTGAGTAATTTTTATTTTCTTCTCTCAGTTAATCAACCAGCCACAGTTTCCATACGGAAGTGTGATTGACTTGGTTAGGGTTTTTTTTTTTTTCTTTCTTTCTTTTTGTCAGTTTGACACAAGCTAGCATTATCTTGGAAGAGGAATCTCAACTGAGAAAAATGTTCCCATCAGATTTTCTTTAGTTAAGTCTGTAGGGCATTTTCTTGGTTGATGATGGATATAGAAAGGCCTAGCCCATTGTGAATGGTTCTATCTTTAGGCTGGTGGTCCTGGGATGCCCAAGAAAGAAAAATGAACAAGCCAGGAGGAAGAAGCCACTAAGTAGCATTCTACATAGCCCTCGTACCATCAGTTCCTGCCTCCAGGTTTCTGCCTCGTGCTCTTGCTCTACCTTTTCTCCATGATGCACTACAACTGTAATCTGAAATAAACCCTTTCCTCCCCAGGTTGCTTTTTGTCAGGGTATTTATCACAGAGTTAGAAAACAAACCAGAACAGTGACTTTTTATGAAATACCAAAAGCTTATGTAGGTACGCATTAATCACTTTTGTTTGATATTTGTGACCAAAGATCTAGCAAGAAGCAACTTAAGGGAAGACATGTTCATTTTGGCCCACAGTTTGAGGGGATTTCGTTTATCATGGAGGAGATAATGTGGTGGTGAACATAACCAGGCAGGCAGGAGTGTGCATACCTGTTACTCTTCACCTTCCATCTTGGCGGAACAGGAAACAGAGATGAGTGCTGGTGTTCAACTTCCGTTTTGCATTCAGTCTTGGACCTCACCTTAGAGCTGGCACTGCCCACTTTCAGGGTGGATCTTCCCTCTTCATTTTTAAACGCCCCAGAGATGTGTTTCCATGGTGATGCTAAATCCTGTCAAATTGACAGTGAAGATTATCCACCACACACAGGCAGTTACATTTGAACATGCCCAAACTCCCACATGTATATTTCTTTGTTCTTTGTTCTCTTCTTTTGAATTTACAGTCGTTTCTTAGAGAAGGTGATATTTGTGATGTTAAAACTGAAATACACCACCTTACAAGGTAACAGGCCATTTCCCAAATGACTGTGGGGTCATCTTCACCCCTGAGGAGGGAGACTGTCATGGAGAAGCTGACATAGTTTCAGAGTGTTACAAACAGATCTACAGAGTAGGGGAGTGACCCACAATGGAGATGCTTCTGTAGAATCCATTGACCTCCCCTCCCTTTATTGAAATGACATTTATTTCAAGCACTTAGACACTTATTGAACATTTATTGAATAATCAGTACTAGGAGTAATTGTGGAATCTCCTTTCTCACTGCCCTCTTGGGACTTATCTTACACAGGACAGAAGAACAAGCAAGAAGATGGTAGCAGGCTTTGTAGGAGAAAGTATCGGGGAAGGAGCTCCATTAGAGGATCCAAGGAGAGCTGATGTTTAGAGAGTGATGCTGGCAGGATGGAGAGGAGGGAGGATTGCAGGAAGAAGGAAGGTTGGCTGCAGACTTGAGGCAGGTCTTTAGGTATGAATGAGCACAGCTAATCTAAACGTCAGCTGAGGGCACTGGTGGGAGCAGGGCTGGTGAATGCATGGTAGTGGTGGAGTTAGGGACAGAAACAGGAGGGAGCCACCCTTTACATGGCCTTAAGTTGCTCTAAAGAGTTTGACATTGTCCCCAAATTGGTAGGTAGAAATAGATTGGATCTATACAAAAAAGTGACAAACTGATTTTATATCTTAAAGAAAGGATTTCCAGGTTGTCACAGTTACAATCTCACTCTCCCCCAACCTTCAGAATTTCCAAGATTTGTGATAGGAAAGGGAGGAAACTGAGTCTTTGAAAATTCTAGCTAATCTACTCAGTTAAGAAGCAGTTAAATATGGTCAGCCCTGCTTAGGGCCGTTCTTACAATAATGTATCACTATGCCACTGTACTCTGGGGCGAAACTAGGCTTTGCCTGGATAATTTCTGAAAAGCAATCTCTTTTTTTCTCTTTTATTCCCTGAGTGGCATGGCATGTTCAGCATGTAT